>NC_084537.1:10453191-11090691 GCF_024500275.1 Phycodurus eques
TTTATACAAAATACATCCAGTGTCACAGTAATGTTCCTTGAAATGGATTGATAGGTTTGATTGAACTGAATTTCTTTGCCTTGAGTCATGTTTTCATGATTTGCTTTTTCATTGATAGTTTTAAATTAGCTTCAGATGAAGCTTGCGGATTAAAAGATAACAACAACAAAAAAGATGAACAATTGAATTAGTTGTATGTACAATAACAGAGTAATACTATCCGCACAGATGTTTCATGCATGAGGCCCACTCTCTCTATCTGCCTCCCTGAAAGTCACCAGGTTGGCTTCTGAATTCCAGAAAACAGTATGAATCTCTTTTCTACAATTTCTGGGCCAAATCTAAATGTCGGCCAACATTCCTTTGTAATATATTTATGTGAAACAAGGCTCAGGGTCGCTTCCTGTCATCACTGCACATTAAGACACTTGCACGCACTCACACGATCGGCTTTCTATGTAATGACCCGCTTGGGTGAAGTCACGCATTAGTCGGAGTCTGTATTTCACTCACCAGTGTTACTGTGCAAGTCTATGTTGGTCTTCTGTTTTTCTAGAAAAAAATAAAAGTGGTTTTAAACTTATCTCCACTGCTGTGAACCCACATTTATTAACTGTCAACAAAAGTACAACCCCAATTCCAATGAAGTTGGGAGGTTGTGTTAACCATAAATATAAACAGAATACAATGATTTTCAAATCATGTTCAACCTATATTTAATTGAATACACTACAAAGATAAGATATTTAATGTTCAAACTGATCAACTTTATTGTTATTAGCAAATAATCATGGCTGCAACACGTTCCAAAAAAGCTGGGACAGGGTCATGTGTTACAAAAACTGTTATCACCTTTTCTTTTAACAACATTCAACAAATGTTGGCGAACTGAGGACACTAGTTGTTGAAGCTTTGTAGGTGGAATTCTTTCCCATTCTGGCTTGATGTACAGCTTCAGCTGTTCAACAGTCTGGGGTCTCCGTTGTCGTATTTTACGCTTCATAATGCACCACACATTTTCAATGGGAGACAGGTCTGGACTGCAGGCAGGCCAGTCTAGTACCCACACTCTTTTACTACGAAGTCACGCTGTTGTAACACGTGCAGAATGTGGTTTGGCATTGTCTTGCTGAAATAAGCAGAGGCGTCCATGAAAAAGACGTTGCTTGGATGGCAGCATATGTTTCTCCAAAACCTGTATGTACCTTTCAGCATTAATGGTGCCTTCACAGATGTGTAAATTACCCATGCCATTGGCACTAACACAGCCCCATACCATCACAGATGAACTTTGCGTCCATAACAGTCCGGATGGTTCTTTTCCTCTTTGGCCCGGAGGACACGACGTCCACAATTTCCCAAAACAATTTGAAATGTGGACTCGTCGGACCACAGAACAATTTTCCACTTAGATGAGCTCGGGCCCAGAGAAGCCGGCGGCGTTTCTGGGTGTTGTTGATAAATGGCTTTTGCTTTGCATAGTAGAGTTTCAAGTTGCACTTACGGATGTAGCGCCGAACTTTATTTACTGACATTGTTTTTCTGAAGGATTCCTGAGCCCATGTGGTGATATCCTTTACACATTGATGTCGGTTTTTGATGCAGTGCCACCTGAGGGATCGAAGGTCACGAACATTCAATGTTGGTTTTCGGCCTTGCCGCTTACATGCAGTGATTTCTCCAGATTCTCTGAACCTTTTGATGATATTATGGACCGTAGATGATGAAATCCCTAAATTCCTTGCAATTGTACGTTGCGGAACATTGTCCTTAAACTGTTCGACTATTTTCTCACGGACTTGTTCACAAAAGGTGAACCACGCCCCACCTTTGCTTGTGAATGACTGAGCAATTCAGGGAAGCTCCTTTTATACCCAATCATGGCACCCACCTGTTCCCAATTAGCCTGTTCACCCGTGGGATGTTCCAAAAAGGTGTTTGATGAGCATTCCTCAACTTTCTCAGGCTTTTTTGCCACCTGTCCCAGCTTTTTTGGAACGTGTTGCAGTCATAAAATTCTAAATTAATGATTATTTGCTAAAAACAATAATGTTTATCAGTTTGAACATTAAATATCTTGTCTTTGCAGTGTATTCAATTAAATATAGGTTGAACATGATTTGAAAATGTCATTGTATTCTGTTTTTATTTATGTTTGACACAACATCCCAACTACATTGGAATTGTAAAAGTTTAACCTGTAATAATTGATTTTTCCGCTTCTGGTATGTTATAACAAAAAGCCGTTTAATCCTTTATTCAATATCCTTGCTATCCAACTTAAAGGTCCATCAATGTACTAATATGCTCTTTGTCCTCACGAGTAAAATAATTCAGTGCACTGGTAGAATGACTGTCTCGGTAAAAAAAAAAAAAAATAATTCCCACGACTATCTTCCACTCCTATTCTCGTACAGTGCAAATGCTTTTTTGCTTGTTCTACTTGCTTGGCCTCTGTTTACATTTTTCTTTCTGATAAACTTGTTTTTCTTCTTCCAAAGAAATTAGCAGTGATTCCTGGATATTTTTAAAACTGTTGGACCGTACATTTTGTAGATAGTCAGTCATTGCCATATTCCAATATTTTTTTATATCCCCTCACCATTACGTGAGCGTGGCCTGCTAATCAGCACAAGCCTGCTATTAGCAACAAGACCAGCAACAAGATGCCTCCCTTTTCCACTGAAGACTATCAAAAACTGCTACAGAAGACGGCATTCCTGGAACCAAAAATTCACCGCCTTGAAGTGTATGTGGAGGTAAATAAATGCACAGTCAGGGAATGAAACCATTCTATCGATGTCTCAAAATGGTGACCAGGAGCATGCTAACAGCCAGCCAGTCAGCTCCACAAAGAGGACAGATGTGCATTGTGGAAACGGTAATGGATCATCCAGCAGTTCTCCCTGGAATTTAATAGGAGCAAAACCAAAAAATATGTGACTGCATGCAAAAGGGAGGACAGAAGACCAGTATATTAGCGAGGAATCCGGCTGGCCTGCGTTGAGTGCTTCTACAAACCAGAGAGAGCAGCCGTGGATGGTTGCTACAGCAAAGGTAAAAAAAAAAAAAAAAAAAAAAAAAAAAGAGAAGAGGAATCAATTCAACGCAAAACATTGACATCAGACTAACAAACAGATTTGAGCCACTTTTACAAGACCATGGCAAAGAATGCTCACCCCCACCACCACTGAAAGGTATGAAACAAAATCATACAAGAGAAAAATGACACCCCAAACGTTAATAGTTGGTGATGGAGCTATCAAGGATGTGAAAATTTTTTTTGCAGTGAGAAGCTAAGTATTGTGGTTTACAAACTATATGGTGTATGATATCTCTAAAAATATCATGGAGATCACTAATGAGCACCCAACTGTGAAATCTGTCATTATACACACAGGGGCCCTAAATTTTGTCAAGCAACAATCCGAGGTACTGAAACAAGATGTCATTGATCTAACAAAAGTGCAATGTTTGGATGCTGAGGTTTTCGTAAGTGCACCTCTCCCAATGGTATGATCTCGAGATGAATGTTTCATAGGCTTAGGCAATTAAATAAGTGACTTAAAGAAGTGTGTACGACTCTATCCGTGACCTTCATTGACAATTTCTGTATTTTTTGGGATTGCGAACAATCTTTACAAGGCAGACTGTTTCTGTCTCCCCCCACCCCTCCCGCCTGAAACCAACATCTACCAAGATGCGAACGGCCCCTCCTCCACCAATGACGAATCTTAACTCCAAATCTGACTTATATGTGCGGGGTCATGGCGGCCTGAAGAAGTCAGACCCTTGTGGAGATCAGGCATTTTTTATCCCTGTAATTAAAAAGGACAGAAAGTCGGTTAAGGAAATGAGGCACAACGAAAGTAGAGCTACTAGATTAGGAGTATAAAATGCCAAATTATTGGCTACAGTTATCTCTGCAAAGTTAGCTCCACTTAACATCAGGTCACTGTCGATTAATGACATCATTACGACCAATGATCGAGACTTCTTGCTCCTTAATGAAACGTGGTTGACAGAATGTAGCTGTAACACCATTCGAAATGAGGCAACACCAACAAATATTTGTTTCATGAACAAGTGTTGAATAGGGAGAAAAGACGTTGGAATTGCTGCTTTTTAAAAAAATCATTATTTCAGTGTAAAGAAATTATATTGGGGGATTTTAGCTCTTTTGAATATCTCTGTTTTTTAATACAGGGTAATCCACAGGTTATTACTTTAATAATTTATCGACCTCCAAGATACAATGTAAAATTGATGGAGGAATCTTCAGAACTGCTGTCAGTTATCTGTACTGACTAAAACCATTTTGTCATAATGGGAGACATTAACATTCACGTTGACAATAGGATGGGGAAAAAAATCCAAACAAGTCCCTGCTATACTGGACACATTAGACCTCTCTCAACAAATAAAGAGTCCAGCTCATACTCAAATTCACATCTTAGACCTGGTAATCTCTAAGGATGTTGAGATTTTATCAGTGGACATTAGGGACTTGGCTATTTCCGATTATTTTTGTGTGTTTTTTTTTTTAAATTACAGATTCTCACAAAAGTTCTGGCAACCTCTGTGTGCTTATTAAAAAAGGTGCATACTGTCGCTGTGTCACCAACAGTGAATGCAGAGACAGTTGATGAACGTTTGGATCATTTCACCTGGAATTCTCAAATGTCATGGATAGTGTTGCTCCTATTAAATCTAAGACAACATTAAACTGACCAAAAACACCATGGAGGAACACTTGTATGGTAAAGGCCTCTATGCTTCCATGTTAGCAAACAACAGACCCATCTCAAATATCCCCTTCATAGCCAAGATTGTCGAGAAGTGCTTTTTAACCAACTCAGCGATTACATGAACTCGAATGAACTTTTTGACAAATTTCAATCACCTTTCCGAACTCATCACAGTCCAGATTCAGCTCCTATTAAAGTCCTAAATGATATAAGGTTGAACACTGACTTGGGAAAGATGTCAGTTCTTGACTTGTTGGACCTCAGTTCAGCGTTTGATAAAGTAGATTATAACATATTTCTGAACAGGTAGGAAAACTGGGTAGAACTAAATGAAACAGTCCTTAAGTGGTTCAGATCCTACCTGGAGGAAAAAGAGTTATTTCGTAACCATTGGAGGTTTTCAATCTCATTGAATGGCAATGACATAACGGGTCCCTGAAGGGTCAGTTCTCGGACCCCTCCTGTTCAGCCTGTCTATGCCACTCAATTTTGAGAACCTTAATGTTGACTACTATAATTATGCTGATGAGACACAGTTATATCTAGTAGTGTCCCTAGATGACCACAGTTCTTTTTGCACAAATTGTTCCGGCATTACCAGATTATAGCAACCTTTTATTGTTCAGTGACTTTTTTCCCCCCAATGTCTTTATGTCTCAAAGGTATTCTCTGTCACTTGACTGTCTGTTGTCGTACTAGAGCAGCTCCAACTACCGGAGACAAATTCCTTGTGTTTAAGAGATACTTGGCAAATAAAGATGATTCTGATTGTGATTCTGAGGTGTTGTGTCACTGTCTAAATCAAATAAATAACTGGATAAACCAAAACTTCCTCCAATTAAACCACAACAAAACCAAGGTAATTGTTTTTGGCAGTAAAGAAAAGAGGTTTACTGTTAGTAAATACCAGGGGTATCTCTAATAACCAAAGACCAAGTCTGAAACCGTGCTTATAGATTCCGACCTGACTTCCAGTAGTCACAGCAAATCAATTACTAAAAGAGCCTTCTACCAGCTGAAGAACATATCCAGAGTGAAGTCTTGCATGTGCCAATCCATCACATCCCATCCATGCTTTTATCTCAAGTAGGCTTGACTATTGCAATGGTTTTCTTACTGGACTCCCCCAAAATAACATTAAATAGCTGCAACTCATTCAGGACGCTGCATCTCGGGTTCTGACCAGAACAAAGAGGTCAGAACATATTACTCCAATTCTAAAGTCTGGCTCCCAGTCAGCTTTAGAATAGACTTCAAAGTTCTGCTACAGATCTATAAATCATTAAATGGTTTAGGTCCTGAAAATATGAAACAAATGCTAGTAGAACCCAGTAGGGCTCTGAGCGCTACAGACTCTTGCTACTGTGTGACATTTCTGCACAATAGTAGGACAACTATGTTTCTAGTGCGGCAAAACTGTACACTATTTGACATATGCGTGCTACTAGTACTACTAGTAAAAGGCTATCTATGGACTAAAATAATTTTATGTCTCTACTAGTACACAGTTGTCAACTAATGCACAATTTCGCCTCACTAGTAACATTCAGTTGTCCTACCAGTATGCACAAATGTCATACATGTTATAGAAAAGACCTACTAGTTGCATGGCATTGCGCACTAGTAGTGTGTAATTATATACTAGCAGTGTATGGAAAGCCATTTGAGTCTCACAGGTATTGTAATGTTCTTTCCACACCTAGTGCCACTTTTGGCCTACTAGTATGGATTTTATTGAATATCCTTGATTTTCAGCTTAATGTCGTACTAGTCGTCCAAAAATGGCACTAGTCGTAGAAAAACATTACAAGACACCTTTATTTTACTAGTGAGCTGAATTGTCTTCGTATTGAGGACAATGAGTGTAACCCCTTACCCTCAATATCAAGGATCTCAAATAAATACTCAAAGTGCTTTTAAACATGGTCTTTTGGCAGAATATACGCATGGATATGAAATGTTAACGCAGCTTCTTGCTTGACAATGACTCAAAGAGAGCCCAGACTTATATCCAGATGAAAATCTTTGAGGTGACCTGGAGGATGAACTGCAGGAACTTTTGCAAATTTATATACCATCATAAACATATAAGCAAGCGATCATAGGAACTCTGATTACATAAACTCAAAAGTCACCAGCCAACTGAGAGGTAACCTCTTAACAGGTTCCTAGGAGGGCACTGCGGATAAATCCAATCCAACCAAAGTCCAAACAGATACTCGATCATTTGTGGCTCCCACCGGATGCCAACTGATGCTGTCGTCTCTTCCTGTGGTGCCGGCGTCCCACGTCTTGGAAGGGGCCTACGGGTGGGTCGGGGGTCACCAAGCCATCAGTCAACCTTTGGTAGACCAGCGTGGAGTCCGAGGCCACAGCACACAGCAACATAGGAAATCCTCTGTCCAGAACGTGTCGAATACTGTAAATAAGTAAGTACATTTTACTTATACAGTAGTCCCTTGAGATGCGAGTTTAATTCATTTCATGACCATGCTCTCATCTCAAAACACATTTCCCTATTATTAAATGAATGGAAATGCAAATAATGTCGCAATATATTGTAAAATATAGTGATAAAAGCATAATAGAAGAGAACGTAAACTGAACTGGTTTTATGAAGTGTAATCAGCACACACACGCATGGTTCGTTTTGCGGTCAGTTATCAGTTCAGTTCGTTACACAGTGACTCTTGGGAAAATCAATTATGTATTGTATAATTAAAACTGAAAGTATATCTTCACAACATTATTATTAATTATCATTATTATTTTAACTATTTTTCATTTATCAGAAATATCTATTTGTTGTTAAATATTAGGACATGCAAACAATTATCATCTTTTCTAAACACCACTACTTTGGATTTGAGTCAAAACAAACAAAATGTGCTTTAACTGCAGACTTTCAGCTTTAATTTAAGGGTATTTACATCCGAGTCAGGTAAACGGTGTAGGAATTATAACAGCTTTAAGGGGGCTGGCGAGTCTAGCTGCGTGTTAACAACTTACGTTGCTCAAATACTGTAGGTCTGACGCATATCAATATACCAAATTAGGACTCACAAACGTATATACCGTTCGAGGTTTGTTTCAGCACTATTCAATTTCTGGGAAACATGTCCAGACCTTTTTTTCCTACCTAAAATGCTGCTCCAGAGTCAAACAAATGCTCAAATCAAATCTCTTTGGGAGGAACTTGTAGATGTTGAAAATGTAGTTTTCTGTGGAAGATCACGACGCATTGACAGCCCCACAAACGGGCATCGTTACTACGTTACCCAGAATTCAACACTGGCTCAACCACGCACATCGCCATCTTGGCTTGCATTAGTGCAACTGCTCATTGCTTCGCCACAATCGTAAATGAGAAAAAAAGAATTGTGCGTGTCTATGAACCTAACAGGACACATGTAGACCGAACCAAAACAGTTGAACCGAACCATTTGGACGTTTTAAAAAAAAACGTTCCACCCCAAGTACAAACACTCTTTGTTTTATGGTTAGTTTGACACTAAACTCCAACTTGTAGGGGCAATCAACAGCTTGAAGACTCCTTTTTTGAAGGACAATTATTAATTATATCAATCAAAGTTAAATACAACTCATACCTAAGCAAATGTTTGAAAAAAAAACAATTAAAAGATTAAATGCCAAGGTATTGGACTTAAAAGTTAAATACAACTGAACTGTACTTAAATGTACTGTACTGAACTTAAAAAATAAGTTTTTCTTTCTCACATTCTGTGGGTCAAAGACCGATGCACAGGCAGCGGGAAAACTGACTGGATGGCTGATCCTTCCTTCTCTTTCCCTTCCAACAGTACGAGCTCGAGTTCATCACTTTTAACACAGGAAACCTCCTTCCATTTACGCACTGCAAACAACCAGGCAAGGGCAAGTTTATTTGTATAGCACCATTTATACACAAGGCAAATCCATAGTGCTTTACAGAGGCAAAATAATAATGATTAAGTCAAAAGATGAAAATGAACCGTTGGAGCATTAAGTTGATATCCCTGACATCCATCTTGAGGTCCATGTACTAGTGCTCTTTGTCCTCACTCGTAGGACAACTTTGGTATACTAGTACGACAGCCATGTTACTAGTGAGGTAAAACTGCACTAGTCGACAAACTTATGCTACTAGTACTACTAGAAATATAAAATTCCACAAGTTAACATCATCTTGACTTGTAGTACTATTGTGTGTGATCCATGTTTACTTTAAAGGTCCCGTATTTTGGCTATTTAGACCTCCATAGAGTGATTCTCTAACATGGACTTAGTATAAAAGTGTCAATTTCATTTACAAATACACCTACGTTTTGTCATACGAGTGTCCAGAAAAGGCACCCGTCCGTGACAGTTACTTCTGTTTGACCCCGTTTTGTATCCACTTTGTCCATATTTGGCTAAGACCGCCCCCTTTGCTCTGATTGGTTGCCTCCGTGTAGAAGACCCACTTGTGAAAACACACGCGTTTATGTTGACAGCGCTGGCTCGGGAGTGGAAAGGGAAGGCGGAGATCTTCGCAAGTGATGTAGATAAGCTCGAGAATATCAGATGACCTGGTTTCAGGCCTCTAGACAGAAACATTTATGAAAGTAAGGAATGCGTGGATGATTTTAATTCATATTTCACGTGTTTACTGAGACACCATATAGACAATATTATATCCCAAATACTAGAAAAAGTTGGTTTGGCAAAATATATCCCCTATACTGACATGGCTCCTACCCAGGTGTATAATCAGACTGGTGAATTGGTATCGGTGCATTTTTTACGAGGATGAGTACAGATGTATAGTATCTGTATCGGTGCATCCCTAGCAGAAATATTAGGTAGTAGTGAAAAAAGCGTTACTAGTACGACACAGTCAAAGTGGGCCAAAGTCTTACCAGTGAGGACTAAGAGCGTACTTGTACTTGGGCCCTAAAACTGGATATCAAATTAATGCTCAAAATGTTTTACATACTGCTGTCATGTTTTCAGCTGGCTTCAGTTTCTGAAACGTACCCTCAGTGAGATCCATGTAAACAAGGAAAGCAGCATGGATTTGTTCATTGTCTTCCACCTCGAGGTTCTTCATCTTGAGATACTAAACAGAAGATACACACAGTGTATTTGAGAAATACATTTATTTAGCAGGTTGATCACTGCAGTCGTATACAAACACACTCACCACTGGATGCTGTAGCATCCAGTTTGAAGACTTTTCGGATTTGTCCATGACAGAAGAATCCAAAATAACAACCGAGCCACGCCGTTGGTCGTACGGCATGTGTGATATGGGGCTGCTAACCACCTTTCAAGCCTGTTCTCGATGAAGGTTTGCCATACTAGTTGTCCACTGTCGTCCTGAATCAATTATCTTGGCGAAGACGTGGATAAAACACACAGAATAGTGGTGATTTGTCGCTTGCCACGTCGTATCAGGACAACAGGTTGACGAATTCGAACGCACCCGCACAGTGACTGCGTGTGTGCAACACTTGAATATGTCCCTCAAGGAACACGCAACAAGTTAGGTTCCTACTAACGATTTATAACACGTTCTGCGCAAAAAGTTACAAATATAGACAGGTGGCAAAAGTATGAATGACAATTTTTTTTAGTGTATATATAATATTGTTTCTCATAATATTTGCAAAGTTTATGTCTACAATAAATTAATTACCACATTAACGAGCTACATTAATGCAACAGATGAAATTATATTTATTTTATTTATTAATTTATTTTAAGAAAATAATAATCCATGCTCATTTTTAAATTATATTATTTATAATTAATGTAATTATTAACTTAGCCTCTGGAACACATGGGGGAAAACTGATGCTATAAACGTATGTGGAAATAAGTGTAAAACAAACAGACACATTTGAAGAAGGCTAATACAAGATGGCGTCCGTGAATAGGAAAAAACTGGGATGAAGATTTCTAATTAATTGTAATTGTATTGATAAATTCAAACAATGAAAATATGTTAAATTTAAATGTAAAAATGTAAAATTGTTCAAAACCAATTACCAAGTTATTCAATGAGATAAATGACTGCAAATGCATTTTTATTCATTCATGCCATTGAATAACTTAAGTTAATTATAATTAATTAACCATTTAGTTCATTAAAATGTTACATTCTTTTTTAATTATTTTATATTGGTGATTATGATGATGATGATGATGATGATGATTATATATGTTTACTGTATTTAAAATAAATCATTAAACCTGTGGTTCTCAGACTTAATACAGCAAGTACCAAGTGTTGATTAAAAAAATAATAATAAATGAGGCAGAGGTTTTATTCCTAAATGTTATAGTTAATATTGTAAGCCAGCTGAAACATTATGCAAAGTTTGAACATTAACATTGGTCTTGAATATGAGGAAAAATAAAAACAAATACTTAAATCATTCCTAAAGATTAAATGTAAATGCATGTGCTTAAATTAAATACAACTGAACTGTACTTTAAAAAAGTACTGTACTTGAAACGTAAACAAAATAATGCATGTACAATGACCATAGAGACATTGTTTTTATTTTAAATATTTAGTTTCTCACCCTCCGTCTTTGTGTGCATTGGTACGCTGATATGAATCTCTCTCGCTGCTCAAGCCCACCGTGCTGATCACCATGCTGGCTCGCAACGCACAGCACACACAGTTCATACTTTGTAGAGACAACTGAATAGCTTTTTCTTATGTTTTTGGGGAAAAATACTTCCTAACCCCTAAATCAGGAGTGGGCAAAGTATAGCCCCCGGCCCACTACGCATTTAGATTATCAAATGTTCTATTATACAGAGCCTTTTTTGGGGGGGGGATCTGGACCAAACTTAACCTACTTTTAGCTACTGAGATATTAAATCACTGATTTCACAAGTGACAAATAATGTTGGTGTATGTTATTGCTTCCTGATTTGTGTCCTTGTAGTTATGTTAGCTGTAACCTACTGCAGACCAAGGACCCGGAGCAATGGGTGAATGGAGTCGGTAACCTGGTACACCCAGGATACTCTCACTGGACTTTGGGGTATATGCTGTTGCTGCAAGGGGCCAATAAGCTCCTGCAGACTCAACCGAGCAAAATGCAGCCTGTTGATGAGTTATTACCCATCATGTTCTACCAGCACCCCAGGTTAGTGCCCCAAATCTTGATTTTGGACCAGCTGACAGTAAAAGTACTCACACTCAGTAGTTAAGTAGAATTAAAGATACTTGTGTAAAAGTTGAATTATTGATTCACCCGCTTTATTTAAGTAAAAGTAAAAAAAAAAGTACTGACTCTGAAATCTACTTAAGTAAAAAAGTAGAAAGTCCAAATCAAATTTTACTATTATACTGTATATACCGTATAATGTATACGGTATATACAGTATAATAGTTGGTACAACAAAAATAAAACCAATGACATAAAAAAGCCAAATTAGCTCATGAAAACTGAAAAACTGTACAGTGGTGCCTTGTGATACAACTTTGTTCAGTGACCAGACTCAATGTACAGTATCTCAAATCATCTTTCCCGATTGAAATGAGTGGAAATGCCATTAATCTGTTGCAGCCTCCCAAAAAAAGCCACCAAAGAAATGTGTAATGTTTTCTAATAGTAAAAATAGCACTGCATAACAATGTACTTTATAAAAACCTACTGTAATGATTATTTAATTAGAATACAAAGAATAAAACAGTTTTTGACATTTTTTTGCTTCAACTCAATGGACATTGTGCTTCTCCTTCTGGAGTGCGCACCTTGGAGACCTAGGGCAGTATAATCTACAGTAGACATGGATATTAACACATAAGGAAGAGTTTCAGAACAGACTCACCAAGCTGCTCTTATATTAGTCATTTTTCGCAAAGGATAAATAATATATGCATGTGATTATAGTTATATTTTCTGTTTATATGTGTTTTTGCGGCGGCACGGTGGGCGACTAGTTAGAGCGTCAGCCTCACAGTTCTGAGAACCCGGGTTCAATCCCTGGCCCCGCCTGTGTGGAGTTTGCATGTTCTCCCTGTGCCTGCGTGGGTTTTCTCCGGGCACTCCGGTTTCCTTCCACATCCCAAAAACATGCATTAATTGAAGACTCTAAATTGCCCGTAGGTGTGAATGTGAGTGCGAATGGTTGTTTGTTTGTATGTGCCCTGCGATTGGCTGGCAACCAGTTCAGGGTGTACCCCGCCTCCTGCCCGATGATAGCTGGGATAGGCTCCAGCACGCCCGTGACCCCAGTGAGGAGAAGCGGCTCAGAAAATGGATGGATGGATGTGTTTTTGCAGCATTTTTTTTATCTCTCACTCAAAGGGTTATAAAACTGTGAGATCAATGCTAGTTTTGTTAGTTTGTCTATGGCGTTTTGCATGGTGTGTTAGCTTTGAGCTAAATGGACTCATCTAAAACAAACCTATGTGGTTGTTTTAAATACAAAGTGTGTAATTCTTATTGTTTAATGTTTAGTTTGGCATTAAACAGCTTGAAGGCTCACTCTCTTGAAAAACCAAAGACCAACTCCGAAACCTTGGTGTACTGATAGATTCAGACCTTACTTTCAACAGTCATATTAAATCAATTACTAAAACCGTCTTGTACCATCTGAAGGACATATCTAGAGTGAAGGCTTGCATGTGCCAAGCAGACCAGGAGAAGCTCCAGGAGAAGCTCATCCATGCTTTTATCTCAAGTAGACTTGACTATTGTAATGGTCTTCTGATTGGACTCCCCAAAAAGAGCATTAAACAGCTGCAGCTCATTCAGAATGCTGCAGCTCGGGTTCTGACCAGAACAAAGAGGTAAGAGCATATCACTCCAATTCTAAAATCTTTACACTGGCTCCCAGTCATCTTTAGAATAGATTTTAAAGTTCTGCTACTGGTCTATAAATCACTAAATGGTTTAAATCCCGAATACATGAAAAAAATGCTCATGGAATATAAACCCAGTAGGTCTCTGAGATCGACAGACTCAGGTCAAATAGTGGAGCACAGAGTCCAAAGCAAACTATGGTGAGGCAGCATTTAGCTATTATGCTGCATAGAAATGGAATAAAAAATGGAACAAATGGAATAAGGAATAGAGTGACGTAAGCCCCAAGTGTGAATGTTTTTAAGTCCAGGTTAAAAACTCTTCTTTTTTCTCATGCTTTTTAGAGCATTTCCACTTTTAAATGACATTTCTTGCACTGTAGGCTGTTTTGTTTTAAATGTTTATAAGCTATTTTTTCCCTTAGTTTTTAAATGCTTTTAATCATGTAAACCACAGGTGTCAACCACAAGGCCCGGGGGCCACATCCGGTCCGCCAAATCCTTTTATGTGGCCCGCCAAACCAAATCTTTTGCCTCAACTTCCATGATTCTTGCTCAATTTTCAAATCGTCATATATCGCAAGCATTTTTAGCAGTTTACACAACTCCTTTTTACTGTAACTTGAATAATAGTTGAACAAACTATTATCCTTGACTTCTGCTTTTAAAACTACTTATCCATCAATTTGTTGTGTATATGTAAAACTATATGTAATACGATTGATGAAGCAATGAACCATTCATTTCATGGTTACCCAGTCATAATGCCCCTTTAAGGGAAACCGTAACTACAATGTGGCCCGTGACAAAAATGAGTTTGACAACCCTGATGTAAAGCATATTGAGTTACCTTGTGTATGAAATGCACTATATAAATAAATTTGCTTTGCTTTATTAGGCAAGAAGAGAAAAATCATATATATCCAAAAATGTAATTAGCATCTTCAGAAACATGTTGCAAATCATGAAATTTCATTCAGACATTTTGGCATTAAGTTTAAAAAATATTACTTTGGAATAATTTTTTTCTTAGAAATAATTATGACCTTTGATGCTTAACAACTGCTAATAATTCAAATACTTCTATCAGCAAAATGTATTGATTTTCATCCATCCATCCATTTCAACACAGCTTATCCTGGTTAGGGTCGCGGGACGCTGGAGCCTATCCCAGCTGACTTCGGGCGAAAGGCGGACCACACTCTGAACTGGTCGCCAGTCAGTCGCAGGGCACATATAGACACGGACAACCATTCGTACTCACATTCACACCGTCACTGAGTGGGAACTGAACCCACGCTGCCCGCACCAAAGTCAGGCGAGTGTACCACTACACCATCAGTGACATGTATTGATTTTGAAAAGGAAATTCAGTGGGCAGTGTCTTTACCGTTATTGATCAAATTATATAAAAATAATGGATCGCCAACTGCGTTTTGAGAGCAGATATAATGATTGATTTTTCATTTTAAATGTCAAATTTAGACATCTCAAATTATCGAGTCAACACATAATCCACAATAAATAGACGAATAAATTTAGGGCTTTTTATTGATAAAAAAAGGAAGAAAAGCATTTGTCAAGCCAACAATGGAACCCTTTTTTTAAATATTAGCACTGTTCCATGTCACAAAAGTAGTTATGAAAGGAATCAAACCACACAAATGATACGCTTTGTAATAAATTAATCAGCGAAAATGAAATAAAACATGCTTGTGTCACACAGGAAATCTAGAAAGTCCAATGCGGAAAACTGAACAAACCTGAGAATATAAATATCAAAACAGCTTGTTGCAGCAATTATTTTGTACCACCAATTCCTCCTATTGTCCTTAACTAAAGCTTTCATAACAGATTTTTGTTGTTTTAATTACATTAATGTAAAAAAATTAGGCATAAAAAATAATTAAAAAAAATCCTTCTTTGTACAATGTGCATATCCCAATTAGTGTGTGGCTAGAGAAATTATCTCTTTTATTATTTTTTTTTATTACCCTGAGGGGCAGCACATAAAAAAATAAAAAATAAATCCAAAGTAGATAATGCTTCCAACAAAGTACATTCAGTGATGTGAACAAGATTTGGGCTGAGCTCTTTCACAATTGATTTCCGCAGTGAATTGACAGCCTACCAGTATGTTTTTTTTTTTTTTTTTTTGCTTAACATTTCAAAAACTCTAAAGTGGAGCAAAATTCATGCGGTTAAGACATTACCGCTTCACGTCAACAGAAATTTGATGAGAAGTGTGCGAGAACTGCGATGTTAAGGTTTCAATGACAGAAGCATGTTGGATGGATTTTGCAAGGGAAAAAAAGAGCAGAAAAAAAACTGAGGTATGTTCTTATTGCATTATTGTAGCTTTAAAACCTGGAGAGTCTGTGTGAGGACACATGTTTGTGTGAGAGGAAAATGACAGGAGTACATCCACCAGGAGGTGAGGAAAAATAGGTAGTTTGTGTAAATCCATGTTAAACTTTCTGTGAGTCCAAAGTCACTGCCAGCAGCAACTGAAAACTAATCAACAGGTCTTAAAGAAAAAAAAAAGCTGACCAAATTTAAAAACATTTACTACAATGAGTACAGTTTCCCATTGGTATGAACAGTGAGACGATTTGAGTCAATATCACCATAAGATGCCTTTGAGATGTCCTCATTTCACCTAAAGTCTGAACATTTCCATTCACTTAAGTTCATATTCATTGTACTGAGTATATGTTTTGCTGTTAGAAATGCATATTGGTCAAACTCCCACACTTAAAAACACAAAAACAGCAACGTGACATTGCGGACAGGTTGGTCAAAAACAGGGTGGACATTTTTGGAGAATGTTAGCATTTTATAAGCACATAGTGGACCTTAACATAGCAACTTAACAAATATATTTTCAATTTTTGAAAGGTGTGTATATCAATTGATATTTCACTATGACAGTGTGGACATGTTAAGCTTGAACATGTCTACCTACACACATAAAATGATGGAAAATTACCAAACATAACTAAGTATTTACCCTTTAGCCACTGTCTCAGCTTACAGTGAAGAAGACAAAATGCTGGTCGTGATGTCACTGAAAACATCAGAGGGTTTCCTGAAGGGCCAGTTACCCCATAATGACAAAATGCTCAATATGATCATGAGAATAGAATATGCATCATCAACAGGACTCCTGTTATCAAATAACATCAGTAAAACCATGCAGAAATGTTGTAGATTTACTATTATGTAATCACTTTTTACACACACTAGTTAGCAGTGCAGTGTGTGGGACCTGCCAAATTAAATTTCCTCCAATGGGGGGGGGATCATATAAAATGAAACAAACATTTTACTGTTATCATTAGTCTGGTACATGTGTAAATGTTTAGCCACTTACATAAGACATCAGAATTTAATTATTCTGATACATTCTTGCGATGATCAAGTGATTCTGATGAGGACACCAAAGGCACTCCAGAGTGATATTGACCCGTGTATAAAGTTGCACTATTGGTCGTTGCTGGAAAAACAAGGACATCTGTCGCGTGCGGGTGAAACAGTCAAAACAAATCCGGGTCTGTCTGGGAAATCAAATCACATTTCATTACCCTTTCTAAAAGCACTTAGACTGAAGGCAGTTTGACAACCCAGCAACAACAATTTTGAAAAAGTTCCACAGTGTTTGCTTGAAGACGCGTAGTAACACTGCCCTGACGCCTTTTTAACCAAGTACAACTGCAAGACAAACAAAAAGACATATTGCATAAAGAGTATGTGTAAAGAGCCCAAATAGTGGACATAGTGTATATATACCTAGAGAATGATCAAACTGTAAACATGGTGCAAAGTAGTTTTAACATAGTTTAAGGCTTTCAGAGTCTCCTGAAGAGGTGTTTGTTGAGCTAAAGGAATAGGTCCATGCTGGGCAAACAGTGTTGGGAAAAACTGAGGTTTGCTTCACTTCATCGTGCATGCATGCATGCGTGAGTGAGTGAGTGAGTGAGTGTGTTGCCGTGTGACACGCTACATTTTGGTGCCATTGAAGTTGTTTGAAATACACTACTCACAAAACATCTCCATTCTTTTGGTGCCATTGAAGTTGTTTGAAATACACTACTCACAAAACATCTCCATTCTCTAAATTTGACAATGCACAACTTGCTGTTCCAATACTCTTACAAGGGCGACCACTTCTATGCCTTTCTGTGACTCCTCCAGTCTCTCTGTCACAACCCAATGACGACACCGTAAGCTCAGTGGCCACTAAGCTTTTAGAGTGACTGAAGGAGTCACGCAAAGGCATAGAAGTCACGGTTTTAAGTAAGTAAGTGAAAGTAAGTTCACCTGTAAAGGTTATAGAGCATTTTAGGTTCATCCTGAAATTATGCTAAGATCCCTAACATTGTGTGAGTAGTTATACCTCTAGTTTTACATTGCCTCCCAGCAAAGTCAACATTTTGATGTCAAACAAATGATTTTATACAAACACATCAATAAAAAAGGAGCCATTTCAAAAAACATTATCTGCAATAAGTTGTCTTACAACATTGCATTGCTGTAATCTACCAGAAGAATTTTCAGTTAACATTTTTGCCCAAAGTGGGTCAAATTGAAACCAGTAAGAGTCAAACTGAGTTTTACACTCAAGCTAATACTAGGAAGTTATTGACAGTTCAACTCCATTAAATTATGCTGACCCCTGTTGGTTTGGAGTCAAGTGACGACAACAGACGGGTTGTGTTTTCCTTGTGTTTGTATGCATGTCTGTATGCAGGACAATACAAAGCAGTAGAAAAGAAAGTTTGGACACTCTTTGAACTGATGAAATGACTTAACTGGTTAAATCATGTCACATGGGTTTATGGACGCCATGTTGTCAATCAGAATCTCCATCACATTTACAGTCCAGGCATGTGGTAAATTAGGTATGTTTTTGGCATTTTGTCAGTGGATTTTTGGTCATTTTTGTTATCTGGCTTGAAGCTGTTTCATTTGTCCCGGACAAGGTGTGCAGATGCATCGTTTCCTGAAAAACACAGAAAGACGACGCCTGTGGGAGGTAAAACCTATATTAATAAAATATTAATTAAACAAAATGTAGCATCATGAGAATTACATGTATTGAACCATACCACATTAACTTTTGTCTTATCAAAGTCCTCCAGCTTAATGCTAACACATTATGCAAAACTCCATAGACGGGATAACAAAACTATCATAAATGTTGCAGTAGTTGTGACTCTTTAAGCAACAAATATTTGAACACAAACAGTGCAGCAGCTCATATATTCTTCATCCTCTGTATAACATGACTAATGTTACTGCAGCTAAGTTGCGAAGGTTTTCTTCATGTTACATTCTCAAATCTAAGAGCATTATATGCATGTATTTGGTTTCAAATCAAATATATATCATGTGATATATTTTTTAGAGGGGAGTGCCATTGCCAATGCACCCACATCCTTGTGACAGCCATGGTAAAAAATTAAATTAAAAAACCAAGGGAGGTTGTCTTAATCATCGTAGCCTATTTTTTATGATGTTCACTCACTGGTCATGATGATCATCTCTTATGAACATGGAAATGAATGAAAATAGTCAATTGTGTTGCATTGCATAGTGACGTTATGTCAAGCTGCGTTACAATATGGAGCTCGCGTATGTCACTGTCCAGACTTTCTTTTTACGGCTTGAGTGGTGGGCCGGAATGTCACCAAAGATCAACAGATTAATTTGGAAAATGGGCATTTCTCCAGTGAATTTGGTATTTGCTCTCAAAATGATGGTTAAGCGCAATCTCCTTAGTTTCTTATCACAATAAGCGTTTTATGAACAGAAAAGTTGAATCACATTTTGTACCCGTTCTTAGTCCCAGACAGCTCAGCAGTACCACATGAACGCCGCAGGGCAAGAGTCTTATTTATTTATAAGGCTGCTGTGTGAGGAAAACACCCAAACCTGAAGGATATTCTGTTATCTGGTTTCACAGCACTTATGGACTTGATGCTTTAACTTTGAAGATACCGCATCAAAAATCACAAAGCAAAATTAGCTATATATGCTAAAAAAAAAAAAAATCTTGAAACATAAAAGCACACTCGCGTACACACCAACACACACTTGCAAAGCCTTCCTATCAAGCCCATACTGTTACCCCTAATATAAGGACTACATCACATGTATTAATTCTGCTGCTAGTAGCATTATACTTTTTCTACTTCAAAAGCTTAAAGCTTATATACATTTGCATCATCATTAGACATAATACTAAGACGTATTATGTGTCAGCGTTCCCAGGGTGCTAAAGGGCGTCGGCTTAAGGATAGCGTGCAAACAGCTCTTCAACAGTGAAGCTTGAGCCACTTCATGTCCGAAGTAGTATTTGAGCTATGGTTAAATTTTATATAAAAGGAAACAACTTTGATGATGCTTTAAATGCAATAAAAAAAAAGGAATGTATCACCACTAAAAGTTGCAAAAACATGGAAAGAATAGAAAGAATCTTCTCGTTGCTGCCGTGCTAAGCTACCATCACAATATTATTGTGCCACCCACAGTAAATAAATGCTACTGTAGAGTATGGCAACAATTTACAAAGTAACCACTAGATAACAGAGGAGATTTGGCTGTTATGTGATGTGCAGATTTTGACAAGAAAAAGGAGGAAAAAAAATCCCTGCAGATTGTGGAAGTCTGAGATTACTTAAGGGTTGGGTTTATTTGGTCAACTCAAATTTGCTTTTTCGATTCCAACTATCATCAGATCCCGCCTGAGAAAAGAAACCCAAATTTTGTTTGAAAGCAAAAAAAAAACATTTATTTTCTGTAAATCTTACCATACCATGAATGTCTGTTTCAAACGACAAAGTATGTTGCTTTTTTTTTTGTACTCAAAGTCTACACCCGAGATATAATTCCATTATTTGCTGGTGTGATCCTTCCAGCAGACCTATTGTGTCCCAAAATTAGAAATAGAAAATCTTTTTTGACATAGTACAATTAAATGAATTGTGCAGCTTCACATTTGACTGGATTTCTCTTCCATCCGTCACCTTTAAAAAGACAGGTGTTCCACTATATTTTAACACCGCACTTTTGATTCGCCTGCAAGTGGCGATTTGAAAACAAAGTGCAACAGATGCAACTTATTCCAGGAATCGATTAAGTGGAATCGAAAAGCACATCGAAATCCGCTGTTATGGATTTGGAACTGGTTTAATTTCAGTACCAGCCCATAATACCAACCCTTTTTATAGTTGCAGGTGGAATGTGGTCACATAGCTACTTGCCCCTCACATCCAGCCGTGTGTCGATTTTTGTATGTGCGCCTCTTAAGCACAACATAGCAATGCTGAACTTTTTTCTCAATGAACCAAATTCTAGCTGGTTAAAACCCCCTTGTGACCGCCTGCCCCAAAACCCCGAGTAACCTGAACCATCTAATGTTGGACAGTCATGCTGGGAGAGGACATGCCCTTGTTGCGCCCCAACATGGCGGGCTGGAAGTCAGGGTGGCGCCGGGCGTGCTTGATCAGATGGTCGCTGCGCATGAAGCGCTTGTCACACAGCGGGCACAGGAAGCGTTTTTCTCCCGTGTGCGTGCGGGTGTGGCGGGCCAGCTCGTCTGAGCGGGCGAACTTCTTTTCACAGTCGGGCCAGGTGCATGGGAACGGCCTCTCGCCTGCAAAACAGGAGCAGCGCGTCAACAAATTACGTCTGGACAGCTTGGTAGTGTTTGAGTATGCTGATTAGTCTATCCATCCATCCATTTTCTGTACAGATTATACCACGTAAAATTTTATTTCACATTATTAAACAACAAAATGTACATGTGAGGTGCGGGTATCATTCTTTTCCACTTGGGGCTGCCATTCTTGGTTTCCACACTATAATGACTTTGGGAGGCTGTGGCTTGAAAAGGCGGGACCTGGCCTGGTGAGAGACGTGGGCGTTAGCGAATGAGCGTGTAGCGTCATGAGCTCAGGTTAGCGGTTGGATGTTAACTGTCTAACCGTTAGCCATTCTGCGTACTCCTGGGTGCCACGGCATGTAACAACTCGTGTATGAATGTGCTTATTACATGTTCATTGTGTTACCGTTTGTTAACCACTTGCAGGGGCATTACAATACGCTATATTAAAGTAGCTAACATAGATACCTTGTGTTGGCGATCATAGAGGTATTTCATTAGTGAGTTCTGCTTTGCAAATTGTACTTTTATCTTCTTTTTAAAATGTGAAATGACCTCAGACTCAGGACATTCTTTGTCTATTAATGCAATCTATCGTCCTGGCTCGCCACCATCGCAGCAACTTATTTCTTCACTGAGTGGTGCGTCAGTCTGCACCAGTAACATTAGTTTGTGTGGAAAACTAATCACTGGAAAGATTTGAGGCAGAGATATTGCTTTGACTTCTTTATTTTTTGCTAAACCAGTTAGTGAGTTATCCGATTAATCGTTGAGCTAGTTGCCACAATGCAGTGTTACATTATAGTGGTACCTCGACTTAAGGCCTCTTTATACTCCTGCAGTCGCGCGGCCGACAACGCCCGCATTGCATTAGTTGACCGACGAATTGGCCCGCGCGGCCCCTCTGTGTAGTTTGACGCACACATGGCAAAAATTGTTGCTGCGCGTAGAATGCCACGGAGATCATCTCTCGTGATTGGTCCGTTTTAGACACATGCTGTGATGATGTAATCAGCGTTCCTCCCGGTTCCACAAAGCACCTACGCCGGTGTCTTCTCGATCGATTTTGCAGCATAATTCAACGTATTATCTGGTCATCTCGGTCCATTTGTTCTAGCAGACTCTGTCCACGGTCGCCATTGTTGTTGTTGTTGTTTTGTTCCTTATTACGGAAAGGAAAGTAAAAACGGCTCCCGGAAATGGCCCAAAAATGCAGAGGAAACTCCACCCTGTGGCGTCCTCTCCAATACCAGCCGTAGCGACACCCGCGACTTGGAGAACTGCAGCACACTTTCAAAACAGCGCGCGTGGGTTGCGCTTGAGTATAAAGGCAAAGTGCGTGCGGGATAGCCGCAGTGACGTCAGCGCGGTCACCGTCCGCGGGAGTATAAAGAAGCCTTTAAGAGTGACCAGTGTCCTGACTTACAAGTTTTGAAACACAAGCCGTCGCTCTGCCAATTTTATGTCTTACGTTTCAAGCAAAAATTTCTGTTCTGAGTGCTACATAGTGACAGCTCACTTCGCAACAAACAGCAATTTGGCAGATAGCAAACAATTAAAAAGCAAAAAAGTTTACTGTAAAACACAAAATAAAGAGGTTTACATGTGTATTTATCCAAACCACATTAAATTTGTTTTACGAATGTTTTTTGCTAACACACGAGCGTAGTCATGAAACAAATCCAATGTGCAAGTAAAGGCACCACTGTATTTTCATATTCTTCAATGACTAGCACTTGGCTCTCTATTACAAGAAGATGGCATGGTTTTAAGTTTTTATGCTCAGGCCAAAGCCCGGTCTAGTTTAAAAGTAGTGCTTTGGCACCATTTTCTGGGATCTATAGGCAATTGAACACTTTTTTAGAGGTGGCGTTAGTTACGCAAAGGTTTTCGCTATTTGCAGCAGGGCTTGGTCCCTACCTTTGCAAGTATTTATAAGGTATTTATTTTTCTAAATGTCAACCTAAATGTTCATGAGCTGTTTAATAGCAATAAACTCAACTAAATTAAAAGCTTGCAGGGATGTCATAGTTATGTGATGCATCAATTATATAGGAGCTTTCACTTTAATCAAAGCTAAAGCCTGGATCAGACTACAAGACAAATTTGGGCTATAAACGATTGCACGATTGATGTCAGACTACTGCCATAAAATCTTCCCGTAACTCAGTCAGACAGTGGCAACACTACACATGTATTCTGATACCACCACATCCCATCTTTTACAACCACTAGGCTTTATTTTGTCAAATCAAACCGTAACCAGAAAACATATCATCGGTCAACATGACTGTATACACCCATTACCATGGTGACCACAACAATGGATCGCGCCAATGTATTGTGTCTGTGTGTGTGTGGGGGGGGGGGGGGGGGGGGGGGTTGAATCATGGTCTAAAGCTTCATGGAAAAATTGGTTTGTGCGCTTTAATAAATGTTGACAACAGCGATCAAGTATGTTGACAACATCAAGCATGGAAGGTGATTCGCTGGTCATACTACGCAATCCTATTTGGTGACGTCAAGGTGGCTGTCGGAGAGTTGTCATTGATATGTCACACTACATGGAAGATGTGTAAAAAATAAATAAAACTAATAATCAAACATGCTAGACTTTTTATTTTGACATCATAGGGCTGCCGTGGGGCCTAATCGTTGGTCGAGGATTATGTCACACGACAAGAAGTTTTGTCGTTCCCAACAAAATATGTTGGGCCCGATCTGGGAAATCGCCCGCGATAGCTAATCGGCCCAATATCGGGGCTAAAATCCTGTCGTCTGATCTAGGCATGAGGTAGGGAGAGGTAAGTGGTTTAGTATATTTGTTTTATTGGCACACCCATACGCCGGTACTATGCATTGTTTTATTGTATAATTAACAACTTTTAGCAACAATAGTGTGCCACAATGTGGTTTATTTCTATGTAATTGTACAGTAAATATATCGAGGGGCGGGGGTTAAACAGCAAGGATTCAGATCCATCAGATTAGTTTTTGCGAAACTACTGCGAGCCTTAATCTCCCACAGGCCAACACGACTCGAGTAGGATAAAAGAGGAGGATGCTCGGAGCCATTTTCAAGATCACAAAGCCAGCAGGCCACGTTGTTGTTGCGAACACTTTTGTGGGCGATCCCATCGCAGTTTTCTTTGAGGCATTTCCTGTCCATAATCCGTGTGCGCCTGCTCACGATCCCGAAAGCACCATTCACCCCCCCCCCCCCCTTTTTACCCCCCAAAAGGACCACTTGGTCATTTTAGCTCACGAGGAGGAGGTCTGACTCACTTGTGTGACCGAGCACCTTTAAACGTTGCAGGTTTCAATGCTGTCGGCCTTTTTTTTTTTTTTTATTAAAAATATTTTCAAGTCAGTTGGCAGAGGGGGGAAACTTTCTTACTTTATTTTACGATTAGGAGGATTCGGATTACATTTGACTGACAACTGTGTTCGACATTAGGGTATTGTAAAACCTTGTTTCCCGAGCCTCCTTAAACGTCACATGCGACGTTCAATGTTGTCGATCTTTTTTTAGTTTCCGTTAAAAGATGTTCACGGTAGGAGGAAACAAAACGTAAAGTTGTATTCCAAAAACTGAATGTAATATGCAGCCATTAACTGGAGAGACAGTGTCTGGGAATGAAAACGCTGCGGTTTCGCCTTACGTTCATTTCATATGCAAATCGAGTCGGGGAAGAGGTTCGTCACCGGTTTTAACGGCCAGCCCAGTTCTTTTGTTAGTTTACTTCTTTTGTCGGCGTCGCTAAGGGGGTAGTTTATTCTCTCCACCCCCGTTTTGTTCAACAACAGGTTGAGGGATACATTTGATTAAAAAAAATAAACTGCCATAAGATAGGCTAAGTTCACACAAAGCGGAAGGAAGCACATTACTGTCCTAAAAAGTTATACAGTTCGTGGTTGCCGTGTTGCCTTCATTGGACTTACGGAAAAGGAAGAAACTGAGCTAAAGGCGTCAACCATGGGCCAAAGCATGTGACCTCACTCACTGTTGTTTCCATACCTGTGTGGGTCCGGATGTGCGCTTTCAAGTGGGACGATTTCCCATAAACTCTGTCGCATCCATCAAAAGTGCAGTGGTGTCTCTTCACGGGGGAACGAGGGGGCCCCACGCCTCCTCCTCCTGCCCCCGCGCCAGCCCTCGGCGGTTGCTGTCCGGGAACCGGGGTAGCGGAAGGGGTCATGGTAGGGGTGGTGGGGTCCGACAACGTGGTGTAACCGCTCTCCCCGCCGCACGAAGAGTTGCTGCTCTCAGAGTAGGCCGACATGGGCCGGAACTTGCCGTGGAGGTCGGTGAGGATACCGGCCACCGTCATCATGTTGGCCCCCTCCAACCTCAGGGTGTCCCGCACTTCTCGGTCCTCACTCGAGCCATCGTGCTCTCCTGGGGGGAGGCCCACCACCGCGGCGGCGGTGCTGCTGCTGCTGCTCTCCTGGCTGGCGGCGACGAGGGCCACCGGGGTGGGTCTGTGCAAAACGGGGCCGCTCGATATAGAAACCAAACACTCGGCGGCGAAGTAGTCGGAGGACGCAGTGACCGACATTGTTGGTCCAAAAGTAGCAAAAATAAATGAGGCGGTGGGGGGTTCAGCCAGGCAGGAGGGGCTAACTACTGTAGTCTGCTCCCGACCTCGTTTTCATCAAACTCGACGGAGCCGCACATGTAAACCCCATAAAGCGGTGCCGTAATAGTCAAGTACATCAAAGAAGCAAATAAGTGGATAAAAGTGGGCTAAAATTGTGCCAATGCCGCCGAACCAACATGCGTGTACCCCACCGACTGACGGCTCATTGTGTCTGAGTGAGCCGGTGGTAAACCTACGCCCCCTGAACCGGACTGCGGCTGCGTTCACGGCCCAACGTTTTTAAAAAGTGACCCGCTCCTACGTACGTGTGAATTTCATCAAATACAACACGCTCGCGTCATTTTGTGTGTGCAATGTCCCAAATTCACGGTGCTATAATATCCAAGCGCAATTTTAATAGCTAACGTAGACGCGAGGGTTGCCCACGAAACGTGTATCTAGTGGTTCTTTTAGATGGCGTTCATATATCTTATTTTTTCCCAGTGCACGAATGCATCTTTAACGACAGACTGTCTGACGTCGCAGCACGGGCGTGGACCCGTGGCGGCCTGGCCGGTGCATCGTGGAAGGCTGGCAGGCAGCTTGAGCAACGATGGGGGGAGGAGTGGAGGATGAAAGCCGTGTGGGATGATTGGGACTTTTTTCTTTAAGTTAAAAACGGACATGGCTTCCAGAAATCCATTGTTTGTCTTTTCAAAGTCCAAAACAGAGACACTAGATGGCTCTGTTCTCTTATGCGTCAGTACCAACTTGTATTCGACTGATGATAGGCTCGACTGATGATAGGCTCTTTATTTTGATTGGAGGAGGGAGTTACACAGTACAGTACATTCGAAATTGCAGAAGTGGCAAAAGTAGTCACACACTATACTGAAAGTAGAATTAAAGATACTTGTGTAAAAAAAAGACTGGTACTGTAAAAGTAGAAGTATTGATTCAACTCCCAAACATATGTACAAGTACAGAAGCTGAAATGTGCAACTCATTCACTGCCACTGAAGGCTAAAGAAGTCAAATGTCCATTTTAAGTGGGTGGGCTGGCTGCGAATGAGTACAAAAGTAAAACTGTTTGTTTGTTGTACATGTTTTGATAACCTGGTACAATGACAAAACCCCTGCACAAAATAGTTTCCCTTTTTTACTAACTTACAGTGGGTATTAAAGGTCGACACACTTCTTTTCCCGATTTAAATGCCAGATTTTAGTGATATACAAAATAACGTATAGAAAGCGGCTTCTGGTAGAAAGCAAAATTTTAAATGTCAGGAAAAGCCTACTAGAACAGCTTAACTTTATTTGGGGTTAACGAGAGTCACTTTAAATGGTGGCAGCTGTGTACTGACGCCCATATAACATGAGATTGATGGTTAATTCTGAACACACCCATATTCTCTCAGTTGTTTATTTGTACTTCCTCTCTTTAAAAGAACAAAAAGAAAAAGTTTTGAAATGATTTATCTCGGTCCCATTGTTTAATATCAATATCACGTGCACGGCATTTGAAGAGGGGTGTATAGACTTTTTATATGCAGTGTACATCATGCGGCGGCATGGTGAGCAACTGGTTATATCATCTGCCTCACGTTTCTGGGGACCGGGGTTCAATCCCTGGCCCCGCCTGTGTGGAGTTTGCATGTTCTCCCCGTGCTTGTGTGGATTTTCTCCAGGCACTCCATTTTCCTCCCACATCCCAAAGACATGCATGGTAGGTTGATTGAAGACTCTAAATTGCCCGTAGGCGTGAATCTGAGTGCGACTGGTTGTTTGTTTATATGTGCCCAGCGATTGGCTGGCAACCAGCTCAGGGTGTACCCCGCCTCCTGCCCGATGATAGCTGGGAGAGGCTCCAGCACTCCCGCGACCCTTGTGAGGATAAACGGCTCAGGAAATGGATGGATGGATGTACAACATGCTCGTAGGGAGACTAGGGACAGACAGATTTTTTACATTTCTGCCTCTAACTTTTAGCATTTATTTGTATTTTTTACCCAGTATGTTTAAACTGCTAGCTTCAAGTGTCTGCTAATAAATGGCTTGGAAAATCACTGTGCAAAACAAATTGAAAATGCATGGTATATTCTCAAATACAAGAAGAGAAATGGTCAGTTTTAACCAGAAGTGGGTGGAGTAGCAGGTGGCCCGGTGACGGTGGACGACTGGTTAGCACAGCTGCCTCACAGTTCTGTGGACCCAGGTTCCAATCCGGCCTCGCCTGTGTGGAGTTTGCACGTTCTCCCCGTGCCTGCGTGGGTTTTCTTCGGGTAGACGGTTTACTCCCACATCCCCAAAACATGAATAGTAGGTTAACTGAAGACTCCAAATTGCCTGTAGGTATGAATGGTTGTTTTTTTAAGGTTGACCAGTTCAGGGTGTACTCCGCCTCTCGCCCGAAGATAGCTGGGATAGGCTCTAGCACGCCCGCGACCCTAGTCAGGATAAGCAGTACACAAGATGGATGGATGGATGGATGGGTAGAGTAGCAAAAAATGTTACTCAAATAAGAGTACTGTTACTTTAGAATGATATGACTGAAGTAAAAGTAAAAAGTAGTCCTCCAAATAATTACTTGGGTAAGAATAAGTAAATATTCAGAAGGAAAAAAAAGTACTGAGTAACTCGTTAGTAACTTCTGATTGATTGATTTTTTTTAAACAGCACATGAATGTAAAAAAAAAAAAAAAAAAAATGAAATAGCACTGTGCAAATCCAAATATTAACCCACAATATCAATTTAAAAGAAGATTTTGATAGAACAACAAACTACAAGGCAAATTCAGCCACAATAAATTGTCTTGAATTAACTTTTTGCTTACAAACGTGAAACGGCACAATAGGCTCACCAGGCAGATTATCAATCGTACAATTATATGTAGAATTAAATTATATTGAACCTCGACAGGTACCCACATTTCTCAATGCTGACAGCTGTTTCATTACTTAAAAACAATTTGGCAGCGTGGCTTCAGTTCCCACTCAGTGACGGTGTGAATGTGAGCGCGAGTGGTTGTCCATGCCTATACAGTATTTGAGTAGTTGGATACGTGTATTATAAGATAGAGTAAAACAAGCAAATAGCACCCATTTGGTGGAATGGCCCATACATCCTGATTTTCTAGGGGTAGTTAAAATATACGTTAATAAATGCATCACAAGATTCACAATATTATATCCCACCCCCAATTCAATGTGGATTCAGCAACTCTGAATCGATTCAGCTCCTGGCCAGTGGCTTTTTTTTAAGTCTTTCCCCATATGCATGAATACGTTATTATTGTACAAATTTTTATTTTCAGACGTTTTATTGTTAAAAAAAATAAGGTGACATACCACATATTTTCACATGGTCATAAATAGTCAACAGGTACTCTATTGGTGTAGTTCTACTTCTTACTGAATCAACATCAAAGCATTTATATCAATAGCAAATCGCAACCTAAAGAATCACAATTTAATTGATTTGCAGAATCAAAATCAAATTGTGAGGTTAATGATACCCAGCCTTAGTATTTCTCCTTAAAATGACATGAAATTAATGGACATTTTCTGTGATCTTTTATTCATTTATTTATAAACAAATTTTATATAGAAAACACTAAAATAGCCCTCCTCTCCCCTCTCCCATCATTGCTCACGCCAGGTGCTTAACATGGGCTCGCTTTTGGCAGACTGACCTTTTTTTCGGGTGGCAACTGGCTCCTGTGTGTGTGTGTGTGTGTGTGTGTGTGTGGGGTGGGGGTGATCCGGTACCCTTGCCCCTCCTTTTGGGACTGGTCAGGGTCCCTTTCCTTAATGTGCAGGCTCAGCAACTCTGTACACCAGTTGACTAACATGCATGTGATATGGTGTTCATTCACTAATAAGTTTGATAGACACGCAATACGCTTGAATTGCTAATGCTGGGACAACTAACAATAACACAGGTTATAGTAAGATATCAACTCACGGGTTTTTAACAGGTGTTTAGACACTGTCAAAGCATCCCACCGCACCACTTGTCAGTAGCACTGCCTTGCAGCATATTCAATTAACATCAGAATAATTAAAAATAAGCAGAGGGAGTATTTCAAACACCCCTGTTGCACAGCAAAACTGTTCCAGCACAAAAGGCATACAGATTCACCATTCTGCATGGCCATGCAGCTGAACAGGACAGGTTAAAATAATAATAATAAAAAAACACTAAAATGAATAAAAGATGAAAATGAAATAAAACAAATATCCTTGGGACAAATACCATTCAAAATATCTGATAGTACAAACAAACATTTTCAAGGAGTGCAATAAAGTGAAAACGTTTTTTTCACCTTGTTCGAACATAAACCCCTTGAAATAACTTTATTATTATTATTTTTTAAACGTCTTGTTTCATGTGTTTCACAGGTTGACAGATAGAAAGACAAGCTGGTCAACTCTTTCAGGCTTGAGACATGACCTCTTCGATGTCACCATGTTGCCACTCGCACCGAAGATCCGCTCAGATGGAAAACTAGTCGCGGGGATACACAGGTATTTTTTGGCCAGCTTTGCCACCAATGGGAAGTTGACCTCGTGCTGCCTCCACCATATGAGAGCGTCTTTCTCAGGATCCAGGTTTGCTGTCTGCAGGTACATGTTGAGCTCCAGTTCAACAGACGCTCGGCTCGGCTTTGACGTGTCTTGGCCGTTATGTGCTGCTGTGTTCTTGAAGTAGCTGGACAAACTCTTCTTTACTTTCTTGGCTGCTGGGAGCTCTGATTCATCTGCAGAAGATGCGGGAACAGAGACCGCTGGTGCTGCTGCTTCACCTCCAGCCACCAGGAGCTCCATTTCTGCTGCAGCTCTTGTCTTCATGAGGTCGATTCTCTCTTCCTTTATGTAGGCTATTTTAAATCGTGGATCAAGGAGCATGGCCATGTCGAGCAGCTTTTCAGTGGCGTCGTCTGCATATTTGTCACTAAGGTAGTTCAGGATTCCCTCTTTAATGGTTCTAGTGAGCGGGGTGTCATCATCCTGAGACTTGAGCATTTGGTGCTTGAAGAGGTGCAGGACAGGTATAACGAACGACGCACTGACATACTCCTCCCCAGACAAGGCATCTGTAAACTCCATGAGAGGATTCAATGCCTTGTTGATAGACTCCAGAATTCTCATGTCTTGCCTGGTTGGGATCAGATGCCTCATTTTTCTGTCTTCACGGAGGACCTGGAAAATTATTTCAAATGTTATTTATAGGAATGCACTGATATATATTCATTGATTTTATATTATATTTTTCTATGAATATAAGTTTAATACTTCGTCTTACTCCTTTTGAATTTAAACTGTGCTGAATGATATAATTTATTGTCACTTTTTTCTCTTTTCAGATTTTATTTTTTTTCCTGTTAATTTATATTTTCAAATAAAACAATCAATCAATGTAGTAAATTTTACAGAGGCAAGACAAGTGCTTCACAGAAAACAATAAGCTACATGGTGGTACACGTTATGCAATATATATATATAGACATATACACACAGACACACATTATATATATATATATATATACACACACATATATATATATATATATACATACACACACACACACACACATATATATATATCCATCCATCCATCCATCCATTTTCTGAGCCGCTTCTCCTCACTGGGGTCGCAGGTGTGCTGGAGCCTATCCCAGCTGTCATCGGGCAGGAGGCGGGGTACACCCTGAACTGGTTGCCAGCCAGTCGCAGGGCACATAGAAACAAACAACCATTCGCACTCACATTCACACCTACGGGCAATTTAGTCAATTAACCTACCATGCATGTTTTTGGGATGTGGGAGGAAACCGGAGTGCCCGGAGAAAACCCACACAGGCAGAACATGCAAACTCCACACAGGCGGGGCCGGGGATTGAACCCGGGTCCTCAGAACTGTGAGGCTGACGCTCTAACCAGTCGTCCACCGTGCCGCCTATAAAAAATATATATACATATATGTGTATATACACATATATATACATGTGTATATACACATATATATACATGTGTATATACACATATATATACATACATGTGTATATACACATATATATATACGTGTATATACACATATATATATACATACACACATATATATATATATATGTGTATATACACACACACATATATATATATATGTGTATATACACACACACATGTATATATATGTGTATATACACACACACACATATATATATATATATATGTGTGTATATATACATATACACATATATATACATACACACACACACATATATATATATATTATATATATATATATATATATATATATATATATATATATATATATATTACATACACTGTAAAAACGAATTTGTTGGCTCAACTTAAAAAACAAGTAACCTGGCTGCCTTAAAATTTTGAGTTAAGAGAGCTAAGGATTTCTAGTTCTTTACACTTCCATGTATGTTGATGCCACTTACAATAATAAGTTAAATTGATTAATATGAAAGTGATAAACAGTTAGCTCAACTTGATATTCTAAGTTCTACTAACAAGGAATTTTAATGCCTAGTTGAGGTGACATTGCATTACAAGTCCAACCAGCAAACATGTATTTATACATTAATTTCTCAAACAAGGAAACATAAGTTTTTTCCAACTAAGCCTATTAGTTGAATCAACATAAAATTTTAAGGCAGCCAGGTTACTTTTTCAGTAAAAGCTGATCTCACTGACAATCTTAAGTGTGATCAATACCCCCAAATTGCATTATTTGTCAGGTCAACTAAATCAATTATTTTCTAAAATGACTGAGTGGAATACCTAAAGACATTACTTTTCTTTCTCTCTTTTTTTTTTTTTTACAAATAACATTTGATCACAAATCTCTAAATTCATAAAACAATGAAAATACAATTAAAATCATAACAGTTGCAAATTTAGAGGTGCTTTGAACAGCTGAACTCCAAAAATGGTGAAATTGTTTTACACACACACACACACACACACACACTCACACTCACACTCTCTCTCCCCCCATACCTGTGTGGGTTTTCTCCCACATCCCAAAGGCATGCATTGATTGAAGACTCTAAATTGCCCATAGGTGTGAATGTGAGTGCGGATGGTTGTTTGTTTCTTTGTGCCCTGCGATTGGCTGGCAACCAGTTCAGGGTGTACCCCCCCTCCTGCATGAAGATGGCTGGGATAGGCTCCAGCACAACCGTGACCCTAGTGAGGATAAGCGGAATGGAAGATGAATGAATGAATGAATGAATATTAACTACCTGTTTAACAGCTTTCTCCTGCTCGATGAACCTGCTGATCATCTGCTGTCGTGAGCCCCAGCTAGAGGGGCTTTCACTCTTGAGCTGGTGAATGGGCAGGTCCAGGTCTACTTGCGCCTTGGCCAGGTCACGTCTTCTCTTGAACGAATTAGAAATGGTGCCCGTCACCTGCTTGCACAGCCCTACTGCACGCTTCACAGCCGCTTGGGTTTGAGAAGGTGTTTTCAAGCTGCTTGCTGTTACACGGATGCAGAAGAAGGTGCAAACTGAATTTGTTTAACATGTTTGGACAACATAATTACAATAATATAAAGGCATCAGAACACGTTACTGTTGTGTTCCACTCACCTATCGCCAGCTCCAAATGGTGGCCAAAGCACTGTAGCCTGTCCCACTCAGTTAAATGCAGTGAACTATTATTAGTTGCGTCATCTGTGGTCAGGCAGATGAGCATATCCTCACGCAGCTCCCAGGATTCGAGTACTTCTTTGAGGATTGTGCCTATCATTACCTCCGTGTAGTCTTCAGGGAAGTAGATTGTTTGTAGGCATCGGCTACTTAGCATCCAGTCATTGTTGATAAAATGAACCGTGAGGCTCATATACGGCTGTGTGACTGTGCACGTCCACAGATCGGTTGTCAGTGCATAATATTCCACATATTTAAGCTCCTCGGTCACCTTCGCACGGCATTCGTCATACATGCGCGGCAGCTGGACGTCACTGAAGTGTTTTCGATCCGGCATGTTGTATCTGGGGTCAAGCGTTTTGACCAATTCCCGGAACCCCTTCTTTTCGATAGTGTATAACGAGGCCGAGTCTTCCGATATGATGAATTCAGAGATGGCATCTGTGATTTCGCGGTGTCTGCGAGACTGCTCGTCATATGGGATACATTTGGTCAACAACACTTGTCGGCTCTTTTGGTGTTTTTTCGTTCCGTTACTTTGTGGTTGTGATGTACCATTTGTGCTTTGTCGCAACCTTACGCTTTCTATGTACAGTTCTTCGTGCCGTGTCTTTAAGTGGTAGAAAAGATTGGACGTGTTCGAGTCGCTGGTAATGATTTGATGGCGGCATGTTTTGCAAATGACCGTTTTCTGCTCGATGTCAGACGTTTTAAAGCCAAACCAAAGCCAAACCATGGAGCTACGGTTCCCTCTTTTCGGCACCAACTCCTCCTCGTCCTCCTCCTCTTTGGGCTCTCTTTTGACCTCGAATACTGCTAAACTCTCCGCGGTTGCCATGTTGTTTGCATCCATGTTGCTCTCGCAGTGTCGTAAATGAGTATTTGTGCGTGACGTAAAAAAATGCCACCGTAAAGTAGTAGCGTTGCCGCAGTTACATGAACCATTCATACAAACAACTTCATTGGTTGTTCGTGCGACGTCAGCATGGCAACGGAGCAAAATAACACATATAGGATAAAGGGTAATATTTGACGTTGTACAATAAATATACAGTGCTGCCTTGAGATACGAGTTTAATTAGCTCCATGACCCTGCATGTAAGTCAAAAACACTCCAATCATCGTTCCCTATTGAAATGACTAGACATGTATTTAATTCGTTTAAATAATAACGTGGAATTCTCCTTGTCTTATATTTAGTTCGACTTAAAACTGGCATTAAACATCTTGAAGCCCCTTTTTTTGAAGATTTACTGACTGCCCCTTGTTGTGAAGTGACAAAATGGGTTAGAATTTACACATTTTCATTCAGAAATAGCAGTTTTTCGCAACAGATTTTGGTTTTAAGCGATTCTCTCTTTTTTTTAAAATCCTGGTTGTGTCTGTAGATCAGTAGATCAGCTTACACATTTGTTTGTGTGTGCGATATGGTTTGTGCACGTTTTTTGCACATGCAAACATTTACTGTAGTTAATAAGGTGTTTTGTGTTCTAAAATGTCATCAGTCATTCCTCTAATAACGAAATAATATTGACAGAGAACCTGTCCTGTTTTTAATTATTGCTTGTTAGTATATTTGCTACTATAAACATTGGTTTCCGACCATAAGTGTTCAGCTGCTTTTAGGTGCCAGTCAGTGTTGTGTGAAATGATTGGTCCAGTGTGTGTTTGTAGCTCCCGCTTGGAAGGTATTTCCTGATTGGTTGCTGTGAGCAGCGTGGATCACAGTGGAGACCCTCATACAAGTATGGTCTTTCAGTGGTCGGGAACAGTGCTTCTTTTTCATCTCACTTTCATGTGGCGCCTCTGAGGCAGAAGGACCTGCCGTGGGTTGGGGCTGCAATGGCTATGCCATGGCTTTACTGTCTGCATGTTGCATTTATTTGTCTCCTATGTGGTGAGTTTGATTTTTGATATATTGTTTTTACTGTGTGTGTGCGAGTTGACCTCACAAGATTAGATTGCAGAGGTAATGTGAGTGTTGCGTGTGGAAGCAAGCCAGGTTTTCTTTTGTCTTTCTTTGCAGTAGCTGATTGCCTCCAGTCAAAGTCTGATCTCTGTGATTCTAGTTGTGCAGGTGAGAAATGTTTGTGGGAGTTTGTTCATATCGTATTTGAATAAGTTTCCTGGAAAAAGATGTATATAAGTAAATGTTTCATTTTCCTATACAAGAAGAAAACAATTCCCTTTAAATCTCACCAATAATGTTTTTATTCCTGAATGTCCTTAGCATTTCCTACCTCTGACATGTCCTATCAGAAAGGGGTGAGGTATACTTACAGATATAGAACAGCAATCACCACATCATTGCACGGATCGAATGCTGGCAGAAATGGACTGGTTCTGGACTGTGTGGTTGATATTGATGTCGTCTCTAAGTGTCATCTAATGATGCAGGTTCGATTCAGTCTGTTTCTGTAAGATAAATAAAACTCTGCCATTGTTGTTAACATAAAGTGGAATTGTGTCACAGATAAGAAATCCACAGATGAAGTGGCTTTCTCCTCAAAAGGAACACTCTGTGCCTCACTTAAAAAGTTTGAGGTAATGTAATCCACAAAAGATAGATGCTTATGCATCCTTTCATCAGTTAATGTACCTTTTATCTGTGCTTACTACAAGTCGAGCGCCAGACCAATTTGGAATGTTTGAGGTGTTTTTTCAATGAATGTGATGCTCGCTGCACTCGTGTGTGTTTTTGGGTCTCGGCGAGCTCATCTGGTGTTTTTGTTTCCCAGGGAGTCGCTGGAGAGAACGCCTGTGAAGTTTTCCCTCCAGGGGGGAAAGATCTTTGCCCTATGTATCCAGGAGGGGGAGCAGGTGTGGACGTTGAACATTAAAAGGGCTTTTCTGAGCATGCTCCAGACCTCCCACACAGCCTCGAAACATTCAGAAATGGAGGTGAGGGTTGATGATGATGTACATTCTTTTATTATCTTAGTGTTGCTCTCGACACTGCAGACCACGGGTATCAAATTCAATGGGTTTGCATCAAGAGTACACATCTAAATAAGTTTTACTATTACCTCCATCAAAGATCTTTTTCAAGAGCCTTAGGCCAGTACTTTTCATCCTTCCCTCTTATGGTGTCCCGCATGGGATCCATTCTGGAGTCTCGTGCTTTTCGCCATTACATGCTCACATGCTAAGCAGCATCATCCGAAAATTGTGTTCATTTTAATTCCCTTTATATGCAGATGAGTCCCAGGTGTACATCCCACTAAAATCCGGTACGTCTTTTAGCCTCTTTTAGACTCTTTGCAAGAAATTAAAATCCGGATGCCAAAAAACTTCCACCAGTTAAAGATCCCATATTTTGGCTATTTAGACCTCCATAGAGTGACTCTCTTCACTCAAACGTAGGTCAGAAGTGTCAATATAATTTCAAAAACACCTTGATGTCATGCGAGTGTCCAGAAAAGGCCCCTCTGACAACTACTTCTGTTTGACCAGGTTTTGGATAGCTTTGTTCATATTTGGCTTGGACCGCCCCATTTCCTCTGATTGGTTGCCTTTATATAGAAGACCCACTTGTGAGCCCACACGTTTGTTGTGTTGACAGCGCTGGCTCGAGAGGTAGGCGGAGATTTTCTCTAGGGATGCAGACAGCTCGAGAAATTCAAATGACCTCATTTCAGGCGTCTCGGCAGAAAAACGTCTGGAACTCAAGAATGTGTGGATGATTTTAATTTATATTTCATGTTTACTGAAGCACCGTAGAGCCAATATAACATCACGAATGCTAGAAAAAGTTGGTTTGGTAAAATATGGCACCTTTAAACGAAAACAAAACCAAAGTCATTGCCTGCGGCCCTTCAAAATCCACAAATTCCATCCCTTGCAATCTTGGTCCCCTTGCCCCCTCGGTTAAACCCCATGCAATATATCTGGGTGTGGCTTTAGACTCCCATCTTAACCTGGGGAAACAAATCTCATCTGTTGTAAAGTCCAATTTCTATCACTTAAGAAGAATCTGCTATATGCGGAATGTCACATGAAAAATTCCAGAAAACAGGATAGACTTCCTGTGCATGCTTTGCTAACAAGCACGATTACAGTTTGATTACAGGATTGTTTGAAGCTGAACTTGCTAAAATGTTGTTTTCTTTATGGCTGGTGTCTTTCAGACAAAAGTTAAATACATGTATATCATTTATTTATACAAATATGATATGATATATGTGAACACAAATGAAGCCTACACATTGAATATTGTCATCATGGGTGGCTCTGTGGTGACAACTTGTGTTAAAAAAAGGCATTACTTTTAAGCTAAAGTTCCGACGGTTACTTTGATCCAGTCTCCATCGCCATTCACCCTGACCAGGAGGAAGTGCTTAGACCTGTTTTGCCAGATGCTGAAGTAAGTTATGCACATACCTGATTGCCAGACTAAAATCTGTTCCTTTCATACAGTGATCTGGAAAAAAGAAATCTCTGCTTTCATAACATCATGTCTGGACTACTGTAACTTTCTTTACTTTGTTCTCCCTTTAATTCTTTTGGAACATGTAGCAAAACAGGTAAAGGCGTATTGTTTTGATGCAGCTCTTGTATTGGACCTCATTAGATGGTGCAAGTGTACCTAGTGTAGTGTTTGCTGAGAATAAATTCATGTTGATCTCTCTTTGGTTAATTGTTGCTTCTTCAGACTGATGTGCATGGGACGTGTACCAGCTTGTATGAGAGGCAAGGACGATTACTGTTGAAAACCAGGTTTCTGAAACAGTGTCACCAATTGAGACTGGCACATTTCTGGACCCATTCCGAAGCTGTAACTGGAGACACGGTGAGTTAATTCCCATTGTCTCATTCTGGAAAGAAAATACAGTGTTTATGTTTCAATAAAGGCAAGGTTTTTTCCTGCATATAAAATGAAGAGGAGGCTACCTCTGCCTAATTTTGGGCCACCTCCATCTCTAAAACCTTGGACATCATGAAAAGTGTTATTATCTGCCCAGCCTTGCACCACCAGTTGGGATTAATTTTTTTATCACACTTGCAGTATTTTGCATCGCTGTACCGGAACAGTTGGAAGTCCCACCGAAAACCATTGAATGAAAGATGTATTTTAGCACGCTATATGAGGTGTGTCCAAAAAGTTCTAGGACTAGTGTCTGAAAAGACATATTTCAAACCCAAACTACAAGTTTTCCCCCTCAATGTTGGTCATATGATCAACCAGCATGTCTACAAAGAGATTCTGCAGCCTTTGTTTCGTTCAGTTCTCACAATGCTCTGAGCATGACAATTCCTGGCCGAGATGAACGTCACTGTGCTGGAGTAACCTCCCTCCTCACCTGACTTCATCTGGCACACCACGTATGATTTAACAAAAGGAAAACATTAAAGAACAATAAGATAAAAGTAAATACTTCACAGAAAAAGTATTTGTTTGATATGCATGTTTGCGGTTGAGTGATCAGAATAGTGCCATCTCTGCCTCAATTTGAGCTAAGAAAAACCTTGAATAAATGTGTTTGATTAATACCGAAGGCATACTAAATCCCATTCTCATTTCAGTCAGTGCAATCAGAGCTACGCTGTGTTCAGGCGTATGGCTCTGCAGTTATGGAAGAGGTCAATTGTACCGAAACTGTATCCATAGCAACATGGTCCAAGACCTCAGGGCAGGTGAAGACACAAACTGAGTCAACTTTGTTGCTGCTAAGAGCCCAGCCTGGCACTCTTGCGGGAACAGGTAAGTGCAGTGGAGAGGAGAAATTAACTTATCGCACCATGTCGAATGGAAATGAAACATCACCAACTATGTGATGTACAGTACGTTATGACTCTGGCAGATTCTTTATATTTTGGGACACAAACCGATCTGCCGTTTGAGGACGAAGGAGCTGCAAGGCCTAGAAACATTTTCACTCCTCAAGTCAGTCAAACTATCCGGATGTTGTGTAGCGTCACATCACGTCCACAAGAGGTAGGTTTAATATGCAACAGGTTTCAGCGGGACCTGAGAATTAAGCTACTCAAAAACAATTAGGGATGCAGTATTGGGTTTTCGTGTCAAATTTCAGGGTGAATTTAAAATACACTACAACCTTTACAGGTGAACTTAATGCAGTGATTTCCGACCTTTATGGAGCCACGGCACATATTTCACAATTGTAAACTCTCACGGCACACCAACAAACAAAAATGTCACAAAAGGTGGATACATTAATTACTGTATGTACTTCCTGCCATCTAATAGAAGGGCATTTATTTGTTCGGTCTGTCACTATGCCTCACTGGCATAGATGAATAAAGATACATAATTTCTTGGAAATAAATCATTTTTTTGAGCAATTAAGTAAAATTTGATAATTTCCCACAGCACACCTGGAGAGCGCTCACGGCACACTGGTTGGGAATCATTGACTTAATGTGACCTTTCCAAAGCCTTTGAAAACACATGTCCAATTGTTCAATGATGACGTATTTTTTTTTAATAACTTGCTGTTCTCTAACAAGGAGTTGAATGGCAAAATTCGCAACCATGAATCGACCAATAAGTTTCTTGGTTCCATTACAATTGGTATTTAAAGCGTCCATTTCATCATGCTGTGACATTATGAGACCAAGACCAACAATTGAGCAACAGTACCTCGCCATTGCGAGGCTTCAAACAGGATTTTATCAGAGGGAAGGGGCCACTCAGAATTGGATATCCTTGGAAATTTTCACAGAGCAAACACCTGTTTTAAGAAGTATTGAAGCATTTGTCAATTGGACATGTGCATTAAAAAGTTTAGAGAAGGTCAAATTAAGTTTACCTGTCAAGGTTCTAGTGCATTTTAGATGTATCCCTAAATCCCAAATCTTTTTCGAGTAGTGTAACTATGCAAAATTTAGTGTGCCATTACATATGTTAGTTGACCTATCAAACTTCCAGGATTTGATTTTTCTTTTCCACTCTCAGGTGTCACATTGGTTTCTTCAGTTGGCTTTTCAGCTTCGAGAGCTGACTCTACCACAGCTCAAGACACTTTGGCAGGAAATGTCTTTCAAGTGCCGCGATGACTGGTCAGTGCTTTCATTGTTCTTTTGGCATAGCATCATTATATCATAATATAGCTGGTTCTTAAAAACGCTGTATCTACATGTATGCTTAAATAGGTCTTTGTATGGCAATCGATCAGTAACCTACTCTCAATCTAACCATAACGTATTGTACACCTAGAGATATTTCATGCTCCGATTTGAGTAAAACTGTCCTCTTGAAGGGAACCCCACATTCCACATACACACTAATTCCCATTCACTGTTGGGACAGGCAGCCCTTGTTGGATGCATTACCTGCTTGTGGCTCAGAAAACTGCATCATACTACTGACCGACCTAATGAAGGGAAAAGAACTGGAGGACGAACAGGCTCATTCTTTTCTCACCACCATCGCCCTCATCCCTAATCCATCACCACAGATCATACACTCCCTCAATGTAGGAGCTTCTGCATGGCATCAACCATGAATCATGGCTTCTGATTTTTAGTTATGAGATGAACTACATGTACAAAGTCTTGTGATACCTGTATAATACACCAGTACAGCCACTTCGCAGAGACATCGGCTTGTGTATGTGTGGACTCATTGTCCATTTTTCCAGAGGAAAATTTGTCATACACTCAAAATCTCTGTTTTATTTCATCCAATAGGTTTTTGATGGGGCTGGGTTCAGGGCTTTGATGTTCTGCTCATCTAGATTCAACCTTGTCAGGGAGATTCAATGATTTTTTTTTTTTAATCCCTGATTTATTAATTGATTAGGAGAACATCTCAATTCTTTTGTCCATATAGTTCATGTCTTGGGAAATAATACTATTTTAGAGGAATGAAAGCATTGAAACTCTGCTGTTTGTGAAAGACTTTAGTTGATGTTCAAGAGGTGAGAGACAAGGCTCTGCTGGCTGGATCCTCTTTGATCCATCAACTATGCCATCAGTCCACTACTCCCTGCATTGACCTTCCTCAGGTACAGACCTTCATACAGACACTAGAAGTAGCCGTGAAGGAAGGCTGTGAACCACAAAGTCCCACCAAAGTAAAAGAGGTAAAATAAATGATGACTAGGAAATTCACAGATGTATTTAATAAAAAATAATGTAAAAAAGTATGTACTGTATTCTAAAAAAAATATCTAAATAATCCCTTTGCATCAAACAGCTTACTTATGCAATGAAATCTGTGGGCAACATGGGTGTGGCTGCTTCAACCTTCATCCCGCTGTTATATCACTATGGACTCAACCACTCAGTACCTTTGGAGCTGAGACTAGTCGCCATAAAAGCCTTCAGACGTTTTGATTGCTCAGCTAATGTGAGTAAATATGACAACTTTGAGGAACAATTTCCCATTTTACACACATTTGCGAGGGTGTATTGTTTAAAAATCTGCAAATATCTAAATCCATGCTTCATGATTGCTCAAGGTGAAGAGGTGACGAGGTTAGCAGCAGTATGACATGAGTGACTGACAGCAGTTTCCTTCTTTCAGAGGACTTTGTTGTTGCAGCTGTACAGCTCCTCCCTGGAGGCTGTGGAGGTCAGAATTGCCGCATACCAGGAGCTCATGCGCTGCCCGGATCAGGATGTGTTTGAAGCGGTGAAGGTGACCCTAAGAAATGAAAAATCCAGCCAAGGTCAGTAGTTGATAAATGTTTGTTTTGTTTACCTGTATCGTATTTGTTGCTCTTTTTCAAGACTTAATGGCTTTACAGTGAACACCTGTTTATCACGAGGGATACGTTCCGGACGTGAACATCCACAACATAGAGAGACCTAATAAGTATTTTTATAATAGCGTTACCCCTCCCACACGCTTTTAATACATTTAAACTTACTAAAACACACTATTAAAAGTATTCCTTCATACCTGGTCTCACTCTCTCGCTGTCAAGAAATGGGAGACGATCTTATACCATTCCATTAAAGAAACAAAAAGAGGACTCTTACTCGCATACTTCTCCAAATAAGAGGCGAAGCATGCTTGCTTCAAGCTGTTTATTTGTCCCTTCCTTTTGGTTTTGTGCAAAACTGACACATAAAACAAAATAGAATAAAACACTTTATATTTAAACACGCAAATGTTGATCCAAACCATATAATTTCATCGAAGGAAAGTCTGCGAGCTTGATGCTATGATGGAATGTGAAATGCCATAGACCGGATAATGGAAATGAGCAACACATAAAAACAACGTATACAAAAATAATCACACTCTAAATGTGACTTGCCTGTACACTGTAAAAAACCCCAAATTGCTTCAAATATGCGATATGAGGGCGCCACCGCTGAACTGTGTTATAGTGGGGGTTTACTCTGATTTTAATTCTTGTTTATCCACTTGTATTAGACAATAAACATTTTATTTCATTTTAAAAAATCTTTTGGATTTATTTTGTGTTTCCTTGAAGTGGGATCATTTGTATGGAGTCACCTAACTAATATACTGAGGAGCGAAGACCCCATGAAGCAGACCCTCATTGATTCTCTGCCTGACGACATAATCAGCAGAGATTTTGAAGCAGATTTTTTAAAATACTCTTCCTATTCAGACTATACGACCACAAATGGTAAGTTTAGTAATTCTGCAAATGTTTATTAAAAATGACCTCACAACAGGGATGGGCAAAGTTTTATGCTCCTGGGCCACATTTGATTTTTAAAATGGACAAATGGACAAGGTCATTTGTAGATAAGGTAGATAAATGAGATTTAAAATGTGTCTGGGAAATATGTAAAATAATTTATTTGTAATAATAAATCAATAAATTATATAAATATTTATATTGTTATACTACTGTATGATTATTTTTATTTTTATTTTAATGTAATAAATTTTTAAAATAAAAATGGTCATTCTCATTTTTAGTTCTATTATGTATAATTAATTGACTGATTATTTAGTACAATACAAAGTTGTGAAATGTATTTCAAATGTTTTACTTTACTCTTGTTTTATTTACAACACGTTAACCTATTACTAAATCAATATATATATATCCATTTTCTGTCAATCGCAGGGCACATACAAACAAACAACCATTCACTCTCACAATCACACCTACGGGCAATTTAGAGTCATCAATTAACCTACTATGCATGTTTTTGGGATGTGGTAGGAAACCGGAGTGCACGGAAAAAAACCCCACGAAGGCACGGGGAGAACATGCAAACTCCACACAGGCGGGGCCGGGGATTGAACCCCGGTCCTCAGAACTGTGAGGCTGACGCTCTAACCAGTCGGCAACCGTGCCGCCATATATATATATATATATATATATATATACTTATTGTTATCATGTATTTTATTTGTATGTTTTATTTTTTTATTTAGTATAATAAAATATGGCGGCACATCTGCCCCACAGTTCTGAGGACCGGGGTTCAAATCCCGGCCCCGTCTGTGTGGAGTTTGCATGTTCTCCCCGTGCCTACGTGGGTTTTCTCCGCGCACTCCGCTTTCCTCCCGCATCCCAAAAACATGCATTAATTGAAGACTCTAAATTTCCTGTTGGTGTGAATGTGAGTGCGAATGGTTGTTTGTTTATATGTGCCCTGCGATTGGCCTGTAGCCACTTCAGGGTGTGCCCTGCCTCTCGCCTAATGTCAGTTAGGATAGGCTCCAGCATTCCCGCGACCATAGTGAGGATAAGTGGTACGGAAGATGAATGAATATTAAAATATTTTTGAGTCATTATCAATTTAATTACGTACAATTAATTGACCCATTATTTAGTAAAATAGAATCGTTAAATGTATATGTATTTTTCATTATTTTACAATTTTTTTTATTTACAATAAATAACATGAACCAATTATTTAATGAGATAAATTAACAATAACAAATAATACATATTTGAATTAACAGTTTATGCACAGTTTAGGCAAAAATGAAAATATTATAGGACTCTTGATAATAATCCAGGTATATAAAAATATCCCCTTCTTCATTCTTCTCACATTTCATTATACTGTAGCTACTGGAAGAATCATACACTTTCTGTTTTTGAACATTTCAGGCCTGGGAATAACAAATGTGGAAACAACCATCATTTTCTCCCCCAAATCATTTCTTCCGAGCACTGTCTCCATCAACCTGACAGTGTATTTTCATGGGAGAGCCAGCAACCTTCTAGAGGTGAGTGCCATCTTTTACTGTTATCTCCACTCTTGTTAAAAGGGACTACTGTAGCACTGTTCCAAAACTTATATCCCCAATTGATATGATTGATATAGGTGGATCTTCACATTGAGAATGCTCAACCACTTCTGAAGAGCATTTTAGGTCAGCTGAATCCCTCCAAAACTGGAGACCCCATTTCCTCAGACCACTCGGCATCCAAAGAGGCAACGAAGACAAGACGAAAAATAAATGAAGACCATAGAGAAGAGAAAGACTTATGTTTATCCAGCTCCAACAGTTATCTGAAGCAGGCCAGGGCGTTGGTAAGGTCACAGCAAAGGGTGGATGGAGTCTTATCATAGGAGTGTACAGTACGTGCTCTGAAATGTACAGTCTGGGCAGCAGAGTTGCACTTTTTTATTTTGAAAAGACTATAACAAGAGGGCATGCTGTTGTTTATTTTTTATTTTTATTTATTATTATTATTTTTTTTACAATGGACAAGAAGTCATTTACTCTCACCTGAAATGAGTACACCTGCTTGAGCTAATGTAAGAGCTTATAAAAATGTGGTATATAAACATACAAAATAATAATGCACAGTTTTGAGAGGAACTAAGGCAAACAATATTATTACAATGAATATCTGCAAGTAATTGACGCCCCCTAAAAAGGTTTAGATAGATGCCCCAAGATGACAGCAAAGGCCTACTTTTTTTCAAACTGAAGCTCCTCAACTCATGTTGAAAGTTCTTTGTCACCAGATGCCGCCAAAGCAATGCAGCTATTGGTGTGTAAATATTTTTTTTCTGCTAAAAAAAATCACGTAATCACTCACTTCACAGAGAGGCGGATTTGTGAATTCCAAAATGTGAATATGCGGGGGTTAGCTGTATTGTTGCTTGTAGTAGTGTAGAATAATTATGGATCTTTACATAGAGATGTTTCTAGTATTTTGCCCATCTGATGTAGTTAATCAGTGATTCTCAACCACAGAAAGAGATCATCAGGTATACCACAGGAAATGATCCAATTTCACTTAAATTGGTCTGAAAATTATGATTCATTAATGAAAAATAATGTGAATGTAACGTAAAATATGCCAGCGATGTATAGTGACAGGCAGAACATTTAAATGTTTTTCCATCAGATGGCAGAAGCTAGTATGAACCTGTTTATCCACCTGTTGCCATTCATACAACATAATTTGTGTTCTAATAAACAGGCCCACATTTCACACTGAGTAAGAACATTTGTGCGAAAATTAAGATGAGATCATCATTATTTCATTGTACTGTATACCTTTTATGACATTTTTGTTTGGTGGCGTCCCGTAAGATTTTTCTCAAGCAAAATATGTGCCGTGGCTCAATAAAGCTTGGGAATCAAAATACTGTCATCACAATACGTATATGAAATTCCTTTCAGTGTGATGCAGTGTTGTTATAGACCAGATTACATTGTGCAGGCTTACCCAGTGTTGTGGTCTAACACTACGTTATATATAATGTGTGTACAACATGCATTTATTTTGTGTGTTCCAGTTATCCACAAGGACAAAAATGGAAGAAGACGGCCTGAAGTGTTGGGTTGGTGTGAAAGTGTTTGGCAATGAGCTCAGTGTGTTTACATGTGACGATCTCTATGCTCAAATCATACAAATGTCACTTAGTGCAGCAGGACTAGCTGTCAAACTGCTCAAGGTGTCCTGGTAGTCTCTTTCGATTATCACCATCTTTAGTGGGTTTTTCCAAATGGTCCCTGACGTCATCTTTGTTTTCCAGGGTCATGAGGTTCAGTTCACCCACAAGGCTGTGCTCTTGACAGAGGAGTTGGTTCTGCCGTCCTTGTCTGGCTTACCTGTGAAAATAGCCACTAATATGACTTCCTTTCTTTCACTGCGGCTCAAAGGAAACATCAACTACAGGGATATGTCTCACTTCTCCCTCGCTGGTTACATTAAACCCAAGTAAATCGACATTGAGGGACAGCCTTTGAATATTTATTCGATGTCCTTGATATCAAGCTTAAGGTCTATGTACGAGCACACTCGTTGTCCGCACTAGTAAAAGAACTGTCTTTCCAGTGATTTAAAAAATTCTTTTTTAGGGATGTGTCACACACGCCTCCTGGTTCCTACTAGTAGCATCAAAAAGCCGACTTGTAGTTTTGCTTCACTAGTAACATTTAGTTGTCCTATTAGTATGCCAATGTTGTTCTACTATTGTGCAGAAATGTCTTACAGTGGTGGAAAAAAATGTCACTAGTAAAAGACATAGTCGTTCTACTAATGTGCTGAATCGTCTTACTTGTGACTTGTCTAGGCATGACTTGAGTTCCTAGTCAAGAATATTGAATAAATGCAATAAAGTCTGTTATTCGATATCCTCAAATATCCTGCTGAAGTAAATGTAAGTACCTCACTAATAATATGTAGTTGTCTTACTAGTATGCCAAAGTTGTCCCACTAGTGGGGAAAAAGTGCGTACTCGTTCATGGACCTTAAACTGGATATCAAGGATATCCAATACATTCTCAAATGGCTTTCTCGAAGGCTCTTTGAGCATTTATTTAACATCCTTGTCTCGTAAGTCACTAGTAAGTCACTAGTAAGACAATATAGTAGTGTAGTATAACGACTGTTACTAGTGAGGTGCATGTAGTGGGCAGTTTGGTGCTACTAGGAGGGTCCAGGAGGCTACTATTGTCCGTTACACATGCCTACTAGTTGTATCTAGGAGTGTTCCTAGTGTAGCATAGTAGTTTACAAGTCAGGTTTAATTGCGTACTCGTAGGTCAAAAGCGGCACGAATAGTGAAAACAAAATGAGCTGTACGGCAGTCGTTCTACTCGTGTGCTGAATTGTCGTACATGGACTTTGAGCTGGATATCAAGGATATTGAATAAATGCTCAAACAGCTTTCCATACACGTCGGCCAACTTAACAATACCTACAGCTGTCTGTGTCTACATCCGCAGTGGTTATGTAGGCCTGACAGCCAGGATGGGGGTTGATGGCACCCTGGGTCATGCTGCAGTGGAGTGGATGTCTGAACTAGTGAGCTCCACTAGTCTGGATGGGAGTGTCCACATGCAGGAGGGCCAAGATCTCAGGGTCACACTCAACACTCCAGAGGAGGCCATGGACATTGTGTCTCTTAGGTGAGTCAAATTTTTTAAAGACAAAAATCACTGCAAATCCTCTCTTAACAAAACAATTTTAAAGGACGAGGGTGGGAGGTTGTTATGTTTACTCTCTTATATCTCTACAACCACAATTGGATTTGTCAACCAGCTCCCGAGTATTTCAACTGAGTGGCGATCGCAGGGAGGAGATGAAAGGTCCAAAGTGTCGCATCCAGCAGACAGCCTGCACACCAAAGACCTGTAAGCCATTCGCATGTACACTCAGATATCACTGAACTGTAAATAACTGACAGATATGCTCACATTTACCTCCTTTTGCTCATTAATATAAACAGGCATTTACTCCAGAAACAGCAAGGATGATGAGAGAAATGTATCTATTTACAAACTTTCACTTCATCACACTACTCTGTACAAAATATCAAACCCATATTTGAAAGACAAATCTTTTACAGAGATTGCGCAAAATTGCTGTTTTCATATAATTTGATCAGTAACGGTATAGACATGGCCCACTGAATTTCCTTTTGAAAAAGCAATTATTTTACTAATTTGAGTACTGGAATTATTGGCAGTTGTTATCCATCAAAAGGTCATAATTGTTTCTAAGACAAAAACTATTCTAGAGTAATATTTTTTAAACTTTTAATGGCAACATGATTTGACAGGACATGAGCGTTTCATGATTCCCAACATGTTTTCAGAAAATGCTAATTAAATTTTTTGATGTAGAGTACAGGACTTTTCCTCTTGCTTAATATGCATTTTTTCCATGAAAACTAACACAAATGTATCTTAGTGTCTTCAGAGTTCCCTTTTTTGGTCTGTTTGAAAACGGTCCTTCTTTTTCACTCAAGCTGTCTTTATTGTTAACGCCAATGGAGAGAGCCTCATTATGTTGTTGCAATACACCAGAGGGATCTGTGAGCTGAAGTGCCAGGTTGAGGCAGCCATTTTGGATTCACACAATTGCAGAAAACAAAATAAATGCTGTTATTTCTGAGATACGAATGAATATGGATGGACTTTGTGAAAGTGTCTGAGCTATTGCATGTCTTTACTGTTATTACAATTGTATAAAGACAAGAGTGTCATGGGTTTAATGAGTAGCTGAGATCATTAATGCACCTGTCTCCACAGAGTTTGAAGGGAAACACTTTTAAATTGTGCAACTCACATGATTTTTATGAAGTTGTTTATGTTTTTACCGTGATGCACTTTTCTCTTTACCATAATAAAAAATATTATTCAATGGGCCACCACCATTTGCTTTGTCAACAAGGATTGCCTTTACAATAAATGCGTACAATTTTAAATCATCAATAACTTTTTGAAAATAGGACTAGGTGTGGTTGTTTCGGGATGGGAGACATTTACCAATATCAAGCCAAGGCAGCATAAAAAAGTGCTAAATTATATATATTTTTTTACATGTACCTTTGCTGTACTGATCAAATTATATGCAATCTATGAAAATAGAAAAAAAAAGTGTGCAGTCTCTGTCGCCAAAATCCACGTGAGCGATGTACGAATCACGCGTGGCATCTGCTGAAAATATCCACACACTCTCCTATAGTCTCACTCACTTCCACTCTTTGTGCCAACCCCCTTCCTCCTTGACAATCATGCTATGTTTTTATGGTTTAATAAAAGTGATAAAATACAGTATTATATAGTGTGCTGAACCTCAAAACCTGATACAGGGTTGAAATTTTCCGTCGCATCGTGTCGGTAGATCAAATCGCTCAATGTGTGGGTGTGAGTCGCCAACTGTCTGTTGCGACTGTTTTTTTTTTTTCTTGTGAAGGTCAATTCCAGTTAGGTTTGGCCGCGTTGCACAGTGTGCGGTGGGCCTTATATGCAGTGTTGGAAGCGCTTTTTTGTCAGCCTTGTAATTGGCGGCTATTTAGCTGGGACAGACTCCCCGCGAACAGGATACACAAAAGTAATAAATGAATATAAACCATCTGGATTGCTACTTGCAGGATTGCCTCCGATGCAGAGTTGCTTCTTTTTATGATACTTAGAGAATCTCTCTTCGCAGGGTCCAAGATGGTGGGCTGGCAACTATGCGCCAATGCATCCTATCCCCTCGCTTCCGGGAGCATCTCGCTCCCGCCCTCAGGTCCCACCCACCTCTCCGTTAGGCTGCTGAAACTGGACAGAGGTCTCCATTACTACTTGCTTGAGGCTGCCTTCTCAATGGACCCACTGGTACTAGAAATTTAACAATGGTGGTGATGAATTTCTATTCTTTCTGCTTTGACGCATCACTGTGAGAGCTCCAAAGACCATATCATCATTTTATTTTTTAGGACTACTAGTATTATTGTGCCTTGATCTGGTTTAAGACTATCAAATGCTTCAACCCCATCTTTGGCCTCAGGTAGATAGCTGGTTTCCAAAAGAGGCTTCCATCCACCTCCTTCTGGCTACTCCAAAGTCATCCATCCCCAGGGACATGTCACTTGACCTAGCCTTCAACCCTCGCATATTTCTGCTCAGGTTATCTCATCCTCTAAAAAGTATCCTCATACAAGGTTAGTTTGAAGGTACATTAACGAGATTTGGTTTCCTAATACATGAGGTATTTTGCTTTCTCAGGGGAACTTGAACAAGAGAGGAGTATAAAGAGTGCAAAACTTGAGCTGACAATTGATGGGGTTCATTATTATGTTATGGTAAGTTTTGTAACATATTCAGGATTTTTCTGAAGGATTCACTTTTTTACTAAAACTCACACGTCACAACTATTGGTGCACATATAGGACATTTCCTCGTGACGTCTCACGTACCTCCGGGTGGCAAAAAGCAAAGTGTTCTCAGGTAGCACCACCAGTAAACAAAACCTTACATCATTTGACCAAGGCAGAGCGACTGAGAAACAGGGTAAATGGCTTGAATGATGACTTTTGCCTTCTTCTCTACTGCTGTAGTTTAAATGTGTGAAGTGCCAGTCAAAAATATGTTAGAAGGAAGACAGACCAAAATTCATATTTCAACAGGTAAGTTGATTAACAAATAGACGTCATTGAAATGCAGATATAGTTAACATGATCATTGAGGACTGACGAATTAATTGACTTTTTCTATTGCTCCGATTAATGGCACAGTTGTGCTCTTTTGATGACCATTGTCTACTAGGAGGCTAGTCATTATGTTTTGGTAAATTACTCAAAGACAACATAACCAAACATTTCATACATACCTGTGAGAAAATGCCTTCCACAACCCCAAAGATGGAGGCGCGGTTCCCAGTCTGTCCCTTTGGAAGTGGCTACTACGCCACCAGGAAGTCTTGCCAGCTTCTCTTTAGACATATTTATCACATCCACTCGATTTTATCCCCCTCACCCACAGGTTCAATAGGATTGATTTAGATATTTTCCAAGGAAATCTAAAAATCCAAAAACCTTTTCTGTCTGCGCAACCCCAAACACAACAAGTTTTTGTCATCATTTTAGTTCAGATCGGCGGTTGTCAATTATTTTTCTGCCACCCGGAAGTATCCTGGCGCCCATTGTTAACAAACATTACGAAATAGTCCATACAATAGAATGAGATCTGATACAGTAACTAGTAATTGTGCCTTTACCAAAGCAGTATGCGCCATTATTACACCGTCAGAGAGATATTAATGCATATGATTTGCAGTGATTTTGAACTGGAGTGCACCATATTCAGAGGGTTTTCCCTATTCTACACCAATATGTCTGAGACAGCGTCATGTATGATTGGTTATGCTTCCAAAGAAGACACAATATTTCAAATAGGTCTTGGTTTGGATTTCACGAGTTGTTTGGTGCAAGTGTGTTTCATGTTCTGGCCAATGAGTGTATTTGTATATTTTCTCCATTCAAGGGTTTGGTGGACAAGCAGACACTCATCTCAGAGCTTAGGACACGCTATCATTTTGAAGCCAAAATGGCTGCCAATAGAAATCCCATCATCCTCTCTGCCAACGTTACCCGTGGAGTGGGCAAAAAGATGAGCTTTTCTGCCACAGTGAAGAATGTGTTTAGAGTACCGGCATCACTTTCAGGTATACAACAGGCAGGACCTTATTAGGTTTTATGGGTCATTCCAAAATTGGAGGAAAATTTAAGGCACTGACATTTAAAAAAATGGACCATCTATTGTATGTTATTACAGCAACAGGTTTGCAAATCAAAGCTAATCTTAGTGTTTTTGCTCAGAAATACTATGCATACTATGCATACAAAGCTCCAGCCGCTCCACTTCCTGTCGATATGCAGACTCATCACCGTCTTTGATGAGAGTGATGACTGTGGTGTCGTCTGCAAACGTCAGGATTTTAACAGCTGGGTGCGTTGAGTGTGCAGTTATTCGCGTAGAGAGAGAAGAGCAGGGGAGAGAGGACACATCCTTGTGTCGCCCCAGTGCTGGTGTCCCCCAGCTTCACCTGCTGTGTCCTGCCCATCTAGAAGCTGTGAATGCACACAGCAGATGGCAGGCAAGACGCTGAGCTGGAGAAGCTTGGAGGAAAGGAGTTTGGGGATCATGGTGTTGAATGCAGAGCTGAAGTCCACGAACAGGATCCTCGTGTAGGTCCATGCGCCGTTCAGGTGTTCTAGGATGAAGTGCAGTCCCATGTTGACTACATCATCCACAGACCTGTTTGCTTGGTCGGCAGGGGATCCAGCAGGGGACCTGTGACGCCCTTGAGGTGGTCCAGCACGAGGCGTTCAAAGAACTTCATGATCACAGATGTCAGGGCTACAGGCCTGTCTGAGTCATTCAGACCTGAGATTTCAGGTTTCTTGGGGACTGGGATGATGATGGAGCATTTGAAACAGGATAATGCTTCACACCGTTACAGAGATCTATTGAAGATCTGCATGAAGACTGGAGCAAGCTGGTCCACGCAGACTTAAAAGCAGGATGGGGACACAAGTTCTGGGCTTGACGCTTTGTTGATCTTTTGTTGTTTGAAGATGCGTCTCACATCCTGTTTGTAGATGGTCAACGCAGGACGGGGAGTCAGAGGTGTGATGGTGGTCGGTGGTGCGGCTGGGTGGGTGTGGGGTGTGAAAGTGTCCTTTTCAAATTATATATAGATTTATCTATTATAATGCAGTTGTTTGGGGTAAACTGATTTTCCAGCTTTCCTGCATAATTTGCAATGTTAATTTCTTTAGTCAGCTGGTTTCTCGCGGAATTATACGGGGCTCTATCCCCACTTTAATACACGTCCTTTTACGCCTAGCTAAGTTGCTGAAGTTTGGCAGTGAACCATGGCTTGTTATTGAACGAGCAACATGTCTTTGTTGGTACACACACATCTTCACAGAAACTGTTATAGGATGTGATACAGTCGATAAATTCATCTCGGCTGCCAGTTGATGTTTAAAGACACTCCAATCTCACTGAAAAGTTTTTTTTTTGTGTTTTTTGTCAATATGGTTGTCTGTTATTGTACCCGAGCGGCTCCAGCTACCGGAAACAAATTCCTTGTGTGTTTTTGACATACTTGGCAAATTTAGAGGATTCTGATTCTGATCTGTGCAATGTAAACAGTCTTGAAGTTCTAACTTTGCTTCATTGGTCCACTTCTTCACTGTTTTCACCACAGGCTTTGCACATTTAAGTTTTTGTCTGTATGTTGGTATTAAGTGAATTAAGCAGTGATCAGACGAGCCCAGATCTGCACGGGGGATAGCACGGTATGCGTCATTTAGCGTGGTATAGCAGTGGTCTAGAGTGTTGTTTTCCCTTGTGGGGCAGTCAATGTGTTGCTTGTATTTAGGGAGTCTGTGATTGAGTTTAGCTTTGTTAAAGTCCTCAAGAATAATGTGTGGTGAATCTGGGTGCTTTTTCAAGTTTGTTTACTTGTTCAGCGAGTGTTAGCAGTGCCTGGGGAGGAATGTAGACAAACGTGCGCGGCGAATGATTTACCGAATGATTTACAGTTCAAAAACAGCAACTCCAAGCCCGGGCTGCAATGTTTGTGACGTCGGTACACCCTTTTTCATTGACATAGAACCGTATACCGCCACCTTTTGTTTCCCCCGATAACTCTGTGACGCGGTCTACCAAGTGTAGTTGGAAGCAATACAGCGTCATCGGGGATGCATTCACAAAGCTATGTCTCCGTGAAGCACTGGGTGGTGGAATGTCCTAAGTCTTTATTGGTCTTTGTGAGAAGATGAAGCTCGTCCATTTAGTCGGGTAGGGAGCGTAGATTTGCAAGGTGAATCGACAGGAGCGGCATAATACTGTATAGATCCATCCATCCATTTTCCGTACAGCTTTTCCTCACTAGTATCGCAGACGTGCTGGAGCCTATCTCAGCTATCTTCAGGCAAGAGGTGGGGTAGCCCCTGAACTGGCCGCCAGCCAATCTCAGGGCCCATATAAACAAACAACCATTCGCACTCACATTCACAAGGGCAATTTAGAGTCTTCAATCAACCTATCACGAATGTTTTTGGAATGTGGGAGGAAACCGGAGTACTCGGAGAAAACCCACGGAGGCACGGGGAGAACATGCAAACTCTAGACAGGCGAGGCCTGTCTAGAGTTTGTCTAGAGAACTGGCCCCGGTCCTTAAAACTGTGAGGCAGATGTGCTAACCAGTCACCCACCGTGTCGATGTATATGTATATGTGTGTGTGTGTGTGTGTACCAGTATGTTTGTCTGTCATCAAGAGAGACGGACAAGAGAAAAAAAGCCTCAAGAACTACGTATTTCACTTTTTTGATAATATTTAGGAAAACCCTTTTAACTTTACTCCAGTTATATTTTATAATATATTTTGCACAACAAGTTAATGTTTCTGTACTTTGTACATGGATTATTTGAAATTTCATGTGGGTGGGAACAGAAAATGACCACCAATTTCGGAAGAACCCTCTTATTCTATATTTGCATGTATTTATCTTTTTACTTTTTTTTTTTTTTTTTTTTTTATAGTTTTGGCAGGTAAGTGGCTCATGTTTCTTATAACAATAGACTGAAATCAAATGTTTGTCTGTAGTGGCCCTGGAGCGAAGGAGGGACAGCCACAGCAGACAGTACTCTCTAGAGGTCGAACTTTTCTTACCTGGTGTCATTGGAAGCAGAATGCTAGGACTCGTGGAGCAGAAAGGCTTGCTGTGGAGTTCTGCGCTTCGCCTCAAATATGGTCTGGGCGGTGAGTGTTAGAAAAACATCCTGCAACATGGTTCTTTATCGCACTATATATACTTTTTGTGATATTTTTGTTAAGTGGTGTGCTGTGAGATCTTTCTAACATAAAATAAGTGCCTTGGCTCAACACAGGTTGGGTATAGGATACTGTATGTCTTCCAACATAGTTGTTTAATGAATAAGAAGTTACTCACTAGCTAATCGCTTCATCCCTTAAAGTGAAATAAGTTTTCCTCAGCTGAAACACATCGATTCTTATTACCTATTACCTGTTTGCTTGGTAAAATATATTGTAGGTGTTGGCAGTTTTGGCAGCGTGTATCAACATTATTATTATTACAGCTTGCCATGTCCTTTGACCCCTTTGCAGGTGATGCCCGGCACCTGCATCGGGAGTGCCACACATCCCAAAGTGTGAAGAGTGAGAGGCACGCTAACCTCACGTACACAGTGAGAGCTGATCACGAGTTCTACTGTTCCAACATGCCTCATATCAACCACAAAGTAACTATTTTATTAACAAAACCAAAACAGAAACATTTCAAAATGAAATACATCATACTCACCAGAGATACTAATTATTAAGTGTATTAATGATCGCTCCTGTAGTATTTTGCTAGTGAAAATAGGCTTGCTTTGACCAATCAATCAGAGGATATAAAAATAGTGACATCATTTTGGGCCAGCTCACTGGTCCTGTGAGGCAAATTTACATGCATCCGAACTACTGATTATGAAGGCTCTGGGCAGATTGCAACACATAAAAGCTGAACTTTAAATATCAAACATCCACATACATGTACTGGAAGCAGTGCAGCCAATAGAAACGCTGCAAAATGAAGAGAATAGACTGTTGAAAATAAATTAATACAATTTCAGGGAACAAATATTATAATTTAGGTTGCAAATGTCGGTCATGAGAGAAGGCCTCACATTAACCTCCACATTGATGTTCTTGTCAGATCTACTTCAGGCATGAGGAAAGCCAAACCCATGTAAAATCATCTGTGGATATGAGCTACGGTAAACACTGGGATGAGATCAACAACAAACACACGCTACTTATGAGCCAGTCCTTAAAAAATCAGTCGACACAAAACCACACCAGCTACACATTGGAGGTAACCCGGGCCTGTAGTTTGATATTTTCTCATTCTGCTTCTGTTCTGTTTGTTCCAAACCTAATGACCTTCTGGATCTTTTGTACATTTATGCAAGTCTGTGTACTCGAACATTTGTGTTTGTTTTTCAAATTTAAATTTTGTTGTAGTGGCATTTTTTTTGTTTTGCAGTTTTTGTGTGTGGTAGTAACTAGAGAGAGGTTCCTTAAGAAAAAAATAACTTAAATATTCCCCATTTTTCTTCAGTTCAATTTCCAGGTTCCAGAAAAAGATTTAAACTACCGCACCCAGCTAATGCACTCCTACCTTAGACAGCTCGGGTCTGAGAGTAGTACTCACCTTAAAATCAACTACAACAACTTGACACCACTTGTGGCTGGTATACACTGGAAAAGCCCTCCAAATGACACCCCACACAAGAAATGGGAAGGTGAGCGTCACTGAGATTTCATCATCTCGAGCTCTCTGAACGTTATATGTGTTTGTATAAAGTGATAGAAACATTTGACATTCTCAGCAACGTTTAATATGGACACTCCGTGGCTGTACATTTACACGACCCACAAGCTGAGTAAGCACCATCGCCACACGCTGCAGCTCAACTCTGAACTGACTGCCAACAAATGGGTGACTGTCCGCAACCTCGTCCTGGAGGCTTCCTACAGGGATAGGGGCCGCGAGAAGGAGGCCCGTCTCAAGCTCCACACTCCAGCTGTCACATTCTTACAAGTAATGTGGAACTTCATATCAACCTTAGGATCTCATTAAAAGAAATGCATCGTATGGCAGATTCTATTATTCCTACAAATCAGTGGTTCTCAAACTGGGGTCACTAAGCATGAGCCGGGGCTCCACAAAATAATTTACAATAGATTATTATGTCATATAATTAAAATAATCCGCATATCTACTGTACATATAGGGACTGGTACACCAATAAAATAAACTTAATAAACCAAATACTCCTCCCTATCTTAGCTTTGGACCAAATAAAGCACATTTAAATCACATAAATTTCATATCCATACATGAAAAAGGTCTTTTTCAAGAGCAAAAGGCATATTATTGCAGGAAATAAGTAAATGTTTTTCTGAAACAAACTAATGCGTGGTTCATTTTGTGCATGACCTGGATAACTGAGAATCTACACAGACAATAAAATATATACCTGTTTTGAATTTGCAATAAACCATGTTTTATTTTTCAAATTAGGATGGGTTCCGTGCACTCCGTATGAAACTTGCGGGCTTCCATCCCTCCAACAAGGTTAAGAACCGTGTCATTTGTCCAGGGTGCACTGTACCCCAATGCTCCTCCTACATCAGCTAGTATAGTATCCAGCCCCTCCACAAACCTGCACAAGATGCATTCAGAATTCAATCTACACGAATTCACAAAGTGCTCTCTCATCATTCAACTTCATTTACCGTTTGGTGCCCATCCCTCGCCAGCTAGGAGGACTGGGCTTCATGGCAAAGAAGAATATGAAAACCTCGTGGTCTCTAAGCTCACTGTGGACTGCACCCCTGAGAGGAGACATCTCTCTGGAGACGCTGAAATCCAGCCTCACCTTGCAGATGTCCTCCAGCTACAGCAAACAAAACATCACCGTCTCAGCTGCCCTGAACACCATTGACAAGGTGCTCCGCAACAAACTGGAAAATGTGTGTTCTTGTCTTATTATTCACAAACATTTACTGTATTATCAACTATCATGTTGAAGCTTTTGAAAAAGAGGCAAGCGATATTGAAGGTGAGCTTGTTGGAGCCCAAGAGTCACCCCACTGAGTTTGAGTTTGAAGGGACAATGGAGGAACTGAAGAAGGACAAAAAGATGTACCAAAAAACAGCCCTGCTCCATCTTAGGTCTGTTCATCAGTGTCTTTTACACTTGTAAACTTTTGTTGTTGTGGTTTTTTAATGTAAAGAATGCAATCTCGCACAGACAGCCATTCAAGACGTTTCCTCAGAAGCTTCTCCTTAGGGAGACTTTCACCGTGGACCTCCTGAAAGGCCTTTACATCCTGGAATCAAGAGCTGGTTTTTATAGCAATAAAGAGATCAATCACACACTGACCGTTGGCTACAAATTACCAAGCCCTTTTGTAAGTACTATCAGACGACAGTGCGAGTTATTAATTACTGTATTCAGAGAGTTTCTTGTCTAATGCGTCTCTTAATATTTAGGTTTGCTCTGCACTGATCCATCCTTTCAACACAGAAACGTTTCCATCAGACTCTGAGATCTGTTTTACCATGTCCAGCAACCAAGTAAGAGAGTTGACAGTCTCAGTGAACTATTTGATATTCAATAAATATCCTCAGTTGTATGAGACTTTTTACATCATTCCGACTTCCAGAATATGAGTGTGTCCAGTTGTGACAAAATATATAATTAAACAACAAGGGTCTAAAAACTGCAGACGATATGATGGGAGATGTGTGCACTCAAACATGTATTGGCATTGTTCTTTTGTTTTTCTAGACCCAGAAAGACATCCAAGGAAGGTTGCGAGTCAGCAGCCAAGAGAAGCTGAGTTTCTTTGGGCAAATTATATTTAATTCATTGCACACAAGTCAGCAAGCACTAAGGGTTCGAACCAACGTCACCCATCAGCTCCAGGTAAATTAACCTCGGACATAATCTGACAGTTTGAGGAAACAGCACCAGAAGATCAAATATTTTGTGACCCAAGTATGCCAAATATAGGTTGGTGATCGTGTTTGTGTGGCTTTTGCACTGGATGAACCCCTTGTGACCAGTTAAAAATGTTTTTGCTGTTTCAGCTGCAAATCCCCTCTTTTGCTTTAATGGAGGGAGATGTATGCTGGAGCCCCAAAAACAACACAGACTTTGATTATCTACTTCGAGGGAGACTGAAAATTGAGCGACAGGAGTGTCAAGTAAGTAAATACTGTAGTTGAATTCTTCACTGTAAAACTGGCAGGGTTCAAATGCTTGCTTTTCTGAAAATCCATTTTTCCTTGTAGCTTTCAATGCAGCTCAACGGAACTTCCGACAGAATTCTTCTCTATTCATCTCTCAGGCATCCTTTCAAATCTAAAATTCCCAAATCTCTGGAGGTGGGTTGATTTTTTTATGCTATTTCATTCTTATTTTTGACTGAACATAAAATATGAAGTGTGATATTTAGGAAACAATCTAATCCAATTGCAACAACTATGTACATAAATCAATCAAGATTCATCAAAACTGAGCAGTAACTGAGAAGTAGTCATGCATTAACATTTTGTTAACTTACAGCCTTATTCTAAAATAGAATAAATATTTTTTTCCTCACAAAATGATTACTCACAACACCCCATAATGACAACATGGAAAAGGTGTTTTTGAAATGTTTGCACATTTATAAAGTATAAAAGACATAAATCACCATATCATATCAATCATAACATAACAAAATATGGAAAAAGTGAAGTGCTTTGAATACCTTCCAGATCCACTGTAGATACAGTGGATATAAAAAGTCTACACACCCCTGTTCAAATGTTAGTCTTTTGTGATAGAAAAAAAATGAGGCTGAGATAAATTATTGAGAAAGTTTTTCCACCATCAATGTGACCTATAACTCAATTGAAAAGACATAATAACTAATAACTGAAACAATGTGGTTGCACAAGTGTGCACACCCTTTTATAACTGGGGATGTGTCTATGTTACAAATTAACCATTCACATTCAAACTCATGTTAAATAGGAGGCAGCACACATCTGCGAATATTTAAAGTGCCTTTGATGAACCTGAAATAAAGTTCAGATGTTCGAGGAGACTTTTCCTGGCATTTTTCCTCCCTGTTCCCTGTGGAAGATAAGGCTTCTGCATAAGGCTATCTGCTTTCATTTTTAACACGCTGCAAGCTCTCCCAAGCCTTATGCTGATGACTGCTATTACAAACTGTTATTAATTCCCGAATTGTTCATAGTTGCCTCCACCTTGACAAAACCCCCAATTCCAGCTGAAGAAAAATAGCCCCAAATCATGATGCTGCCCCAATCATGCGTCACTGTAAGTATGGTGTTCTTTTGGTGATGAGCAGTGTTGTGTTTGCGTCTAATGTTCTTTTTGGAATTATGGCCAAAGTGTTCAACCTTGTATTCATCGGACAATAACACATTTTCCCACGTATGATTGGGAGATGTGACATGTTTACTCAATGTTTTGGCCAAGGCATACTCTCCTGATATTGCTATTTTCATGTTAAGGCAAAAGCCACTGCTGACATGTCCGCACTGGTTGGTAGAGGAAGTAGCTCAGTTCGTGTGAAGGCTGATGGGAAGGACAGGCTGAAGCTGGATGCCCAGATCTCCCACTCCCACCTTCAGGAAGACAAAACTATGCTACTGAGGGTGAATTTATCCCAGAGTTTGCTGCATGGGCTCACGGACTTGTATGTAAAAATGGCTGCCAACGTGTCCCGACACAGGTATGAATTGCCATCTCCCCCCCCCCCCCCTCCAACGTATCAGCAACAGTCAAATATTGCTACCTGGATATCTCTGTTTTCTGCTTCACTTCTGCCCTTCTAGTGTATCTCTGCATGGTTCCTATAGAGAGGGACGTAACACGCTGTTGGCTCAGATGAAAGGGTCTCTTAAGAACAGCAGTGGTCTACAGCTTGCAGTGTCAGGGAAGATGAGGCATTCCATGGCTAACCTCGCTATTCTGCCCTGCATCGTGGGATTAGATGGCATATTGGGACTGTCTGACACCATTACTCAAGGTAGAATGATTCTCGGAAAACATGTCTTGAAAATTCTTGATTGATTCTTGAATATTCTTAAAATGATTCTAGGACAAGTAAGAGTTAGAGTGGAGGAGACCTTTTTCAGCGTGGATCTCAGGCATCAGGAGGAAAAGGAAGAACTTTATGACATGTTGGAAACGAAAGTGTCTTTCACCCGTAGCTGGATGTGTGTTCTGTTGGGGGCTGAGAATTTCTGCGTCAACGTGAGTAGGCAACTGGGAAAAAAAGGGACGGGTGAGGTCTACATCCAGCTATCTCACTCATCCCACCAACTAAATGCTACAGGTAATCAGTAACTTAATTAATTAAGCTTCGCCTACTTACTGTGGTTTTACAACTTATACTTACCCATACAGTGGGGCCTTGAGATCTGAGTTTAATTTGTTCCATGGCCTGCTCAAAATTCAAAACACTTATGTCACAAATCATTTTTCACTTAAAGAGTTATAACACTGCGACATCGATGCTATTCGTTAATCCATCTATGGCATTTTGTATCGTTTTTTTAGCATTAAGCTAAACAGACTTATTTAAATCAAAGCTATGTGGTTGTTTTAAATACACGTGTAATTCTCTTTGTTTTATTTTCAGTTTGACAGTAAACTTCAATGAGTGGCAATAAACAGTTTGAAGCTTCTTTTTTTTAATACAATTGTTTACTATCTAGTGGCACGGTGAGCGACTGGTTAGCACATCTGCCTCAGCGTTCTGAGGACAAGGGTTCAAATCCCGGCCCCACCTGTGTGACGTTTGCATGTTCTCCCCATAGCTGCCTCTTACCCAAAGGTCGATAGAGAAGGTAGAGAGAGGCTCCAGCACGTCAGTGACCCTAGTGAGGATAAGTGGTACAGAAAATGGATGGGTGTTTATTCTCTGCCAAATTTTTGGTTGTTCTTAAGTGAGTTGAGTTTACCGCCATCATATAGCAACTGCATCTCAAATTTTTGCTTGCATGTCAAAGCGAGAAATCGGCCGAATGACAACTCATATCTCGAAAAACTTGTAAGTTGGGGGACTCGTATCTCAAGGCAGTACTGTATTCTATTTTCCAAAATTATTTTTCCCATTGTCATAACATTGTGAGGTGTTAAATGGCAATTTAAACCAAGACATTCTTGTTGTGTGATCAGGTCTACCTACTAGTAGTAGTGTCCAGGTGAGTTGGGACCAGGATGAAAGTGGATTGTCAGCCTTAGCAGAACTGCAGGCTGGACCTGAACATTTAAAAGCTGAGTTCAATGGCAGCAGGACAAACCAGCTTGTTCCACGATGGGAAATCCTCTCAAGATTGCAGCACAGAGTCAAAGCTCTTCAGAAAAGAGGAATATCAAGCTCCATGCAAGCCACAGCACATTGCCAGGTGTTTGTAATGAATTTCAATATCACATAGGAATATTCATTTCATTGTGCTAGTCTCATGGTTTCCCCCCACCTCCTAACAGATAAATAGCACTGGGTTGGACACAGGGCTGGTCTTTCACACAGAAGAAAAGAAAATGATTGATGCCCTTTTAGTTCTTGGATCAAAAAACAACACTGCTGTATTCAGAGCATCTCTCCAGCAACAGATAAAGCTGCTACAGGGGATCATACCTGTCATGTTGCAGGTCTGTTTTACCGGTTGTACACGCTTTTGCATTTTTTAAAGCATGTCTTGTTTTGTACCCTGAAATAACAAAAAACAGTAAGAATGGGCTATAAATAAGATGATTTGTTTCATAGTGTGGTGTAGTGGTACATTCGCCTGACAATGGTGCAGGCAGCGTGGGTTCAGTTCCCACTCAAGTGATGGTGTGAACGTGAGAGCGACTGGTTGTCCGTGTCTGCGACTGACTGGCGACCAGTTCAGGGTGTAGTTGGCCTTTCGCCCAAAGTCGCCTGGGATAGGCTCTAGCGGCCCACGACCCTGAGCAGGAAAAGTGGTGTTGGGAATGGATGGATGGAATGGATGTTTTACAGCAGGGGTGTCAAACTTGTTTTCATCACGGGCCACATTGTAATTATGGTTATATAGTTTAAGTATCAATGGTTAAGGTTTATTTTATTTTTATTGTATTTATGTTAATTTGTTGAGATGTACCTATTCTTCTTGTGTACTGTTGTTGTCTTGGTCTCTTTTTAATGTATGAGCCCTGGCAAAGACAAATTTATGTCTCCCTCTGGTGTCAGAAGAATAAAGGTTCTATTGTATACCTGTAAGTGTGAAACCACATAAATGTAAAATCACTCGGGGTGTAACGATATGGCAACAATCACAGTTGATTGTATGTACCTTGGTTTTAAGTTCACAGCTGGGTTGACATTGGGTACAGTATAGTAAGGGGTGGGGGGGGGTGGGGGGGGGGGGAATGCAAAACATCAACATCTTCAATCTTTTCTTTTTAAGAAAGTGCCACATCAATTATTTGTCTTTTTAGGACATTATGGCAACAGACAGATGCAAAGGTAGTGAATGATGATGCTATAAGAACAGTTATACAATGTCTGCCTCCGACCCCACTCCCGCGCTTCGCGAATGGTCAAAATCTGTGAATAATTGAAAACCCCCATAAGTTCTAGAATTTCCAATAGGTGCCAAAAGATGGGGGGAAAACACTACTTTTGTCCAAATGAAGCTCCAATATTCACTGCAACATAGTTTCTTGGCACTAAAATGCCACAAAATTATCTCAGCATCTTTTTATAGATGAAACTCCTCAACTCAATTCAACATACAACTAGTTTATTGGTACCAATATGCCACAAAATGGCAGAAAAGCACTACTTTTGTTTACATAAAGCTCCTCAATTCACTTCAACATAGTTTCTTGACACCAAGATGCCACAAAAAAGCCTCAAAGCACTACTTTCTTTCAAAATGAAACTCCTTAACTCACTTCAACACAGTTCCTTGGCACCGGGATGCCACACAATGGCGGCAAAGCATTACCTTCGTCTCGCTAAGTCTCCTCAATTTACTTCAACATAGTTCTTTGGCACAAAGATGGCACACAATGGTGACAACGCAGCAAAGTCGAAATGCATCTTCTCAATTAACTTCAATATAATTTCTTGGGACCAAGCCGAAAGCCGAACTGTTCTGGCATTTGTTATTGCTTAGGCTCCATCTGCTGCGGTTGAAGGAGGCTCTTTACATGTCGCTGGAAATTGAGTTTGTATGGACATCTGCTAGCCAGAAGCTGAGCTGCACTATGTTTGTTTAGAGAGTAGGTGTGTGGCGGTCATATTTGTTTTGTCTTACCTAATACAGTATGTTCCTTAATAACCCCCCATCTTATTAAATAGTTGTCCAACATTTGGTCATCATTATTTTTATGGCTAGTTTTAAATAGACATCAAGGGAAAATTGTGCCATGATTTCACAGGAGCTACCTAAAATGATCTGGGCTTGAGTTTAACACCTGTGTTGTAAAGTTACACTATGGCTGTCATCTGTAACGTGTTATCCTACAATGTTATTTTTTGTTCTAGTTTCTGCTTTGAGCAACAAAGTCGGACAACAGGGGGTTTTGTTTTCACAGATGAACTGCACAGGGGACATGGCTGCAGACCGTCTATCTGCACAGTGCTACGGAGACGTGGCAGGTTGCCCAGTGGAGGTACGAGCATTTCGCTCTCATAGACCCCATCACAGGCTCTGCTATGGTCTGTCACTCGCACACCTGAGCCTCAGTGCAGAAGCTAAAGGCTGTTTGAGTCCTAACGGTCAGGGGGAGCTCAAAGCTACGCTCACACATTCTTCTGCGATACTGCTGAGTTATTATAGGGTGCCAACGAAATCTGGCCTCAGGCTGCTCCTCCGGCCTGGGCCTCTGAGGTGGGCCTTGGGGATCGGATTGGTGGTTGGCCTGTGGACAACCGACTTGAATTTGGGACTGAGAGTGGAGAAGGGTGGGCTGTATGGCTGGCATGGACAACTTGCTTATGTGGGTCAAAATACACTACACAAGGCTGAGATGACTGGTCGCATGAGGTCGGAAACCTGGTGTCACATCTGGGGAGATGTCAAGACATCGTGGGATTCAGTCAACTCCAGTCTGCTGGTGTCTCTGCAATGCAAAGGGAAGGGGAGGTTAGTCTGGGAGCAGATTAGAAAATTTAAGGGGGGTGTACTGCAGAAGAAATCTTTCGTGGCACATGGACGAGCAGTGAAAGATGGACTGAAAGCTGCTCTTGGGTTCCAAAACCAACAGGACTCCATCTGTTGTGTCTTTTCTGGACTACTGAAGGACCGGAAGGTTGAAGTGAGCTGGACCTTCCAGCACCAATGGGCCTCCCTCCTCGCCATCCTCCCAAACACATTGGACATTCAAGGTTCTGGTCAGCTCCATCACAACGCTCTCACTGGTAGTGCTCAACTCTCTGTCCAAACCAACTCTGCTCAATCAGACACTACCGTGGCCTTTGAGTCCTCCCCCTCGCTCTGGATGACGCTTCACCAAAATGTGTCTCATGGTGTACCAAGGGTACTCACCGTGGGTGTGATGTTCACAGCTGGTCAAGCCCAGTTTCAGCTAGAAAGTGATGAGTGTTCCATACTTCTGCTGAATCAACAAAGGAGAGGAGAGGACAGGAGGAGCCACTGGAATGTTTTTGTTCATCAGCGATGTCTCTTTCTGAAGGTTAGACAGGAAACAAGATGCATGTCAGAAATCTTGTTTCCCAGCTGAGGGAAAGCAGCAGAGACATTTTCACAGTGGAGATGCCTCACTGCTTTCCATTTGAGTAGAAGTGATATACTGTACACTCCTCTCCAACCATATTGCAACAGTAAACCAATTCCTTTATTTTTGCGGTTGAATTAAATCATTTGGGTTTGACAGCAAAAGGCGAATATGACACGAGAGATCACTTTTAATATCCAGGTACATGTATGTACTGTACATCTGGGTCTTCATTGAAGATCAAAAGTTTTGTTTGAACCCACATAAGCAACTTATTACGTGTCTTGACCATTTTTTTATTTTTTTTTTCTTTTTGGCTCATGTACTATATGTCCTATTACATTGCTAATTCAAACAATAAATAGCCTTGAATGTCTACGCTGATTTGCAGATTTGGATTTTGCTAATAGCCATGTTCTCAATGTGATTTAACATTACCTTGGTTTAATTCAGTTAATGATATTGTCATGTTACAAAGCAAATAATGCAAATCTATCCTGTTCCTAACTTTACTCTTCTACTACTTTTTGCTGTATAGACTCTCCTACCCTCGCAGACATCAATGAACATCACCGTCAACCAATCTGGCTGCTCTACAAATCTCAGCATTGATCTCCTGGCTCCAAATGAACAGAAAGGCAGCATGATGCTGTTTCTTACCTTTCAGCCTAGTCTTAGTTTGAATGCATCAGTCCAGCACTCTATAGAGGCAATACATGCACTGGGGTTTCCTTCTAATGCAGCGCTGGTCCTTACTGTCTCAGCTACACACCTGCCTGTTGTGAATGTTGGTCTGGAGATTGGAAACTGTCACTTCAATGGCCATTTGGATAAGACAGAATCTTCAGAAGCAGAGAGGAAGGGATTTTCTTGTAGTGTAAATGTGGCCCACTATTGCCCTGTCTTACAGGTAAGAAACAGCGTACAACATTATTAAGCTTTTTGTTTGACACATGCACAATATAAAAATGACAAACCACTGAGTGTGACGCAGCCCAGTTCTTCAACACTAAACTGCAAACACTACAGTAAACCTATTGTTAAATAACAATTTAGAATACGAAAAAAATGACAATGACAATTAAAACAGAAAATTTAGGTTGTTTCTTATTTAATTGTTCAGCTGAACCTAAATGTTGTGCCTTGTGCGTGTCTATTGTCTACATCAGGGGTTCACAAACTGGGATCCGAGGACACCATTGAGTCAGCGAGCCATAGCTTTGGGGTCCTAAAAATAATTTACAATAAATTATAATGTTATATCATACGGAAGCGTATTGCTGCCACACCAAAAACAACAACAACAAAAAAGGCTCACTATCACGTTATAACATGATACGTTTCATGTTATAATGAGATAGTGAACCCTTTTTTTTTTTTTTTTTTGGTGTGGCAGCAATACGCCTCCGTAATTTTCTTTGAGAACAAAAATTTTATTTTTATCCAGACTATAGTGCGATATGTTTTTTGAGAATAAAGGTGTCTTTTCCAGAATAAAAGTCGTAATATTATGTGAATAGGCGGCACGGTGGATGACTGGTTAGAGCGGGGTTCAATCCCCGGCCCCGCCTGTGTGGAGTTTGCATATTCTCCCCGTGCCTGCGTGGGTTTTCTCCGGGCACTCCGGTTTCATCGCACATCCCAAAAACATCCGTGGTAGGTTAATTGACAACTCTAAATTGCCCGTAGGTGTTACTGTGAGAGGATGGATCGATATTATGTGAATAAAGTAGTGTTTTTGAAATTCACTCGTTAAAATGTGACTTTCGTCGCTTGTTAAACTTTGGTATATATATATATATATATATATATAGTGACTTTATTTAGGAAAAAATGTGTCTTTATTCTTGTAAAGATTGCAACTTTTTTTCTTGAGAAAATAAATTTTATTCTTGTAAATTACTGCTTTTTTCCTCTGAGAAATATGAATTCATCATGATGTCATGACTCTTTTCCAGAAAATAGGCAATTTTTAAATTCCTCTGGCATTTAGGGGTAGACAAGGTAGTTATGTTTAATTGGCGTTAGGATTATGAATGGGTCCTTGGAAAAAGTTCTCTGGTAAGAGGTTCTTCAGCCCTCTTGAGAGCCCCTGGTCTACCTGTATGTAAATAAATGTGACAACTATGCAAAGCAAGCAAGCCACAAACATGTTTCTTATCATTTTTCCTCTTCCACAGGGAACATTCATTCCTGTGACTATGGTTCTTAAGGGGTCTTTGTCAGGGTTCACATGCAAGCGTGTGATCAACTATTCTGTAAAGGCAGACAACCAGTACCTCAGTTTTGAGCTACGGGAGTGCTGCAGCTCCCCACATCTCTCTGCAACCCTTACACACACTTTCACAGGGTTGCGCAGCCGCGGCATTCCTCAGATGATCAACGTTGAGGCCACTGCTCCAGGAGGTGCTGAGAAGACTGGGGCTCTGTTCATAAAAGCTGGAGACTGTCAGGTAAGATTTGTTGAAATTTATTTCCCCCTTGTCATGTCTGTGTCTCCAAAGATGTTATTATTATCGTTGTTATCGTTGCTGTTTATTCTCAGGGCCAATTGAATGGATCAGTCTGGCAGGAGAGTGAAGGTACATGGGCAGCCGTGGTAGATGCAAATTTGGATGGTAAAAGGAGTTTCCTGCAGCTGGTGGCACAGTCATGGCCAGAGTTACGTGTAGAGGGTGAGCTCAGGCACAAGCTTACTGCTCTCGGAAATTTCCCTGAACACAGCAAAATTATAGTAATTGGCAAACTTGGGAAACAACAATATGCCACAGAGGCCCTTGTTCTATTTGATGAATGTGCTGTGAGAGCCAGAGGATTTGTGATGTCACGTTCTGGCCTGGAGGGGTCACTTGTGTATCACAACAACTGCAGTGTAATTCAGGTATTGTATGTAGATATCACTCAACACATTTGTTTGCTGTTTGATTGAATTTCTCACATGCTTACTTCATATTTGTGCTTTCTAGGATTGGGGCAGTCCAGATATGATGCATGCCTTTGGGTCCTTGGTTGTGACCCCAACTCTTGCTGAATCTCAACTCACCTTGGCAATTGACAATGCAGAGTTACATTCTTCCGTTGGTCTTAAGAAAACCAAGGTTTGAAAATCACACTTGAGAATGCGTTTTGTGTAGAAATTGTGTGTGAAAGATGAACAGCTGAAGCTGAACTGAAATGCTGTAGAATTATTGAATCTGGAAGAAAGAGGTAAATATTTTAAGTCTTTTTAAAATTTTGTTGTGAAAATGTACATTTTGGCAGTGTGGCTAATAGTTCAGTTTCAGTCATGAATGAGCTGAACTGTATGAAGTTCAATTGGTTTGAATCATTCGAGAACTTGTGAAAGGCAGAGGTAAATATGTAAAATATTAATATTATGAATCTTAGATTCACTGCCAGCCTTCCCAGTTAACATGGATATTTGACTTCTAAAGCCGTCAATGGCAGTGAATGTGTTAATTTGGTAATTTTATTGCAGAAATGTGGGAATTTATGGAATGTTATAATAGCTCAGTACATGTCCTTAATGAAGTGAACAGTTTGAAGTACGAATGGGTTTGAATCGGTCGTGAAATGTGGAAGGAGGAGGTCAATATGTAAAATGTCTAAAAAGAGTTTGAAGTTGGAATGGTTTGAATTGGTTGAATAGGTTGTAAAATATGGAAAAGGATGAGTTTGATTTGGACAACATGAACCCATTCATTTCAATTGGATTATTTTCCCTCAAATGTGGAATTGTGGAAAAAGTAGTTATTTGGGGAATGTGGAAAGTAGTTCCCAGGATGTCCTAAATGAGTTGAATATTTTAAAGTTGGAATGATTTGAATCTAGAGAAATGTGGAAGGTGTAGAATGCTGAAAATTGGCTTAATAATAATAATAATAACACTTTTTTGGGTGCAGAATAACACAAACCTGCAAATGCAAATGTATTGTGAAACTGTAGGAATATTAGAAATGTTATAAAAGCTTTGTATATGCCCTGATTTAGCTGGGCAGGTGGAAGTTGGAATGGTTTGAATCAGTAGAGAAAAGTGGAAGGAGGAGGTCAATATGTAAAATGCCTGCATTAATTTGGGAATTGTTGTCATGGAAAATATGGAATAATGAAACGTGGGAATTTGGGGAATGTGAAAAGTAGTTCCCTAGATTTCCTCAATGAAGTGAACAGTTGGAAATGACTCATTTGACAAAATGACTCAAATGACGCAAGTGCTGTTCAGTATTCACCCAATAAACACATCCACATAGCGGTCCTATCTTCAGCGATACTTAGTAATATTGTTGTTTTGTTTTTCAGGAACAAAGTGAAGTATCACTTAATTTCAACCACACCATGCCCGTGTTAAAGAGGCTTGGTCTCACGACAAATACTGAAATGTCTTTGAGTTCCGGGAATTATGGCAATCAGTCATATTATTACAGGATACGCTGCAGTGTACAGAACCAAAAGGTAAGAAGGTTGTGGGATGTTCGGCTGTACTCTTTTAAACTCAAAATTGCCCTGTCTGGATTACAGTTCAATCAAGAGATGACCATGGAGAAAGCATTTCAGACAGTTACTGTGAAAAGCCATTTCAGACATACAATGAACTACCTGAATAAAATGGGCGTCCCAGGAAACAGTAGTATCCAGGTAGATTTGGCCAATCAACAACTATGATAAACAAACTACTATTTTAGTTGAGAACTTGTGCGCTGACTGTGTATGCAGGTGGCGATTTTGTCCTCTGAAGAGAAAACCCTCTCTGTAAACTCTCGATTTGGACACCAGCAAGCAGGACTGAGACTAAATATTAAATGTTTTCCCATGACCAAAGAGATAAGAGCAATAACGTGGCACAGTTTCACGTGGCTACAGCAAAGAGGAATACCACGTAATATTGAGGTGCAGTATTATATACAGTATAACAGAAAAAAACAACCATGTAACTAAACAATGTTGTGTCGTTATGAAAAACACACTCATCAGCCAGCCATTAGGTAGACAGGCCTACAATGAACTCCCACTATAGCACAGATTTCTGAGGAATACATGTTTTTTTATTGGCTTTTACAGTATTGTAACAGTAGCAGTTGTTTGAAGGTTTGTAATTATCGTAACTTCTGTTAGCCTGCATATGACATTTTCCATTATATGTTAGCATTATGCTTGTTAGATGAATTACAATACTGTATATGGTTAGGTGAGGATAATTTAGGCCCCCATTTCTTGACAGCGAGAGATTGAGAACAGGCACTAATGAGTGTGTTTTAATAAATTCGTATGTTTTAACAAGTTCAAATGTGTTTAAAGCGTGTGTGTGGGAGGCGTAAAACTATGAAGAAAATGTTTACATGACACTCTCTAAATTGCTGATTTTCACCAGTTATGGGTGGGTCTGTAACATATCGGCTGCGATAAACATGGGTTTCACTGTAATCTAATGAGATCCCCAAAAATCTGCCTTAGATATCGTTCAGCGTGTGTATGTAAATAAAGTAACCAAGATATTTCAAACGGCTTTCAGGATGATAAAACTGAGCATCGTCATTGTAGATTTGTAAAGGTTGATTGACTGATTCAGCTCTTGGATTGGACCTCACTGTATTGTTTAGAATTTAATTGTGTGGTATGTGAGTTGACGTATTATTTAGGATAAATGCACCGCTGCTTATAAAGTTGAAATAAGTTTTTTTTTTTTTTTTTTTTATTGTGCCAAATAAATGTTATGCATTAATTTATTGATTTTTATACTTGCGTTTGTCTTGCAGGGCTTATGTTCCACTCAAGGGATGTCATCCCAGCTTCAGTCCAGGGCTCAGTTTACGGTAGACGGGCACAAGCAGCTCGACTCGGGTGTGAATGTGAGCTGGGTTGATGGACATCTGGCTGTACTTCTTTCCTACTCTCCCTCACCTTCAAATCAAACATGGAAATGGTTCAGTCTCAACACTGCAGTGACTGCGCAGTTTAAAGGTCAGATTGTTTTAACAGTTGAAATCAAACGAATCGAGGGGCACTGGCCCAAAACCCAAATTAATTAGTTTATTATTAATCCTATTGCATTGTTTGATTACATATTTATTTGCAATTGAAACGTTGTTTTGTTTTTGTTTGTTTTCTGTTTTTTTTTATTTATTTATTTTTTTTTTTTTATTATCATCCCTAATATTGTTACGTTTTTAATTATTTTCCTTTCCGATATGTACTGTCACTCCCTTCACCTATCTATGTACATCCACACACACCCACAGTCATATTCACAAATGTTCATCTATTTGTCTGTCATCCTTATATACACAATAAAAAAACAAAATAAATTGAACCTTATTGTGCTGAATAGAGAGATAGTTTTATGTCACATAATGATAACTGCTTTTTATTCTTAAAGTGTGTTGTATTACAGTATGTGTTTAATATGTCGCTGTAATCATAAATATGTTTCAAATCAAATGTTGTTAAAGTATGGGTGTTTGATACAGAAAACTAAAGACCACCCAAGGAAGCAAACTCAAAATCATTCCAAACATACATACACTGCAGTGGTGCCTATAAGAGTTTTTAGAGAAATAAGAGTTTAATTCATTCCATGACCACGCTCGTAACTCAAACCCCTTGTATCTCAAATCATCTTTCCCTATTGAAATGCCATAAATGTCATTAATCTCTTCTAGTACAACAACACATTTTTGTAATGTTTTTTAATAAAAAGTAGCTTCTAAAATGTTGTACTTCATCAAAAGTTACAGAAATTATGTAAATTTCCAAAAATGTTTCCACATTTTGTTCTTCAAATTCAACGATCACTGTGCTGCTTCTGTTAGTGTGCGTGCTTTGGCCACTGGGGCACAGAATAATACAGACATAAAGATATACATGGAGACGTAGGAAACAGTCACAACTCAGTAAGCCACGGTAATATTAGTCGTCCTTCGCAGAGGTTAAACAATATATGCCTCTAAGTACTGTAGTATTAAATTATTAGTATTTGTTATTCATTACATCTCCATTGAATAAGTCACAGTTGTTATCGCCCATTTTTACAATTTTGTTAACTTCTCTGCAGGTTCTATGAGGAGCATTTCAGTATATGCTCATAATCAAGACTGGAGGGTTCGATTGGTTGCAGATGTTGCCGGCTGGGGGTTACAGGAAGTGTCCAAAGAGGCCAGAATTACTTTCAAACACACCAAAGATGGAGACTCCAGTCCTGCCTTTCAAGTAAAGAAACCATTATAAACACAAAACCGATGGAATCAGACAACTCTTTGTAGCTTGCCAACCATCTTTGTGTTTATTCTTTTAGGTTGAAGCCTGGGGAAGGATCTCTGGCTCACAGCTGAAGTGCTCCATGGCAGTGAACCCTGAACTCATGTCCTCCCTTGCGATCATCGTCCAAGGACATCATCTGCCCAACAGGTGGGCATGGAAATATTTGACTTCTGAAAAGTTGCCCTTACCTTCGGTTAATCACACATCTGCTCTCGCATGCTTTAGATCAGTGTTTGAAGTCAAGACGAGTGCTGATTCGATATTCTTGATATCCAGCGTAAGATTTATGTACTAGCATATTCTTTGTCCTTACTATCAAAACAATTTAACACACTAGTCGAATGGCTGTATCCTTCTAGTGACATATTTTTCACTCCTGCCTTTCACATTTTTACATGCTAGTACACCAATTTGGGCAAACTAGTAGGGCAACTACATGCTACTACTGAGGCAAAACTGCACTAGTGGACACCTGTGTGCACTAGTACTTCCGTTGAAGCGCTACATGTTAACGAGTAGAATTTTATGTCACTAGTAGTACTAGCAGATCTCAACTAGTGCACAGGCTCACAAGTCGCATGTAATTGTACTACTAGTATGCCAAAGTTGACCTACTAGTGAGGACCAAGGGCTCCATTTTCGTAGACGGCACAGCTACACTTCAGCGTAAAAACTGCCGTATCTTGATGTGCAAGCGCAAGACTCGCTGCGTGTGTGGCAATTGAGTTGTTCTGCTTGTACATTAAATTGTGTTACTACTGTAGTGAGCACAAAGAGTGAACTATACGTACATGGGCCTGAGCGGCGTAATATGGACCTTAAGCTGGATATCAATGATATCGATGAAGTGGAAAATAAGTTTAGTTTTTCTGCATGTCACTATACGTCACTGGCATAGATAGATGAACAAAGATGCATCATTGTAGCAATTAAATAATTATTTTTGGACCAAATGGATCATTTCATGCACTAATGTGCCACAGCAGCGCAGCATGGTTGATAATCACAGCAGTAGATAATAGTTGATGTTTGGTCCAGCAAGGACCTGCTGGTGAAGGTGGTCCAGAGCATTCCCAAGATGCAGATCTACTTGCCATCACAGCTCAATTTCCGCTCACAGGTTTGTTGTATGCTGGGCATGCTGGGTAATGACCAAGGCGGGCTCGACTCCTCTGAACAAATGATCTCTTTCCTTTTGTCCAGTTTAATCAATCTCAGTCCAGTGTCGGAGGTTTGTTGGAGGTGTTGTCCGGCAAGAGGCGGCTGTGGACACTCGGGGAGTTGGCAGTGATTGACAGCGGATGCAGACAATCTATAGAGCTCAAACACTCCTACCCTCAGGTATTGCTAGCATGTTGTGCACTTAGATGGCCACAGAGTGTGGCTTCACCTGGTAGTTCTGAGTGGTACGTGCTTATGAAGCGTGACAGCTAGAGAAGGCAATAGTTCCAATATGATATCACATTTACCAGAATGCCAGCTATCACTCTTGGACAAATTCAAGGTAATGTTAATATATTAACATAATGCTGTCTGCGTTCTGTAGTTGAAGCTGCTTCCGAGGATTGTTGCAGTGAAGACTGTGTATGAAGCCAGGAACTGGAGTTACCAAGTGCAACACGCAGCCTTGTGGGGAAAGCAGGAGTTCAGTTTGTCGGGTCTTTACACGGCACCTCCATCACTGGCGAGCGGGAATCAGACGCTTAAAGGTAACTGTTACACATCCTTTCTGTGGAACCTCGCCAATAAGGAACTTTTTTCATGTAACAACTATAAGATAAGCACTCGATATTTGAACACAAGTAGTCGAGCAACACGTGTAGACCCATAACAGCCATGCTCACAGGCATATATTCTTTATTCTCAGCAAAGAATGACTAATATTACAGCAGTTTACTGAGTCAGTTGTGAAACTCCTTTTTGTGTGTGTCTCTATGTCTGTATTATACTGCCCCAAGTGGTCAAGACGCACACACCAGAAGGAACAGCACAATTTCCTATGAATTGAAGCAAAAAAGTTATGTATTTTGTTTGTTGAATTTCTTTCCATTCCATGTCATTATGTAATTACCTTATGTTTTTATAAAGTGCAATATTTAAGAGTGGTATTTTTCTAATTTAAAAACACATTACAAACATGTGTGTTTTTTTTTTTTTTTTGGGGGGGGGGGGGGATTGAAACAGATAAATAGTGTTTTCCTTCATTTAAGTGGGAAAAGATGATTTTAGATACAAGTGATTTGAGTTACAAGTGTGGGCATGGATTGATTTGAACTTGTATCTCAAGGCACCACTTGACATAGTCATAAATACTTAATCATTTTCAGTCCAATTAAGTGAAATTGGATAATTTATCTCGACACAACTCCTGATCTCTTACTACTAATGTGCAAACTGGTTGGGAATCACTGCTGTATTCTTTGTGGTACATACAGTGTCCCCAGCCAATTGTTTTCCCTATCTTCCCCCTTTTCTCTGTCTTTTATGAAATTTCAGATTTCAGTGTTTAAAAAAAAAAAAAAAGAAAATCTTGTTCTGGATCAACCAGTGTACCGCTTTTCATGATGCAGTCCTGTAATTGACTGCAGTTCAAATCAATTGCCGGCCCCGTTTGACCAGTTTGGAGGTGACACTAGAGCGCTCCTTCCGAGGCCGTCTGGACAGCGTTTCACTAGGCTGGATGAGACATGGTCGACTGGAGCAGGTTGGAGTTCATACACAGTGACACTGACTGTCATATATTTGATTAAGGGATGATTTTTAGTCACATTTCTACTATGCATGTATTTCAAGGTTAGAGCTCTGAGCTCGTGGAGTCAATCGAAGGAGATGAATGAGACCAAGTTGGAGCTGAACCAGCCCTTCTCCTCATCGCTTAGCCGACTTTCTCTTCACACACTCTCACACAGCTCCGAGAAAGAGCAGCGCAGCATCCAGCAGGTGTTGGTGCACATTCATATCCACATCATACATTTTCAGACATTGAAAGTTACTTGTGTAAAATGCTGTTTAAAATGAACATCTTTATCCATCCATCCATTTCCAGCTTTAATTTTGATAAAAACATTGAGAAGGCAAAAAAAAGTATTGTTGACTTGTGATTCCCAACTGATGTGATCCAATGACACATAATTGGTCCGAAATTATTTTTATTCACAACAAATGAAGTATCTTTTTTAATCATGTTATCCCAGTGAAAAATAGTGACAGGCAGAACAATTAAACATTCTCCCACTAAAAGGCAGAAGGTGCATAATTACCCCGGGAATCTACCTGTTGCCATTCATTCAACAGAATAAGTAAATTAGTAAGTCAATTTATCAGTAAATTGAGACAAGCCCATCCTTATTTCAGCATATAAAATAGAATTTATGTATTTTTTAACTGAGTCTTTTGTGAGATTTTCTAATGTAAAATATGTGCTTTGGCTCAATAATGGCTAGAAAATGTAAGTATGTATATGTATGTGTGTAAATTGTTATTTTTTGGACCAATTAAGTGAAATTGGGTATTTTACTGGATAATCTCTCAAGGCACACTAATGTGCCAGGGTATCGTGGTTGGGAATCACTGTTGTACAAAACAAATACACTGAACAAAAATATAAATATAACTTTTGTTTTTGCTCCCATTTTTTTAATGAGCTAAACTCAAAGATCTAAGCCTTTTTCTGATGAGACAGCATGATTGCTGCACACAATGAAAGCCCTCATGAGTCTATCCTTATTTCCCTATTTTTGCCCAACTCAGACCCATCTGTCTTGGTCCAGTGGAAAGCCCGTCAATATCTCCATTAGCCTCAACAAACGATGGCACCTTAACTCCAGCAGTGAGCAGGCATGTGCTCTGTTGTCAACCCAAAATGTAAGGAAGCAAAAATTGTGTCAAAGTCAATCAAGGTTCCATCTTTAATGTGTATGTTTTTTGTTGTTGTTTTTTTGTGTGTAAGTAGATACTGGGCTCTCCTGTCAAAGGTTGTGTATCAGTCAGCCAGGAAGGAAGCCTATTTTCACAAAATGCTGAGCTAAGATGGGACAACAGGAGTGTTAAACAAGGCATGAAGTATCAGGTACACACACAGTAAAATCTCACAGCTGCACTTGACTGAATGAAGATTTAATTTCTCCTGCTTCTTGCATATCTAAATATGTTGTGTGTTTCTTTAGAAAGGCGCACGAGGAATGCACAGCCTCCATGTGAATATCGGCCTGGACAAAGTGTCTCCTGCACCCTGTCCTTCACATTCAGTTTTAACTAAAATCCAAACCAACCTCAGAGATCGCTTGGAGTACACAGTTTTGCTTGCCCTTTGCCCCCCATTGCCCGTGAGTACATGACTCCTTGTCTGGTAACTAAACTGACATCGGTGTGTCATTATAAAGAACGCCAGTCCACCACCAAGCTGAGTCAACATGAAATGTTAAAATAAAAGTATTTCAAAATATATGTATTTTTAGATGAACAGGATGAATAGTATATAGTTAATCATGAGTAAAGGTCTCTCGTTAATCTCTGATGTCTGATTTTGTGATGTATTTCCGCACAAATCTTTATCCACTGACTCTTGTTAATAGTTTGACATAGACAGTACCTCCTCCTCATTGCAATTGATAGGACCAAGGTGGGGCGCAACGTTCCAGCGCCCCGACTTGTCAGGCAGCCAAACACACAAATTCAAAATGACAACAGTCCTAATGAGCATAGAGCAGGTATTAATTCAGACACACGGATGTAACAGAGTATATATACATATATATATATATATTTATATATATATATATATATATATATATATATATATATATACACACAAACACAGGGAGAACATGTAAACTCCACACAGGCGAGGCCAGACTTAAACCCGGATCCTCAGAACTGTGAGGCAGTTGTACACCGTGCCTCCACATTTCATAGAGTTACAAGCGTTGTCATGGAGAGAATCGACCTGGACTGTACAATGTACACACTATCCACAACTGTTTCCGTGTGTCTCTCTGTCTTTCAGACTCTGTCGTGGTCAGGATGCCACATGCTGCACTCCGGAGAGGAGCTGTTCAATACGCAGTCTCGTCTGTCAGTAATGGGCCAACCCAACCTTTGCAGCCTCACGCTCACCCTGACCAACTCATCCACTGCGCAGAGCTCCAATGTGACTCTTTTCGCTGAGGTACAGAAAGGAGTGGCCTTAATGCAGAGCCAGCCCGAGCCTCATAAGCAGAATTTGATGTGGGGCCCCTCTATTTCTGCAAATAATAAAGTTCATTGATCATTGTTGAATTTTCCCCTTGAAGGATTATGAGTGTAATAAATAAAAAAAGCTAACACATTACACTACAGGAGGGGTTGATTTACACAATATTCCAAGCGATAAAGGACCAAGTGTAGTACTTCACAAAGTCCCTGCTCCCAACTAAGGGATACTGTGGGCTGGAATCCACCATGAAACCAATCAGTGAAGGTATAATTAACATACAAATATTGTATATTTTTTCAGTCTAGGATAGGGAACTGGAGTGTCGAGGTCGGAGGCAGCACTTTGTCATGGCTCCAGGGGTCTGGTCTTCTTGTACGCGCTAGGCTGGACCACAGAGAAGAGCTGTGGTTGAATGGCACAATGGAGGGAAGATGTTTCCAGACCACTGCAGGTTATAAAAACGGTATATATAGAATCATCAGCACAACACTCACCAGATAATGATGCTTAGTTTGACTGACGCATTCAACGTGCCTGAAACCTAATTGTCTAGTTAGAATGATATACAGTATGTCTAAATCTGTTTATTTGCAGGTTCTGGCCTGAGTGAGGATGTTTCTGTTGTGGCATGTTTGGGGCCAAGTCAAAATTTCATCCTGGATGTACAAAAAGGAGATGGCAGCAGCCAACCTGAAACTTTGGGAAGTCTGTCCGTGGTAGCAGCCAATCAGAGGCTGACACTGAGAGCTAGAGGCTGTGTGGAGAGTCTTATTGCATTAGAGGTGTCACTGCTTCAGACAGTTTACAGCATTTCAGCAACCATTGAATTCTACATATTGAAATATACTGTATACACCACTCACTAAAAGTTATGGATATTGTGCTTTCTGGCAAAATTTCAGGATGAACCTAAAATGCACAAGCACCTTTACAGGTGAACTTAATTTCACCTCTAAACTTTTGAATGTACATTTTATTCCAAGGCCCTCCACTTCTATGCTTTTCTGTGACAGTCGCTCTGTATTTCCGTTGAAAACCGCTGGTGACACTTCATTGTGAGGCTTCAAGACAGGATGTTCCCAGAGGAAAGTGGCCGCTGAATTTACAGTGTCATCAGCGGGTAGCAAGAAAGAAACTGGAAGAGTCACAGAAAGACAAAGAATTGGATGTCCTTGGAAATTTTAACCAACCAAACACATATTGTGAATTTTGCCATTTAGCTACTTGTCAGAGAACAGGAAGTTGTATAAACAAAGAGTACTGAAATATTGAACAGATGGACGATGAAACGTTTAGAGAAGGCCAGATTGAGTTAACCTGTGAAGGTTATAGTACATTTCACGTTCACCCAGAAACCCAATATCTGTAACTTTTAGTCAATATCCCTATCTCCTTGTGAGTAGTAGAAATATACTTTTAAAAAAATATGTAGAAATAAAAATAAATATATTTCTACATATTTTGTATTTACTTTTTAAGGTACGGATACAAGCTGTGAGCTCTCAAATCAGAAACAAACTCTTGGAGAGAATCAAGACAATGAAAAATCTCTTGGCTGAATTCAGACAACAGGTGACCCGCCAGCTAATAATGTTGTGATGTGATTTTGAAAATATCTTATGAGAATTTATTGGCACGGTAAAGTAGTAAATTGAAAATTGGCATATTTTTTAATTCCCTAATTTTATGTTGCCCTTACTGCTTAAAATGCCAATTACTGTATATTGTTATTTAGCCAAATAGCATTTTACAAGCAGCTTTCTCTCTCTCCAGTCCAGAGACACCAAGTTGCTCCAAGATCTGAGTGCCATACCTCTGCTTTTTGCCCAGCAAGCAGAGTCTCTTTTGGGACACAGAGGCAAGAGTTTGTTGGCTTTGTGGTACAGCAGCTCCCTCCGACACATTGTCACCACCAGCTTGCCTCAACGTCTCAGCCTTTTACAGCATACATTGCTGCTGGGACAGCTGGAGCTGAGGAGTAAGTAACCCAACCAGCTAATGCCAGCACATTTTTTGTGTTATGACTGCCAAGAGTCATATACAGATAGTATCTACTGGGAGTTAAATGAATTTGTTGAACTTTACCACTGCGCAATGGCGATTATACCTTGAAGTCGATTAATCACCAATCACACGTGTTTTGGCATTAACAACACAGGGGCCTCACTGTAATCAACATCTGGTCAGTCCGCACACATAGCCAACGAGCAGCGTTCCTCAAGCCTGTGGAAATATTTTACTAAAAATGAGACTGGGAGCACAGTCACATCGCAAGTCTATCTTCAAATATAAAAGTGCTATGAATGCCCATCTGGAGAGGCATCTGCTAATGCTGGCTGACGAACAGACTAAATTCTCACGCTAGCTGTCAGCATATTCACCAAAGGTCCTCCTAAAACAAAGAGAAGAATATCTTGTATTGTTTGCTTCGAAAATGAAATGAAAACGAGCGGTGGTCGATCAATAACGTCTTAATTGTGAAAATGAGCAGTAAATGTCTGCCGTAATTACTCCAAAAACAAAACATACAGCTCGCGTTTCACTCAATCGTTCATCCCACAAAGGCATTCACCTCTGACTCACTCATCCAATCACAAATCACACTCACACACCTTCACTGGCACACAGACAGTCGGAATGTATAGAACTCTAGCAAGAATGCAGTAGTGACCCTGTAGTTGTGTTTCATGATTTGGAGTGAGAGTTAAATAAATTACGACTGTCTGTGAGGCGGTGAAAGTGTCTGAATGTGATTGGATGAGCGAGTGCCTGAATGTGATTGGATGAGCGAGTTGGCCTTATGGAAATCTAGTTGAGAATGTATTTGATACCCTACTAGTGTGCCGAATTGTTGCTACTAGTGTGGACAGAGTGTACTAGGACATGTACCTTAAGCCATTATCAAGGATGTTGAATAAATGCTCAAGCAGCTATTTGTAGGGATCATATCGGCACCTAATGCTGCTCACATTTTCATCCATCCATCCAAGATCAGTTATTGAGTGTGTGCTCCATCCACAGGGCCCCTGGCCACTCTTGCAGGCGTGTACCAGGATGTAAAAGGCCAGCGGCTGGAGACTGTGTGGATGGAGGCTGTTGTTTTGTGGGCTGACAAAGTACTGCAGGCCTCCCCTGCTCTGCTGGAGAGTCCCCAGCTAAGGCCACTAGCTCAAGGAAGCATGGTTACACTCAAACGTGCTATGGATTTTGTAAGCAACCCAAATTCGCTCTCACTAATTAATTAATGAATAATTGCCATTATTTGTTTGTGTTTTTTGAATGCTGAAGTGTTACATCTTCCTCATTTCTCCACCGATTCAACCCATTCCAACTTCAAAATATTCACCTCACTTAGGAGAACCTGGGAACTGTGGTAATTTGCACATTCCCAAAATTCAAAATTTTCCCATAAATACAAATTTCCCAGGAAAATAATCCTGTTGAAATGAATGAAGACGTGTTGGCCAAACTTGGCTCATCCTTTCATATTTTCACCACTTGTTCAACCAATTCACACCATGTTCAGCTCATTCAGGACAACTTAATAACAATTTTTCACATTCCCCAAATTCCCACGTTTGTTTATTCCACATTTTCCATGCCAATATTAATGAAGATGGACGTTTTACAAATTGACCTCCTCCTTCCCATTTTCAACTGATTCAAACCATTTCAACTTCAAACTGTTCATCTCAGTCAACAACGTATATGGAACTATCTATAACATTCCCCCAGTTCCCAAAGTTCACAATAAAATTCCAAATTGCGAAATATTTTTTACCTCCTCCTTCCACATTACTTGCACGATTCAAACCATTCCAATTTAAAGTCTCACATTCTACATTTCACCTATTCAATTAATTCAACAGCATCTTCAGCATTCGCGCGCAATTTCTACAGAAATTGCATTCTCTAGGATTTTTTCATTTGCAGTGACTGCACATTGAATTTACAGTATATGTTGATAAACAGTTATGTTTTGCATTTATTAGGCAGGCCAGCACACGTACCACTGGGTAGAAAATAAGTTGGCAGTGGCTTTTTCCGGACTCAGGAAACAACTGGCCTCACTCTATAAATATTCCCCGAGGTACTGAAAATGCATCTGAGACATACTGTATGTGAGCAGAAAGGTGCATGACTCTTGAATACCACAAGTTAAAACTATTGCTTAAGGAACATAAGTTTTTGTCATGGTATAGCATGTAGTTTTCAGCACTGTAAGAAATGTGTTCGCTAGTTATGGATTTGAGTTACTTTGTTTATCCAGTGAGTGTTCTGTGGCTGTGTCAATGTCACTGCCCCCCTTGCGCTGGACCCGTGTGGCAGAGGCTGGTCTGGTGGGGATCCTTTTAGAAGAGTGGCTCCTTAAGCCGCTACAAAGCCTCACCTCCATTAGACCCACCGCGGAACTTTATCGGCTCAAGAGGAAGATCATGGACGGCCCGTTTAATCGTAAGAAACACTTGTTTTGTCATTATAATGAGCTCTTCTCCTTAATTAACAATGTTGATATTTTTATTTTGTTTCCGTCCAACAGACCAAGCTCTGCTGGTGGCAGATCAGTTTGTAGTCACGTTCGATGGCCGCCTTTATGAGCTGCCGGGCTCGTGCCCACTTCTTCTGGCCCAAGACACCAGTGCTGACCCCTCATTCACACTTCTTCTCAATTCACACCCACACAACCTTCTCCTGCTGAGAATGAATAACAGCACTGTCAGCATTCAGCGCAATGGGCAGGTATTGGACACGTCGCCCTGATGTTATGTTCTTCCAGGTGGCAAAAGTCGCAGTATTCTCCAATGGAGAGTTGTAAGAGTTGTCTGTGTCACAGGTAAAGGTTCGATGCAACAACAGTATGACACACACATGGCAGAGTGACGGCGGTGTCACTGTCCAAAGGGGATCACACATTGTGCAGGTGTCCAATCATGATGGTGTGTCGGTCTCATGTGACCTGAGGCTTGAAGTGTGCAGCTTGACTCTCGACGGGTGGTTGCACGGTAGGAGAATTTAAGACCAATAAAGGAAATGATAGGAACACCAACATTTATAGAGGCCTGTGTATTTTCAAATAGAACAGCTTGTGTTGTTTCACAGTGATTCAAAGCACTGTAGTCAGTGTTATTTTCAAATCTCACTTAATTGCTTGGTTACTTACTACAAATAATGCATCTTCGGTCATCTATTTACAGTGGGGCAAAAAAGTATTTAGTCAGCCACCAATTGTGCAAGTTCTCCCACTTAAAAAGATGCGAAGCCTGAAATTTTCATCATAGGTATACCTCACCTATGAGACAAAATGAGAAAATCCAGAAAATCACGTTGTCTGATTTTTAATGAATTGGTAAATTCCTCAGTAAAATAAGTTACCTACAAACAAGCAACATTTCTGGCTCTCACAGACCTGTAACTTCTTCTTTGAGAGGCCCCACTGTCCTCCCCTCATTACCTGTATTAATGGCACCTGTTTGAACTCGTTATCGTATAAAAGACACCTGTCCACAACCTCAAACAGTCACACTCCAAACTCCACTATGGCCAAGACCAAAGAGCTGTCAAAGGACACCAGAAACAAAATTGTAGACCTGCACCAGGCTGGGAAGACTGGATCTACCATAGGTAAGCAGCTTGGTGTGAAGAAATCAACTGAGGGAGCAATTATTAGAAAATGGAAGACATATAAGACCACTGATCATCGACCTTGATCTGGGGCTCCACGCAAGATCTCACCCCGTGGGGTCAAAATGATCACAAGAATGGTGAGAAAAAATCCCAGAACCTCATGAGGGGACCGAGTGAATGACGTGCAGAGAGCTGGGACCAACAACAATAACAAATACTACTATCAGTAACACACTACGGCGCCAGGTACTCAAATCCTGCAGTGCCAGACGTGTCCCCCTGCTTCAGCCAGTACATGTCCAGGACCATCTGAAGTTTGCTAGTGAGCATTTGGATGATCCAGAAGAGGATTGGGAGAATGTCATATGGTCAGATGAAACCAAAATAGAACTTTTTGGTAAAAACTCAACTTGTCGTGTTTGGAGGAGAAAGAATGCTGAGTTACATCCAAAGAACGCCATACCTACTTTGAAGCACGGGGGTGGAAACATTATGCTTTGGTGCTGTTTTTCTGCAAAGGGACCAGGACGTCTCATCCATGTAAAGAATGAATGTGGCCATGTATCGTGAGATTATGAGTGAAAACCTCCGTCCATCAGCAAGGGCATTGAAGATGAAACGTGGCTGGGTCGTTCAGCATGACGATGATCCAAAACACACTGCCCGGGCAACGAAGGAGTGGCTTCGTAAAAAGCATTTGAAGGTCCTGGAGTGGTCTAGCCATTCTCCAGATCTCAACCCCATAGAAAATCTTTGGAGGGAGTTGCCCAGCGACAGCCCCAAAACATCATTGCTCTCGAGGAGATCTGCATGGAGGAAAGGGTCAAAATACCAACAACAGTGTGTGAAAACCTTGAAGACTTACAGAAAACATTTGAGCTTTGCCAACAAAGGGTATATAACAAAGTATTGAGATTAACCTTTGTTATTGACCAAATACTTATTTTCCACCATAATTTGCTAATACATTTTATAAAAATCAGACAATGTGTATGTCCTTTCTGACATTTTTGTTTGGTGGTGTGCCGTGAGATTTATCTCATGTAAAATACTGTATGTGCCTTAGCTCAATAAAATATTAAGTATGTGTGTATTTTTGTGCACACAGGCACGTCAACTGGTCTGTTGGGCACCAATGACAATGAAGCAGGAAATGACTCACCTTTGCGTGATGGTTCCCAAGCCAAAAATATGAAGGAGTTATTCGACAGCTGGCAAGTAAGTCTTGCTTTTATTGGTACAGAATTGATCATTTTACAGTTGAAAATTATCCTGTGGCTGCGATCGGCATATTCATTAATATGTACTATTCATTGTTTCTGTACCTAGATGAACTCAGAGTGTGCAAAACCAACAGCTAAAACAGAACTTGTAGCCATGAGGGCAATGACATGTGACTTTCTGTTCTCCTCTCCTGATTCTCCTCTGAGTTCCTGTTTTAGGGTGGTGAGTACGGAAGGGGGATGGGTGGTTGGGGGTATGATGAGGTTAATCCCTGAGGAATCAATATGAAGAGCTATTTTGTAAAGCACTATCAAACTACTTAGGTTATAATACATTTTTGTGAAACTTATATTAAAAAAAATGTTATTATTGTTTTTTTTTTTTTTTTTACTGCATTCAGAGCTCTTCGTGTTGGGATAAGTGGCCACCAGACAACCACCCTGACTTCTATCTGATTTTGAGTGGATTTAGAGCGTAGTCAAAATATACAGAACACTACTAAATTAAAATGAGCTTTAATTTGTAACGCTGTCAACCTGAGGACTGTAAATTGTATAATAGTCATATAAGACAATGGGCATGGGAATTAACCGTTGAACATATCTTTGTTTACGACACAAAGATGCAAACTACACAATGTTAAAATGCTGTAATACGCTCTATAAAGAACATAATTGGACATTTTCATGTCTCAAACTCCTGTTGTGATTTTCTTTCCCGCAAGATATGCAATAAATACTAAAACATTGCAGTTAGATGTGCATCCAAAAGTTTAGACAAGGTCCAAATTAACATTAGCTGGAAAGGAAATGGTGCATTTAAGGTTCCTCTTATAATTTCACCCGAAAGCCGAACATCCCTAACTTTTTGAGAGTACGGTAATAAATTCTGTCATTCAAATGTCTTGTGTGTGTCTGTATCATCAGGTGGATCCTGGTCAGTTCTCCTTGATATGCGTGTCAAGCTCCTCTGCAGCCCCTTGTCGATTAGTGTCTGCCTTTGTTCATCTGTGCCAACACAACTTCGTACCCCTGGAAGTCCCGATCCAGTGTAGTAAGTTTGGCCCTTATACAACCTAGATGTGCACGATGAGACCATCCTAATTCTCATCTTGCCAGACCATCCTAATACTCAAAGTTGCAGACCATCCTAATACTCAAAGATGAGACCATCCTCATAATCAAAGTTGCAGAAAAATGGGTGTCATAGCAGATTGTCCATTATTTAAACTCCCCCTCTCTCCACGCCATGCAGTTTGGTTTCAGATCCAAGCATTCCACTGAAATGGCGACATGCCTCTTCATTGAGAAAATAAAATCTTCTCTCGACAAGGGTGGAGTTGTAGGGGCGGTGTTCTTGGACCTCAGGAAAGCTTTCGATACAGTAAATCACTCTGTTCTTCTTACCAAGCTCTCAAAATTTAACTTCTCTTGCAAAGCTGTGAGCCGGATTGAATCATATCTGCATGACCGAACACAATCTGTATCAGTTAACAACTGCAGATCAGAGTCTCTTAGGCTAACCTCTGGAGTCCCTCAGGGATCAATATTAGGCCCCCTTTTATTTAGTCTTTATATCAAATATTTGCCCACTGTTTGTTCTGAAGCAGAGTGCGTAATGTATGCAGACGACACGGTTTTCTTTGTTCATGGTCGCTCCAAAGATACTGTTGCTGCTAAACTCACTAATACAATGTCCTGTGTCACAACTTGGTTGCAGGAGTGCTGTCTACAGCTAAACGTTTCTAAAACTGTAGGCATGTATTTCACTAAAACAAATAGAGTATCACCTGACCCCGACATACTTGTTAATGGAGAAAAAATGCAAATTGTCAGCCAATACAAATATCTTGGGTTAATAATAGATTCACAGCTTTCCTTTAAGGCCCATATTGACAAATTGTGTAAAAATATCAAATTAAACCTCGCAAATTTTCGTGCAATTCGAAATGAAATGTCAACTGAAGCCGCAAAAATTTACTTATATTCAATGATTCTTAGTCACTTTAACTATTGCATAACCAGTTGGTCCCAGGCTGGTCAGAATGCAAAAAAAAAACCATTGGAAGTTTTGTACAAACAAGTAATTAAAGTGATGGATAAAAAACCAAGGCACTATCATCACTGTGTAATTTTAAAAAAAATACAGTATTTTAAACTGGAAAGTCTTCACATATTTGCGGATTTAAATTTGATTTATAAAGTACTGCATGACTTGGCTCCACCTCCTCTGGCTGAGTTCATCAGCCAAAGAAACAGCTCTGAGCGTGTCACTCGAGGCTCTGTCAGAGTTGACTGTCTCATTCCTCTGCGCAGGAGCACTTTCAGTAAGTCAGCCTGGTCAGTGAGGAGCACTGGTGAGTGGAACTCAGTACCTGAGGAGGTTAAACTGCTTACAACATACATGGCCTTCACAAAGAAAATGGAAAATGTGGCTAGTTAACACCTATAGCTGCCAACACTAAAAGACAAGTATGTTATGAAATTTGTTTTTTTGTTATGATCAAATGATTTGTGGTTTTATTCTCTCTTAATAGTATAGTAAGTCTTTGATTATGTATCCTGTATTATATTGTCTTGTAGATGTATTTTACTGCTTTTTTACATCATGGCCAGGGGACTACGGATGAAAACTAGCCTTCTGGCTAATTCTGGATTTTTTTTTAACCATGTGTACTTCATGTGTTTTATGAAATTGCATTGTCCCCTTTCAAATAAACTGATTTAGAAAAATCTAAGCTTATTTGTTGTCTATGCGGGCCAGATGGTACATATTTTTTCTCATTGTCTTCTTTTCTCAGTGAAAGGATAAAGATGGACAACTTTATGAGGAGCCAAAATGAGACAGTCATGACTTATTTGCTGCTGCAACGGACTCTAATTTTAAAGCCTGGTTTGGTACATTCCTTACAATTCTGTAACTTTATACAAACAGACAGAGTCATTATGTGAATAACTAACAGTAGCGATCTTTTTATTGTTAATAATGAATTACTGTATTTTTTTCTCTTCTGTTGTACAAACAATGAAGATTATCAGTGATCAACTTAGGTGCAGCTCAATTTTAATATTTCATGTGCATTTATTAAATTCTGTTATTTGTAACGTCTCATCCACACCTTTTCCGTTAACCGCTTAATTTGTACCCTGAAATGTGTGGATGTAATTATGTATCTTGGACTTCTGTCTTTGAGTGACACATTCTGCAATCCAGATAATGTTGCGGATCTCCTGCTCCTTCAGTTTGATGTAGGAATAAAACACACCAAAGTGGAACTGCTGGAGGAACGCAAGTGTGTTCAGCCTAACCTGAGGAAAGAGATAAAGTTGATCACAAGGGAAGAAAAGCACTTGAGCTTGACACTATAATTATTTAAAAATGTGTTTTACAGCACACCAGACCGGTGAGCAGAATATGAGAAATTGAGCATTGCTACACTTGTAAAGGGAGAATATTTAAAGCAGGTCTCATAACACAAGGTGTACCGAATGAAGTATCTAGTAAGTGTGTGTGCAATTCATGCTACACTTGTAGAGTGAAGGCCTCTTTGTACTCCCGCGGCCGACAACGCCCGCATTGCATCACGTGACCGAGGAATTGGCCCGTGCGGCCCCTCTGCATCACTTGACGCGCACACGGCAAAAATAGTTGCTGCGCGCAGAATGCCGCAGAGATCATCTGATGTGATGACGCACTCAGCGTGCCCCTTTTCCACATACCATGTACGCCGCCGCCTTCTTGATCGATTTTGCAGCGTAATTAAACGTATCATCTGGTCATCTAGGTCCATTTGTTCTAGCAGACACTGTTCCACAGCCGCCATTGTTGTTGCTTTGTTCCTTGTTACGGAAGGAAAGTAAAAACGGCTACCGGAAATGGCCCAAAAAATACAGAGGAAACTCCACCCTGTGGCGTCCTAGCCAATACGAGCCGTAGCGACACCCCCGACTTGGAGGAGGACTGCAGTATATTTTCAAAACTGTGCGCGTGGGTTGCGCTCAAGTATAAAGGCAAACTGCGTGCAGGATAGGAGCAGTGACGTCAGCACAGTCGCCGCCAACGCGAGAATAAAGAAGCCGTAAGTATGACCATTAGGTGCCTTTGAGACGTCCCCATTTCCATCCATCCATCCATCCATTTTCTGAGCCACCCCGCCTCCTGCCACTCATCGGGCAGGAGGCGGGGTGTACTGAGCCACTCATCGGGCAGTTCAGGGTGTACCCCGCCTCCTGCCACTCATCGGGCAGGAGGCGGGGTACACCCTGAACTGGTTGCCAGCCAATCGCAGGGCACATACAAACAAACAACCATTCACATTCACACCTACGGGCAATTTAAAGTCTTCAATTAACCTAGCATGCATGTTTTTTGGGATGTGGCAGGAAACCGGAGTGTCCTGAGAAAACCCACGCAGGCACGGGGAGAACATGCAAACTCTACACAATCGGGGACGGGGATTGAACCCCGATCCTCAGAACTGTGAGGCAGACGCTCTAACCAGTCTTCCACCGTTCCACCATGTCCCCATTTCACCCCCAGAAATCTGAGACTTTCCATTTCATTATCCTGATTCATGATGACAGTGATTCTGATGAGGACAACAAAACTACTTCACAGTGATATTATATTTTTGCCCATAACAGATTTGCATCAGAACTTGGATCCACAATGACTGTTGCAAATGAGAACTGCTTTGTTTGATCCCCCCCCAAAAAAATCATGTAATCACAGGGCATCTGGTTTATAGAGCTGGCCATTGGAGTTTTATTACCTCTTGCTGAATGAATCTGTCTTCCAGAGTCTTGTAATCGGATTCTGGGGCTGGGTTGTCAAAAATTATTTTATAGTCCTGCAATGATTTATGTAAACACAGTAATCAGAAACACAACAGCTTGTAGAAGCGATAAGATTGGACTCAACATACCGGATAACAGTCGGCGATTGCTTTGACTTGTTCATGCTCTTCTACCTTGGACAGTAATTGCAGCCCTTCAGGGTAAAGTTTACCACAAGATGGATACAGTGAACATCTGTCTGCACTACTCAGGTCCGTCCCGAATGAGTTCACTGTAATGATGAAGGCCCGTCTGTCTGCCTCAAACTTTTGACAGTTACATGTAGATTTACAGTCAAACATAACTGATACCCACTGCAAATCAAACCAACCACTTGGTGGAAATGATCACAGTACCTCCAAGATAGGACACATGATATCCTTTGTGGCACCGCCAATGTTCTTGCAGAAAGAGTGGAAAGACTCTAAATATGCCTTGAAGAACATGTAGTATACATAAGACATGAAGACAGTATGTTGAAATTAATGAAAAAAATACATGCGCATTAAGCGTTTCTGCGCGCTTTAATAACATTTCGGAGGATATTTGACTGGTAGCATTAAAACAACAATTTACGAAGATCCAAAGATTTCTCCACATCTTAGTAAAGTAATGGTAAAATGTTCAGTGCATTTGAAAAGTCAACACACCCTTGCTCAAATGCCAGGGTTTTTGTGATATACAAAAATAGACCTTATAAATAATTTCTAAACTTTTTCCAGCCGTGTGACCAATAACCGTTGAATTGAATTGAAAGAAATAATAATATTTTCGAGAGGGGAAATTAAAATAACCAACTGAGATCGTATGGTTTCACAAGTGTGCACAGCCTCTTATAACTGGGGGTGTTGCTGTGTTCAGAATTAACCAGTCACATTCAAACTCATGTTAAATGGGAGTCAGCACACACCAGCCAGCATTTAAAGTGATTAACCCCAAATAATCTTCAGCTGTTCAGGTCGGACTTTCCTGCCATTTTGTAGTCACATCTTACTGCACAAGCCATGGTCCGCAGAGAGCTTCCACAGCGTTCGATGGTTCTCATTGTTCAAAGGTATCAGTCAGGAGAAGGGTACAAAATAATTTCTTGGGCATTAATTAACATGGAACACAGTGACAACTATGGGGCAAATATGGCACAACAAAGACATTACCAAGAAATGGATGAAAAGAGAGGAAGACAACTGTTTAGGGAGGCTGTCAGGAGGCCGACAGCAACATTGAAGGAGCTTCAGAGATTTCTGGCAAATACTGGCTGTTTTGTACATGTGACAATAATCTCCTGTCTTCAGTCTGTGCTATGGCGTAGGGTGGCAAGTCGGGGAAGCCTTACCTTACAGCGAAAAACTATCCAAACCCGACTACATTTTGCAAAAACACACTGGAAATCTCTCAAACACGTGGGAAAATGTGTTATGCCCAATGAAACCAAGGTTAAACTTTTAGGGATTTCCGAAAAGTATGTTTGGCGAAAGCACAACACTGCTCTTCACCAAACGAACACCATACCTTCAGTGAAGCATAGTGGTGGCGGGATCATGCTTTGAGGCTGTTTTTCTTTAGCTGGTACTGGGGCCTTAGTCAGCAGGGAGGGAATTATGAACAGTGCGAAATATCAGTTAGTGTTAGCACAAAACCTTCAGGCTTCTGCCAGAAAGCAAAGCAAAGCAACGAAAATTAGTACAAGTACTTTTTCTTGTACTACTTACATTAGTACAAGAAAAAGTACAATTTAAACAGTGCAAGAAAGATCATTTGAAAGTGGAAGTGCTTTAAAAAGCATGAGAAAGAAAAGAGTTTTTAACCTGGACTTAAAAACATTCATACTAGGGGCTGACGTCACTTCTGTTGGCAACTTATTCCATTTGTGTGCAGCATAACAGCTAAATGCTGCTCCACCATGTTTGCTTTGGACTCTGTGTGTCATGAGCCACCCTGCAGTACCATGGTTGTTTCAGTTATTTCACTTATTTCAGTTGTTTATTTTTACATCCCCTCGCAAAGAAATATGTAAATTGGAAAAAACGATTCATCTTAGTCTCGTATTTTTTTACATCCCAAAAATATGGCATTTGAACAGAGGTGTGTAGACTTTTTATATGCTCTTGTGTTGCTTAACGTTTCTGACAACGTTGTATTCCCAAGGGTTTACACATCAAACACATGTTGTATATCAAATGGTATACCTGTATTAGATTTGTATGTTACCTTATAAAGTTTGTTTCTCAATATTTCAGCCTCCATCTCATCCAAGTTAGACTCAGACACTGCATCCTGGAAAAACTGACCTGTGACACCAGAAGGCAGTGAGTTATTCTTTTATCATTTCATCTCAGAAAACTATCCACAACTTTCCACAACATTATAACGCTATAATTTTGTTTTATTATTATAATGTGTTGACCTCAGAGGATGACTCCTCTGATCCACTGCCATTTCCTGTAGAATTCCTCATGAGTCAACATTTTGGACTGGCAATATAATATATTTATTTTTTATTTAAAGAACAAACTATTGAAAGCAGACAGTTAAGAGACCTCCATGGCTTATTTTGTACAGCTGTATGCCCATTTTCAAACCAGGAAGCGGGCTCATTTGAGCAGATATTTGGCTGAACATTAAATTTGGTGGCGGGTTTTATGGGGTATCAAACGATGCCTGGTGAGTTGAAGCATCCATCCATCCATCCATCCATTTTCTACCGCTTATCCGAGGTCGGGTCGCGGGGGCAGTAGCTTTAGCAGGGACGCCCAGACTTCCCTCTCCCCAGCCACTTCATCCAGCTCTTCCGGGGGGTTCCCAGGCCAGCCGAAGGACGTAGTCTCTCCAGCGTGTCCTGGGTCGTCCCCGGGGTCTCCTCCCGGTGGGACGAGCCCGGATCACCTCACCGGGGAGGCGTCCGGGAGGCATCCGAATCAGATGCCCCAGCCACCTCATCTGGCTCCTCTCGATGTGAAGGAGCAGCGGCTCTACTCTGAGCTCCTCCCGGATGACCGAGCTTTTCACCCTATCTCTAAGGGAGAGCCCGGCCACCCTGCGGAGGAAACTCATTTCGGCCGCTTCTATCCGGGATCTTGTTCTTTCGGTCACGACCCACAGCTCGTGACCATAGGTGAGGGTTGAAGCAGCTGCTTGTTATTCTTTGTTTTGCAGCCCGGTGCTTTCTAAATGCTTTAGTCCAGTGTTTCACAACCTTTGTTAAGCCAAGGCACATTTTTCTCTTTTGTAAAATCTCACAGCACACCACTAAATAAAAATTGTTAAAAAAAAGGTGTCATCTACTGGAAAAGCGTTTGCTTATTCTGCTTGTCACTCTATGTCACTTGCATAGATAGCAAAGCTATTCAAATTTAGATGATTATTTATTAGAATTTATCACAAATTTAGATAGATAAATACATATTTTTTTGTAATTTAAGAATAATTTTCAGGCTAATTTCGTGAAATTGGATCATTTCTCTCACAGCACGCTAACATGCTATGGCACAATGGTTGGCAATTACTGCTTTAGTAAATCATTGCGAGATCTTCTTCCTTCTGGGTGTCAATTGTACTGTTTATGTACATTTTCCAAGGGAGTGGTTTGATTCATGCTATTTTAGGTGCATCTTGTAGGCTGATCAGTATAGTGGTTTGGAGAATGGCCAGACCTTACATTTTGTCATGGCTCTCCAACTATGTTAAGAAACAAATTGCTTTTAGAGGTTCTCACAGCTCTGATCCACATAGTAAAAAGCAGTCATTCAGTCTGTGGCATTACGTGAGCAGTGCACATAAAAAGCAAGTGTGTCTCAAGATTTGATGGGTCTACCTAGCGGAGTGTCGACCAGGATGGCTGTGTAGAGTTCAGTCGGGGTGCGGGCAATGCCCACCGCCGCCATTTGGTCAAATGCACCGAGTGGATGACACCGTGGGAGAAGTTCTTCCACCTGCTTCTGTTTCAGGGTCCCAGTGATCAGCACCACCACATTATCAATCATGTAGCTGTAGCTATGGCGACAAAGACAAAACAGTAGTGCAAAGTGGTTTAAAAAAGTCAGAAAAATATACTTTTGCTGGTTGATTCTCATTTTGGATGACAGGAATTGTGTTAGATTTTCAGAAAACAATACAAAATGACTATGCTATGAGGCTAACATCATTTTAACTTAATAGCACAATGGTATGCTTGCTAAAAAAACATTTTTTCATGTCTATGTAGATTCTCAGTCATTTATGTTTGTTGAATTTGTTGTATTTTGTCTTGTTTTCTGTTAACATTAAAAAATTACTTGGGCAATTAGAGTAATGATGTGCAAGTGAAAAGTATGTCTCAAGTCTTAACGTTCAAATTTCAAGCAAATCCCAAATTACTGTGGCTAAAAACAAGCAAGTCGAGTCAAGTCATGACTTGGGTTAAACTAGTCATAAATCAAGTTATATTTGCACATTAGCCGCTTTGTACTCCATATTTGTACTTGTCTTAGCTGTACTAACACATTCACAATTCATAGTTGTCTTCACAATTGGGTGCAGAACTGATTAAGATAAATTAATGTTTGATTTATGTGTTAGCGAAACTGTGAGGTTAACGTAGCTTACATGTCTCTGTGGGTTTGATAGTGATGGATAAAGTTACATGTTGTATTTGTCTCTTATCTTTGAGTTGCAAACCTTGCATGTTGCCATTCTTTTTCCAGAGTTCATCATAAGTAACAACATTTTTCCAATCCCTTAATCCATGTTTAATAATCTTTGAAGCTCCACTCAGGATAGTGGACTTGCTTCATGAGGTGGCCTCTGCACTCCACATTATAGCATACTGGTGGGTTGCCAGGTTTCAAAAAGAAAACTAATGTCACACTATCTAGAAAATGCAGATTTTGAAATGTAAACTTGTCAAGTCATATAGTTCAAGTCTAAGTCAAGCCGAGTGTCATGAATACCGTAATTTCTCGTGCATAATACGTACCCCCAAAGTTGACTTCAAAATTCTGGAAAACCATTTTACCTATGTATAATGCATTTTTACAATGGATGATTTTGTTTCTACCCATATGATCAAAACATTAAGTATTATCTGTATTTTGAAATTCACAGCCCTACTTTTATTTAGTAAATAAGAACACACACAGTTGTGCTCATATGTTTGATTAACCGGGCAGAATTTGTAAGATGGATACAATTCTTTTAAGAAAACATAAAAGGCTAGGCGAAACACATTTAATTTTATTTTAATGGGTTTCAAATTAAACTGTCATGCATTTTAGAAAAGCATTATTAAACAAAACATAACCATAAAGAAATTAATGATGGTTGTTGTTCAGTCATCAGTCGTATTAAAAAAAAAAAAATATATATATATATATATATATATATATATATATATATATATATATATTTCACAAATTCTGCCAGGATACGTAAAGTTATGAGCACAACTGTACATATATGCAGTCATATGTACCCCTATATATTGGAATGAAAGTGTAGGCTACACCTTTTTCATAACCTCTAGGTGGCGGTGGCATATTGGAATGAAAGTGTACAGCTTTTTCATAACCTCTCGATGGCGGCATACATTTATAAAATGTAAAAGTTTTTTTCTCTCTCTCTCTCCATTTCCCCCTATACCTATGTATAATGCGCACTATTGACTTTTGACAATTTCTGGGAGGGGGAGGAATGCGCATTATACACGAGAAATTACAGTACTAGTCAAAGTGAAGTCTTTCACAAAGTACGAAGTCCTCAAGTTTGACTCGAGTCAATTAAGTCATGTGACTTATGCTGTGGCATACGTCATATAGTCAAGGAAGGTGGAGAGTGGTGGCAGACTGTTGGAACGGAGGCAGTTGAATTCTGTGACCAGGTTGTCCCTCAATTTGCGGTCTACCAGAGACACGGTCAGGTCCTCCTCCCCAGCTGAGGACAGCAGCTTGCCATATTCTGTGCTCTGAAGGTGCAGCTTCATATCTGGAGGGAGACGAGCTCAGTGAAACTGCAGTGCTACCGTATATACATTGTCAAATGTAGACTTCAAACAATGTTTGGAAATGGATGTTTGGTAGATCTTTTCTCTGTGTACCCTGTTTATCACGTAGGTGAAAATCTGCCATATCGAGAGACCAAATGAAAAAAATCCTTAGTTATCACGCTCTCACTCCCACAGTTCATCAAATAAGAATCAAAAGCATACTTGCTTCAAGCTGTTTATTTGTCACTCCCAGTTGAAATTTAGTGTACAACTCAGACATAAAACAAAATAGAAATTGAAAATTGTACAAACACCATGTTCACTTGTTGTTTTTCTTGTCACCGAGACAGGGCTTTTGGGACCATCTTATGGCATTTTAGGGTGTTACAGAGAGCACAAAAAAAACGGAATATGCCACTTTTTCAGCAAATGATGGAGCATAGGTTCAAAAGAAATGTTTCAAATAGTTCAAACAACTGCTACTTTAACACACACAGAGCAGAAATAATATATTACTTTGAGTTTTGTTTTAGGTTCTGTTTGTATTTGTTGCTGCTCTCAATGTGTTAAAGTAGCAGTAGTTTAAAGGTTTATAATTTCCCTAACATCTATACTAATTTCCGTTAGCTTGTCTATGTCATTTCGCATTGTATGTTAGCATTAAGCTATCAAACTTTTGTTCACAAAGTGATATGGTTGGGTGGAACATGAAGGTGTTTAAATATCAGATGTTTAATTCTCTTGTTGCATGTGTCAATTTTAAAGTAAATTCAACTGGGGTTGACAAATGAACAGCTTGAAGCAAGCACATTGTGTCTCTTATATGGAGAACCTCTGGTCCGCACTCTACAGCCACCCTACCTCAGTGTTATTAGAGAATCTCTGCAATATGTAACCTGGGAGAGTGTTACAACATGCGCTAAGAAATACTTTAAAAAGTGTATTTTAAGAAGTTGAAATGTGTTTTAAATAGTTGCAGATTTTGACCTACCACGGATGGGTCTGGAACATATCCCGCGAGGTACTGTATATGGGGGTTCACTGCAATTCGTTTTACAACCTAAGTACTTGTACTTTGGATTTGTGTCTGTGCCACAATCCTTATCTCTGCATCCAGAAATTTATGAGCACCCAACTGCTCTCACACCATGCTATAATTGTGATGACATACAACTGACACTTCAGTTTTCTCTCGGTGATGAAGGGCAGAAAAGACATTGAAATGAGATATAATCCCCATGGCCATATTAAAGCAGCCAATGCGATGAAGACACAAAATGGACACAGCTGTAGTTTTGTTTCTCACAAATCTGGCAAAAAATTACACAAACACAGATAACAGCTGGGATCCATTCTCACCTTCTAGTGTGTCACACTGGGCCAGATTGTGATAGTCAGTGTGGATAAGGAGCCCAGTCTTTAGTCCGCGTGCCAGACCCTCCAGATAACCGTGGTCGATATTAAAAGTGAGCTCTGTACAATCTGCCATATTGCATGTAGGCGAAGTGATCTTCCCCTGCGCTGGTGCTTTGATTCTGAAAGAAACGTCTCTCTGATTCAGACTCTGACTAACATTCATGTGTTTACATCCTTCCTGACAAGATTTTCCACAGTTGGCCTGAAATGTTTTTAGACCTGTTGTCCATTGTCACGAGGAATCATACATTGTGATACACTGTAAAAGAAACGGAGAACACCATAGGCTCGCTGGCTCCTGTTTTAGCCAACAACGTGTGTGCGTGTGTGTGTGTTTAATTCTATTATTTATGATGAAAGTAATTATAATTCATGAACACATTAATAAAATAAATGCACATATGTTAAATGTAGATGTGAAAGTGTTTATTTTACTAATATTTTTTATTTTATTGTTTGGGCCATTCCACCAAATCGGTGCCATTTGCTTGTTGTCACCATCTCAAAATAAACTTCAATTTCTGTCTCATAATACACTTATTGGACTACTCAGGATGTGTTTTGGTCCATCTCAGTCAACTTTTTTTTTGGTCATTCTTTTATTGTAGTGAAACTCATTTGAGGTGTTAGCATAGATTGATCCAATACATGCAATATAGCCACATAAAATGTATGCTCATGGGATGTTGACATTAAGCGCATTAGAGTGTGAGTCAACAAAAAAAGTGTATTGTAAAAATAAACAAATGACATACAAAAAAATATTGTAATTTGCGTACCAGGACTGTGCCAATATTTTAACCTCCCCAGTCATAGTTGAAATATCATCAAATATACAGAAGAAAAACATGAGTGAACTTACTTTTGGCCTTTCTGTGGCCGACAGAGATTCTGAATGTTGCATCTTCCTGTGGACTATGTGACTGGTGGAATATTCCAAATTTTTCAGAGGATTTAATGGGTTAGGGTAACAGGAGTGATTGAAAACATTGGGACATGACTAAAGAACTAATTTAAACTAAGAAAGATTTTTTTTTTAAAAGAAAATAGAATTCAAGTATCGTTGAGATAAGGAGTAACACAAAATAAAAATAAAAACTAAAACAGTTAATTTTTGGTCTGTCTAATTTTAGTAAGTGGCGAAATACAATAACATCTATTTTTCCACCGTTAAAGGTAGTTTAAATTGTTATTTTAAATAGTTTTAATATGCAATCAGATTAATGTGCAGGACACATTAGTTCATAAAAAAATATTTTCCAGTTCATTTTATTATGCATTCATACATTTTATTTCCTGTGGATGCAAATGGCATTGATGCAGTAGAATGGCCCATTTAAGTCAATAAACTAATTATCTAATGAGAGAATAACAAAGAAATAAAAATGCATTTGAAATAACTTTTTTTGGGGGAAAAAAGTTAAATGAATGAATGGTTAAATAAATGCAACAAGTATTACAGGACTCGTGGCTAATGTAAAAGCTCAGTGGCCCACATTAATGAACAGAGTCAGCCCTATGTGGCCGGCGGGCCACAGTTTGCCCACCCCAGCTTGTACAGCCTTCCTCCTCCAGTTACAGTATATCATGTTTGTTTTGATTGTACTGCAGATGTTCACATCACATATGAGAGATTTTCTTAAACTCAGTGAACCAATAGGTAGTAGGTTCACTCCACGGAGGAAAAAAACGAATTTGATAAAAATAATAAATAAACAGAAGGAGAGTTTTCCTGATGAGCAAGAACAAGAATGATACTGTTATGATTGTGTTTTCATTATTTCTGCTTTCCGGACACAAAAGCATTCTAAGTCCCTGATAATCCTTAATGTAGCCAAAAGCAAATAAATGCTGGAATAATACAAGAAATATCTTGAATCCAGACTTTAGCTAAATTATTAGATAAAATGGCATAGGCTTATCATATTTTCATTTTTTGTATATATACCCTAATTTATCGTGTATAATGCGCACCCATCTATAACACGCACCTCCAAAGTTGACCTCAAAATTCTGGAAAACCCTTCTACCTATGTATAATGCATTTTTACAATGCATGATTTTGTTTCTATCCATATGATCAAAACATTAAGTATTATCTGTAGTTTGAAATTCACAGCCCTACTTTCATTTACGAAACAAGAAAACACACAGTTGTGCTCATATGTTTGATTAACCGGGAAGAATTTGTAAGATGGGTAAAAATATTTGGAAGAAAACATAAAGGGCTAGGTGAAACACATTAAATTTTATTTTAATGGGATTCAAATTAAACTGTCATGCATTTCAGAAAAGCATTATTAAACAAAACATTGGAATACAGCACTTATCCATTGCTACAGCGACATCCTCACATAATATGTCAATATTTGGCTATTCTCTTTTGTAATGTTTTTTTTTTTTCCTTGTATATTATCATATATTATTTATATACCAGAAAAATGCTCATGGGCCATTCTAATCGCATACTTCATCATCCCTATAATATCAGCATGAGAGACTTCATCAATTAGCTTTGTCTCAGTTTGTCATACTCTTTCTTCTTGCCGCACCCTGCATGATTCCGGGATGTTTACTTAACGCCCGTGCTTGCATGGAATCTTCCTCCTCATCAAGCACGGAGGCTTCATCTTCCAGCAGTGGCAGATGGCATTGAAGAATCGACAACGGCAGAAGGAGCAGGGGCCGCAGCACGGCTCACAGGAGGAGGAGCAGCTCTCTCTCGGGAGGCCGCAGCGACGAACTGGCGCTATGATCACTGACTTGCATTTCTGAAAAATCACGCAAAGTCCACTTTATAAATGACTGCTGTGAAAGAAAGCTAGGTTTTCCACTTTTGAAACAAGACTTGATTTTAATTCACTGGATGGAATGCTGGAATGACAGTAGACTATTGTGCACTAGATCATGGGTGTCAAACTTGAAGGCCTGGGGGCCAGATATTATCCTTTTTTTGACGGGGGGCACAATAAAGCAAATAAGTGTTTCATGTGATAGTTTTTACTGAATTGATTCGTTCTTTTCATTGAGCGGAAAATCTTTACCAAAATTCCAATTTTCCTTCACGTTTCACAGCTATTACAAGTATTTTTTGCCACAAAATCCCTTCTTGACATAAAATGAATAATAACAATTAATTTAAATAAAAATGTGTTTATTTAATTAAAGGTTAATTTAACTCAAGGTAAGTGGTCACTTCAAGTGATTGTAGTTCCATTAAACTCACCATTGAACTGTGAGTGAGCGAGTGAGCATAACATGACAATTTCAAAAGAGCAAAACATACAGGACTGGGACTCTCCATTGGCATTGAGGTCTTTTGTCTTGCAAATAGTCGTTTGGTCTTCACTTGGGTCCCGTGGATCACTTGGGAAATAACAAAGAATCAAAGTTTATTTTTCAGCTGTGCAGGTGCATCTCAACACATCAGAATACCGGAGAAAAAAAACACTTATTTCAGTAGTTGAAATAAAAAGGTGAAACTCATACAATTTCATGAAACACTAGAAAAACACTTTAAAAAAGGCCAATTCCTATCTTATTTAGATATTGAATATTTCTTGTGTAGTATTCTATAGAGCTGTCACTGATGGTGTAGTGGTACACTTGCCTGACTTCGGTGTGGGCAGTGTGGGTTCAGTTCCCACTCAGTGACGGTGTGAATGTGAGTGTGAATGGTTGTCTGTGTCTATATGTTCCCTGTGACTGACTGGCGACCAGTTCAGGGTGTAGTCCGTCTTTCGCCCGAAGTCAGCTGGGATAGGCTCCAGTGCCCCGCGACCCTAACCAGGATAAGTGGTGTTGAAAATGGATGGATGGATGGATGTAGTATTCTATATATTTTTAATGTACAGCACAGGTGCCAAACTCAAGATCCAGCCCGCCACATCATTTTATGTGGCCCATGTCAGCAAATCATGTGCTTCATGTTTCTTGCTCAAATATATTGCAAATTGTCTTCACTTTTAATAACGTTGAGATATTGCAAGCATTTTCTTCTTGTTACTTGTTACTTGCTGTTTTTGTTGTTTTCTTGTCAGCCGTTGCTCGCTAACGTTGACTTGTTTACAATGCTAATGCTAGCTTAGTGTTGCTAGAACTGCTATTTTGTTGAGGCTGGATAGCGTTCTCTGTGACTACAACTCACTTTCATAACCGCATGCCATTATGAATGGTGACGTCTGAGAATTGCACTCGTGCCACGAGGGACGTGGCTTTGGTCAGACGCAAGGGTGGAAAGGGATCCGTGAAGTTAGGTGACGTTCAAATTTTGCTGTGGTTTTAAAACTGCAAACTTCTCCTTTAAATGGTCCAAAAATGATTATTTATTTACTACAAATAATGTATCTTTCTTCATCTAGCTATGCTCATGACAAATAGCGACAGTACAACAATTACTGTAAACGAACACAATTAACCTGTGGATCCTAGGAGTTGAACTTATTAGATGACTCGTCGATAAGTCAACTTTAACTACAACTTGAAGTCAACTAATCGCTAATCCCATGTTTTTGGCGTCTTGTCTACCATGAGGTCAAAGGAACTGCCTGAAGAGCTCTGAGACAAAATTGCGGCAAGGCACAGATCTGGCCAATGTTACAAAAAGAAATTCTGCTGCACTTAAGGTTCCTAAGAGCACAGTGGCCTCCATAATCCTTAAATGGAAGACATTTGGGACGACCAGAACCCTTCCTAGAGCTGGCCGTCGGCCAAACTGAGCAATTGGGGGAGAAGAGCCTTGGTGAGAGAGGTAAAGAAGAACCCCAAGATCAATGTGGCTGAGCTCCAGAGATGCAGTCGGGAGTTGGGAGAAAGTTCTAGAAAGTCAACCATAACTGCAGCCCTCCACCAGTCGGGGCTTTATGGCAGAGTGGCCCGATGGAAGCATCTCCTCAGTGCACATGACACATGAAAGCTTGCATGAAGTTAGCTAAGAAATACGTGAATGACTCCAAGATGGTGAGAAATAAGATTCTCTTGTCTGATGAGACTAAGATAGAAATTGTTGGCCTTAATTCTGAGTGGCATGTGTGGAGAAAACCAGGCACTGCTCATCACCTGTCCATTGCAGTCCCAACAGTGAAGCATGGTGGTGGCAGAATCTTGCTGTGGGGGTGTTTTTCAGCTGCAGGGACAAGACAACTAGTTGCAATCGAAGGAAAGATGAATGCGGCCAAGTACAGGGATATCCTAGACGAAAACCTTCTCCAGAGTCCTCAGGACCTTCCAACAAGACAATGACCCTAAGCACACAGCTAAAATAACAAAGGAGTGGTTTCAGAAGAACTCCATGACTGTTCTTGAATGGCCCAGCCAGAGCCCTGACTCAAACCCAATTGAGCATCTCTGGAGAGCTCTGAAAATGGCTGTCCACCAATGTTCATCATCCAGAACTGGAGAGGATCTGCAAGGAGGAATGGAGAGGATCCCCAAATCCTGGTGTGAAAACATGCATCATTCCCAAAAAGTCTCATAGCTGTATTAGCTCAAAAGGGTGCTTCTACTAAGTACTGAGTAAAGGGTCTGAATACTTATGGCTGTGTGATATTTCATCCATCCATCCATTCTCTGAGCTGCTTATCCTCACAAAGGTCGCCGGAGTGCTGGAGCTTATCCCACCTAGCATCAGGCAGAAGGCAGGGTACAATCGCAGGGCGCATATAAACAAACAACCATTCGCGCTCACATTCACCCCGAGGGGCAATTTAGAGTCTCCAATTAATGCAAGTTTTTGGGATGTGGGAGGTAACCGGAGTGTCCGGAGAAAACCTACGCAGACACGGGAAGAACATGCAAACTCCACACAGGCGGGGCCGGGAATTGAACCCCAGTCCTCAGAACTGTGAGGCAGACGATCTAACCAGTCGTCCACCGTGCCGGTGAAATTGTTGCAGATTTATTAAAAAAGAAAAACTGAAATATCACAGGCGGAATGAAAATTTTGCATCAAAGCAAAATATTTCCGCTTATCAATTACCGTAAGTTATTTTATTTATTTATTTTTTTGTCAGTTTTAGTCACGTTGCTTCTTGTTTTGAAAGTAAGGAGCTTTAGAAAAAAGGACATTTTATGATGCAGAAGTCCACAAAGAAGTTGTTTATTTGGTGTCTTGTGAAAAACAATCATCAGCAGACTAATTAACATTTCTCTCTGTATTTTGGGATCCGCCAATCAGTGAAGAACAGTAAGTGTAATAAAAAAAATCTACTTGTGTATATAGGGAAAAACAATTGGGTATGTTGGGGGTGTATGAATTTTAAAAAAAGTATGTATTTAAGTTGTGAATGTATACAATATAGGTATTTTTGTGTAGATTAGATACATAGATAGATGTGTGATATTCTAACCTGCATCAATGTTCCGATTCCTCGTATTTTTCTTGCCGTCCACAATGCAGCACAGTGGGACAACAAGCAGCAACAAACATAGGTATTTCTCTTTCAGCCCCATTTTTCTCATGATGGCGTGATCTATTGATAAAAGGTTCTTTCCACAAAAAAAGTCCAAGTCCGGATGAAAACAGACAAGCTGTGCGTCCTTCTCACTTGATGAGTTTTTGTTCCTTTGAGGAGATTCAACTTAAGTCTCGACTTGACTTATAAGCTCCACCCACCTGCTTGACAGACATCAGGGGATGATGCCTGGTAAAGGACACTTGGTTGCCCCTGGCAACATGCACAAGGTGAAATGAGAAAGTGGCTTATTTTGTGCTTATTAAAAAAACCAAGCTCACAGTTGAAACCTTCCTTCTATGGCCCTGCAACCCAAGGAAAATAATTTCAGTACAGTGCAACCTCGATTTAACAGACCCCGATTTAACGGAGCTCGGATTTAACGGACAGAAAATAGTGTCTAGTTGGAACTCAAAATCCTCCATTTTATTCTCCAGAGAGTTAAGTTTGGATAAACTTTTAACACATTCCAAACATTTTAAAGCTTTTTAAAAAAAATACTTCCATCCATTGTCTGAGCCGCTTATCCTCACTAGGGTCGCAGGCGTGCTGGAGCCTATCCTATTTGAACTCCGGTCCTCAGAACTGTGAGGCAGATGTGCTAACCATTCCGTCACCGTGCCGTTTTTAAATACTTATTTACAATAATTTTGTACTGTACGGGGTATTTCCTTCATTTTATACATTTGTTTGTCATTGAATGTACATGATTGTGACATGCCCCACATACTGCTTTGGTAACTACAGTGTGTGTCATAAGCGATTAATGATTCTAAATCCCTGACAAACATTTTACGTTTTTACTGTCCACAAGAAGTTATTTGATAAAAATTAGCTATTTAATCATGTATATTCTATTTTCATAAACATACTGAACATTTTGCATGCAGTGAAATTGCTGTCCAGTCATTATGTGGTTTGTGCTCATTAAGAAACCCTCTGATGTTTTCCATGACATTACTAGCAGCATTTTGTCTTTCTTTAATGGAGGCTGAAACAGTGACTATTTTCAGAGTAAATATTTACACGTTTCATAATTTTCATCGTATTATTTTGTGTAGTTGGATGTGCAACATGTCCACTCTGTCTTCATGAAATATCAATTGATAAAAATACTTTTCAGATATTCAAAACATATGTGTTAAACAGCACACAGTCCTCTTGCTAACTCAATCATGTTGCTAAGTGAGGGTATGCCATGTGCTCAAAAAAAAAAAGCATTTGCCCCAAACATATCCACCACTAATATTAATAATGCACCCATTTCCAGATCATGATCAAAAAGCATGTAATAGAATGTAATTAGAAGTTGAACATAATTAGTTGTTCCATCATGCACCATTTCCGACACAAAATGTTGTCTAGTAATGTTGACAGACCCCCGCGACCCTAGTGAGGAGAAGCGGCTCAGAAAATGGATGGATGGATGGATGTTGACAGACCATCCAAAAACATCAGATTGATTTAAAAAAATATTTAACACAACAAACAACATGTGAGTTCTTTTAAGTTAGAATGTACACACATGGACGAACTTAGAAAACAAAACAAAACACTGGAATAAGATGAAACAAATGAGACTGGAATTTTCCAGATACTTGGTGACAAAGTTTCGAGGAGGATGTCCTTTGGATAGATGAGACAAAACGTTTTTGGCAAATCGAATCAGCGCTATGCTGACGGATCCCAAAAAAAGCACACAAAGAAGAACCTACTGTGAAACATCGAGGTAAATTGTTTTGAATCTGTGCAGGATGCAATAAAATCTCAAGAAGATTGAAGAGAAAAATATTAATTAATTTCAATGTCTATGTTTTGTCCATGTTTTGCCTTTATTGGGAAAGTCGCCCCTGCCAACATGGCCGCCACATATGCACCTCAGCAAGCCCCCAACCCCCCCCCCCCCCCCCCCCGCCTCCCCACCTCCACACACCCCCTCGTAGACGACAGTAAAACTAATTGTGGATTGCAGTGATTGTCTCAAGAGGTTGTGCAATAAAATAGCAAGTTAAAGGTGCCATCGTTTTTTGAAAAAAAAATCTGTTTTCTAATGTTTACAAGTTCATTTTTTGAAATTGCTGATTTATTATTAATTTTGTCTGTTTCACTGTCACTGGGCTCTTATTGCTTTCCTTAATGGAAGGGTAACTTTTTATTGTAAAGCAATCCTTTTCAAACTAGCGTCTGAATAAAGCCGTGACTTTGAGATCCGCATAACTTTCCCCCAAAAATATGTTATTACATATCTTTGAAAAAAAAGTTTATACCTTCATTTGTAGTTTGCCAGTAAAACAAACATACTCAACTGACTAAGCTAATTAAAAACGCTGATATGATTGTGGCATCACATAAATCTGACATCCTTGCATGAGTAGTCTTTTTTTTACAGTGTGTTATTACAAGGCAAAAAAAAAAGGCATAATACTGCAAGAATAAAATTGTGATTTTTTTTTATTCACTTAAAATATTACTTTATGTCCTTGTTAAGGTTAAGTTTCTTTCCGTGAATCGCACAGGTCCAAAAATATATATATATAAAAAAATCCTATGACATTTAGGTTTAGACAAGATATTTTTGGTTAATTGGCGTCAGGATTATGAGGGGATCCTCATAATCAGGGGAAACATTTCTACCCTTTGAGGATTTCCCGGGAACCCAAAAGTTTGATAACAAGGATTGCGCCACGAGATGGGATTGTAGTGGAGACTTGTGGCGCCCCCTAGAGGACATCAGTGGCAAGTTGCGGTAAAAATGGTGAAAGATATTCACATTCATATTCAGAAAAGCATTTAACCCTGTGGGTCAATTCAGGGAGCAGAGAGCAGCACAGTTATTTACACAGGTTGACAACATAAAATGATTGAAATAAGTATGAAGGATGCGGTGGGAATCTATACATATATTATTGGGGGGGGGGGGGGGGGGGGAATCAATAATACAGGGGAATGTATATTGTATTGAGAGCAGTGGTAAAGGAAGTGAACATTTTTACTGAAGGTGGGTAAGTTTAATATGCGGAAATAAGTGATAACTTTATGATGATTATTGAGATTTTGTGAAAAGGAAACATGTTTGACATTCCTCATCAGAAGGTCAATGTAGTTCTTCCTCTCATTCAAGATCTTCCTCAAATTGTCAACTTCTCTCTGATTTTCCATCAGTTCCCTCTGTAGATGATCCTTAGTCTCCTCCAGAGTGACACAGAAAGCCTAAATGACATGAAATAATTTGAATAAATATAGGCTATATTATATTTATTCCCTAGCCAAATTCAAGTTTAATAAATTTTCATTTGTGCCTTGTGGATGGAACTAACTAAACAAAGTGCCAAATACTGTAATAAAAAATGAAAACTACTCGCTACTTTTATTGTTATTGTTTTTTACATTTTAAAATGAAAATGGCCATTTAAAAAAAAATGGAAAATGAAAATCCTTTCCCCACTTTCTTTCTGAACGCATTCTTTCAAAATTTGACTTTAACTCAAAAATATTTCATCACTAAATATGGACTTAACTTGCCACATTTAAAAGCTTCACTCTCACTTCCAAGTCCTCTCTTTGGTCCTTTTACAGGTTGAGAAATGTGCAAACAAGAGTAAGCAATTGACAATGGAATGGAAAGAATTATGTAACGATAACCGACCCTGCTTTCTTCCGGACTGTCGAATGGGCCCGGTGGTTCAGTCATACACAGAAACTGCCTGACAGAAACACTGGAAACACAAAAGTCAAGAGTTACTGTATCATATCATCCATCTATCATCAGAATCAGATTTGTTGCTGACATTTTTTCATTCTTTTATGGCAGTACAAATGTCTGTGTCATCTGAGTTTCAATTTGAATTTAAGCGTCACAAATTCAATGTCAAAATACCACATCCGGGTAAAAAAATAATTCAAACTCAATTCCTTAAGCTTCAAAATCAACATATCAAAAGGTTAATATTAATTCACTGCCAGCCTTCCCAGTTAACATGGATATTTGACTTCTAAAGCCGTCAATGGCAGTGACTGTGTTACAATTTGTCTTTTCACACGAACTGTACCACCTTGATTTGGATTTTTTAAAAATCCTACATGAGTGAAAGGTGATGACAGGTCATCGCCTTGTCTTGGAGCCTGCAGAAGTCTGTATATCTTCTAAAGATTATCCAGCTGTCACCTTGAATCCCGAGCACCAGGATCTTGTAAACCTGTGGCACAAAGGGCATTCTACGTGCTTTTTACTGTATGCACTTTTGTTTGCAAACTTATGTAAGCATTTCAAGATGCCATGTGACATCCATGTTTGCTTATGGTAGGTTAGGTAGAGAGACTGTCAGACATCTGTTTGTCATATAAATACCCGCACTTTTTAACTGTAAATGAAATGTACTCCTAGGCAATAATCTCCATGTTACAAAGCTTTATTAGCAAACTTTTCAAGACAACGTAGATAGACATAAAATCGGTGATCTAAGGGTGTCCTGGAGAAACTAGTTTAACCCTGAGACTTCAGGAAACAAAGCAGGGAAACATAAATCTTCAATCTCAAGAAAAGGTCCATTACAGTCCAAAGCTACAAAAAGAAGAAAGAGATGAAATTTAGAATCTTTAGATTAGCTCACTTGAGCTTCAGGACACAATCCGGAGAAACATACAATAAGTCTGTGAATCTCAAGACAAGGTCCATTCCAGCCCAAAGCTGCAGAAACAAGAAACAGAGCTGAAGTCTTGAACCAAGTCTTGGCAAGCGAAATGAGCTATTTTTCTCTGTGCTTATAAGAAGACAAGTTTTATGCTCCACTGTCTTTCATCCTGTTCTAGTTGGAACTCTTCATTTGTAGTTTTCCCAGTGTTAGATGACTGCACACGGTGTCTATTGGAACCAATCTGCCCCTAAAGTGAAGCACCTGTCTCACCTTTTCATTGGAGCTGAGTGACAACTACATTAAAATTATAACGGTGAAGGGTCCCTTTCTCTCCACCAAACTTTCTCCAAGGATCCCTTCAGCCTCCAGCCCAGCAAAACCATGTCTTCTTCTCTCTAAGTCATCCACCATCTGTGGAGATGGTGTGTAGAGGAGATGTCAAAATGCACAGGAAAATATCCTCGCGATGAGATCTGAAATGCTGCTGCCAAGTGAGCTTCACACAAACTCTTCCTACAACCCCCAATTCCAATGAAGTTGGGACGTTGTGTTAAACATAAATAAAAACAGAACACAATGATGATTTGCAGGTTTCAACTCCCACCTCCTGGACGACAGAGGAGCCCCTTAAAGAAGTTACAGGTCTGTGAGAGCCAGAAATCTTGCTTTTTTTGTAGGTGACCAAATATTTGTTTTCCACCATGATTTGCTCATAAATTCTTTAAAAATCAGACAATGTGATTTTCTGGATTTTTCTTTTTCTCATTTGGTCTCTCCTAGGTGAGATATACCTATGATGAAAATGACAGGCCTCTCTCATCTTTTTAAGTGGGAGAACTTGTACAATTTGTGGCTGAATAAATACTTTTTTGCCCCACTGTAAATGTTTGAACACACCTTCAGGCATCTGGAAATCGCACCCAAGGATGAACCAGACTTGTGAAAGTCCACAATTCTCTTCCTTATATCTTGGCTTTCGACTTTCCCAAGATGTTACAGAAAGCAGAAGTGTGTTTCAGGTGTGCCTAGTTCAAATATACCCACAGGTGTGTCTCCAATTAACTGACAATTAATTGTCAATAACCCTATGAGAATCTTACAAAGAAATTACACTGTCAGGGTTTTCCTAAATTGTTTACAGGCATATTAATCTTACTGTACGTTAACTTCTGACTTTGAAAAAATTGGAAAATGCCCCCCAAAAATCCTCTCATTATTCTGGCATTTAGCAAACAGAAATAATATTGGTAATCATAATTGACTTTAAGCAAACCAAAAAATTTAGTTTGATTTCATGTCATGTTATAGCATCACTTTGAGGTTCTCTAAATAAGATGCAAAGCGTGCTTGCTTCAAGCTGTTTGTCACTCCCTGTTGAAGTTTATTGTAACTGACACAAGACAATAAAATATTGTATTAAGGTATATACATTTCACATATATAATTGAGGTGGCACAGTGGATGACTGGTTAGAACATCTGCCTCACAGTTCTGAGAACCCAGGTTCAAATCCGGCATTGTCTGTGTGGAGTTTGCATGTTCTCACCGTACCTGTGTGGGTTTTCTCCGGGTACTCCGGTTTCCTCCTACAACCCCAATTCCAATGAAATTAAACATAAATACAAACAGAATACAATGATTTGCAAATCATGTTCAACCTATATTTAATTGAATACACTACAAAGACAAGATATTTAATGTTCAAACTGATGAACCTTATTGTTTGAGAAAGTTGAGGAATGCTCATCAAACACCTGTTTGGAACATCCCACAGGTAAACAGGCTAATTGGGAACAGGTGGGTGCCATGATTGGGTATAAAAAGGAACTTCCCTGAATTGCTGTCAGTCACAAGCAAAGATGGGGCGAGGTTAATCTCTTTGTGAACAAGTGCGTGAGAAAATAGTCGAACAGTTTAAGGACAATGTTCCGCAATGTGCAGTTACAAGGAATTTGGGGATTTCATCATCTACGGTCCATAATATCATCAAAAGGTTCCGAGAATCTAGAGAAATCACTGCATGTAAGCGGCAAGGCCGAAAACCAACATCGAATGCCCGTGACCTTCGATCCCTCAGTCGGCACTGCATCAAAAACCGACATCAATGTGTGAAGGATATCACCACATGGGCTCAAGAACTCTTCAGAAAACCAACGTCAGTAAATACAGTTCGGCGCTACATCCGTAAGTGCAACTTAAAACTCTACTATGCAAAGCAAAAGCCATTTATCAACAACACTCAGAAACGCCGCTGGCTTCTCTGGGCCCGAGCTCATCTAAGATAGACTGATGCAAAATGGAAAAGTATTCTGTGGTCCGACGAGTCCGCATTTCAAATTGTTTTGGGAAATTGTGAACTCATGCACTGTAGCAATAACACGTCTTTGATGTTGCGACAATTGCGTGCCAGATATGACATGCACCAACAATTTTATTGTTGTTCATCACCCATTTGCCTTAAAGTTGCCAGCGACTAACAGTCAATGTCCCTGTTTCAAAAGCATTTCACTCCCATGTGACCTTTCAAAAGGCTATGAGGTCAGTTAACTTAAAAGAGTGGGTCCATGATCAATGGATGGAAAGTGCTATACACAGAAGATACGTTTGCTATTGATATGTGATATGTTTTGATGACCAAAGTGCCCTGTTGTCAAAAAAGAAAATGAATACAAAGATCATACTAATTGTATGTGGTTTTGTGTGAAAGCATGTCTGTGGTCTTTTAACGCTAAAATTTTTTTTTTTTTTTTAACTCTTTAACTCTTAAAAAAAAATGGGTTGAATCCCTATTTAACTGAGCTGCTCTGAACGCATCACCGATGGCCCGCACACAAGCAGGTACTGATGTAGACGATGAGGCTGGGCGTGGCTGCAGAGTTGATCTAATCTTCAACAAACAAGTTGTGAGTTGAGTCAAACTGTTACATGTTGATAAGGTAGACAATTTATGAGAAAATGTATTTGTCACGTAAATGTTAAGGGATCATGTGGATTGTGGAGTGAGGCAAAAAAAAATAGACCCCCCTCTTTTAGTTTCTTGTTCATTTTTGTTTGTTACCACTAAAGGTACATTTGTTTGGCCAAATATAATGATGGCACCAAAAATAGCTAAAAATAATTTATTTTAAGAGCTGTTTTCTAGCCACGCCCCATTGTTTTTTTTGATAATAAATACAAATCACTCGGAATACAATTAAGCTTATGCATGTCAAATAGGAAGTAAAGTTGTATTTTGTCATGTTCATTGTGTTCCTCAGGTAATCTAGCTTGAGTTGTACCAGGCATTAAAATGAACAAGAAATTGAAGAGACAAGGGTGGTCTTATCCATCCATTTTCCATACCGCTTATCAGCACCAGGGTCGCGGGCGGGCTGGATCCTAGCTATCTTTGGGCGAGAGGCGGGGTACACCCTGAACTGGTCTCCAGCCAATCGCAGGGCACATAGAAAGAAACGACCATCTGTACTCACATTCACACCTAAGGGCAATTTAGAGTCTTCAATCAAGCTACCACGCATGTTTTTGGGATGTGGGAGGAAAGCGGAGTACCTGGAGAAAACCCACGCAGGCAAGAGGAGAACATTTGAAACAGGGTCCTCAGAAATGTGAGGCAGACGTGATAACCAGTCGGTTCATCATCCCGCCGGGTTTGGAACTAATTCCATTAACTGTGCAGCTGCAGGCTCGCTGTCAAAAACTTTGTTTCGTGTATGCGAGCGCCCACATTTCAAAAGCATGCACGCGCACACTCATAGAGACCAAGACCAATCAGACGGAGGGTCCCCGCCAATCACTATCTCTGATTGCTTTAGAGACTTTGATGGGTTTCATGTGTGTGCTTTCAAGTCATGGAAATGTTTTTTTTCTTCCTCAAATGACTGGACACCTGGACGCACCCTCTTTCTTTTTGTCGCACCATTCAGAAATTAAGCCGCATTTGCGAACAATTAGTCCTGTCTCGTCAAAAAAAATTTTTTTTTAAATACATTTAAAAAAAAAAAACAAAAAATCATGGCAGATTTCCAGCACAACGACACAGTACTAAGCCATAGCTCTGCGTCCTAAAAAGTAGATTGACGTAGTGACGTGAGTGCAGATCTGAGACGCGCTAATTTTAGTGCGTCTCAAATGCGTCAAAAAGCAAACAAGATCCCTGTACATGGATCTTAAGATATATATCAAGCATCCCAAAAACATGCGTGGTAGGTTGATTAAAGACTCTAAATTACCCGTAGGTGTAAATGTGAGTGCGAATGGTTGTTTGTTTCTATGTGCCCTGCGATTGGCTGGCGATCAGTTCAGGGTGTAACCTGCCTCTCGCCCAGATTCAGCTGGGATAGGCTCCAGCACGCCGGAGACCCTAGTGAGGACAAGCGGTACAGAAAATGGATGGATGGATGGATGGATCATAAAACATCATGTTTGGCTGTAGTCTTCATTAGTCCAGTAGAGGTCGCTTCTCCTCAACGTGTGTTTGACAGAAGGCCTCATTCATACCGGAGTGAGAGCAAGAGGGGGAGCCTCCATCCCTATCCGTCTGCCCAAAAAGATTGGAGAGAGCGAGTGTGTATTGAGTATTTAATTTGGCTACCAAGGATGGAAGGAACATTAACTTTTTAAGCAAGATTTTGTTAGAAGAGCAAGAAGAACAACAACAACAACAAATCATCACTATCCAGTCAATGAGTGTCCCCATAACTTTTTGCACATCATCCTGCTTAAGGTAAAGTGGCTGAGTTTGACATAGTGTAGAAGTTTACATATAAATGTTGAAAAAAGATTGTATTTCCCTATTGAACGTTAATTTAAAATACCCAACGACGTACTTATGCTGCTTCGTACATTTGAATGAATCAAATGTGTGGCAGCATCGTTTACCTCTTTTCAAGTTTGTGAACTGTAATGGAGTGTTTATGAATCATTTAAAGCAATGGTTCTCAGTCTGCATTTTCCTGTTGTTGCAACCTACTTTTGTAGAATTTAATAAGATTAACGAAAATGTATTATTCAAAAATAGCCTTAGAAACATGCATGTCCTTTTTGTTTTGTTTTTTAAACTACACATGCTCGTATAATTGAAATCGCTTTCAGAGCACCTTATTTCCAAACTGAGGATGAACGTGCAAAAATGAATGTTGTCAAATTAAATGAACCAATTGCACAATCTCACTCATAACTTGCCACTGATCTCTTCTTTTTAGGAAAGTCCAACATCAATAGGAAATGAAGGATGCAGACATGTCCAAGCGTAACAGTTTTAACAGTCTGAATTTTCATGCCATTAAAGCACCGATGGTATTTGTTATGTGAGAGACGGTTTTAATGCCACTGAAAGTTGTCTTTGCACCATGCTAGATTTCTTTTAACTTGCACAAGCCTATCCCTAACTAGGAAGTCCGTAGCCAAAGGCTGAGCTGCACTGTGTTTGTTTGCGACGTAGCATTGACGCAAGAGCAGGAAGCACTTAGACTTCCTGTCACAAAAATCCGTCAATTATTGACACCCCCCTGAAAAGGTTGATACTGTAGTTGAATTGTCTATAGATGCCACAAGGTGGCGGCAAAGGACTACTTTTGTCTTAATGAAGCTCCTCAACGCACTTCAACAGTTTCTTGGCTTCAAGATGCAACCAGATGGCCTGAGCGCAAAAACAGCAAATAACAGAGGATAGGTTCCAAAAAAAAAAAAAAACATCCGCAAATTTGCGAATAGCAGCCTGCGAACATGCGGAGGTTCACCGTGCATGTACCGTTACACGCCGAGTATTAATGTTTCTGGGGCGTGCCTGTCAAAATAAAATTATTTTCCCGATAAAAGGCAAATCCGACCTGCAATGCACATTAAATATTTCATCTTACAAGTTGGTCCATAGTTTGTTACTGACCTCCACAAATACAGTATTAAAGTTTGAATTTCAGTAAATATTTGTAAGAAAAACACATCAAGGGCATAAACATCAAAGAATCTTATGAAAAACATTAAATACATCTGTAAATGAATGTATCTTCTTGTGTGTAAACTACTCACTATACCGTCATAAATCGAGCACCACTTGTAATATTTGACTGCCTGTCCGCATCACACCACTAATAGGTTCGTTCCATGGGTCGAGAATAACTGCTCTCAAGGATTTCCATCCGGCTGATGTCACAAAGTCCAATATTTGTTTAAGTCAACTCCCTTGAATACAAATTCAAAGGATCTTAATCTCCCCGTCCACGCCTGTGTGGAGTTTGCATGTTCTCCCCGTGCCTGCGTGGGTTTTCTCCGGGCACTCCGGTTTCCTCCCACATCCCAAAAACATGCATGAATTGGAGACTCTAAATTGCCCGTAGGCACGACTGTGAGTGCGAATGGTTGTTAGTTTCTATGTGCCCTGCGATTGGCTGGCAACCAGTTCAGGGTGTACCCCGCCTCCTGCCCGATGACAGCTGGGATAGGCTCCAGCACTCCCGCGATCCTAGTGAGGGGAAGCGGCTCAGAAAATGGATGGATGGAGGAGCTTAATCTGTCCGCCAAACTCAAATTTAGGTAAAGCATTGGTGAAGAATAACTGGATTTTATCGTGGAAGTTATTTGACAATTGACAAGTGGCAATGTTTCTACAAATTCTTAGAGTTGAACATAACAACTTTGACACATAATATTTGACAACAATGAAGTCACTACATACAAGACTTCATTGTTGTGTAACTCTTCTTCATTTGTGTCTTGTTCAGCTTGTTTGTCTCTTGGGCTAAGTCACGCTCACTATAAGGTGCCGCAATGAAGTAACCATAATGCACAAACTGTTTCATGCTATTTCATGATGCCATTAGTATATGTGTTTATAAAGTACAATATTATAGAGCGCCATTTGCTTGATCCAAAAACACATCACCAAACTTTCTGTTGGTATTTTTAGGGAGGCTTGAACAAATTAATGGCATTTCCATTCATTTCAATGGGGAAATAAGATTTAAGAGAGTGTTTTGAGAGTTGAGCGTGGTCACAGAACAAATGAAACTCATATCTCAAAGCGCACTGTATAGCACCGTTGCAGAACTGCAGCATTTTTTGTCGGAACATCAGGAAATGTTTGAGCTGTTTCTTTGCAGATCCGCTCACTTCTGTAATTCAAAGTGCTGTTTACATTTGGTAACTCTTCATGAGTTAATGTGTGACAAACTAGCAGGAGAGTTTAAATATTGTGCAGTCTGCCTCTGGCTCCCTGTTAGACTGAGCTGGGTGTTCTGTTTCACCGTCACAGTGAACAGTGTTTTCAATGCATGGAAAGAGAGAAGGAGTGAGGGGGGAGTTTGTTCAGTGGGGTTATCGGACACACACACACACGCACACACACACTGAGAAGGATTGTGTGCTTGTGTGCTGCTGAATTGAACTGCCACATAGGAAGGTCAGTGTATACACACCACACCTTATTCTGTCTAAATTCTACTTTAGCCTTTTAAATGTTTTTTTGTTGTTTTTTTTTTTTTTAACCAACATTATTGTAAGCCACTGCAACATTACGCACAACACAATTGTACCTAAATAAATGCTTTTAAAAAAACAGTTCTTAAAGATTAAATGCAAATGTGTTTTGGGGCGTATACTATATTTATGGGTGAGACAGCGAAATAACTGGCATATTTCTGTTTAAGGAGCTAGTGCATACATAGCTTCTTCTTCTTCTTTTCCTTTCGGCTTGTCCCGTTAAGGCCTCTTTATACTCGCGCGGCCGACAACGCCCGCATTGAATCACGTGACTGACGAATTGCCCCGCGCAGCACGTCTGCGTAGCTTGCCGCGCACTCCATCCATCCATTTTTTTTGAGCCGCTTCTCCTCACTCGGGTCGCGGGCTTGCCGCGCACTGTCAGAGTTAATCTGTAAATCTACAGATATTCTCAATTTAGCATGAGAGAGACAAAACACAACCTGAGCCTAGACTTTTCTCTTGCGGAAAGAGGAGAAGCAGTCGCTCGCTCAGTGAGCAGGACTCTTCTATCATTTGCCTCCCCTCTGCCCTTTTTATTAAGCTTGAGTAGGTGGTATCACATATTATGACCTTTTCAGGATGGGGTCTCTGAATGGAGGTGTGGGGGTTTATTGCCTTGTGGAATGTGCATTGTAGTAATTTTCCAAATTACTCGTTTCTAGTGAACAAGGGTGCTGTCATCTTCATGCAGTTACAACAACACTGTATTTTTATGCAATAATATATACAATTTGTCCATTTCCCTCCTGTTTATCAAATACAAATACATTACTCAACATACTGTCACATTTCACAATGATTTTCATGACAATAACCATAGCATGTATTTCATCATTGATGTACTTCAAGCTCTCTCTCTCTCTCTCTCTCTCTCTCTCTCTCTCTATATATATATATATATATATACATACATACACACGAAACGAATACATAAAGACAATTATTGTGATGATGATCTAGTCCCACGTACAACTTTACCTGGAACATACTATGTTTGCATGGAAAATGAACTGTATGTAAGGGTTAGCTAGAGAGGGCATAAAATCGAAGGGTCAAAGGTCAACCCTCTTCTTGGCTGCATGTTATTGACAAATCAAGTGAGAAATCTTGGTGTGAATAACCCTGACATGAATTTTGAAGCCACCTAAAAGTGTGTGATGAAGTCTGTTTATTACCAACAGAAGACCATCTCTAGAATTAAAGATCTTCTGTCCAAACAAGAAAAGATGGTTCATTTACAGTCGACTAGACTCTTTTAATTGTGTTTTTACAGGTCTAAATTTAACAATCAATCTGACATCAGCAACTGGTCTAGAATGCTGCTCCTCCAGTTCTAACTTGTATCAGGAAACCACATCACACGGGTCTTAAAATGCCTACAGTGTCTTCCTGCAAGTTAAAGACGAACAGGTTCATGTTTCTCAATAAACCGGAGTACCCGCATGTAAATCCATGCAGGTGAGGCCGAATTTGAACACGGGACCCTCAGAACTGTGAGGCAGATCTACTAACCAGTCGGCCGTGCAGCACATTCTAGCCCCTGATATGCAATACCATCATAGAAACCAATGCATTTAGAAGAAAATGGCTCTTAAACCTCTGCCCACAATAGTAACCGTGATTGCGCCACAAACACACTGATATAGCCAAAATTCTTTAGACGGGGCTCTAATACAAACTTTGTAGCACCTGTACAGAAGAATTTCATTTTGAAATATTGTCATTTGTGTGTATTTTGGGTCAATTTATTTTTATTGCAGTCAAATGTCAAAATGGGTCAAAGTTGACCCCAAACTGTATTTAAGTGTTAACTACCATTTAATTACTAACAAACATTCTGCTTCAGTCCACACTTGTATCCTCTTGCTCTCGGAATTGTTTCCATAAATTGGACACATGCGGACTCGGGTACACAAGCTTGGGCAAATTCGTGTTTTACATTTGGAGAATTCAGAGGCTTCCCTTGTTGATTGCCAGTTTACTGGGATGATGTTACAGAGTTGTTTTTTTCTGACTTTCTCCTTAGAATCCCCCCAAGGCAGCGTTCTCCGCCATGGTGTCCTCCTTACATTCCAGGAGGCTGAAGTACCTGTCTCTGGGGGTTCTCGTGTTGCAGACCACCTCACTGGTACTCACCATGCGCTACTCTCGCACTCTGAAGGAAGATGGCCCCCGCTACCTGGCCTCGTCTGCTGTAGTGTCCGCCGAGGTGATCAAGATCCTCGTCTGCACTCTCCTGGTCTTCATGGAGAACAGTGAGTACTGCCATCACTCGCCATTTCTCTGTTCACCTTTTGCGGTCTCACTGTATGGCAGATTTAAAAAATAATTCATTAATTCATCTTTGTACCGCTTATCCTCACTAGGGTCGCAGGCGTGCTGGAGCCTATCTCAGCTGACTCTGGGCGAGAGGCGGGGTACACCGTGAACTGGTCGCCAGCCAATCGCAGGGCATATATAGACAAACAACAATTTGCACTCACACCTATGGGCAATTTAGAGTCTTCAATTAATCTACCATGCATGTTTTTGGGATGTGGGAGGAAACCGGAGTGCCCGGAGAAAACCCACGCAGGTACGGGGAGAACATGCAAACTCCACACAGGCGGGGCCGGGATTTGAATGGATTTCAATACACTCTACAAAAAGATCTGTGATGTAGTGACGCTGCGGAAGGTGAACCACGATATAGCAGGAGAACATTGTACTGGACATGATTTTGCTCTGTTCTTCTATCATCTCAGTATTGAACTGTGTCATTGTCCCATGACAATGCTATCTCTGTGTCTGGAAGATTTTTATGTGAAGGCCATGAACCAGCAGCTGAAGGAGGAGATTGTGAGCAAGCCTCTGGAGACCATGAAACTGGCCATACCGGCGGGAATCTACACACTGCAGAACAATCTACTCTATGTTGCTTTGTCCAACCTGGACGCAGCCACCTATCAGGTTACGCATACACGTGCCAGTTCACTGCAACAGTTGTTTGTGTGTGGCTAACATGTACTGCACAATCTGGGTGGGGGTGCTAATGTTTTAAAGGGGGCTTGTTATGGAAAACTGATTTTACAAATAATTGGGTCTCCGGAGTGGAGTTGGAAATTACACAACCAAGTCAATATTTTCTTATATGCCTGGTTGTGAAAATGTATCTAAGTTCTCGTAGGGATTTGGTCTGAAACTATACCTTGGATTTAAAAATGATTTTAAAAGATCTCAACTGGATTATTTATGAGCAACTCGCTCTCAAAATGCCTGATATCGTGGTTGATGGAAATTTTGCCAAAGAAATGCAATAATTTGCCATTTTTAGTGCTTAAGCATATAATTCATTTAAAATTCAAAGTGAGGAAGACTCATTTCAAGCCACCTATAGCAATTGTTTTTGTTTTAAATCCTTCTACATTGACTCTCTACCCAAATGTTTCACAGCCATACACCTGCTCTCATAGAAATAGACTCAAAACATCACCTCAAGGCCCTTCTAAATATGGCTGGAATTAAATGGGCATTGATTTGTTTGCGATAAGCTTGGGGTTATCATACTATTCACAAAATTTTGTGAAAGCGCATGATTTTAAAAAATAGTCAAAGTAAGGGGGAACTAAGGTAACAGTAAGTGAATTAAAGTTAATACAACTGCAGTGCAACACCTCAAAAGTCAAACATCATTGTGTTGAAATAAATTTTTCACTCTTTGTTATATTGCAGGCGGCACGGTGGACGACTGGTTAGTACATCTGTCTCACAGTTCTGAGGACCGGGGTTCGAATCCCGGCCCCGTCTGTGTAGAGTTTGCATGTTCTCCCTTTGCCTGGGTGGGTTTTCTCCGGGCGCTTCAGTTTCCTCCCGCATCCCAAAAACATGCGTTTTAGGTTGATTGACTCTAAAATTGCCCGTCGGTGTGAATGCGAATGGTTGTTTGTTTCTATGTGCCCTGTGATTTGGTGGCGACCGGTTCAGGGTGTACCCCGCCTCCTGCCCGAAGATAGCTGGGATAGGCTCCAGCAGCCCGTGACCCTAGTGAGGACAAGCGGTAATGAAAATGGATGGATGGATGTTATATTGCAGCCATTCTCTCAAATCATTTGTTATTTTTTTCCTCATTAACATACACACAGCAGCCCATATTGACAGAAAAAAAACTGAATTGGTAAAGTTTTTGCAGATTTATTAAAAAAGGAAAACTGAAATATCACACAGCCATAAGTGTTCAGACCCTTTGCTGTGACACTCATATATTTAAATCGGTTGCTGCCCATTTCTTCTGATCATCCTTGAGATGGTTCTACACTGGAGTCCAGCTGTGTTTGACTATACTGATTGGATTTAGCCTTGCAGTTCACAGTGCATGTCAGAGCAAATGAGAATCATGATGTCAAAGGAACTGTCTGAAGAGCTCAGAGATGGAATTGTGGCAAGGTTACAAAAAAAATTCTGCTGCACTTAAGGTTCCTAAGAGCACAGTGGCTTCCATAATCCTTGAATGGAAGACGTTTGGGACGACCAGAACCCTTCCTAGAGCTGGCCGTCCGGCCAAACTGAGCAATTGGGGGAGAAGAGCCTTGGTGAGAGAGGTAAAGAAGAACCCCAAGATCAATGTGGTTGAGCTCCAGAGATGCAGTTGGGAGATGGGAGAAAGTTCAAGAAAGTCAACCATCACTGCAGCCCTCCACCAGTCGGTGCTTTATGGCAGAGTGGCCCGACGGAAGCCTCTCCTCAGTGCACGACACATGAAAGCCCGCATGGAGTTTGCTAAAAAAAAACACACACAAAAGACACCTGAAGGACTCCAAGATGGTGAGAAATAGGATTTTTTTGATCTGGTGAGACCTAGAGAGAACGTTTTGGCCTTAATTCTAAGTGTTGTGTGGAGAAAACCAGGCACTGTTCATCACCTGTCCAATACAGTCCCAACAGTGAAGCATGGTGGTGGCAGCATCATGCTATGGGGGTGTTTTTCAGCTGCAGGGACAGGATGACTGGTTGCAATCGAAGGAAAGATGAATGCGGCCAAGTACAGGGATATCTTGGACGAAAACCTTCTCCAGAGTTCCCAGAACCTCAGACTGGGCCGAATGTTCACCTTCCAACAAGACAATGACCCAAAGCACACAGCTAAAATACCAAAGGAGTGGCTTCAGAACAACTCTGTGACTATTCTTGAATGGCCCAGCCAGAGCCCTGACTTAAACCCAATTGAGAATCTCTGGAGAGACGTGAAAGTGGCTGTCCACCAACATTCACCTTCCAACCTGACAGAACTGGAGAGGATCTGCAATGAGGAATGGCAGAGGATCCCCAAATCCAGGTGTGAAAAACTTTTCCCAAAAAGACTCATAGCTGTATTAGCTCAAAAGGGTGCTTCTACTAAATACTGAGCAAAGGGCCTGAATACTTATGGTTGTGTGATATTTCAGTTTTTCTTTTTTAATAAATCTGCAAAAATTTCAACAATTCTGTTTTTTTTTCTGTCAATATGGGGTGCTGTGTGTGCATTAATGAGGAAAAAAATAACTGAATGATTTTAGCAAATGGCTGCAATATAACAAAGAGTGGGAAATTTAAGCGGGTCTGAATACTTTCCGTACTCACTGTAAATCTCAGGAGACTTCATCTCAGTGAAAATCTAAAGGACTGGTTCTCCAACTTTTTACACCAAGTACCACCTCAAAAATAATTGGGTCTCCAACTGCCACCATTATGACCAGCATTAAAATACATAGTCGCACAGTAGTTAGTGTTACTCAAAAATGAGCCAGAGGTTTTATTCCTAAAGTAAGTGTATTCAATATTACTGTAAACCTCTATAACATTATGCACAGTTTGAACATTAGCATTGAGCTTAAATACAGGGGGGGGGGGGAACTAACTGTAATTACTGTAAAAAATGACTCAAGTGAAATGTATTGCACAAAAGTGAAATACAAATTGTACCTAAATGCAAATGTATTGAGCTCAAAGGTTATATACAGCTGAACTGCACTTGGGCAGTGAACCTTTTTTCGTACCATTAGAGGCACCCCTCGAACCACTCATAGTACTTGTGCTACACTTTGAAAATTACTAGTCAGGTTTACATGCAGACTTTTTTGTCATCCTGATTGAAATCATTCCGCTTGAAGATCGCTGGTAAACTGTTTACATCTGATGTGATCTATTCCAATCTGGTGTATACATGAGCACTACATTTAATCAGAACAGCCATTTTACAGAGGTGTGACATGCACAGATTTATGTAAACCTCACGTAATTGATCAAGCTAGAGGTCAGACGTCTATTTAGCAGAGTAGTTAAAAACCAGCTACACATACAGTAGTTAAAATGATTTCCATCGCATACGAGCTGTGGTAGGAAGCCGCCATATGTGCAAGTGCATAAACGACAACGTTGCTGCGCATTTACATTAAGACATAGTATGCGCAGACAGAACACAGCCTTACTATTCCGATTGCACCGTATACATTAGTACTTTCAGTTTGGGATAAGGAACATTCCACCACTTTGAAACCGAATTAAATTCTATTTGGATACGGCCTGCTTATTCTGATTGGGGTGTTAGTATGGAGCATTTTTATTCGCTTTGGGTTATCAATCCAATTCTTATCAGAATACAAGGCTCCATGTGAACCAGGCTGCTGATGTGTACTGTACAATAGTTAATGAAATGGGTCATGTTTGTAATATAAAATACGCTGACCAAACCCAGTCCAAAGATAAATCCAAGCTTGTCCAACAGTAAATCATAAGATCCAAGATTGTGTAACAAGTGAGTGATTTTTGTTTTATTTAGGTCACATACCAGCTGAAGATTCTGACCACAGCGCTGTTTTCCATCTCCATGTTGGGGAGAAGGCTGGGTTTCTATCAATGGATGTCCCTACTCCTCCTCATGGCTGGAGTCACTTTAGTGCAGGTAGCCACTAAAACTGCAGAAACACTCAGGTGTGCCTGCTTCATTCTGACTAAAGTTGCTTTCCATAGTCACTCCTAATTGTAGTCACAAATTAATCAGATTAAATTTTTTTGCTATAATCTCCGCAGTGGCCCACAGCATCTGTAGGAGATTCAGAGCAGAAAGTACTGTCTGCGAGCATCCAGTTTGTGGGTCTGATGGCTGTGCTGATAGCATGCATATCCAGTGGTTTTGCTGGGGTTTACTTTGAGAAAATCCTCAAGGAGACTAAACAGAGTGTGTGGATTCGTAACATACAGCTGGGTGAGTACGATTTTTTTTCATGTGTCAATGGCTTTTCTGTGATGAACCATAGACCATTTTCTCATTCAAGGATGTAAATGAATTGTCCATCAAAAAAGTTATGATGCATGAAAAAGGCCAGAAAAGAGAGAAATGTTATTAAAACACCTGCCAAATTTGAATGAATAAAATAGTCTCCATGCATGTAAAGTAAGGTTCTGAAATCATGAAAAAATAAGGCTCTCCCTCGAGCTGCAGGACTGTGTGGACGTGTCCACTGAAGACGCTGGAGACGGACCTTCACTTGTCAATCTAATACGTTTGCTCGTAGCTATGTGCTTAAGTGTCTGTAGTCGGGTACTGGCTAAATAACATGTGCTGCTGTGGTTATGGTTAATGAACAGTTAACTTTCCTGTGTCCCTGTTATGTAGGGAGACCCACACACAGCAACTCTGAGTTGAGGCACTGACACATTAAACGACCCCGCCGCGGTCAAGCGAGCTCCTTAGCTCGTTAGCTTGCGGGCTAGCGGACGTAATCAACACTTGGCTCGCTGGTTGAGCACCACGCGAGACACTAGTTCAAATAACACAAAACATTTAAGGGAAGATGCATTTTTCGGGTTGGCATAACTTGATGGCTCTCTGCACAATCTAGTGGCGTTGAAAAAGGCCAAGATATAATTACTGAGTAACTTGAAATTCTGGCAGATAACCATAAAAGGACCTCATTACTTACAGTATATAGTGGGGGAGGCCGACTCATGCTGTTCCTTGGTGACGTCGGCATGACCCCGTTTTATCGCCGCCCAAAACAAAATCCTGAAAATTTAGAAGGTGAAAGAGTTTTACACTATGTCTCAGCAATTCAGCACTCAATTACTCTCTGTCTTTGCACACATTTTCAGCACTTACCGTCAAACAAACAGTATTTATTGTACAGGTATTTAGAAACAAAACACGTAAATGACTTGGGTTCATCTTCAAGTAATATTAAGTAGCCTAATGGTTATCAACTGCAGATGAAATAGTGAACATTACAATATTGTTATTAATAGTGTGATGGTGAACCCCTGCTTTTCGAAGAAGGCTGGCGTGAATAGCAAAAATCCGTGAATTGATGCCCATCCAAAAAGGTTTGTAATAGCGTTCAATTCATTCATGTCTTAATGCCAGGTGCAACTAAAGGTAAATTTGTTTGGACAAATATAATGACGACAACGAACATAGCTCATAAGATTTTGATATGAGAGCTGATATCTAGCTCAAGCCATTTTCCATGGTTTTCTTGATAATAATTGTATTATTAAATATAATTTTGGTTAAGTGTTTTATTCTTCAGGTAAAATTATTCTGTTTTTTATTCTTCAGGTAAAATGCCTTTAGTGGTACCAGGGATTATAAGGAACAAGAAATTGAAGAAACAAGGATGGGCTAATATTTTTTTAATGCCTTTATATATCATACATAAATTGTATATACAGTAGATGTACAATTTTATGTACATATAAACACACATTCGTCATTTAATATATATATATATATATATATATATATATATATATATATATATATATATATATATATATATATATATATATATATATATATATATATATATATGCGAATGCAGGCATTGATCTAATAATTAAAAAAAAAATACTAAGGTTAGCAATGGGCTAATTCCATTATTACATAATTTTTTTTATTGTAATGTTTTGTTTTGAATTATTGAAATAAATATGAAGGTGCAAAGTTTTTTTGGTCAGTTTTCAGTCCACTGCTTTAGATTTTTGCCATGGTATCGAGGTACTTCATGCAATTATAGTATCAAAGTCAATATTTTGGTACCGTGACACCACCATTATGTATTGTAAAACATTCATCAGACTAAGTCACTGTGTGTTCTTCATTGGCCAAGTGCTATGTAATACTATATGATTTCTACAGGGGTTAAAGGCTACTGCCATTAATTAGCTGTAAGGACTCTGGAAGCATAGGGGATGTCACTCAAATAAAGAGGGACAGACAAAAAATATATATATTGTTTGTTTCCTGCAGGTTTGTTCGGGTTTGTCTTTGGTACATTAGGAATGATGGTGTATGACGGTGAGAGAGTGACACATTCTGGAATGTTTCAAGGCTACAACAAGACCACCAGTATAGTTATTGTCTTACAGGTATGGTCATTAGATTTTCTTTTGCTGCATTCATTAGTTTATTTTTAATTGATTTAATTTAATTAGTTTAATTAGTCATTCTTTGGGCGGCACGGTGGCCGATTGGTTAGAGCGTCAGCCTCACAGTTCTGAGGACTGTGGTTCAATCCCCGGCCCCGCCTGTGTGGAGTTTGCATGTTCCCCCCGTGCCTGCGTGGGTTTTCTCCGGGCACTCCGGTTTCCTCCCACATCCCAAAAACATGCATGAATTGGAGATTCTAAATTGCCCGTAGGTGTGACTATGAGTGTGAAAGGTTGTTTGTTTGTATGTGCCCTGCGATTGGCTTGCAACCTGTTCAGGGTGTACCCCACCTCCTGCCCGATGATAGCTGGGATAGGCTCCAGCAGGCCCGCGACCCTAGTGAGGAGAAGCGGCTCAGAAAATGGATGGATGGATAGTCATTCTTTGTAGAGAATAAAGAATAGATTCCTGAGTATTTTTACATTATCTGTCTATGTGTTGCTCCACAATTTGTGTTCAAATATCTGTTGCTTAAAGGTTTATTATATCGAGCTAAATTTCTTAGTAAGTGTCCCCTAATTGTAATGTGGAACTAAGGATGTAATAAGGTAACAGTAAATTAAAAAGTACATGAAACAACTGCGGAGCAACATAATCATGTGTAAATCTCAGGAGACTTCATCTCAGTGCGCATCTAAAGCAGTGGTTCTCAAACTTTTTCCACTAAGTACCACCTCAAACGTTACTTGGCTCTTCGACTTCCGGTACTTTGCTGTGTTCATTTGCAAATTTTGCTGTGCAGATTGGCTGTGTTCCTCCCACAGGTTGTTTGAAACACTGTCTTGTGCGCCTGCAGGCTTTAGGAGGCTTGGTCATAGCTGTGGTCATTAAATATGCCGACAACATCCTCAAAGGGTTTGCTACTTCTCTGTCCATCATCGTGTCTACGCTGATCTCATATTTCCTGTTGGAAGACTTTAGCCCTACTGGGTAAATACATGCATGCTAATGACACACTCATTCAAGTGATTAGAATTGCAAATGACTACTGAGGATGTTTTTTTTTTTTTTTTTTATATAAATCCATCTGTATATATGTGGTTTTATGTATCTCACATCTAACACCTTTTTATTTCCTCTGCTATCTCCTGGCACCTGTCAGTATGTTTTTCTCAGGGGCAGCACTGGTTATTGCAGCCACATTTCTGTACAGCTGTGAGCGCAAACCTGCTAGTGGCAGTGCTGTAAAAGTATAAAGGAGAGAAGTCCTCCTGCCGGCAAAACATAAACAGAGCAGGACTCTGTGACGTGTGGGAACAAGATGGATATGTGTGGGAGGAGAAAAAAAAACTTACAGATAATCTGCAAGGACTCTGAACAGATATGCCCCTGCATCACTGCAACTTTGACAAAGAATGAGAAAACAAACAGTTATTAGACACGATGCTGTGTTAAAGAAAAGACAACATGCCAATAAAGTACTGTGATAGCTTATTAGAGGGGCAGGACATGATTTTAATTTTGTTAAAGGGTTGATTACTGAATGCAAAGCTGATGTTTACAGTGGTGTGTGTGGCAACTTCAAAGAGAATAAATATTGACTGAGCTTCCATCTAGTGGTGGAATAACAAGCAAAAATACTCTGTTTAACGATGCTAAAGATAATGAAGAAATGTGAGATGAAGAGACTGCATGTTCTGCTGTTACTTGACTTCCAAATGAAGTTTTTATGTTGTAAAAAAATGAATTAAAGACGCAGTAAAGTCAATTCAGAGAATCAGATGAAATGTTTCCTATTTTTGGTCAATTAGGATTACAAAATTATTTCCATTTTCTAAATTACAGACTAATGAGAGGAATTTTTTAGACAACGTCTTTTCCTTTCGGCTTGTCCCTTTAGGGGTCGCCACAGTGCGTCATCTTTTTCCATGGAAGCCTATTTCCTGCACCCTCCTCTCAAACACCAACTGCCATCATGTCTTCCCTCACGACATCCTTCTCTTTGGTCTTCCTCTAGCTCTCTTAGCCTGGCAGCTCCATCCTCACCATCCTTCTACCAATATACTCACTATTTCTCCTCTGGACGTGTCCAAACCATCGAAGTCTGCTCTCTCTAACTTTGTCTCCAAAACATCGAACCTTGGCTGTCCCTCTGATGAGCTCATTTCTAATTTTATCCAACCTGGTCACTCCGAGAGTGAACCTCAACATCTTCATTTCTGCCACCTCCAGCTCTGCTTCCTGTTGTCTCTTCAGTGCCACTGTCTCTAATCCGTACATCATGGCTGGCCTCACCACTGTTTTATAAACTTTGCCCTTCATCCTAGCAGAGACTCTTCTGTCACATAACACACCTGACACCTACCTCCACCCGTTCCAACCTGCTTCGACCCGTTTCCTCACTTCCGGATCACACTCACCATTGCTCTGGACGGTTGACCCCAAGTATTTAAAGTCCTCCACCCTTGCTATCTCTTCCCCCACCACCCCTCTCATTTATGCACATATATTCTGTTTTACTTCAGCTAATCTTCATTCCTCTCCTTTGCAGTGCACGCCTCCATCTTTCTAACTGTTCCTCCACCTGCTCCCTGCTTTCACTGCAGATCACGTCATCTGCAAACATCATGGTCCACGGGGATTCCAGTCTAACCTCATGTCATGTCATCAGGACCAACTGCCTTTACATTTTTCATCCTCTTTAATGCCTTTCTAACTTCCCCTCTATTAATCATTGCCACTTCCTGGTCCACCGCACTTGGCTTCTCTACTCTTCCTTCTCTCTCAATTTCCTCATTTATCAACTCCTCAAAGTATTCTTTCCTTATATCCAGCACACTACTGGCACCAGATCATTAGATCATTTTCGCCTTCTTTAGTGTCCAACCTGGCATATGTCTCTTGTTTGGCCTTTGCCACCTCTACCTTTACCCTACGTCGCATCTAAATGTATTCCTTTCACCTCTCCTCGGTCCTCTCAGTGTCCCACTTAACCTTTTTCCTTGTGTGATTTCCTGTACTGTGAGGCTCCACCACCAAGTCTCCTTCTCTCCTTTCCTGCCAGAAGATGCACCAAGTACTCTCCTGCCTGCCTCTCTGATCACCTTGGCTGCAGTGGTCCAGTCTTCTGGAAGCTACTCCTGTCCACCGAGAGCCTGTCTCACCTCTTCCCAAAAAGCTGCTCAACACTCGTCCTGTCTCAGCTTCCACCACATGGTTCTCTGCTCTGCCTTTGTCTTCCTAATCTTCCTCCCCACCATCAACGTCATCTTACACACCACCATCCTATCCCACCACCTGTACACACCACCATCCTATCCCACCACCTTTCCACCTCTTCGACTTCGACCCACAGTAGCTGAATTTCCACCGGCGCCCTGCAGGTTGACGGCGCCGATGGCGGACCTTGTTAACCCGGGCCGTGACCAATGCGGTATGGAATTCTTTGGATGAACGCTCATATTTGTTTGGCAAAGTTTTAAGCCTGATGCCCTTCCTCACGCAACCCTCTGCATTTATCTGGGCTTGGGACCGGCCTACAGTTTGCACTGGCCACCACCTGCCGCTCATTCCCCGTCTTGGCGACCCGGCATTACGCCTCAGAGGTCCAATTGCCACTTCCTTTTCAATAAACTATTCACCACAAACTTCTCAGCCTACGCTTGCTTCTGGGTCCAGTTAAAACGGATAACTTCGTATCGTGACAGACTTGATTTTAGTGAGGTTAGTACAGAGTCATTGCCATGAATGCAATTGTACTAATAATTTCTTAAACGGGCTTAAATAATACCGTATGAAGATGTTATGTACGAAATAATCATTAAAACTTAGCGTACTATATCATGAATATACGGGGCCATTACAGCTTCTGACAGGGCCACCACAACTTGGTTCATGCTGGCCCGATAGGGCCACAATCAAAAAGCCTTAAGGTCGGACCTTGACTTGGCGATTTGATTTATTCAAATTAGGCAAAATTGGAAATAGCACTATTGTCTATGATGTGTCATTTTATTTTCACTTTACAGCGACTTGAAGATCTGTACAGAGCTTTGCCTTGATACTACAAATAGAAATGGATGTGAGACCAATGCACTCTCTCACTCTCTCTCTGTTTCACAAACACACACGCATGCACGAATGCACACACTTCGATGAATACTTTGAAAATGTTTCTGTAGTTCCACTGCGCTCTGAGAAACCAAATGCAGTCTCTATAGCAACGGACAAATGTTGCCTAATGAGCTGTGGTGCAGCAAAACACTGTACATGGTGAATCAATAAAACATGCCAGAGCATCTTTGGAGAATTTACATGGTTGTAATGGCCATTTTATTCAACAAAACACCCTTACAAATAACCAAAGATGACAACAGAAGTGAAACTGATACTTCTCAGATTTGTTCTTTTGTTTATACACTCAGACAACCGTTGCATAGTTGTGGCCTTCAGAGCAAATGAGCAGTTTGGAATGGAGGTAGTGTGTGTGTGTGTGTGTGTATGTATGTGTGTGTGTGTATGTATGTGTGTGTGTCTGAGGTGGACAGACAAGCGGGAAAGGAGGCAGATGGGAGGATGAGACATGAACCTGGAGAGAAGCACAGATGGAAAATAAGCCATGTGAGTGGAGTGGCAGGCGGAGCCGTGGACGGTGCTCAGCATGAACCGGACCAGAACCGTGACATGGGAAGGCTCTCGTTGGTGATTATCCACAGAAAAAACACTGCTACACAGCCACTATACCATATGATGACAATGATTTAACATTGTGAAAATATAATCTGGTTTACAGCACTCCCATTTTGAAGTACCAGGAGGATATTCAGATTCCCTGATTGTCTGGAAATATATTTACAACGTATGTAACAATGTCTTGGTATGATGAGATCAGACCCACATTCACTTGACTATTTCAGTACAGTTTAGGCTTATTTCAGATGTGATAAACCTGACGTTTACAATTACATTTTTGTTTTAAAATTGTAATCTGGCACTCTTCTGTGTAATTCCCACTGCTCTTGTTGGACGCGTAATGAAAAATATCCTAAATAGCAGGTACAGTTACGATCGGAAATGAAATGTTTTCTCTATGAATTCATTGTGCTATAAACTCCAGCAGATGTCTTATCCTTTGCAATTTTCATACTGACTTGTTAGAAGAATAGTATGACCTTAACTAAAAAGATTAATATAATACTTAAGTGTCTTAAATCATCTGAATACATTCTTTAACTCTGGTAATGAGTGTGCTGAAGGCCTTCAATGGCACTAAGGAGGTATCATCAGCCTGCGGTTTTGTTTTGGCTGATGTGACGTCTCGATCACAAACGCTTTAAGGAATACAAAACAAATATGATTCTTAAATCTTTCCAATGACAGTTTTCCTCACTCATCGCATGCAATAAGATCTACGCAAGGATGCATGATACAGTTCTCGTCAAGGGTGAAATACCATGGCGGTGCATCTAAAAAGAGTTCACTTTTAAAAATGCTGGCAAAGCACTCTAATTGCAGTTCTTGGCCAAACAACACTTGATGCAACACCAGTCCTCTTTAGCTGTCCATCTGGACTCTGACGCCTCATGGATCAGTTCCTTTGTTGGCTTCATCACCCTCATCTTCTGTTTTGGCAAGAATAGACAATAGCTTTTGTTTGGGAGTCCCTCATTTTGGCGGTATGACGACGAGTGGGACTCCTCGCCGTGGCCTCCACATTAGCACTTGGGCGTCATTGGCGTTCGGCCTCCCCAGGGCGTTGGGAGGGATTGGCTCCTGGTAGTTGAGGATGTGCGGCTGCTCCTGATAAGGCCGACCCACCAGGGAGGCCCTCGAGCCCAGGGGCATGTCCGGGTCGACGGCGATGTCAACCCGCATACGCCACCGCACTGTCTGCAGTACAATTCGTTCCTGGAAGAGAAGAGGAAGGTAATGATGTTTTGCAGGAGAACACCTAGAGCAAGCCTGGCCAACCTGGGGCTCGGGAGCCGCATGCGGCTCTCTCACCAGTTTCTTGCGGGTCTTACGTTCACGCCGCACGATAATGCCTGTTGCCAGGCAACCCGGACACACTCGGAACTAACTACACAATTTCCCCTTATGAAAACGCTCCATATAAACACCTCAATCGGAATAAACAGGCCAAATTTGAATTAAATTTCACTTGGTTTTACAGGGATGGAATTTTCCTTATTTCAAACTGATCAGAAATAAATGTTTGCCATGTTAACCATGAGTCTGAATGTGTGAATCTGTACTCTGTCTGTCGATCATTTCACTTGTGCTTTTATTGTATTGGATGATAGATTTGCATATTTTACAAGTGACCATGCTAACGGTCTCATTTTTGGTAAAATATTTCCACATGCTTGTAGCATCCATTCAGCTGTATACACTGACATCAGTGTCTCAGTGTTGTATCGTAAAACTTCTATGACGAACAGGTTCTCGTTAGCGCACTGTTGTTGTCTGTGCATTATTCGACATAACATTTTGGCAACCAAGATGGAGTTTCACTTCACGACGCTGCCCTCGTTTCTCGCCACAAGTCTCAAGATCCCGCTGGTATCAATCTTTTAAGACTAGTGGCGATTGGAATAGCTGAAGCTAGTCAGGCTAACCGCTGTGCTCATGCGCAATTATCTTATTTTCGTACTCTTGAACCCTTGTTGGCCAGGCATTTCGCCGCGCCACAGAGCATTTTGTGTGTGTGTGTATATATATATATATGGCAGCAGAAGGGCGAGTCATAGGTTCACTATAAATTGGCGTATTGGAAGACGAGATTTCAAAACCACATAATTAGCGATTAGTCATCTTCAAGCATTGAACGTCGATGCGGAGTGGTAAAGTCATTTTGTCCACTAGTTGACTTATCAGTTGACCCCTATTATCTATAACATATACCAGTCCTGAGTGTACACTACCTCTCACCCGAAGTCAGCTAGGATGGACTCCAGCTCACCCACGACCCAAATTAGGAGAAGCGCTATAGAAGATGAATGGATGGATGGATGGAGTTGAAGACAAGCCATTTTCATACGTTTTTGTCCCACCTTGGTGATGGAGTTCATGGCTACCAGCCAGGTGATGAAGCTCTGATCCCTGGTGATGTGGGTTAGCATGGGTGTGTTGCTGTTGCTGATGGGAACGGCCCAGGTCACACTCGGGTAGAAGTTGTCATTCATGCTGACCGTCAGGCGTGACGGTTTGGAGGTAGGACCGGTGAGGGTGACCGTTTCGGTGGTGTTGCCATACCACGGATAGCTGACGCCATCGGAGTCGCTGATAGCCTTGACCCGGCCCTCCCGCAGCTCTGGTAACTCCCAGCTGGACCTTGTGACAGGAAAAAGCAGGAGAGGATAGAAATTGTGTGCTCTGTATATCAAAACAAACCCTTCTCGCAATACTGTAATCAGTGATAAGGACTGAGCCTTGCCATGAATAGGGAAAAAGACTTCAGTAATTTACAGCTCCACTAAAAAAAAAATATAATTCCCTATATTAAATGTTTAAACTTTAATATACCACAAACAATGTTCCCCAAACAATTTGATTTTATTTTGTGAAAAAAATACATCGGAAGTGCACAAGTACATGCACATGTGGCGAAAACTCTCTGTAACTTCCCCTGACAACCCTTGCTAAACAATAGCTCCTCCTGGACATGCAAAGCTTGTCTCTCAGTCGAGATGTATCACTTCAACATTCTTCCTTGACACCAACCACAGCAATACAGTGACATACAAAATGAATTTGTTCTATGGCAAAGCTCTTTACTCAATTTACCCATACTGTATATCATGTATTTTTTCTCTCTAGAATTGTAATGCCAAGAATCGAAGGTTTCCAGCCCTAACATGTTTTCATAAAAGAAAAATGCACTGTATTGTATGAAACATTGGATAAAGTGTAATTCCTGTATGTACTGTAGTATTCGTGTGTTGGATGTGTGCCTTTAAGGGGCATGGTCTCGTGAGTGACGTCGGGACCTGAAGTAGAGTTGGCTTAGTAGTTTGGGTTTGTCTGCTTGTGAGCGTCTGCATGTGAGTTGTGGCTTACAGCAGGTCCTTGCAAGTGTTCTCATTTTGTATTTGTGTGTTTGACTGTTTGTTCCAGCACGGGTCCAGGACGCCCACGACCCTAGTGAGGATAAGCGGTATGGAAAATGAATGAATGAATGAATGAGCAATTCAAATGCCTCTAAAATTCTTCATAACAAATAAATTCAGGAAAAAACACTTGGTTACTCCATGACCTATTATACTGCCCACACTGCTCTTGTCACAAATGTTTTATTTGCGCTACTGAAGTTGAGTTTTTAGGGTAAGTGACGCTGGTTGAAAAGTCACTGTAATTTTGACGTTGACTTGGACAACCCCTTGAAATTTCGGTTTGTACGAGCTTATTGGCGGATATTTTTAACTGAAACTTGTGAGCCAATCGGAAAAGCTGGGGTTCCCCGAGTAGCAGACGAAAAAAGGTTTGAAGAGATTTTGAGAAATCATGGAGTTAAACTGTGTTACTCTAATTTTAAGGCATTTTTGACAATACATGATATCATACAAAAATTGCCTTTTTTTTTCCCCAACACAAAAAAAACTCAATTTTCCTGGAACCCATCGCCAATTTTGAAAATTCTTGCTGGGTTGTACTCAGGTTAATATAACCATTCTCACCAGGTTTAGCATTTTGACACACTGCCACTTTTGGGAAATCTTGCCACAGTGTTACTTTTAAGTACACAGGGCCATGTAGGTTTGGATGTTTTTTTTCCTCCCTTAATAATAAAAACCATTTAAAAACTGCATTTTGTGTGTACTTGTGTTGTCTTTGGCTAATATTTAAATTTGTTTGATGATGGGAAACATTTAACTATGACAAAAATCCCCCCAAAAATAATAAAATCGGCAAGGGAGGCAAAGGCTTTTTCACACCACTGTAAGTATTCTTCTTCTGTTTTGCTCTCAAACTTTCAAATGCAGGCCATGGCCGACATCGACCCCTGGATCACCTCCTCATCACAAATTTTTCTCGGTCACAGATTTTTCTGCAACAGGGGCACTCATAAGTTAAGATACCACAGTTCTACTTTCCTATTTACCAGGGCTTTGGTGTCATCTTGTGCCATTTCTGAAAAGAAGTGGGGAAAAAAACTCAAATAGTTGCATTTTTCAGCAAATAGCTGCATGGGGATAGGTTCCATAAGAAAATAAAAATGCGAATATGTGAATTGAATGGCGAATTTGTGGGGGATTATTGTATACTTACATGCCAATATCCCCATACGTGTTGTAGAACTCCATCTGGGTGCAAGCTTGGATCCAGCCCACAACCCAAGTTTCATTCCGGGGCACTGGTGGCATGACAACTCCCGCCGAGGCCCTGAAGTAAGGCGTCTTGTAGCGAAGTACGATGGGCGAGTTCTCCTCGATGATGGTGGGACACTGGTCAATTGAGGCTGACACCTCATACACCACAATATTTTCCCGTCTGATGCGGGGCTTGCACGCGATGCTTTGAATACATCCCATACTGCAGGTGACCAGCAGATTGAGCAATAAACAAGGGAGCAATTGACACCTGACCAGCATGCACATCAGTCCCATCCAGGTTCCACCCTTGCCTGGAGAACCAGTCACCATTCATCAAATGTAAAAGCGGCCTGCATGGGCAAATATTGGGGGTGATGTGGAGGTGAGAGTGCAGTAGGGACTGGGGAGGAAGTATCACAGACCTCTGCAGCCTCCTCCCCCTGGTGTGCCTGCTGACTGCCGCACTGCCCTTGGCGCTCGTCCCCACAAACTGCAATCCGGCCTCGCCGAGGCTGCTGCTGATGCTGCTGCTGCTGATGATGATTCTCCGCCGTGCGTCCGGGGGCTCCTTTCTTCCTTAATGAGTCCACACGTCCGGCTACCCGGTGCCGCTCGATCCTGCTGCTGCTGCTGCTGCTCGGAGCTGCTGTCATGTCAAGCGGCGACCGGGCTGACAGGTGCGTCAAAAGGAAACAGGGTGGGGAGGTTGGATTCCTTTTGTTTGCCTACATTCAAGATAAAACCCCTGCTCTGCATCACTAAATGAAAAGAAGCTCCGTCAAAACGAAGGCCGGCGAAGGGGCTTGGAAAGGAGAGACAGCCGCTATTTGAAAGCCCGGCTCTCTGTGCGGTGCTTCCACTCTTACAAATGCATGAATGGCGAATCATGAATGAGGCGAGAGAAATGTGGGAAAAACAACCGCCGTCTCTCGATGCTGGTAAGGGAGAGCATCCTTTTTTTCTTCTCGGTGCGGATCGCCTCGCTCGGTTTTTTGGTTTTGGAGGTGCTGATGCTGGAAAGCCAGGGGAGTGGCGTCACTCGACCTCTTCCTCGGAAAAAAAAAACACCCGTTATACGTCACAAGAAGCGCAGCACCTCATTGGACGCTGAGCTCGAATGCGGAAGTGGTGTCCTTCGGCTCCTTTCACTCGCACTGACACGCATTCAACGACCAGCGAGGCTTCTATTCGCCTTCTCTTCCCCCAAGACGTGCTGGTTCACATTTTCAGGGCCAGCGTGTCTGGTTTATGATCGGCCGTTTGGTGAATAACGTCGCGCAGAGGGTGCCGAGCCTTTTGTACCAGGTGTGTATGATGAAGAAGCCGCAGGTTGTGTTCGTGCTGGGCGGGCCTGGCGCCGGCAAAGGGACCCAATGCGCCAAAATCGTCGAGGTAAGCTACAAGAGATGGCGAGAGGGATTCGAACACCTTTTATGTGACGTCTTATCATGGACAGTGAAAATTCACGACCAAAGACTTGCCTCTGGATGTCATAGCCAGTATGCTAAGCCCCTTAGGGCACTATTATCGCCTCTTCTTTGACATCCGGTTGCCCTCTAAAATGAACCTGTGCTAGCTAGCTAGCTAGCTAGTTAGCCAGTTATCAGAGGTGGGGGAAAACGTATTCACACCCTGTACTTAAGTAGAGTGTATGTGACATACTTTGCTTCCACAGCATACGTTTAGTGATGGTTATTAGAATAACCAAATCGTTCTGAATAGCTAAAACTCGCTGAAGTCACTTTTGTTGAATTGGTATCCATATATGGTCAAAATAAAACCAGCTGTAGATACCATATTTGTAATATTATCAGTGACTAGGTGGTTTGTAAAGGTCAGGGTGAATGTGTGGGATACACTTGTCCATGTAACCTTTAAACCAAAGTGAACAGAGGATGGCATTTGTTTGTTAGGCGTGGTGCACACAAATATAATCAGCCTGCTTTGTGCCAGCCCCATTCTGCGCCTTCTGAGCAAGGACAACAAATGCCAGACTATTTTATGTCTTGTACGATTATCCTATAAGACTATTGTGTGATCTGAGGTGTGTTAAAAGTGTATTTGTCTGATAATAGGGTCTGAAACAGGTTGGGGCCAACAATCTTACTCCTCCTACTCACGACTCTGTCAATTGTGATGGGAAATGTAGCCAACTGACATGACTGAGGAACAAGGAAATTACTGTAAATAAAAACAAACATGTCGTATCTAATGTTGTTTTTTTGTATAAAAGTGGCTTCGCCAGACGGCACGGCTTATTTTCCCAAGCAAGTCTTTATTAATGACCACCATTCTTTAATACTCCCGCTTCCGATTACTTCGGATGCACCTGGGGAAACATTGCCGCAATATTTACAGTAGTGCTTCCTGTTCATTTTTGTGAGAGCACATTTCATCATGAGAGAGAGATTTTTTGGTAGACTAGATTTGAGATAAGTGGTGGAACAGAATATTTGTGTTGAGATGATCAGAGCACACCACACATAGTACAATCAAAACTGTTAATAAATGCCTGTTTACTTTTTTCATCTTCATGTGCGAGGTCTGTAACAGATAATGTTTTGAGATTTGAAAAAAAAAACATGTATACCATGCCTTAACGGGTTATCTTAACCCATCCATCCATCCATCCATCCATTTTCAATAGTACTTGTCCTCTTTAGGGTCACGTGTGAGCTGGAGCTTAACACATATGACTGAAGTTGAACGGCACACCCTGGACTTGTTGCCACTTGCCAGGGCACTGCTTTCTTAAATCACCCACACATATGATGAAGACAAAGGGTCAGCAGGACGAACACACAGATGCAATTCGCCAAACTGGTTGAACTTGTCTAGCATGCGACCTGTATTTTTCCCAACTTGTTCAGTTGCATACCCAGTTGCACATCCATGACTGGTGAAGTCCCACTAGTACATAGTTCCATCCATCCATTTTCTATAATACTTATTCTTTTACTATTACACTTAACAATATTTATAATTTCTTATGTGCCTGTGGCTAAAAAGCGAAATTATGGGCAGTCTTGTTGCCAAAATGAACGATAGCGTTTCCAAAAATTACGTTTATTGGTACAAAGCGACATACAGCGGACTGCCAATCCAGTTTATATTGTGTTTTACAAGAATACGTTACTATATTTGTAAATTCATTTGTGCCTGTGGCTAAAAATGTGATGCATGGAAAGTCTTTGTTGTCGAAATGCACTAGTGTAGTCAATGAATGTAGCCAAGTTTCAAATAGCCAGACTCTCTCCTTTATTTTTTTGCCCATTTACTCTTTGTATATTTATAATCAAGCTACTGCAGCCAGGGTGATCCATTTCTTACTTGTCAATCATGCCATGTTGTTTGTGGTTAGGGATGTCCCGGTGCAATTTTTTTCACTTCTGATCTGATACGAATATTGCAGCCTTGAGTTTTGGCCGATACCGATATTGGTCTGATCCGATTTCAGCAATTATCATACATAGATTACCTATTTTGTACTATGGAATGTTAGAAAAGACTTGATCAAGTGATATTACTCAAACAGAGAACAATAATAATCAGGAACAGTAGGTATTGAGAAAAACTGACCCATTTTTTTTTATTAACCAATGGGTTCCATAAAGTAACTGCTATGCACGTCTTGACCTCTGACGGGCAGTGTTGTGCATGCAATGAGATACACACTTGCAGTAACAAAGAAAGTACTACCCCGATTCCAGTGAAGTTGGGACGTTGTCCATCCATCCATCCATTTTCTGAGCCGCTTCTCCTCACAAGGGTCGTGGGCGTGCTGGAGCCTATCCCAGCTGTCATCGGGCAGGAGGCGGGGTACTCCCTGAACTGGTTGCCAGCCAATCGCAGGGCACATAGGAACAAACAACCATTCGCACTCACAGTCATGCCTACGGGCAATTTAGAGTCTCCAATTCGTGCATGTTTTTGGGATGTGGGAGGAAACCGGAGTGCCCGGAGAAAACCCACGCAGGCACGGGGAGAACATGCAAACTCCACACAGGCGGGGACGGGGATTGAACCCGGGTCCTCAGAACTGTGAGGCTGACGCTCTAACCAGTCGGTCACCGTGCCGCCGTTGGGACGTTGTGTTAAACATAAATAAAAACAGAATACAATGATTTGCAAATCATGTTCAACATATATTTAATTGAATACACTACAAAGACAAGATATTTAATGTTCAAACTGATCAACTTTATTGTTTTTAGCAAATAATCATTAACTTAGAATTTTATGGCTGCAACACGTTCCAAAAAAGCTGTGACAGGTGGCAAAAAAGACAGAAAGTTGAGGAATGCTCATCAAACACCTGTTTGGAACATGTTACCACCTTAGCAAGCTGTTGTGATCTCATGGGCTCTGCATACCTTCCGGGCGCTGCTGGATAGAAGTGCTGTAGTGGAGTATGGAATGGACTTCCTGTATAAGAGTGGTGAAATCTGACGTTTTAGATCCTGTCTGCTGACATCGGACCAATTTCTGATATCAAAGATCGGATCGGATCGGTAGAAAAATGGATGGATGGATGGATGGATCGGGACACCCCTATTTGTGGTGCAATAAAAATTAAAGTTGTATATAAGGCACCTCAAAACGTTTCCCGATAACCCCCAACTATGCAGTGTGCACAACCCTTCGCATTCACATTCACCTCTAAGGACAATTTACAGTCTTCAGTGAACCTAACTAACATGCACGTATTTTGAGTTTTGGCAGAAGCTAATGCACCTTGAGAAAACCCATGCAAGCGCAGGGAGAACACATAAGCTCCTCACAAGAAGGCGAATGCGCTAACCACTCAGTCACAGTGCTGCCTTATACACAGTTAGGTTTTTCAATTTATGAATCCTGCTTTTAAACAAACACATCCTGTCTGGTGAAGTCAAGCACACAAACTCAGTTTTAGTTCTCGAATCTGACTTTGCTATACTCGTGTGGTTGCGTGTCCCTGTGTGAGGCTGTATGTGTATCTCTGTATTGCTGGGTGTTGCCTGTTGGTCTTCATATATGGTTTTCAAGCCTGAATGACAGTTCTACACAGAGGCTCTATTCATTCAGTGCGAAGTGCACGTTCCCGGATGTAACTCCCAGTTCAGGGTGTGCAAGGGATTAAGTCGCTTTAAAAAAATGCTTTATGACTCAGACTTCTCTCCTTTACAAGTGTATTAAAATGTGTCATTGGGAAACACAAGGCAGGGCGGTGAATTAGTGGTCAGCATGACTGCCAGTCAAGAGGTTCTGGGTTCAATTCATTTGGTTAAATTGCCCATTATTTGAGTGTCAATGATTGGTTCTCTATGTGTCCTGTGATTGACTGGCGACCAGTCCAGGGTGTACCCAAGATAGGCTGTATTGAAATGTCTGTGTCGCTTTGTACCTCAGAACTACAACTACACTCATCTGTCAGCTGGAGACCTACTGAGGGCAGAGCGGGCCAGAGAGGGATCGGAGTTTGGAGTTCTCATCGCCAACTTCATCAAGGAAGGCAAAATTGTCCCTGTGGAGATCACCATCAACTTACTTAGAATGGTGAGGAACATAATTGACGCACCACACGTCAGGCAAGTTCCTCAAGATCTTTTTGCAAGTCTGTATTGATTTGATTGAAATCAACTCACATTTGAAATATGTTATCTGACATCATTTTAATTCTTCAACTTTCTTGGCTACAGTAGAAAAGATCTTTTTACCAAGCAGTACTAGTTTGGCTCAGAATAGTATGGTTTTTTTTCGGTGTGCTTTTGTTGTCCAGTTTTAAACGATTGAGGAGTACAGTGAGCTGACATTTATCGTCCCCAAGATGGCAGTAATGCCTAAAGTACAGTGGATAAAAATAGTCTACACACCCCTGTTCAAATGCCAGGTTTTTGTGGTATACCAAATGAGACCAAGTTGAATTACTCCAAAACCTTTTCCACCATAAATACCTGTACAACTCAGTTTATTTTCTTTTCGAAAATCTTTGAGAGATTTAATACATTTTCATAAACAACCGCAAAAATGTGGTTGCAGTAGGGTGCACATCCTCATAACTGGGCATTTGGCTGTTTTCAGAATGAACTAATCACATTCAAACTCATGTTAAATGGGAGTAAGCACACCTGCCACCGTTTATACAACCTTGGATGAACTCCAAATAGTTTTGCTGTTCTAGTAGGCTTTTCATGACATTTTGCTTCCGAGTAGAAGCCTGAAGGTATTGTGTTTACAGTTCTTTGAAAGATAAGACTTCTGTCTTATCCTAGTATCCCGTATCACAGACATATGAAGAAAACTGATTATTATCACATGTACTGAACAAGCCAGTATTTGCAAGAAATTCCTGTAGCTGCTTCAATGTTGCTGTCGGTCTCTTGGCAGCCTCAGTCTTCCTGACTAGTTTTCTTCTCGTCTTTTCATTGGTTTTGGTAGGACGCTGAAACCTTGTTAATCTTAATGCTGTGCCATATTTTCTCCACTTGATTATGACAGTCTTCACAGTGTTCTATGGTATGTTTAATGTATTCGAAATTCTTTTTTACCCTTCTACTGACTGATACCTTTGAACAATGAGATCCGTCTGCGAAACATAGCTTGTGCTGTAAGATGTGATGACAAAAATGTCAACAGAAGCCTACTATACCAGCTGAACTTTATTTGGGGTTAATCAGAGGCACTTTCAATGCTGTCAGGTGTGTGCTGACTCCCACTTAACATGAGTTTGAATGTTAATTGGATAATTCTGAACACGTACCATACCAGTTATAAGAGGGTGTGCACATTTGTTCAACCGCTTTATTGTAGTTTTTAAGTATTACTTACACTCTCAAAAAGATTATTTTTCAGTTGAGTTGGACAGGTGACTGGTCACGATGGTGAAAAAAAGCTTTGAAATGACTTATCTTGGTAATTTTTGTTTTTAATATATCACAAAAACCTGGCATTTGAACAGGGTTTTGTAGACTTTTCATATCCACTCTATGTAATAGTGTTTTGTGGTGAACTTTCAAAGGTTATTGACCAATGCTAAAGGAAGAAACTGGCACAAATTGATTAAAGTGAAATCTATATTACCATCTGTATTATGAGGGCATGTTTTTTTCAGTACTCCTTATCACAATTTTACTTTTAAATTGTCAAGGGAAAATATTTCGCTTGCCAAATTTAAAGAGTGTTTTACTGTATCTAATCTAATCAAATTTAATTTAATCTATGACACATTTTACTACAGTGTCCCCGCTCTAGAAAGGAACTAGACTTTACACCGATCTGATCGGTCTTATCGGTATCGGCCGATAATTAGCATTTTATGCTGATCGGATTTCATGTCATAAGTCGCTGATCCGATCAATGACTTCATCGATCGGCTCCGCACAAGACATTTAACTCCGCGTCTTCGTCGCGTATGAAAAGCCACTTTATTTTTAGCCTTGTCACGCACAGTACTGTAACTATCTGACGGCCAATAAAGTTTTTTCAATCTTGCTGGTGAAAAAACACATCGTCGGTGTTTGGACTATTTTGCGGTGTCTCAGACAAACAACACGTTATTTGCATTCTGTGCACAACTGAAGTACGTTGTGGGGAACGTCATCTAAATGTTTCAACACAACTAATTTGATTGAGCATTGAAGGAGAAGTGAGCCGCGTTCAAGGAACGCAGCGTGAGGGGGGGGGGGGGGAAACAAAAACAATCAAACGGACTCAAACTCTCGACAACACCCGTCCATATAGCTGGAACAGTGAGAAAGTTAGAGTAAGCATGTCATTAACAGTATTTCTTAAAGTAATTTAATTGCAACAAAATAAATTAATTACAGTAAGTTAGCACCCATTGTTTCTGTCATGTTGTAATGTTGATTTGACCTAAATTTATGTCAGTGGCCAATCCTTGAATGGATACAGTATACAGTACACAAGTATATACAATAAATGAACAAGTCATGTAAATAGACACATTGCTCCATCTTGTGATCAGATTGGTGATCAGTTATAATTTTTTTTTTAACTTGCTGCTCGGTGATCGGCCCCAAAAATCCTGATCGTGTAAAACCTAAAAGGAACAGTCATTTTAAAAAAAATAAAAATAAATCCTGCCATCAAGTTATATTGTTGTACATGGAGCCGTCAATTCCACAAGGGGGCAGCAGTGTATTAAACAGTGACAGCCACCTTATTTGAATTAAAAATGGTTATAAGAGACTCTTCTTTTGCTTTTTGTCAAGGGGGAAAAAAACATCTGCCTAAAGGCCGCCAGCCAGTGTTATTCCTTTTTTTTTTTTGGTCATAGCTTTTATGTCACTGTGACAAGCCAGATGGATTTCGCAAGTACAACACAACATTTTATGTTGTGTTTTTCCATCAACAAGTATGTCATGTTTAAACAAATGTTTTTTTTTTCATTCCCCTTAAGGCAATGGAAGAGACCATGAATAAAGATGAACAAAAGTTCAGCTTCCTCATAGATGGCTTCCCCCGCAATGAGGACAACCTTCAGGGTTGGAACAATGTCATGGATGGAAAAGCAGATGTCAAGTTTGTGCTTTTCTTTGACTGCAGCAATGAGGTACGTCATGGAAATGTTGCAGTGAAGTAGATCTACGATTGAGTTTCATGACACTGACAAAATTTCTCGTCTGACGCATGCACAGGTTTGCATCAACAGATGTTTAGAACGAGGGAAGAATAGCAGGCGCACAGATGACAACAGAGAAAGCTTGGAGAAACGGTGTGCTTTTCCACTAATTTTAGATCAGCGTTTCCCAAACTTTATTGAGCTAAGGAACATAAACTATTTACACAAAGTTGGGGAGGTGAAATTGTGGGAAATTACTGGATGAAACTAAAATTGATGCACCAATACCACTTTTATCAGACGGAGTACAAGTACTTTTAAATTTTAGTTCTTTTGAGTGCATTTAAGTACTGACCGATACCAAGTCCCGATACTTGATGAGGCCACTACATTTTGCAATTGTGAGTAAATGTTTATTTTTTAAAATCAAATGTTTAAAAAAAAAAAAAAGAGTTTTTCTGAAATTCATAGGATTCACTCAAATACACTTTTTAGAACTTCTCATTACAACATGACAACATTAGAATAAATGCAATATTACAAAACAACAAATAAACAAAATTAATCATTACAACTGTGATCATATAATATGTTGAATAAAACATTCCAAGACAAATGTTAATCCCCCTAGTAATCTGTTTTACAATACTGAACAGGAAAAAACGTGTTGCCATCCGTGTCCTTAAAATATCTCCACACACACACACGGCTGACATTTGGACATGTGCGTTCAAACGTTTAGAGAATATCAAATTGAGTTCACCTGTAAAGGTTATAGTGCATTTCGGGTTCATTGTGAAATTTCACCCAATATCCCAACTTTGTGAGTAGTTTTATTTTATATTACGGCACACTGCCAAACAAAAATGTAAAAAAAATAAAAAAGTGGATTCACAGGTTAATTATATACCTCCTACCATTTAGTGGAAGGCCCTTTAAATTGTTCTGTTGGTAACTATATGTTGCTGGCATAGATGCACAAAGAAATACATAATTTGTAGTGAATAAATCATATTTTGGGGAAATCATTGGATAATTTCTGGCACAGGTGATCTCCCCTGGTGCAGTGGTTGGGAATCACTACTTCAGTTGAACATTTTGTATATTTATAATAAACATATTTTGTATACCTGTAGCCTGAACATTAACAATATCAGTAAATATTTTTGTGGCCCATTTTTCTTGCTTTTTGCTACCTGCACGAGTGTTTTTGATCTAATGTACAAGTACTCTGGTCCCCCTGTGTTGTTTGACCCCAATAACGTTTTTCCCCTCTGATACAGAATCCAAACGTACCTGCAGTCCACACGACCGATTATTGAGCTGTACGAGAAGCAAGGCAAGGTTCGCTGTGTGGATGCCTCTCACTCTGTGAATGAGGTGAGCCTACTCATGAACTGTAGGTAATGGTATGAATAGCACAACCACAGCTTGTTAAAGCAGAGGCAAGAACTTCTCAGTTCCAAAATTGCACTCAGAAAAGGCCATTAAAAAACATATGATAAATGGGATTCAAATACCCCAGAGAAAGCGGCAGGGTGTTCATGTGGTTCATACGACTGACTCATCGCTCTGACCTTTCTGTGTGGAATTTCTTGGATGAGTTTTCTGCGGGTGCTACAGCTTTCTCCGAAATGCCAACCTACTCCCAGCTGACTTTGGACGAGAGGTGGGGTACACAGCCAATCGCAGGGCACAGTCACCTATGGACAATTTCAAGTTCAATCAATGTATCTTTCTGGAATGTGGGAGGAAGCTGATGTACCCATAGAAAAACTACACATGCACAGGGAAGAACATGCAAACTCCACAAAGGAAGCTGAGATTTGAACCCCAAAAATTAAAACTGTGAGGCAGACGTGCTATCCACTTAGTACGACATGCTAACCACTTAGTACACCGTGCTGGCACCGGCGGATATGTTAAATTCAAATATTTTAAGAAACTGCCTTAAAAAACAGAAAAACTAAGACTGTCTAATGTTTCAGAAATCAATTGATTATCAATTCTCAGTCCTCGTGTTTTAGTCCACCAATCATAGCCCAATGATTTCAGAGAGTAAAGTAGTAAACCTTGACTTAAAAGTGCACCAACTTACGAGTTTTCCAAGTTATGAGCCGGCGCTCAGTCGCATTTGTTTTCTTAATTTTTAAAAATGTTTATTTTATTTATTTATTTATTTTCTACTATGTGGCGCAAGCCAAAATTTGAGGCGTGAGCAAGGGTTTAATATGCCGCCCCTAGATGGCAGCAGAGAGTACCACAACACCTGCCGGCATCCTGCCTCTCCCTCACAATTTAAGATATAAGTAAATCCTCAAATGCGGAACGTCACCTGACCCAACACGGAACACTGGATAACTGACTTCCTGTTTATGCTATGCTAATATACATAACTGAGATTGCTGACATGATTGTTTGAAGCCGAACTTGCAAACTTTTTTTGTCTTTGACTAGTGTCTTTGGACAAAAGTTCAGTTACATGTACATAATTTATTTATACAAATATGTTATGATACGCTACATGTAAACACGAACAAAGCCTAAACACTGTCTATTATCATTATCATTTTTTTTTATCATCTTGTTTTGAAAAAAATGTACGGGTGCTTTGAAATGGTCCACTTCCCCATTCACTCGAGCGAGGAGGAAGTGCTTTTATCCATTTTGCCCGATGGGGAAGTACGACAGGTTGTGCATTAGGGCTGGGAAAAAAAGAATAACTCAGTGAAGTCAACTTAAAAAAATAGGTTGATGGAAAATCTCTGCCTCCAAGCTCCGGCGGGATGAAGAAAAAAGTTCCACCCGGAACAGTTTAGCAGTTAGCATTTTGCCGTCTCAAATTCTGTACACCAAATTTATACCATACACTCAGTACAAACATATGCAGTTTAAGGATCAAACTCCATCTCTGATAAATAAGAGTAAAATGCATATTTAGTGGTTAAAAAATAAATAATAATAATAGCGGGGGGCCGGGGCAATTATTCTATTATTGGACCAATAATCAATAGGGGAATCTATTCTAAAAAGATTTGATACTGACAGCCCTATTGCACATCTACAGAATTAAGTTACAAGACGAATCATGGAACGAATTTAATTCTTAAGTCAACATATCACTGTACTGTAGAAACATTTTTACTTGGCAGTGGTCTACTCCGCACTGCATATTCATGGTTCGGCATTTGACTATTATTTGCAGGTTTTTCTGCAAGAACCTATACTCTGATATTGGCACAAAAACTCGCCTTTCTGCAGTTTTGTGCTCAGGCCAAAGCCATGTTTCATAAAAATAGTGCTTTGACGTCATCTAGTCGCATCTCTGTGCGAAGGACCCAAGTTGAACTGAGGGGAGGAACTGTTCTTAGTGTGTGTGTGTGTTTGTGTGTGTGTGTGTGTGTGTGCGTGTGCGTGTATTACCTGACAACGGATACTACATTTGCATGTGGTGAACGGGAGTGACGTCATGCACTATGATCGCAACATCTGTGATCGACTGTTGAATTTGCTTCACAGTGTACGACAAAGAGCATTTACGAATAGATGTTTTATGTCTTTGTTTTATGGTTGACGGGGTTTTCTTGTAATTGTTTTTGTGACAGTGACCTAATTGAAAAGTAATTTCGCCTCTGAGTATGTTCTACAAATCTTGACGACAGACAATGAAAAGCTACCGTACCATTTAGTCAGGCCCATAGCTTCGGGCGGCTGTGGTTCAGTTGATAGAGCGGGTCGTCCATTGACCAAAGGGTCGCGTTCGAATGCCGGCTCACCACTGTCCGCTGTTGAAGTGTCCTTGGGCAAGAACCCTAATTTGCTCCCAGTGGGGCATAGCAGCAGCCTCCCATTAGTGTATGAATGTGTCTGTGTGAATGGTGAGGCTTTACAATATAAAGCATTTTGTGCACCGGATGGTGTAGAGAAAGAGCTATTAACAGGGCACTGCATTTATTGTTTGTCTCACAGGAAAAATACTTTGCTGCCATTTTGTGACATCTATAGGAAATTATAAAGTTTATTGTGGGCGTCAATTACTCATGGATTTTCGGTATTTGCAGCAAGGCTTGGTCTCATCCCTTGCTAATCATGGTTAATTATAAGAAGATAGGTGCCATGTGATTGACCATTCCAGGGTGTAGTCTGCCTTTCGACCAAAGTCAGGTGGGATAGGCTCCAGCTCACCAGCAACCCTGATCAGCGGTATAGAAAATGGATGGTTGGATAATTTTGTAGTACAGATTTAAGGGTAACTTTCCTTCCTTTTTCCCAAACTTGCAGTTCTTTCCCATCTACCTTTATCACTTAATTTATGTTAAAATAAAAAAAACATTCTCTGCTACAATGTTTTTTTTTTTTTTTTTTGGTCACCTTTTTTATGCCTTTGGTGTTTGCATGTCTGTCTCTTCCAGGTCTTTGCTGACGTGAAATGCATCTTTGACAAAGAGGGTTGACGTCTGTCCTGCTGTCAGCGGCACTTATTTTTACTCTTTTTAGTTTTTCTTTTTATCACCTGACAATGCATCTTGATAACCGTAATATTTATATGTGCATTCATATGACTTTATACTTTCGGTTACTTTGTGTTTTTCTTTCTCTTGTAAAATCTGAGCTGTTTTTGTTGTTGTGCACAATGTGTAGGGTGGCAATGAATAATGAAAAGCTCATAGGGAATGACATTGACTCATCTGTGTTGTCTTCCATCATAGTTTGGAGCGCTGTCTATAGGAACAAATTGTACTGTTATTAATGAGGAGACATGCTTCGTTAAGTCAGAAATGGTATCACTGATGTCTTTACAATAATTATCTTATACTTGTTGGAAGCACCTGCCATGTATTTCCGACCAAAACGTCAAAAGTTGTGACGAGAGAAGCTGGAATTGTTTCCAAGTGAAATGCAGAATTATCCTGCCTTACATTATGTATCATGACCACGACCGGACGGCTCTGATGAAGTAGGGCTTTTCACGCTGAGTACTTAGTAGATGTTCTGTGAAAATGATCAGAACCACTCAATGTACTTCATACCCATACCTCCTGAGATCATACAAGTGTGTCTGTATCTGTAAAAACAACTATAAAATTGTTCCGAGTTTTCTTTTTGATTATGTGATGAATTATTTACTTGTATTTATTTACATTGGCATATCTTAAAAAGTAGTACACAAAATAGATTATACTGGATCCATAAATCACTTCCAGTTAAGCCCCCCACACCCCCAAAATCACACTTTTGGCCACATTTTTAGTGAATTTATTATGTTTGTTGAGCACTAGTTCTACACCACTGAAACCAATTGCTGCAATAATAAACATATTGGTAACTGAAATATCCATGTTTTGACTTTTCCATCCAAAAGGGGAGTTTGCCATTTGAAAAAAAAAAGCAAACAAAAGAAATTTCATATTTGTTGAAACAGTTGTCATGACATTTGTCAGTTGTACATGATGAATATGTGAAAAATATCATCCTTATTTTTTGCCTCTAATTTGATACACAAGAAAACACCACACCCGAGGTAAAACAACCATTCAGAGACACCTGGCAAGGTGTGACTTACAAGGTGGAGCCACACTCATTATGGGCACACCCCTTTGGCCTCACGCTGACCCGTGTTACCCCAGAAAAGTATGGAATCAGATTTGTGCCAAAAAGATTCACACAAAACTTTTTCAAACGCAAACATGCCAAAAAGATCCATGCAAACCTTTTTCAATCACAAACAAAAAACAAGACTATCAAACAAAACTTCTTGAATTGCAAACAAAAAATAAGACTTTGAAGAGATATAGGCGGCACGGTGGACGACTGCCTCACAGTTCTGAGGACAGGGATTCAAATCCCGGCCTCGCCTGTGTGGAGTTTTCCTGTTCTCTCTGTGACAGCGTGGGTTTTCTCCCAGATCCCCAAAACATGCGTAGTATGTTGATAGAAGACTCTAAATTGCCGTAGGTGTGAATGCTTGTTTGTTTATGTGTGCCCTGCGATTGGTTGGCGACCAGTATAAGGTGTACCCCGCCTCTCGCCCAAAGATAGCTGGGATTGGCTCTGGCACACCCACGACCCTAGTGAGGATAAGATGCACAGATGATGGATAGAAGAGAGATAAATTAATTTAAACCAAAAAAAAAAAAAATCTTAAATGTAAATATATATATATATATATATATATATATTCTGCTGGCCATAACGAGTTTTGCATTTGCGTTGCCTGTTTTTTGCTTGTAATTCTGTTTCCACGTGTGTGGTTCCGTTTTTTGTTGTTGTTGTTTTGTTTTTTGCCGTGCGTTTCCATTCTGTCTTTGGCGCCGTAGGGCTGCAATTTTCTCTACTGCGCATGCGTCTTGTGTGGGCGCATGCACGTGGACAACAGTTCAACTATTTTGAATCACTTCAATTAAATATAAGTAATGTATCTATCATATATGTTGTCAATGCTGTGCTAGGAAGAAGTGATGTTGTAACATTATGCTAGTAACATGTTAGAAGCGCGCAGTCACAGTTTATCAACAATTTAGCCGCTAATAACAGCTCGCTGTATTGCTAACGTTAGCTACCATACTGACTCGTCCGTACTGTCTACTATATGGCCATTGGCCACATTTCTTCATCATCTTCATCACTTTAGAATTACATTACTGAATAAAAGTAAACATTTATAACCAGAACGGCTTAAAGACTGAATTAGCATAAAAGGAAAGAACAAATCCCAAATCACTTGTAGGATTTCCTGCAAGAGCTTGATTATATACAATATCCACATTTAAAGTCAGCCAGTATTTCTTACTAGGTGTTGACAAAAAGAAAATAATTACAGATAAAGACAGTTTCCTTTCTATAATCTTGGGGTTGATATCAATATTGTTTGTATTCATAAATGTTTACCCTCTGAAATAATTTTGTGTTTGCAGCAAACAACTCTAACGTATGGACAAGTCTTGGTCAACGAAGCCCTCCATCAAGCTATCGTCAAGAAATATCACATCTCTTTCTTTTTGTGTACCACAGTCTTAATTTTGAATTTCTCCAGATGGAACAGCTGAGGATGAAGATGCATGCGGGACACCCGGTGAGGACATGCAATAACTAACCAAGCGAACAAGGGAGGACAGAAAAGGGCAGGACATAATGTGGGAAAATGAGCAAGGCAGTGCTACTGACGAGTGGTGCGGTGGGATTCTTTTTGAGTGTCTAAACACCTGTAAGTACCTGTGAGTTGATCTGCTAGTATAACCTGTGTTGTTCTTGATGATCCCAACACAAGTAATTGAAGCCTATAGTGTGACTATCGAAGTTATTAATGAATGAACACCACATCGCATGCATGTTAGTCAACTGCTGTACAGAGTTGCTGAGCCAGCACGTTAAGGTCGGGTGGGGGGTTTTGGATGGCTGCTGGCTCCTGCGTTGGGCCCTGTTTGCATAAGACTGAGTGTCTCAATGTAGAGTTCCTATTCAAACAAGGTCCACGTGATTGGATTTATGAATCCATGAAGGACATGAAAGTTATGGTGGGACGGGGCAAGGGGCAAGTCTGACAACACCGGCCTATCGTCTGGGTCAGCATCAGTGCTGTGATCCTGGAGAAGTTGCTCAATTGGCTGAAAGACATTAAGGTTAATTAGATTAGAGCAATGAAAACTGTTCAAACAAACCAAGGCTTGAAGCCAGGAACATTCGCTGTGAATTTTTTTGGACACATTGTGTACTGTTTGCTAATTCTCACACCAGAAGAAGCCGACTGGGGAAGACTGCACCCGAAGATAGTCTAAGATGGAAGTTGAATAAGACTACAGTGTAGGCTTCGGAATTATGTGTTTTTAATACCTTCTTATCTGTTTGCCATTTTACCACGGCATACTACTCTTGTTTCTAATAGTTTAAGTGATCATTTACAAAAATAAATACACATACAGTATACATTTCCATACATACCGGGACTGAAATAAGTATTTAACACATCGCCATTTTTCTCATTAAATATATTTCCAAAGGTGCTATTGACATGGTTTCACCAGATGTTGGGAACAACCCAAGTAATCCCAATTTACAAAGAGAGTAGAAGAAATAAGATCAGAAATTAAGTTGTGTGTAATAATGTGAAATGACACAGGGAAAAAGTATTCAACACATGAAGAAAGGGAATATGGTATTTATTTAATACTTTGTACAAAAGCCTTTGATTGCAATGATGCCTCCCGTATGGAGAAACTAGTCGCATGCATTGCTCTGGTATGATTTTGACCCATTCCCCCACACAAGCAGTCTTCAAATCTTGAAGGTTCCGTGGGCTTCTTTTATGGACCTTGAGTTTCAGTTCTTTCCACAGATTTTCGATTGGATTCAAGTCAGGTGATTGGCTGGGCCATTCTAGGAGCTTTATTTTTTTATTTGAAACCAGTTGAGAGTTTCCTTGGCAGTATGTTTTGGATCATTATTATTCTGATGAAATGTCCACCCTTGTTTCATGTTCATCATCCTCGTAGATGTCTTGGTACATTTGCCCATTCATCCTTCCTTTAACAATGTGAAGTTTAGCAGTGCCATTTGCTGAAAAGCAGCCCCACACCATCATGTTCCCACCTCCGAACTTCACTGTTGGTATGGTGTTTTTTTTTCTTTTGGTGATATGCGGTGCCATTAATCCTCCAAACGTGGTGTGCATTATGGCATCCCAACAGTTAAGTTTTGCTCTCATCCGACCAGACTATATTCTCCCAGTATTTAACTGGCTTGTCCAAATGTTGTTCAGCACACTTTAAACCAGCTTTGACATGCTTTTTTTCAGCAATTGGGTCTTGCGCGGTGGCCGTATAGTTATGGTTTGCAACAACTAGCTTGCGATGGTCTAGAGACAGCTCTCTGCTCTTACCCATCATGAGATGTGTCTTGACTCACACCTTGGCAATCAGACCTTTTTGTAGGCCATCAATTAGGACTGAACCAGCACTGACGAGGGGCTGGATTGCTGTTTGATTATTGATAGATTTTAGGTGTTGTCTTGGCTTTCGATGCCTTTGGACCCCCCTTTCTTCATGTGTTCAGTAGCTTTCCCCTGTGTCATTTCACATTTTTACACAACTTAATTTATTTGCATATATAGATTACTTGGGGTGTTCCCAACATCTGGTCACATTTTCAGGTCAATAGCACCTTTGGAAGTATATTTAATGACAAAAATGGTAACATGTTAAGTACTTATTTCAGCTGCTGTATATCCTAATGCTTGCTTTCCTTCAAAACTAAATTATTTCAGAGGGGAAAATATTTTATATGAATACAAACTTATTGAAATAAACCCTAAGATTATCGAAAGGAAAACTGTCTTTATCTGTAATTTTCCTCTTTTTGTCAACACCTAGTAAGAAAGAATGGCTAACTTTAAAAGTAGATATTGTATATAATCAAGCTCTTGCAGGAAATCCTACAAGTTACTTAGGATTTGTAGTAGAGAAAATTCCCACCCCACGGCGCCAAAGACAGAACAACATCTGGGGGCATGGAGCTGTCACTAAAAACGAATTAGCCAATTAGGACGCAACCCTCATAAAGCCCACCCGTCCGAGAGGTTTGTGCCAAAAGTCAAACGCAGAAAGTCAGGCAGCACACGCACAGACACGGAAATGGGATTACAAGCACAAAACAGGCAACGCAAATGCAAAAGTTGTCACTGCGAGCAAAAAAATATTGTCATTTCAAGTAATAAAATTTACTTTTAAGATGATTTTTTTTGGTGCTTAAATTACTTTATATCTCTTCATAGTCTTATTTTTTGTTTGCAATTCACAAAGTTTTGTTTGAATCTTTTTGGCACAAATCTGATTCTATAGAAAAGCACCTTATTTGTAATGGAGTGTTACTGTACAACTAAATATCAGTTTGAAGTTAAAACAAAGAAAATTGTGAGGGCGTAGTGGTGTGCCTGCGATGCAAAGCCGCAGAAAACGTCTTGGCACTCTGCACTCACCGCACTGCTCTCATAGGTTCAGTCTGCGTCACATGGTTTATGGATGCCATGTTGTCAACAAGGGTCTGAATTCTTGACACTTTCTTGCGTTAGCCATGGGAAATCTTTGCCCTTTTTTTTTTTTTTGGCAAAATGGTTTGTTGCGTGGCTCTCAGCTGTTCCTTTCGTCATGTTTTTTTCTAAAAAAAAAAATACAGAAATATGAAGCCTGTGCGAGGTAAACGCTATTAATCAAATATTAATTAAGCAAAATCTAGCATCATTACTTAAAACGAAGGAATTTATTTTTGCATCAAAAATTATATTTTTGTGTGCATTGGTGCTTGCAAAAATGATATTTTTTTTTTTTTTCACTTCAAAACTTGGTCAAAAAACGTGCACGTTATCTTACTAATCAGCCTATTTCTTTTACAGTTCACAAACTGGCCATGATTATTAAGGTTAGCGTGAAATAAATATATATAAGAGAGAGGGGGGGGGGGGTTCTGTGGAAAATAACCCTTACATATGGTAAATTTAGGAAATAGTCGTTGCATTTCATAGTGACGTTATGTCGAGCTGGGTGACAATGTAGCACTAGCGCATGTCACTGTCCAGACTCCTCTATAGTTTTGCCTCCTAAGTCAGGCCTTCTGCTTCTGACTGTTTGTTTTTCCTCAGGTGCAGTGGTTTTCTGAATATAATTTTAGAGGCATGAGATGGGGCCAAAGACTTTTTTGTTTTGTTTTCAACGATCATTTTTTTAACCAAGTAAAAGTTTCCCCAACCTTTTTTTTTCTGCCACAGTAGCAAGTTTCTCATGAAAAAAAATTGTGAAATGTAAATGTAAAATAATTACAATGGCAACTACTTATCTTACTTAACTATAAGTAAGTTAAACAGTAAATTGCATAATTTTATAAACTTTGGATCAAGAATAGTTAATTGGCCTTATTACCACCAAAACAGTAGTCTTAAGTAGGCTGTGTAATAAGAAGGTGTTCCAGATGTTGCGGTATGCATATTTATTTCTATTTCATAAATATAAATATATATTATGTATTCTGCAGTTACAAAGATGTGATTACATATAGGCAATATTCCTGAGCATGTTTTAGCTTGTCTGCATTTTTAAGAGCGGCATACAGTGCACAACTAACAAAAAGCATTAATGTACATAGCATTTACATTAAAAGTCAGAGACAGTAGCCAATAAAACGTTTGAATATAAGGCACAATAATACACATTGTACAGCACCAGAATTGGGACCATATGGCAAGGTTGAATATAAATAAATATTTTTTTTAACTGCATCAAGGACAGGGGACATGCGTTAACAAAACATTTTAACATATTAGTAACATTAGAAAAAAACATCTGAATAGTATGAAGACATTCTGAATAACAGCAATGTGTGTGCAAAATACCATTGATGGCTTATGAAAAGATTATACTGTACATACAAAAAAAAATACAAAGGGATGTCAATCTGTACACACAAAAATATGTACCAGAAGTGACAATAACAAGCATCTTGCGTCACTGTCCTTCAGTAAAACTCATGGGCAAGATATCCATGCTCTGCCAGCAGATGGCAATCTCATTTACAAAATATAAATGACGACGTTTGTGGGCAAACTCGTACCAATACTGGAGCAAACTAACAGTAATTTTGTGTTGAAAAGAATCCTGCCATTCAATGGTAAAATTGGGCTACCGAGAAAACCATGTGTTCAAATTCACAGTCCAAAATGTACATTGTTGTTTGAGGTGGTCAAATATAAACTCTGAAATAGTTGAAATTGTCAAACATTGACAAAATATGGTTCTTTGGATTACAAAAATAGTTTTTTGTTTTGTTTTTTTTGTTTGTTTTGTTTTTACAATACATTGGCCGATGGAGAGGGGGGAAAAGAACAAACAAAGGAGGCTGTGCAGTCAGCAGGGCAGGCTGCCGGATGTGGGGCGGTACTGCGCCTTGGTGTTAGTGATGGCGCCGTGCTTCTGTCGGAGATGAAGCCTCAGCTGACTCTTGTGTCTGAAGTGGAGGTCACACTTTTCACACTGAGGAACAAAAGGCACAATTTAGACTGGCATTGTTGGAGAGGGTTGTGAAATTCCCGAAAATTTCCAAAGCAGAAAACTTTCCATTGGAAACCTATCAAATTGAACGTTGGATAAATCCTGACTACAACAAGCAGATTTCAAGCAAGTCCGGTTGATTAGAAAGAACAAAGATAATATTTAACACTTCAATAAGTTCCTACAAACAAATTTGTTGAAAAATGTTTATATGTTATGTATTACTTATATTCGGGATGGTATCTTTGAAAGTGCATTAAGATAAGATGTTCAATGTTTTTATTTTTTTTTTAAAGCGCTTACAGCAAAATGTCTGTCGACTATGCAATTTCCATCTCAACTGGGTGGCTGAAATGCTCACATACTGCTGACCTTTTCTCACGCAGTTGAACCAGCATTAGCGTTAGCGGTAACCACAGTTTTGCTCACTCCGGTCAGATGACCATCACCGGAAAAGTAGTCATATCACATGCAGTTGGTAGAATCTTGCTCATGAAATTTATTTTTAATCTAGGCATATTTTAGTTGGTTTTGATACTGTACTGTTAAAGGTGTTCATATTTATGCTTGGATAGGATACCTTCTGGAAGTTTATCGGATATTTTCCACCCCTTTGCAACCCTTAGTTGTGCATAAATTCCATGCCTGCTCAGATCCTTTCCATTATCTATTTGGATTACCACTTGTCAGAAATGGTATGACTCGTTTCTTCTCAGCGGTACACAGTGGATAAGGAATGGAGATTTGACTGGCAAACTTACATGATAAGGCTTCTCTCCAGTATGAATGCGCATGTGACTCTTCAGGGTCTGTAAGTGGCGAAAGTGAGTCCCACAGATTTCACAAGGGTATGGCTTTTCTCCTGTGTGAATTAACACATGGGCGCGAAGGTGGGCCACCTGCCAAAAAACAACAAAATAATCATAATTTCAACAGTGTAGTAATGTCGAACAGTCATTCCCAACCACTTAATGTGATAATTCTCCAATTTCACTTTATTACCGTATTTTCACGACCATAAATTGCACTTAAAAGTCTTAAATTTTCTCCAAAATGGACGGGCGCCTTATAATGCGGCACGCCTTATGTGTGCACAGAGTTCCAAAATCTGTAAATGTGTGACTTCGATGAGCGCTCCGCTTGACTGACTGGGAGCATTTCCTGCCGACACGCTGCTTATATAGAGGAAGGCGGACGTGACTGAGGACAGGATGCGGGCGTAAAGGGGGAAGGGTGCGCGTGACAGAGGACGCTAAAGACACGCCCCCAGTAGGTATATAGTTCCGGTGTGTGCATCGGTTTGGCTAATGACCCCCGAAAATGGCACCTACGAAGAGACACGCTTACGAAGCACAGCCGCGAGAGAATTCAAGATCAACGAATCCGTGGTTCGCAAGTCGAGGAGCAGTAAAACGAGCTTCGCCAAGTCAAGAAGACGAAGCTGAGTTTCCGCGGAAACAAGGCGAGGTGGCCAGAGTTGGAAGACCAACTGGAGCAATGGATTAATGAGCAAAGACCAGCCGGAAGAAGCGTCTCTACAGTCACCATTCGACGCTTGCAGAAGAAATTAAATCTAACATTTTCAAGGCGGTCTGTCTTGGTGCTTTCGTTTTATGAAACGGCGCCATCTATCCATCCGGCCAAGGACTACCGTGGTTGCAGCAATTTCCGGCGGATTACAAGGAAACGGTGGCCATCTTCCGCTCCTACTGCACTAAAAAGATTGCCAACAAACACATCCAGCCCAACCACATTACCAACATGGACGATGTGCCGCTCACTTTCGACATCCCGGTGAACCACACTGTAGAGAAGAAGGGGACCACCACGGTAGCGATATGCACAACGGGGCACATGTTTTTTTTCCATGCGTCACCGTCCCTGTTGATCTGTGACTCCATGCGCGCCCATCTCACAGCCGCTGTGAAAAACCAAGTGCAACTAAGACTGGGAGGCAACGCCGGGCGAGTTACGCCACCATATGTGAATGGATTGTGGATGCTTGGGCTAAGGTATCTGCTTTGACTGTTGTCCGAGCTTTCGCGAAAGCCGGCATCATTGCTGAACAGCCCCCCGGCAACGGGATTGACTCTGACAATGACGAGAGGGAACCCGGCGTGTTTGTTGGATCCCTTCTTCAATCCCTGGACCTTCAGGTCCTGATTTCATACTGAGTAAGTTCATTTATTAGTAACAGTTGTGGAAAAGGTTTATAAGGCCCATCACAACTATCCTAATTTCTGTTAGCCAGTCTATGGTGTTTCGCATTATATCTTCGCATTAAGTGTGGGGACTTTTGCTTGACGAAATTATATGGTTTGGTTGAACATTTTGGTGTAGAATTCTAAATCATTATTTATGAATTTGACAGTAGTATGGTAAAGTATGCCAGTCTAGGATGAAGCTAAACACACTCTGTTAAGTCGTCGGCAGAGAAGTGTTACTTCTCTGGAATATAAGAATACATTGGGAAAGGTCTGGAAGAGTTTCTCACCTGGACAAATCTGGAACCACATGTGTCGCACTTGTATGGCTTCTCCCCAGAGTGGATGCGAGTGTGTGTCTTCAGATTAGCTGGCCGGTTAAACTGAGCGCCACAGATGTTGCAGCAGTATGGCTTTGCACCTACAGTAACAACAACTTTGGTTTATAGTTTGTATGTATAAAATAGATGATTTTTATACAAGCAATGAATGAATCTAAGCAGAAATCTCTCTCACCTGTATTCAACGGATATAAAAAGTCTTCACATCCCTGTTCAAATGCCAGATTTTTGCTTTGAATTAAATGTAATTAATAATAGTAATAATAAAATAAATAATAATAATAAATCATTTTTAAAATCTTTTTGAGAGCGGAAGTAAAATAAATGACTGAAATAATGTGGTTGCACAAGTGTGCACAAGACTCCTAACTGGAATGAGCTGCAGTCAGAATTAACCAATTACATTAAAACTCATGTTTAATGGCACTTGCCACCATTTAAAGTGCCTCGAAATAACCTCATACTGTATATGTTTCACATTTTCTAGTAGGCTTTTCCTTACATTTTACTAGAACATCTGAAATTCATTTAGGGTTATTTAGGGTTTAAATGGTGGCAGGTGTGTGCTGACTCATTTAACGTGAGTTTGAATCTGTGTGGTTAATTCTGAACAGAGCAACAGCCCAAGAGATTTCAGTTGTTTATTTTTATTTCTCTCAAAAAGAGTTTTAAATCTAACTACAGTAAATTTAGTTGTACAGGTTATCGGTCACATTAACAGTAGAAAAGGTTTTGAAAAGATTTATATTGGTCTCTATTTTTTTCTATTACAAAAACCTGGCATTTGAAGAGGGGTATGTAGACCTTTCATATTTGCTGTATATCGTGTTCTGTTTTTACACTTCATAACTGCTTACCTGTATGAACAGTCTTGTGGCTGGCTAGGTTGCCCTTGTATCGGAAGGCAGCCTGGCAACAGTCGCACTTGTACGGCTTCTTTCTGTGGACCTGGCCCGTGTGATCTTTAGGGGAATCTTCTTCCGGGAAGCCCTCTGTGAGCAAAAGATATGTCGTCATTAGGGCTTTTTTTTTTTTTTTTTTAGACAGCGTGTAAATACTTTAGAATATGGAGGGGGGCCAGGTTGTACTTACCAGAGCTTGATGGAGAGAACTTCGATTCCCTGCAGTAAGAGTCGTCGGGAAAGAGGTGAGTGGTCTCCACTTGTTGAGGGCTATCGCAACCACAGGAGGAACATTTGCGGTGGCTGGAAGAGGAGAAGGAAGGCCATTCATGATTTGAAAGTTCCTCAAGCTGTGGTGGGAATCATTCACCCATTCCCTGCTCCCCATTTTTATTCATTGGCATTCAACACAGCACAAGACTTGAGCCCTCATTTTAGTGTCTTACTGGAGTTATGCTTTACTATTTAAATTATATTATGTTCAATTGTCTTATGTTAATTTTTTATTGATGTACAACCCTTTGTTTCAGCTGCGAATAATGTTAAACTAGCTTTATATTTTACATTTAAGTACAGTTGAGATGTATTTACCTTTTAAGTCCATTACATTTGTATTCAATCTTTAAGAACTGTTCCTTTTATAAACTGTATTTTTTTATTTAACTTTTGATTGTTAATTGAATAATTTAACCATCAATCATTGAAGTACATTAAAAAAAAATCCTGTATTTAAGCACAGTGTTAATGTTCAAACTGTGACGTAATAATACAGTGGCTTTCAATAATATTAAATTGTCCTTTTTTTTGCGGGTGGTACAATAAAACCTCTGTCTCATTTTTGACCACTGATATAGTAGATAGCAATTTGTTTCCAAAACCTTCCAGTGTTTTTGGATCTCTTCAACTAAAATGAACTCTGTGTAGCTGACAGTGGATATATGTAATCTTACCTGTCAACAGTCAGGGGATTTTCTTCTCTGTGTTCACTGGCTGCTTCTACCATTTGGGGTTCCCTCTCGCTGCCCCTGCAGGGACTAAGCGAAGGGGATCCGCTTTCGGGGCTTCCACTGGGAGCCTCAGTTTCCTTGTTCACTTGGGTTTGGTTCATTACAATGAATTTGTACTTCTTCCAGTTTCGCACCTTGGCTTCTTTGGGGCAATCAGGGGGCTGTTTGAGGCACAAGGTCGCATTTCTACTGCTGCTCGACTCGGTGGGCGAGTTGGGCTGGCAGTCGGATCTGAGGGGGCTCTGAGGGCTGCATATTACACCTTTCCCGAAACTTTGAGATGATCTTCGGCAGTTAGTAACAGGGTGCTGGACACTGTCTTCCTCCATGTGGGTGGCGGGTCCCGGTCGAATAATAGTGGGGTGGAAACCAGGGTGATTGATTATGGCCGAGGACTCCTTGAGAGGCACGTTGGTGCTGGGGACTTGCAAAAATGGTTTCTGCGACAATGAAGATACTCTGGGAGGGGTCCCGATTCGTTGGGAACTTTCGGGCTTGCCAGCAGGGATGTGACGATCACCATACACGTGATAGGAGCCGGAGGTGTTGATACCCCGGAAAACACTGTAACCCCTGCCCTCCTGAAGAGGGGGCAAAGTAGCTGTGTATCTGTTTTTTAGATCTAACTCTGTCACATGAATGGGCCTCAATGTGGAGAGTTGGTCAGCCATGGGTAACATGCCGGTCTGCACTTCTTCAACATCCACATTTAAAGACGGCCTGGGGAAACATAATCCAGCACATGTCACTGATTCCACTTCAGAAGATTTGTGTTTCCATTAATTCAGGAATTTCCATTAAATACGTTAGTCAATGTCTATACGTGATACGAGCCGTTGTTAGGACAATTTTTTTTTTTGCTTTGACTTGCGAGCAAAAACTTGAGATATGAGTGGTGTACGGTTGCAGTGAACTCAATTCACTTCACAACAAGCGCAGGTTTGGCAGGTTTCAAGCTGGTTATTGGCACTTCCACTTGAAGATCATTACACGTGGTGTATTTAAAACAGCCACATGGCTTTAAGTCTGCTTAGCTTAATGCTAACAAACAATGCAAAATGTCGTAGACGGGCTAAAGAATAGCCTCAGTGTCACAATGTTATAACTATTTAGCAACAGACATTTGAACACAAATGGTGTCTGTATTATACTGCCCCCTCGTGGCCAGGTTTCACACACCACAAGGAGCAGCACGATGTCCACTGAATTGAAGCAAAAAAATGCAGCAAAAACATTTACTGCTTTACATTCTTTAAATGTAATTATGCCATTACCGTATATTTTTATAACATAATAGGATAGAGATTATTTGAAACAAAGGACATTATTTTTTGGTGGGGGGTGGAATAAGGAAAGATGATTTGAGATATGAGTGCTTTGAGTAAAGAGGGTCACAGAACGAATTAAACTTCTCAATGCACCATTGCACTTCCTTGAGATCAATTCCTATTTAGACAGGGCCAGTTGAGTTTTTCAGGGAATAGCAGAGATTCCACAGGGGACAAAAAATGCCAATAGGCGAATTTGTGAATAGTGAACTGCGAATATGCGAGGAATTACTTTATACAACGTGTGTCAAACTCAAGGCCCCGGGGGCTAGATCTAATTTCACATCATTTTATGTGGCCGACGAAAGCAAATCACATGTCTCAACTTCCATGATTCTTGCTCAAATCCATCCATTTTCCATACCGCTTATCCTCACTAGGGTCGCAGGCATGCTGGAGCCTATCCCAGCCATCTTCTACAGTCTGAACTGGTTGCTAGCCAATCGCAGGGCACATAGAAACAAACAACCATTCATACTCACATTCACACCTATGGGCAATTTAGAGTCTTCAATTAACCTACCATGCATGTTTTTTGGGACGTGGGAGGAAACCGCAGTACACAAAGAAAACCCACGCAGGCACGGGGAGAACATGCAAACTCCACACAGGCGGGGCCGGGATTTGAATCCTGGTCCTCAGAACTGTGAGGCAGATGTGCTAGCCAGTCGTGTAAAATTTTTACCAAAATTTCCAATTAGCATTTTTGTGACCAAAACCCCTTTAACAGGAACTTTAACAATAGCTGAACAAATAATTATCCCAGACTTCGGATTTCAAAACTAGCTGCCCATCACTTTGCTGTGTATATTGTGTCATTTTCATATAATTTGATCAATAACAGTAGAGACATGGTCCACTGAATTTCCTTTTGAAAATCAATTAATTTTACTGATGAGTATTTGAATTATTAGCAGTTATCTATCAAAAGGTCATAATTGTTTCTAATTTAAAAAATATATTCTAAAGTAATATTTTGTAATGTTTTTATTTTTATTTGTTTATTCTTTAAATAGTACTAAGTGTGGCTGTTTCAGCATGGAGACATTTACAAAGCAACCATAATCAAAGCAGCATGAAAAAAATATATAATAATTGTATTTCATACATTACATGAAAATAATAGGATGACACAATTAAACATTTACTGTATATAGTTTCTCAGTCACAACTGCCCTCTGAAGGAAACTAACTACAATGTGGCCCACGACAACAATGGGTTTGACACCCCTGCGTGTATACCATGTGTGCTGCTATGGTTACCTGGACTTGATGAACCTCTGGCAGGTGTCAGCCACATGCTCCATCTGGAGGTACAGGGCAGTGTTCATGGTGCCCACCAGCATGCTGTCCGTCAGGTTCAGAAAGGACGTGTACATGAAGTCCAGGAGGTTTGAGAAACTCTTGGGGTCTATTTTGGAGTCTAAGCTGATGACACTGAGGTTTGTGTTCCCTGGGTTCATGAAGACCGAATAAAAGAAACCACTAGAAAGAAAGCACAGGAGTCAGGGTCATTGTTAACATTATTCACATTGCTCCCTGCGGCCCGGTTGCGATTCTGCATTACCTGCAGGCCACCAAGATGGCCTTGTGAGCATAAAAATGCTGTCCGTCCACTTGAATGGTGACATCAGTCAGGAGATTCCTGCTGCGGAGGCGGTTGAAGTTGAGCAGGACATCACCTGCATGGCGCGTAAATTGAACACACCCATTTGCAGTCATGGCCGTACTGTGAAAACTGAGCAAAAGGAACAAAAGGTTCAACACAAATGTTGTTCTTGTTCTGTTAAATTTTGGGTCAGCCAGACAATTCCCTGTTTTCCATACAATACGCTGTCGATATGACTGGAACGATTAATCGAGTTAACTTGAATAGTTTGACGCACTAACTGGCTAACGGTTAGCCACTTAACAGCCAGCCGCGAACCTAAGTTCACAACAGCCGACTCCACACTCTCGTAGGCTGACACCCATGTCACTCGCCTGGTTGACATTTTAAAGCCATACACACTCAAAGTCACAGATAATAGAATGTTAAAATGCTGACCCCAAGTGGAAAATAATAACGCCTGCACCGTTTTGATTATTCGATTATTTGATGGTCTAATCGGTAGCATAATCGATTCTAAAAATATTCGATAGCCGCAGCACTAATACATATGCTATCCTCCAAAGGTTTGGGGGTCATAAATGTCTTAGAAATGTCTTGTTTTTTTTTAACACGTCATAATTTCTAGGCTGTATTTCTGATTTATTTAATGATATCATAACTGAAAAAATAATTTTCTTTCAAAAGTAGCAACATTTTCTAGTGACTCCAAATTTTGAGCAGCAGTGTGTCTACGTATATGCTAATTTACTTCATATTCATTGTTCTATTTTCCATCCATTTTCTATACTGTTTATCCTAACTAGAAGCACAGGTGAGCTGAAGCTAATCCCAGCTGAGTCAAGGCAGGGTACATCCTTGGCTGGTCTCCATTGTATTTATTCAAACAATAAAATACATCCAACCAAGTACATATGCATAAAAAAATCCTCCAACCTCCTAAGAAAACAACATTAAAGTTATAATAACAACCTTTATTTTGTTTTTAGGTTTGAAGTTTTTTATGCTCATGTACTTTACTCCTTGAAGACATTAAGACAGGATTGAGGGTCTAAAAAAGAGCATTAGTAATAAATAACCAAATATTTTTCTGTCACATTATAGACTGTTTTGTGTGTTTTTCTTGTTTTAAAGCAGTTTTTTTTTCCTTAAAGATTTGAACTCAAAACAATTTGATGTTAGGACAAATTCTGCAATACTGAACTTTTCTTATTTTTCTCAGACAAGAAGAGCGATGACAAGGCAAAGCTAATAAGACCACGATACACTTTGATTACAACAGACAGCGATTAGGAGGCATATTTCCATAGTAACTTCCGATTGCTATGTTATGCTGCGATAAATTTCCTCACTGTGTGCATACCCATGAAGACAAAAACAAAATATATGGATCTAGGTTTCCCTTGCCTGGACACGGGTCACCGGGGCCTCCCTCTGGAACCAGGCCTGAAGGTGGGGCTCGAAGGCGAGCGCCTGGTGGCCGTGCCTGCACCCATGTGGCCCGGCCGGGCACAGCGCAGTGCAGTGTGAGCTGGGCGGTGGCCGAAGGCAGGGACCTTGGCGATCCGATCCCCGGCTACAGAAGCTGGCTCGAGGGACGTGGAATGTCACCTCTCTGGCAGGGAAGGAGCCCGAGCTGGTGTGTGAGGTTGAGAAGTTCCGACTAGATATAGTCGGGCTTGCCTCCACACACAGCTTGGGCTCTGGTACCAGTCCTCTCGAGAGGTGTTGGACTCTTTTCCACTCTGGAGTTGCCCACGGTGAGAGGCGCCGAGCAGGTGTGGGTATACTTATTGCCCCCCGGCTTGGCCCCTGTACATTGGGGTTCACCCCGGTGGACGAGAGGGTAGCCCCTCTCCGCCTTCGGGTGGGGGGATGGCTTCTGACTGTTGTTTGTGCCTATGCACCAAATAGCAGTTCAGAGTACCCGCCCTTTTTGGAGTCCTTAGAGGGGGTGCTGGAGAGCGCTCCCGCTGGGGACTCCATCGTTCTGCTGGGGGACTTCAATGCTCACGTGGGCAATGACAGTGAGACCTGGAAGGGCGTGATTGGGAGAAACGGCGCCCCCCGATCAGAACCCGAGTGGTGTTCTGTTATTGGACTTCTGTGCCCACCACGGATTGTCCATAACGAACACCATGTTCAAGCATAAGGGTGTCCACACGTGCACTTGGCACCAGGACACCCTAGGTCGCCGTTCGATGATCGACTTTGTGGTCGTGTCATCGGACTTGCGGCCGCATGTCTTGGACACTCGGGTAAAGAGAGGGGCGGACCTGTCAACTGATCACCACCTAGTGGTGAGTTGGCTCCGATGGTGGGGGAAGATGCCAGTCCGACGTGGCAGGCCCAAACGTATTGTGAGGGTCTGCTGGGAACGTCTGGCAGAATCCCCCGCCAGAAGGAGTTTCAACTCCTACCTCCGGCAGAACTTCACCCAGGTCCTGGGAGAGGCGGGGGACATTGAGTCCGAGTGACCATGTTCCGCGGCTCTATTGCCGAGGCGGCCGACCGGAGCTGTGGCCGTAAGGTAGTCTGTGCCTGTCATGGCGTCAATCCCCGAACCCGTTGGTGGACACCAGTGGTGAGGGATGCTGTCAAGCTAAAGAAGGAGTCCTATCGGGCCTTTTTGGCCTGTGGGACAGCTGAGGCAGCTGATGGGTACCGGCTGGCCAAGTGGAATGCGGTTTTGGCTGTCGCTGAGGCAAAAGCCCGGGCGTGGGAGGAGTTCGGTGAGGCCATAGCGCATGACTTCCGGGCGGCTTCGAGGAAATTCTGGTCCACCATCCGGCGTCTCAGGAGGGGAAAGCCGTGCACCATCAACACTGTGTATACTGGGGATGGGGCGCTGCTGACCTCGACTCGGGACGTTGTGAATCGGTGGGGAGAATTCTTCGAAGACCTCAATTCCACCGACACGGTTTCCCTTGAGGAAGCAGAGTCTGGGTTCTCTGAGGCGGGCTCTCCTATCTCTGGGGTTGAGGTCACCAAGGTGGTTAAAAATCTCCTCGGTGGCAAGGCCCCGGGGGTGGATGAGATTCGCTCGGAGTTCCTAAAGGCTCTGGATGTTGTGGGTCTGTCCTGGTTGACACGCCTCTGCAACATCGCGTAGACATCGGGGACAGTGCCTCTGGATTGGCAGACTGGGGTGGTGGTCCCCCTTTTTCAAAAGGAGGGTGTGTTCCAACTACAGGGGGATCACACTCCGCAGCCTCCCTGGTAAGGTCTATTCATGGGTGCTGGAGAGGAGGGTCCGTCGGGAAGTCAAATCTCAGATTCAGGAGGAGCAGTGTGGTTTTCGTCCTGGCCATGGAACAATGGACCAGGTCTCGGCAAGGTCCTCGAGGGTGCATGGGAGTTCGCCCAACCAGTCTACATGTGTTTTGTGGACTTGGAGAAGGCGTTCCACCGTGTCCCTCGTGGAGTCCTGTGGGGAGTGCTTCGGGAGTATGGGAGTATGGGGAACCTGATATGGGCTGTTCGGTCCCTGTACGACCGGAGTAAGAGTTTGGTCCGCATATCCAGCAGTAAGTCGGACTCGTTCCCGGTGAGGGTTGGACTCCGCCGAGGCTGCCCTTTGTCACCGATTCTGTTCATAACTTTTATGGAGAGAATTTCTAGGCGCAGCCGAGGCATAAAGGGGGTCCGGTTTGGTGTCCTCAGAATTGCATCTCTGCTTTTTGCAGATGATGTGGTTCTGTTGGCTTCATCAAGCCGTGATCTCCAACTTTCACTGGAGCGGTTCGCAGCCGACTGTGAAGCGGCTGGGATGAAAATCAGCACCTCCAAATCTTAGACCATGGTCCTCAGTCGGATAAGGGTGGAGTGCCCTCTCCGTGTCGGGGATGAGATCCTGCCCCAAGTGGAGGAGCTCAAGTATCTTGGGGTCTTGTTCACCGGTGAGGGAAGAATGGAACGGGAGACAGCCGGATCGGTGCAGCATCTGCAGTGATGCGGACTTTGTATCGGCCCGTGGTAAAGAAGGAGCTAAGCCGAAAGGCGAAGCTCTCGATTTACCGGTTGATCTACGTTCCTATCCTCACCTATGGTCACAAGCTGTGGGTCGTGACCGAAAGAACAAGATCCCGGATAGAAGCGGCCGAAATGTGTTTCCTCCGCAGGGTGTCCGGGCTCTCCCTTAGAGATAGGGTGAGAAGCTCGGTCATCCGGGAGGGGCTCAGAGTAGAGCCGCTACGTCTCTCGGCTTGCCTGGGAACGCCTCCGGATCACCTCGGAAGAGCTAGAGGAAGTGGCTGGGGAGAGGGAAGTCTGGGCTTCCCCTGCTGAGGCTGCTGCCCCCGCGACCCGACCTCAGATAAGCGGAAGACAATGGATGGATCTGTGCATCTTGTGGTAATAAAGAAGCTATTGCGTTGACACTTGGCACTCTCTCACCAGGAGGCGGCGCAATTGTAAAATTGTAGAAAAAAGTACTGTCAACCTCTTTGCCTTGATCTTTTTTAATACAGTTAATTACAGGATTATTACTGTACTGATAAAGGCTATTGCATATGCTCAATGAGTCCACTGCCTTAATATTTCGAATATTAACTGCAAAATAAAAAATAGAATAAAAAAAATAATAGATGGAGTGGGTAAAAAAAAGGAACCCCACATTTCTAATTTTCTAACTAAATCCTAAACTCTACATGTTTTCCTCCCTACCCCAACCTGAGAATAAATCAACCAAACCCCATTTTTTTAAGAGAAAAAAAATGATCATGTTGATGCTGCATTCAAGGACGCTTTGCTTTTTCTGCGTAGTTACTTGGGGGCCACACCAAGCAACTTAGGCCCTGAACTGAACACAACAGCGGTGCGTTCAAGTTCAGCCTGCGCCATTCGTAGTTTGTCTTGAAATTCTGTTCGGAGGACGAAAACAAGTCTCCTCGCATGTGTTAAGTTCAGTCGACAATGTACAGACTGTAAAAAAGACGCTCGAACCAGACAGACCGGTCCGATTGCGCCACAGTTAGTGACAGCGGGGTAGTAAAAAAGTTTGCAAGCGTAAGTGCGTCCATAAAAAGAATGTGGCTACGATTCATAGTCAAACGCCCAACTTTTTCAACCGCGCAAAAGCCCGTTCACAAAGTCAACAAGTAAAATACGCATTCAACACTTCTACCACTAAAAAGTCACAAACTATCAATAAGGTTGTAAAAACGGACTCTCTCAATTTTATTTAACATGGGAAATGTGAAAATAGCAAGCTGGCCGAAAACGACAACCCTAAAGTTGTGCTTCTGTGCGGGGAAAAGGGAACGCGAGGAAGGGTGGTGAGGGGAGAAGAAAAAAAAAACTAACCTTGTCAAAGTTTCCTCGAAAATCCGAGCCACTCCACTTCTGTGAATCCAGTTCTAAGAAACTGAGCTGCTCAATTCTCGGAATTTCAACATAGGACCGTACCATTTCCTGGACGGCGGGGTGGTCGCGAAAAAAAAAAAACATCGGCCTAATTCCAACACTCTGTTCATAAAATTACACAGTGTAACACAAACGTCGTATGTAAGGACTCCATTGACTTCTTTTTCCCCATTTGTGCTGCATTCGTTATCGTTAACGTCGTGTTTTGGAGTGCTGCGTCGAGCTCCCCGAGCAGTGGAACATTCCGAGTGAGCGGTCAGCTGACCAAGTTATAAATACTGAGAGCAAAATGAGAACATGTTGAACTTGTGGCCGCACACTCGCCCAGAATCACACGTCAAGTCTCACTTTACAAGTTTCATCATGCGCCACACGTATTACGCTGCCCCACGTCCTAATAATTGATCAAAACCTGATTTCTTTGCTATGTTATGGATTCTTTATAAGGCTTGAGGGTGTTATTTTACCCGATAAACTTGATAAACCGATGCACTGTACACTTCATACACTAACTCACGTTCACAATGTCTTTATTTTGATGGCCAGATAGATATGATATTATAGATATTATAGTAGTAAAAATATTTTGAGTACAATGAATCAACCTTTGGTCACGATTAATAAACACAATAATTCCTTGATTTAAAAACTTAAGTGCTTATTTCACTACCAAAAGTCAAGTTTAAATAGAACAATCAGAAATAAATTTGTGAAAAGTAAACAATAATATTAATAATATATTAAAAAGTATCGCAATAGAATACATACAAATACAAACCCAACCTACATGCACTCCTGTAAAAATTTGCATCATGCAGAAATCAATTGTAACACATCCAAAAACTAAACTTGTCTAAAACAGTCATGTTGCCAGCGCAGGAACTTGCATACAGGCGAGCGCAAGAATCGTTTGTCTTCTATTATAATGCTTATATGATCGTAGAAAGCCAAATCGAGAACACAGTAAAAGTCTGAAAGTCTACGAAGTCTAAAAGTCCAGCCCTCAAAAACAGATAGTAGGAAGGGACGATTACGATTAATAAACACAATTAATTGTTGATTTCAAAACAGCAAGTTACAGCATTTTTCTTCGATTGTAATGTTTTTGTGATGGTGAGAAGCCAAAATTGAAAACACGTTAAAATTCGATGAACCGCTGAGCTCTGATAGGTAGATACAGTAGATAAATGGATGGATTGTTAGCTGGATAGATAGATTTTCACAGCAACAATATTCACACATACACTCATACTAATAATAGAGAAAGAATCAACAACGTAAAAAAACAAAGAGCACCATTGAGTAAAAATAAAAATGTAAACATAATCTAAACAAAAAATGCAAAAAAAAAACCAGATTAATTAAAGGCTGTGGCATGTTCATATGCAGTGTGTAAGAAATATAGTCTCATATTGCTACAGTAATTTTTGTACAATTGGTGCAAAGTATAACATTATTGTATCTGAGCGATGCAATAATGGATTATGATAAATCCAATACATACGATGTATGAAACTGTTGAAATGCATAATACTCAATATATGCATATACTGTAATACACTAGTTCTATAGCACATTAAAAGACATTACAGTACGGTAATTGAAGTATTAAAATGTAAACATATTAATCATACTGTCACATTCTACAGTCATTTTTGAACAATGGCAGCAAATCGAGAGGTATAAATATGAATAATATGAACAGTATAGTATAGTATCTATGTTAATATCAATAATACTCATTGGACATGTTTAATATCCATAACATTATTGTACAGTGTCCCATAAATGAATAGTGAATGTAAAAAAAAAATCTAAAACACACTTTTTATTTTTTTTATTATTATTTATGTCTCCTATTCTTGTGAAGGAAAGCACGCAAATCATCCATCCATCCATCCATCCATTTTCTGAGCCGCTTATCCACACTAGGGTCGTGGGAGTGCTGGAGCTTATCCCAGCTATCTTCGGGCAGGAGGCGGGGTACGCCCTGAACTGGTCGCCAGCCAATCGCAGGGCACACATAAACAAACAACCATTCGCACTCACATTCACACCGACTAACAATTTTTGAGTCTTCAATCAAGCTACCACGCATGTTTTTGGGATGTGGGAGGAAACCGGAGTGCCCGGAGAAAACCCACGCAGGCACGGGAGAGAACATGCAAACTCCACACAGGCGGGGCCGGGGATTGAACCCCAGTCCTCAGAACTGTGAGGCAGACGCTCTAACCAGTCGCCCACCGTGCCGCGCATGCAAGTTAGAATTTATTTTTTACATGTTTTTCATTGTCTATGTTTTACAGCAATACATTTGTCGAATGTTGAAAGCACGTGCTAATGCGTACACCAAGGGCTCAACTTTCCACCTGCGCTTGCCTTTGCTTATCTGTTCCCACCGCTTCCTGTCTCACCACCACACAGCCGCATATCTAAGTATTACAAGGTGCAAGAGCCACTTGCACAACACATGTGTTAGTCGAGTGTGGACCTTAATGACCTTTAATGGGGAATAAACTACTATTCATGTCACATCAAAATAAAATAAAATAAACAATGACAGTGAGAGGATTTGGAACTGGGAGCTCTATACTCATAAACAAGTGCGTAAGGGAAATACCACTTCCTCTGTTTGTCATATAAGCCTCATCGTGATGCACGCAACTTTTCATATTCCCTCACCAGCCACTATAATGCAGCACATTTGATTGACATGGTCAGAGATCTATTAGTAGCTATTACTATGAAGTGTTTTGACTTTGTCCTCATCAGAATCAGTCAGTCATCATGAAAATGGAGCCGAATGATACTACGAGGTCTTATTATAAGTGGCCAAACATTTGCATACATACCAGTGCAATGTCTCTTAAAATGTGTTTCAAAGAAGACTGAAACAGTGGCTACTTGCAGAGTACATATTTACACTTACGTTTATGGCCAATTTTTCGGCCAGCAGACCTAGACAGACAATCTGACAATACGCACAGGCGTATATTCTTTATCCTCTACAAAAAAAAAAAAAAAATTATTACAGCAGCTTATTGAATCACTTACAGTAGTTGTGAAACTCTTCTTCGTTTGTTTCTGCATGACTGTATTATACTGCCCACCAGTGGCAAGTAGCACATCCTGGAAGGATCGTAATTCACAAACTGTTAAACTGTTTAGCAGTCTTTACATTTAGGTATGCTATTACTTTGTATTTTTGTAACGTTCAATATTTGAGGCTACGATTTGGCTTATCAGAACCACATTGGAACTTACTTGCATTTCCATTGATTTCAATGGGGGAAAATGATCTGTGTTTTGAGTTGCAAAGGTGGTCATGGAACAAATTTAAGTCGTATCTCAAGGCACAACTGTAATTGGATGTTGTCAAGCTTAAAATGTCCACTATATCATATTCAAATATGAATTGATATGAGACTTTTACAGAAATTACACATATATTTGTTAAACAGTAAACAATCAGCTTCCTAGGCAAAGGTCCACCATGTGCTCATAAAATGCTAACATTAGCCAAACATTTCCACGCTGTCATTGTCCATCCTGTTGGCAAGCCCATATATTTTGTTGTTTGCAGTTGATATATTAATAATATAAGTGAAGCTTGACCAATATGCATTTTTAACAGGCTGAAGCTCAATAGAAAGTCTCCGATTTATTGATGTGAAAATCTATGAATTTCAAACAATTCCGAAGCAAACATACTAAATTCAAATAAACAACTGTCTTCGTCACAAAAATGTTCTCTGCATATGAACTTGTTTAAACTACTGCTCTTCACGTCACTATGGCAACTATAAGTCTAAAAGTCTATAGATTGCTTTCTAATGTTTTCAGTTTAGATTCTTTTTCCCTGCAGTTACCCTTAATTCTTTCCCCCCCCTCTTCCTTTCAATGAAAACATATTTTTCTCCATTTGAAATGTACAGAAGAACAACGCGACATACAGTATTTGGTGAAAATCAATCACCAAAACAGTTTTTTTCCCCCCTACAAGTTACAGTGCAGAATCACATAAATGAATATTGCATATCTTTTTACACTTAAAGTCCCATCCATCCATCCATTTTCTGAGCCGCTTTTCCTCACTAGGGTCGCGGGCGTGCTGGAGCCTATCCCAGCTGTCATCGGGCAGGAGGCGGGGTACACCCTGAACTGGTTGCCAGCCAATCGCAGGGCACATAGAAACAAACAACCATTTGCACTCACAGTCATGCCTACGGGTAATTTTAGAGTCTCCAATTAATGCATGTTTTTGGGATGTGGGAGGAAACCGGAGTGCCTGGAGAAAACCCACACAGACACGGGGAGAACCTGCAAACTCCACACAGGCGGGGCCGGGGATTGAACCCGGGTCCTCAGAACTGTGAGGCTGACGCTCTAACCAGTCGGCCACCGTGCCGCCACTTAAAGTACCCTTAAAGTGAAAATGTTTTCCCGTTCTTCCTTGTGGCTGTTTAGAAACAAATGATTTTTTTTGAGAAAAACACACATGAGGGGGTTGGCCATCAAGGTGGCCGAGTTTCAGTCTAGGGTGGCCGCGGCCACTCCTGGCCACCCACTGGCTCCGCCCCTGGTCATCGGATGCAGGACAACTGAAATGCCGAAAAAGAATCCATAATTCAGTACTCCATAGTTGTCAGTCTTTGACCATATTTTCCACAATTATCTTCAAATATGTAAAATGTATTTAAAAAAAAAAAAACTAAATTCTGAATTTAATTAACAGGATCTTAAATACGTTCTATGAATACACACACAAACCGATATACTGTGTGTGTGTGTGTGTGTGTGTATATATATATATATATATATATATATATATATATATATATATATATATATATATATGTATATGTTTTTTTAAAAAAGAAGGGTGATTTGTTGTTGTTGATGACCCAGGACACGCTGGAGAGACTACGTCTTTCGGCTGGCCTGGGAACGCCTCAGGATCCCCCCGGAAGAGCTGGATGAAGTGGCTGGGGAGAGGGAAGTTTGGGCGTCCCTGCTAAAGCTACTGCCCCCGCGACCCGACCTCGGATAAGCGGTACAAAATGGATGGATGGATGGATGGGTGATTTGTCAATGTTAACAAGCGCACCCACTTGCCTCGAATGAACTCAGTTGACCTGGAGCCTCGACACAGACGCATATCAACGTGCCTGTACCAAAACATGACCCAGGCACATGGTTGCCTGACAGGGATCAAAGGTCACGTCAGTAAAATATGACTCTGAAACTAGTTTGGTCTTCACACATATATAGCCAGAGGGGGGAAGGGGCCACGTATTCATTCCTCCTGAGCCAGCAACCTTGCACTTGACAACAAAATTACAGCAACAGTAACAACACAAAAATCCTGCAACATGACTTTATCTACTTTACCTTTGCCTTACCGCAAAACTGCACATAAGTGGGAACAAAACAATGTGCCGTGATCTAAATAAACAAGACCTACAAATACCTGCCTAATATATTTATAGCATACTGCCACAGTGTCTTTTTCAGCAGCTGTTGCTGAGGTGCCTGTTGTTGAAACACTCCGGTGAATATGGAAAGTCCATGCGAGCTGTACGTTTTGAACTTTGAGCCGCTTTAATTACGTGTGCCTGAGGCTTACACGGAGTTGACTTGCTGGTGGTATGCTGCCTTTGCATCATGATTCACATGACCCGCATGCATCAAGTAAGTGCTACTGTTGTTTACAAACAGTGTTTAAAAATGAAAATAATAGATACAGATTTTTTTAATTTCAAAATTCGAATGATTCATGTTTGTTGTAATAAATCTCCATCCGTTGTCTTTTAACATCCATTTATATGCACAAGTCTAATTAGAATTCCTCAAGGTATTATATATATATATATATATATATATATATATATATATATTATATACAGCAAAGTATTAATTACAATTAAAAGTATAGGTAAGTTAAATTAAAAATGAAATTACTAGATACATAAAAATTACATGAAAAAATTAAAGTTCAATGAAAATTAATGAAAAAAATAAATGTAAAAGCAAATAAAAAATGACTAATTATATGAAAATATGTTAAAATTAACATTTTAATAAAATAAAAATTAAATGAAAACATTTTTAAATGATAAATTAAAAATTTTATTGAAATGAAATTGCTATTTACATTCTGTGAAAACTGTGTAAAAATAATCTTTTAAATAAATTAAAACCATTTAGAAAATAACACTTAAATGCAATTAATACACGAAACAAATTAACAAAATACATTAAAAATAAAAGAACATCTGATAAGAAAAAACAATGAACAAACACACAGTTATTATAATACATTGAAAATTACACCTTTAATTTAAAATCAAATTAACATTTTAATCTAAAATTAATTAAAACAAACGATGATTTAATTGAAAATAAAAAAATACATAGAACATCAATATAAATGACATTATAAAATAAAATAAATGAACACCAAAAAATGAAATACAATTTACGTAATTCTTTACTGTATTTTTAGATCAAATGGAAAAAACAGAAGAAAAAAAATAATATATATATATATACATATATATATACATCTATTTATATTTAAATTACGTTTAAAATTACATTAAAATAACTTAAAAATTAAATCCATCCATTTTCTACCGCTTATCCGAGGTCAGGTCGCGGGGGCAGTAGCTTTAGCAGGGACGCCCAGACTTCCCTCACCCCAGCCACTTCATCCAGCTCTTCCGGGGGGATCCCGAGGCGTTCTCAGGCCAACCGAAAGACGTAGTCTCTCCAGCGTGTCCTGGGTCATCCGGTGGGACGTGCCCGGAACACATCACCGGGGAGGCGTCCGTGAGGCATCCGAATCAGATTCCCCTGTCACCTAATCTGGCTCCTCTCGATGTGGAGGAGCAGCGGCTCCCGGATGACCGAGCTTCTCACCCTATCTCTAAGGGAGATCACGGACACCCTGCGGAGGAAACTCATTCCGGCCGCTTGTATCGGGGATCTTGTTCTTTCGGTCACGACCCACAGCTTGTGACCATAGGTGAGGGTAGGAACGTAGATCAACCGGTAAATCGAGAGCTTCGCCTTTCGGCTTAGCTCCTTCTTTACCACGGGCTGATACAAAGTCCGCATCACTGCAGATGCTGCACCGATCCGCCTGTCTCCCGTTCCATTCTTCCCTCACCCGTGAACAAGACCCCAAGATACTTGAACTCCTCCACTTGGGGCAGGATCTCATCCCCGACACGGAGAGGGCACTCCACCCTTATCCGACTGAGGACCACGGTCTAAGATTTGGAGGTGCTGATTTTCATCCCAGCCGCTTCACAGTCGGCTGCGAACCGCTCCTGTGAAAGTTGGAGATCACGGCTTGATGAAGCCAACAGAACCACATCATCTGCAAAAAGCAGAGATGCAATTCTGAGGACACCAAACCGGACCCCCTTTATGCCTCGGCTGCGCCTAGAAATTCTCTCCATAAAAGTTATGAACAGAATCGGTGACAAAGGGCAGCCTTGGCGGAGTCCAACCCTCACCGGGAACGAGTCCGACTTACTGCCGGATATACGGACCAAACTCTTACTCCGGTCGTACAGGGACCGAACAGCCCATATCAGGTTCCCCATACTCCCATACTCCCGAAGCACCCCCCACAGGTCTCCACGAGGGACACGGTGGAACGCCTTCTCCAAGTCCACAAAACACATGTAGACTGGTTGGGCGAACTCCCATGCACCCTCGAGGACCTTGCCGAGAGCTGGTCCATTGTTCCATGGCCAGGACGAAAACCACACTGCTCCTCCTGAACATGGTCCACTCTGACTCGATGTCCCCCGCCTCCCCTGAACGTGAGCAAAGTTCTGTGGGAGGTGGGAGTTGAAACTCCTTCTGAGAGGGGATTCTGCAAAACGTTCCCAGCAGACCCTCACAATACGTTTGGGCCTGCAAGGTCCTCAACATACAGGCCCCAAGCCAGGGGGCAATAAGTATACCCACACCTGCTCGGCGCCTCTCACCGTGAACAACTCCAGAGTGGAAGAGAGTCCAACCCCTCTCAAGAGGACTGGTACCAAAATGGCGAGTCCGACTTTTTCTAGTCGGAAATTCTCGACCTCGCACACCAGCTCGAGCTCCTTCCCTGCCAGAGAGGTGACATACCACGTCCCTATAGCCAGCTTCTGTAGCCAGGGATCGGATCACCAAGGTCCCCACCTTCGGCCACCGCCCAGCTCGCACTGCACCCGACCCCTATAGTCCCGCCCATAGGTGTTGAGCCCATGGGAAGGCGGACCCACGTTACCCTTTCAGGCTGTGCCCGGCAGGGCCCCATGGGTGCAGGCCCAGCCACCAGGCACTCGCTTTCGAGCCCCACCTCCATGCCTGGCTCCAGAGGTGGACCCCGGTGACCCGCGTCCCGGCAAGGGAAAACTGAGTCCATTGTTTGTCGTCATCATAAGGGGTCTTTGAGCCGTGCTTTGTCTGGTCCCTCACCTAGGACCTGTTTGACATGGGTGACCCTGCCAGGGTCATAAAGCCCCAGACAACTTAGCTCCTAGGATCATTGGGACACACAAATTAAATCAACATTTTAATTTAAAATTTAATTTAAATCTCATTAGAGCAATAATTTGGGGAAACCTTGCCTCAAGGCTAAGTTATGGAACAATTGTGTGTTTTGTATGTTAATGTTGCTGTTCCTCCAGTCACAAGCTAGTCATAAAACGATTATATATCAATCAATCTATTGTATTACACATATTCTCATCACTTTTTAAGAAGAAGAAGAAGAATCACCTTTTATTCTCATGAACATGCATGATCTTAGCCATTGGGCCACGGCTTTTCATACTTGCTCACACAACTGGAGAGGTGCCCTGGCTGGTCCACCAGTATTCCAGACCAAAGTAGTTGACCGTGACTATTCTCTTCTCCTGATTTCAAATTACTATCGGTCAAGTATTGACTGTTTTAATAGCATATTAATTGTCAAGAAATCATCATGTGTGTAACATGCTCCCCTTACAAAACTGTGATTGAACATGTGTCACTTTTGATCATCTGTTTAAAGTCAGCCATGTCCTAAGTATATTAGTGTCCACAGGGTACTCACAATAATGGTGGCCTTGTTGTCCTAAACCAAAGAATGCATGATCAATCTTTGCAGTCTAAATGGATTAAGTTTGAAGTGGAAAAGATTTAGCCATAGGCTGCATCTCATCCACACAATTAGTAACAACAGTAAGAAGTTCAAACTTTATCTTAGCTAACCTTCATCTGAAATGTTTTATTTCTTTGGCATTTTATAATGCATATTATGCATATGCAATCCTTTTATTATTTGCAGTGCAGCTGTTAAAGTGTAAAACATATCGGATATTGAGCCCCAGCCAGTGCACGCTTGATAAAAGAGCATTTTCACTGCGAGGAATTGATCACAGTGAACCTTGACTATATGGAATGTTAAGCAATAAATGCACAAAACAAACACAAACACATTACGACACCCCCACCCCACCTCCTCGTTTCACTGTGGAAAAGTACCAGGGTACACCATGTCAACATGGCAGATTCCCCTGTTGTTTTACAGCAAAGCCAGTGAATTGTCAGGGGGTGGGCTTGTGCATAAACAGGGGGCGTGGTGTGTATATGCATTTGTGTGCGCATGTGTATGTGTTCATGCATGTGAGAGGCAGAGGAATGTTATTGATGTTTTTCTGGGCACCTCTCCAGTTAGCTGAGGTTTGGACGTGTAGCGCCGTAATAGAAGAGCTGGGAACATTTTTGGAGGGAGGTTAAATAATTGGTGGGGCTTATTTTGCCTCAACAAGCTCTTTCGGCCACATGAGGAAAAATTCTGAATTCGTCTTTTGAATTGTCTTCGTTTTTCAGTGGTGGGAAGTAACAAAGTACAAATATTTTGTTCCTGTACTTATGTAGATTTTTCAGGTATCTGTCCTTTTTTACTTTTATTCACTAAATTTGTCAATTGATATGTGTACTTTGTACTCCTTACTTTGCCAAATTAGGATGGTCACTTTTTTCAACCTCCGCAGATGAAGATGACATGGCATAAAAAAAAGACAAAACTGAAGAATGGTAAAGTCAACCACTTTTAGGTTCTTCATTCATTGATTGAGATGTTGGGGTTTTATATGGTGGAAAAAGACAGGGACAGCAGCGACATGGAGGAAATTGAACCAGGGAACATTAAGAACGAGGGCAACAAATTCGTAGAAGCAAGACCAGTCTCTGGCATTCGAACATTCTCCGTCTAATCTCAAAAACCACATACAAGTAAGGTGTATTTTTTCAGTTATTTGGAGTAGCTAATTTAGCAATTTTTATTGGTCATTTCACATTAGCGAATCTATGGAAACACATAGTCTACATAATAGTTGCGCAAAAGTCGAGGAAACGCTAGCTAGCTTTTAAACGACATGCGACATGTTGAGTGACTTTTTTCCCCTTCTCATTACGAGCAATCTGTATGTTAATAAAAACGAGAAACTATTTTATGTCCAGAGAAGTGTTTTTTTTCCCTCTATCACACTGTTTTCAAAATAGGTATTGTGTATAATTAACAATTCAAAAAGTTTTACTTTTATACTACAGTGTACTTTTTTAGAGTTGAATCAGTACTTTTATTTTCAACAATCTTTTTATAAAATTATCTGTACTTCTACTTGAGTACAGCGTATGAGTACTTTTGCCAGTCAGTATTATAAGGTGCAGTTGAGACCTTTACATTTCACCCCTGAAAAAGCTTAAACTTTCCATTAAACCTTATATTTATTGTATTCATTAAATGTTGGCAGCACAATGGACGACTGGTTAGCACATCTGCCTCACAGTTCTGAGGACCGCGATTTAAATCCCGGCCCCACCTGTGTGGAGTTTGCATGTTCTCCCCGTGATTGTGTGGGTTTTTTCCGGGTACTCCGGTTTCCTCCTACATCCCAAAAACATGCGCGGTAGGTTGATTGAAGACTCGAAATTGCCCGTAGGTCTGAATGTGAGTGTGAATGGTTGTATGTGCCCTGCGATTGGCTGGTGACCAGTTCAGGGCGTACCCCGCCTCTCGCCTGAAGATAGCTGAGATAGGGTCCAGCACGCCCGTGACCCTAGTGAGGATAAGCGATACAGAAAATGGATGGATGGATAATTAAATGTTATGCTCTTAAAAAAGCGTACTGGTCAAGCTCCCATACTTTAAAAAAAAAAATATATATATATATTAACTTCAAACAGATAATGTACATGCAAACAGCAAAATATGTGAGCTTGCTGAAAGGGTGGACATTTTTGGTTAATGTTAACATTTTATGAGCACATAGTGGACCTTCACTTAGCAAAAGGATGCATCTAGCAAACTGACTGTGTACTGTTTGATAAATATAATTCAAATTTCTCTATGACGGAGTGGACATGTTAAGTTTGACAACATCCAACTACACTCACAGTATGATGGAAATGGGAAACATAAGTGTAGTTTTTCTGCAATCAGCCACCATTTCAGCCTCCATTGAAGAAAGACAAAATCCTGGTTGTAATGTCACTGGAAACATCAGCGAGTTTGTTAAGGGGTGGTAACCTCATAATGACAAGGTGGACAGCCAAATGTTCAATATGATTATGAAAATGGAATGTACATGATCAAAATGACTCATTTTGTGAAATAACTTCTGTACAATACTGGTTTTATTTAGTATAATTTAACCATTTATTGCGCACACTGTAGTTAGCAGAGAATGTGTGTGATATTGCCAAAATCACATACATCCAATGAAATATAATCAAATAAAATGGAGGGAACACATTTTGGTGGACGACTGGTTAGCAGATCTGCCTCACAGTTCTGGGGACTGGGGTTCAAATCCCGGCCCCGCCTGTGTGGCGTTTGCATGTTCTCCCCGTGCCAGGGTGGGTTTTCTCCGGGCACGCCGGTTTCCTCCCACATCCCAAAAACATGCGTGGTAGGTTGATTGAAGACTCTAAATTGCCCGTAGGTGTGAATGTGAGTGCGAATGGTTGTTTGTTTCTATGTGCCCTGCGATTGGCTGGTGACTGGTTCAGGATGTACACCGCCTCCCGCCCGAAGATAGCTGGGATAGGTTCCAGCGCGCCTGCGACCCGCGTGAGGATTACCGGTAAAGAAAATGGATGGATGGATGGATCATCACACTGGTATGTGTGCAGATGTTTGGCCACTTATAATAAGACCTCAGAGGTTAATTATTCTGCTTCATGTTCATGATGGCTGAGTGATTCTGATGAAGACACCAAAGTCACTTCATGGTCATATTGACCCACCTCTGTCATTTTTGCTGAGGTTTCTTCAGTCATTGCCACGGAGCAAAGCTGTTTGGTTTGCCCCTCTGGTCCCACACACTGTGTAGAAACTCCACACAAAGTGAGATGGGCTCTTGTTTAATGTCACTGAAATGTAAACAGTGGCTCTTGAAGGTGATAGAAGGTAGCTGGCTGTTGTTTGTTGCATGCTTATTCACTGATGCAGGAGAAATGCCATCGTGGGACTGCGGGTGGAGGAAGAAATGCTGTGGCCATTTATCTCCGTTTCAGAGATAAAACAAACATTTGGAAGTGAAGTTCTTGAAAATGAAACCATTATCGTTTCAATATTAACATGGTTTGTATATGAAAATAGACATGCCTGAGTGTTAAGGGCAGCCTAGTGGTTATCATGTCTGCCTCGCATCAGCGGTTATCCGGCGCAATTGCAGCATGCAGTTAGCTAGCTAGCTATGCCTACACACTGAAAATACATCTTTCCCTCAGATAGTCCGCTAGCATGGCCGCTTTAGAGCGCCTCATTGTCGCGCCATGAGTACATGAACATCTTGCAGAGAAAGATAGAAGATCATGGAGAGGGACATTTTTTTTCCAAAAGTCCAACTTGACAGCCAGCGTGTGGACCGGGGCATCAAGCTGGCGTTTGCACTTTAGAGCACCTTGTTGTTGGCTGTTAGTGTGCACAAGGCAGAAGAGCGAGAAAGAAGTTTTTAAATTTGAATTTTTTTTAAATTTTTTATAAAAGTCCGACTTGACAGTCAGCGTGTGGCTTGGGGCTTTGTGCAGGTGCATGGCCGTTTGAGAGCGCCTAGTTGTCGCGGCGTGGAAAAAAACCCTTGACGACTCGGTTGGGACATATTTGATCTACAAAGTGGGAAATGTTGCAGCTCAAACGTAGCAATGTGTAGGCATAAGTAAGCTGCTCGACGAAGTAGCATCCATTTTTCTGGGACTGGTGGTGGTATTTCACTGACAACTGACAGTTGAGCACGGGGAGGTTTCAGAGGACATGCTCACAGTGGTTGAAAGCAGAGAGAACGGTTGATTTTTCACAATTTTGAAGATTAATTCTTTATATGTGATGACTTTTTTTTATCATTCAAATAAGACAGGTTTGCTGACAACACTGTGATGAGTCAAATTCATAAGAAATGTATTTTCACTCTCCAGCGACTTTTAACGTAAAAACCAATCCATAAATGATATATTGTTCAAATATTATAGTTATTTTGAAAAAGTGCTGTGTCACAGCTTTCCGTTAAAGGTGATACGGCAAATACTTGAGATTTTTCTTCAGGATTTTAGGATGGCCTGCAGCCCTGCATCCCACTAGAATAGATCCGCCTATTCTGAGAAGATCTCCACATTCAGAAGCTAAGATGACAACTTTTAAAGCTGTGTTTACTTGAGGATCATTGATGTGATTTATTCACAAATCCAACCTTGAACCTGAAGACTAACACAAGCTAACCCAATAGCCTACCCCATACAATATACTTGTTGCATGTGATGTCATTGCTCAATTACGTCTAAACAGGATTGATAAGCAGAATCTTCAGGCAAGCAAACAAGCGATTCCAAAAGAATTAAATTACAGGGAACCGACTCTCAAAAAGAACTGGTTTCCAATAGCGGCATGCTGGCCACTGCGGTGATTTAAAGATTATATGTGCTAATAATGATGATAATAATGATGACGTGTTCAATGAACTGCTTTCTACAATGATTCAGAGGGTTCGATGTCCTCTGTTCACATATTTATGAATCTTCTTCTTTTCCTTTCGGCTTGTCCCGTTAGGGGTCGCCACAGTGTGTCTTCCTTTTCCAAGGAAGCCTATCTCCTGCATCCTCCTCACTAACACCACCTGCCCTCGTGTCTTCCCTCACGACATTCATCAACCTTCTCTTTGGTCTTCCTCTCGCTCTATTGCCTGGCAGCTCCAACCTCATTATCCATCTACCAATATACTCACTATTTCTCCTCTGGATGTGTCCAAACCATTGAAGTCTGCTCTCTCTAACGTTGTCTCCAAAACATCTAACCTTGGCTGTCCCTCTGATGAGCTCATTTCTTATTTATCCAACCTGGTCACTCATAGAGCGAACCTCATCATCTTCATTTCTGCCACCTCCTCTGCTTCCTGTTGTCTCTTCAGTGCCACTGTCTCTAATCCGTACATCATGGCTGGCCTCATCACTGTCTTATAAACTTTGCCCTTCATCCTCGCAGAGACTCTTCTGTCACATAACACACCTGACATCGTCCTCCACCCATCCCAACCTGCTTGGACCCATTTCTTCACTTCCTTACCACACTCCCCATTGCTCTGGACCGTTGACCCCAAGTATTTAAAGTCCTCCACCCTCGCTATCTCTTCTCCCTGTAGCCTCACTCTCCCCCCTCCACCCCTCTCATTCATGCGCATATATTCTGTTTTACTTCGGCTAATCTTCATTCCTCTACTCCTCCTCATTTCCAGTGCACACCTCCATCGTTCTAACTGTTCCTCCACCTGGTCCCTGCTTTCACTGCATATCACAATGTCATCTGCAAACATCATGGTCCATGGGGATTCCAGTCTAACCTCATCTGTCAGCCTATCCATCACCACTGCAAACAGGAAGGGGCTCAGTGCTGATCCCTGATGCAGTCCTACCTCCACCTTAAACTCCTCTGTCATACCTACAGCACACCTCACCACTGTTCTGCTGCCCTCATACATGTCATGTACTATTCTAACATACTTCTCTGTCATTCCAGACTTCCGCATGCAGAACAACAGTTCGTCATGCAGAACAACAGTTCATCTCTGGGTACGCTGTCATACGCTTTCTCTAGATCCACAAAAACACAATGGAGCTCCTTCTGACCTTCTCTGTACTTTTCCATCAACATCCTCAAGGCAAATAATGCATCTGTGTTACTCTTTCGAGGCATGAAACCATACTGTTGCTCGCTAATACTCACTTCTGTCCTGAGTCTAGCCTCCACTACTCTTTCCCATAACTTCATTGTGTGGCTCATCAACTTTATTCCTCTATAGTTCCCACAGCTCTGCACATCACCCTTGTTCTTAAAAATATGCACCAGCACACTTTTCCTCCTTTCCTCAGACATCTTCTCACCCGCTAGAATTATGTTGAAGAAGCTGGTCAAAAACTTCACAGCCACCTCTCCTAGATATTTCCATACCTCCACAGGAATGTCATCACGACCAACTGCCTTTCCATTTTTCATCCTCTTTAATGCCTTTCTAACTTCCCCCTTACTAATCATTGCCACTTCCTGGTCCACCACACTTGCCTCTTCTACTCTTCCTTCTCTCTCATTTTTCTCATTCATCAACTCCTCAAAGTATTCTTTCCTTCTATCCAGCACAGTACTGGCACCAGTCAACACATTTCCATCTCTATCCTTAATCACCCTAACCTGCTGCACATCCTTCCCATCTCTATCCCTCTGTCTGGCCAACCTGAATAGATAATTGTCTCCTTCATTAGTGTCCAACCTGGCATACATGTCATCGTATGCCTCGTTTGGCCTTTGCCACCTCTACCTTTGCCCTACGTCGCATCTCAATGTATTTCTTTCTCCTCTCCTCGGTCCTCTCAGTGTCCCACTTCTTAGCTAACCTCTTTCCTTGTATGATTTCCTGTAATTTGAGGTTCCACCACCAAGTCTCCTTCTCCCCTTACTGACCAGAAGATACACCAAGTACTCTCCTGCCTGTCTCTCCGATCACCTTGGCTGTAGTGGTCCAGTCTTCTGGTAGCTCCTTCTGTCCACAGAGAGCCTGTCTCAGCTCTTCCCAAAAAGCTGCACAACACTCTCCCTGTCTCAGCTTCCACCGCATGGTACTCTGCTTTGCCTATGTCTTCTTAATCTTTCTCCCCACCACCAGAGTCATCTTACACACCATCATCCTGTGCTGTCTAGCCACACTCTCCCCTACCACTACCTAACAGTCAGTAACCTCCTTCAGATTACATCGTCTGCACAAGATGTAATGTGTGCTTCTACCTCCGCTCTTGTAGGTCACCCTATGTTCCTGCCTCTTCTGGAAAAAAGTTGTCACTACAGCCATTTCCATCCTTTTTGCAAAGTCTACCACCATCTGTGCCTCCAAGTTCCTTTCCTGGATGCCGTACTTACCCATTACTTCTTCATCACCCTTGTTTCCTTCACCAACATGTCCATTACAATCTGCACCAACCATGACTCCCTCTCTGTCGGGGATGCTCAGAACTACTTCGCCTAGCTCCTTCCAGAATTTCTCTTTCACCTCTAGGTCGCATCCTACCTGTGGGGCATAGCGATCCGATATGGAATTCTTTAGATGAACGTACCCCCAGCGCATTTAAAACGGGACGTCTGCGCTGGTTTAGGCGTCACTAGTGCCGGCTTTAATACTCTCCAAAGCGGGTTATTCCATACCCTTTAAAAGTAGCGCAAATAGTCTTAAATCGTAATGTGAGCTGACGTGCCTTCAAAGTAATAATTCCGCTAATTGGGTACACATGGATCATACTGTGTTGTTGTTGTTTTACATTTTGGATTGTTATTAAGTGTGGCACAGTGAACAAGTGAGTAACACACGCCTCGCAGTTCTGAGATTAGGGTTTCAAATTCAGCCTCTGGCCTTCCCGTGTGGAGTTTGCGTGGGTTTTCTCTTGGTACTGCGGCATGCTCCCACATTCCAAAAACATACGTGATAGGTTCATTGAAGGCTCTGAAATTGCCCATAGGTGTGAATGTGAGTGTAAATAAATGGTTGTTTGTCTGATTCGACCTCTCTGAAGTCAGCTACTGCGATGAGGGTCCAGCTCACCCGTGATGCTTGTGAGGATAAATACAGGAAATTAGTGGATGAATTGTTTTTTCCACTTGTATTACATGCATATTAAAATGTGACAGTTTGATTTTGGAACAATTTGATGAAATTTTCATGATTTACTATTGGAAGAATTGATTATAGGCAGCATGGTGAAATTGTGGTGAGCATGTCTGCCTCACATTTCAGAGATGTTTAGAGTTTGCATGTTCTCCCTGTGTTTGCATGTTTTTTTTTCTGGGTACTCTGGCTTGCTCCCACTTTTCAAAAATATGCATCTTAGGTTCTTTGAAGACTGTCAACGGATTTTTCCTTCAGCTTGCGAGAATAAATGGGCTGCAGCAAAGAAGGGAACTTTCTTCATCCTGGCCAAAAGGGTAGTTGCTGCACCAAAAAGGGCACATTTTTTTGTCCAGGACAACAGGGCTGTTGCTTGAGCACCACTTGGGGTCTATCCGTGTACGTGCCTAGGTTTAATTGCTAGTAAAAACTAGGGCTCTCATTCCAGATCAAGGTCAGCTAAGATGTAGATTTTATATTGCCACTTTGCCGCTCAAGATCAACAAGAACAGGAGTGACACTGTTGCCTTGCAGTACTACTGCCTGCTTCTGCCATCAATGCCCTTGTCATATGAGCAGCATGCGATGTTTGATTTCCGAAGAAGCCACGTTCATTCCATTCCACGCTGGTGATTTAATCGATAGCAAAGAATCTAAATTTAATTGACAGCACGAGGGCGCATGAAGACGCTTGCACGTTGGATATGAGCACAAATAACTCAAAGGGGAAAAAAATAGAATCTAAGCAATATTTAAAATCAAAGCAAAAATATGCCTAATCTTCTTTGTCTGCCAAGAGTGTTTTTTTTAACGAGACTTTACACCGATTTTATCGGCCTGATTGGTATCGGCCGATAATTAGCATTTTATGCTGATTGGCTTCAATGTCATAATTCGCCGATCGGCTCCGCAAAAGACATTTACTCTGTGTCGCCATCGTGCACAGTATATTTGAATCCCAAAGCTAGTTTATTTTTATCCTTGTCACCGTGTCTTTTGATGTAGTACTTTAAATAAATGGTGGCTGGTTAGCACATCTGCCTCACAGTTCTGAGGACTGGGGTTCAAATCCCGGCCTCGCCTGTGTGGCGTTTGCATGTTCTCCCCGTGCCAGCGTGGGTTTTCTCTGGGTACTCCGGTTTCCTCCCACATCCCAAAAACACGCGTGGTCGGTTGATTGAAGACTCAAAAATTGTTCGTAGGTGTGAATGTGAGTGTGAATGATTGTTTTTTTATGTGTGCCCGGCGATTGGCTGGCGACCAGTTCAGGGTGTACACCGCCTCTCGCCGAAGATGGCTTGGATAGGCTCCAGCACGCCCGCGACCCTAGTGAGGATAAGTGGTACAGAAAATAGATAATTTTTAAATGGCCCGCAAAAACAAATCACGTACGTCTACTTCCTGTTTCTTGCTTAAATCTGTACCAAAATTGCAATTTGTCTTCACTTTTAATAACATTGAGATTTTGCAAGAATTTCTTTTAAAAATATATTGTAAAGCAGTTGTTATTTTCATTGACTTCTGATTTCAAATCTAGGTATCCATCAATTTGTTGTGTATACACAGTATGTAATAAAATGAGGCGACTATATGGTTTCATTCACAGTCGTAGCGGCCCTCTGAGGGAAACCATAAATACAACCCTGGTTTAAAATAAGAAACACCGTAATTCTAGTCTAAACCGCTGGCAACAAAAGTGAGTACAACCCATCCATCCATCCATTTTATCCTGGTTAGGGTCGCGGGGCGCTGGAGCTTATCCCAGCAGACTTCGGGCGAAAGGCGGACTACACCCTGAACTGGTCGCCAGTCAGTTGCAGGGCACATATAGACACGGACAACCATTCGCACCCACATTCACACCGTCACTGAGTGGGAACTGAACCCACGCTGCCCGCACCAAAGTTAGGCGAGTGTACCACTACAGTGAGTACAACCCTAAGTGCAAATGTCCACATTGTGCCCTAAGTGTCAGTATTTTGTGAAGCCATCATTATTTTTCACCACTCGGCATCACATTCACCAGAGCTTCACAGGTTGCCACTAGCATCCTCTTCCACTCCTCCATGGTGACATCACAGAGCTGGTGGATGTTAGAGAGCTTTTGCTCCTCCACCATCCAATTAAGAATGCCCCACGGGATGTGCAATAGGGTTTAGGTCTGGAGACATGCTCGGCCAGTCTGCGTCTTTAGCCCGGGCAAACTTTAGGTAGAGCAATAATTATTTTTTTTCAAATCCTCAGAGAGTTCTTTGCCGTGATGTGCCAACTTCCAGTTACCAGTGTGAGAGAGTGTAAGAGCATTAAATTAAACACACCTGCTCCCCATTCACACCTAAGACCCTGTAACACTAAGGAGTGACATGACACTGGGGACGGAAAACGGCTAGTTGGGCACAATTTTCATAGACATTTTCCCTTGTGTGTGTTGTGTTATTTTGAAGGGACAGTAAATGTACACTGTTATTCAAGCTACATGGACTACTTTACATTCTAGCAAAGTGTCATTTCTTCTGTGTTGTTCCATGAAAAGATACTGTAAGTAAACAATATCACATAAGAGTGAGTGTACTGCACCCTATACCATCTGAAGATAATCACAATAGAGGCTGACATTTTTCAGGATTCCCACCAGGTCCCATAGGTCCCGCAGGATTCCCACGGGATGGGATTCAATTTCACCATCGATCACGGGATTGGGCAGGAGTGAGAGAAGAGGTCATCAGGAGTGGGCAGGAGCGGGAACTAAGAAATCAAAGTTACTGGGAATGGAAAGGAGTGGAAACCATGAGGGGAGTGAAACCATGGTAAATTACACTTTATTTTATGTTTAATCAAATCAATATTTGAATATTTACACCCAGGAAAAGGATAAACATTGCTAAACTAAGGGACTAATACGACCTTTGTTAATAAACTTGTTTTGTTTCTTGAGCATTCCAGTAATTTAATGGATTTATTACGGTGACTCAGGCAGACATATTTTATACAGAGGGAGGAAATCGGATTGACTGGGTGTAAAAAAAAAAAAAAAAAAAAAAGTGGAGGTGTGGGAGGGAAGGAATGGGAGTGGGATTTGGTAAAATATTGACCAAAGATTAGGATCATTTTCTGTGGGAGTGGAATTATTTTTTTTTAATCGGGATTGGGTGGGATTTTTTTCAAAAACTCAGGATTGGGACCAATTTCTGTGAAAGTGGGAGGGCGCGGGAGTCAACATCCACTCCTGTGTAAGCCTCTAAATCACAGCTGTAATGATATACAATACAATATCACGACTTTGAGTGGAATATTGCTCTTATACAACAATTCTACAAGCGCCATTTGTTGGTTGACAGTAATAAGCGAGAACAAATAATGATGTGTTTTGTTAATCAGTCATTTGGCACCGCCAACACAAAGAGCAGCAAACAATGGTGTTAGCTGTTAGCGCAACATGCTAACTAGCAAAGCATCAGTGTTAAGTATGACAAAAAATAACCACAAAGTGAGTTTGACCATTAGTCCACTTCATGTCAAGTCGCGTCCCGCTTTCATTTAATTGGAATCACGACAAGAAAATATTACAAAAGTAGTACAGAAATATAAAATAGCCAACTGACGGGACGACTATCCACTTGTTAGCCGCGTTAGCATGTTGGCCAATTGTTCCTGTTTGTATGTGCCATTCCATCACATGAAAAGTGACATGCCCAATAAAATGTTAATACTGGAAATATGTATGTCTTTTTAAGAATGCAGAGTAATGTTAAATAACCTCTGACGGTTGACCTCTGACACCTGTGTGGCTGTGTGAAATGTAAAGTTAAAAGTCCCTGTGCTGTTGTACTGTATATCATCACTCAGGGACTCTTGTCCATTCAAATTGCTAACTGTTGTGTAAACTTATTTATAAAAATTTAACGGCTGTGTATATAGCAGCTATCAGATGCTGATGCAAAGTTTAGTTGCCTTCATTCATCAGAGTCAAAATATACTGTAACCTAAAATTATAGCAGGCCTTGATTAAGAAGGGTGCATTTAGTTGACCTGATAATATTGAAATGTATTCTAGTCTTGTTTTGTGTGCGTAAATCACAGTCAGGTTCAGCTGCCTTCTGTGGAACATTCCTCGCACGTTCATACTACAGTTTCACCCTTGACGTTGAGCAAGGGGTACAACATAGGCAGGCCAGCGTGAGGTAAATATAACAGTGTACTACCAGGGTGCGAGCTACCTCGTACTTCTGCCAAATATTATATATCACCATGCAGCCTGAGCTTGGTATTTGAAAAGAGTGGTCAACTCCAGCAACTTCCCTCTGTTTTCTGTAGGTCATCATTCATTGTGAGTTGAGAAACATGATTTTTCATTATAAATAATTATGAGTTTTCAGTTATTTCAACAAAACAAGTTTTAATCTGCTTGTCCTCACACTGCGAAGAAGAAACATCATTGCGTGAACAGTGTGCTTATAACGCAAGAGTATCAGAAAATCAGGTTAATGTGTAATCCATGTAGATTTACGTGTGTGTGTGTGTGTGAATGTGTGTTGCTCATCAAATGTGGCGTCCTCCACTACTGGATGTGTGCCACCCTCTGCAAGATGGTGTGGAAGATTCACGTTGCTTTCTTGACAGCTAAAATATACTCACCACTAGTCCCAGGTATGCTGGCACAACATGAAAAATGGAAAAGCGGGAGCGTAGACCGCCAAGCACATGGGTTTGCCCTTAATCATTCACGTAAGAATGATGTTTTAGTTTGACTTCAGGTTGGTAAGCATCATAATCTTCAACTTGAAACCTTTGAACAACCTAAAGTCGGTATGGGTAAAGCTTTCCCACTCTCCTAAGCATCCTCTGAATTGAGCATTTGTCGACGCTGAGTTCCAATGCTGTCCTCCAGATAGACTAGCAAACGCCTGCTAAAGAGGTTCTGTGTTTTCATCAGCAGCGGATCCTGTTTCAAGAAACTTGCCAAATTGGTGCTGAACTACACTTGGGGACAAAAAAACAACAAAAAAAACATCTTCAGAGGGGGAAATTATTTTCCAATGTCAATTGTCGAGCCATGGGCAAGGCAATGATATGCTTACGGAAACTGCCTAAGCTGCCAAATGCTGAGGGCCTCATGTCTCTCTGAATGATACCTGAAATGAAATAGAGAGGCGGCACGGTGGGCGACTGGTTAGAGCGTCAGCCTCACAGTTCTGAGGACCGGGGTTCAATCCCCGGCCCTGCCTGTGTGGAGTTTGCATGTTCTCCCTGTGCCTGCGTGGGTTTTCTCCGGGGACTCCGGTTTCCTCCCACATCCCAAAAACATGCCCGAATTGGAGACTCTAAATTGCCCGTAGGTGTGAATGTGAGTGTGAATGGTTATTTGTTTATATGTGCCCTGCGATTGGCTGGCACCCAGTTCAGGGTGTACCCCGCCTCCTGCCCGATGATAGCTGGGATAGGCTCCAGCACGCCCGCGACCCTAGTTAGGAGAAGCGGCTCAGAAAATGGATAGATGGATTGAGGGATGAAATGGAGAAAATAAAGTGTATAGTGGGTGGCACGGTGAACGACTGGTTAGAGTGTCTGCCTCACAGTTCTGAGGACCAGGGTTCAATCCCCGGCCCTGCCTGTGTGGCGTTTGCATGTTCTCCCTGTGCCTGCGTGGGTTTTCTCCGGGAACTCCGGTTTCCTCCCACATCCCAAAACATGCATTGCAGGTTAATTGACTACTCTAAATTCCCCGTAGGTGTGAATGTGAGTGCAAATGGTTGTTTGTTTCTATGTGCCCTGCGATTGGCTGGCGACCAGTTTAGGGTGTACCCCGCCTCCTGCCCGATGATAGCTGGGATAGGCTCCAGCACTCCAGCGACCCTAGTGAGGAGAAGGGGCTCAGAAAATGGATGGATGGATGGAAGTGTATAGTGGCACCAGGTAGCCCGCAAAGACCATATGAATAGCCCATGAGCCTGTTCTACAAGTGTTTGCAGAAGTGCTCCATTGTGTGAGGTTGAACCTGTAATAAGTGAGTGAGTTATTAGCAGGGGTGATTATAATTGGAAGGGACCATGACTTGCCTTATAAAACAGTCTTTACAATTGAAATGATTGGTGTCAGATGAAATGGTGGGTGGTAATTGTTAATACAATTAGTATTTTAACTGTCACACTAACATGGTCAGCATAGTCATTTGTGCATAACAAATTATACTGTTGGTCACTTAATGAAGGTTTTATTCAAGGGTCTATCTTAAAATGTGTCAATTGTAAGAAAATCATAAGAGTCTGACAGTACAATCTGATTAATTACATTAATTTTGCTTTTCATGATTCTGTTCTCTGAAGAAATATGCTGCGGTTTAAAACTAGTTTCACCCTTTTCAATTTACTGTAAATGAAAGAATTATACTATTTGGATTCGGTCAGAAACATCCAAACTAAAGTTCATATCCTCGAATCCAGTTTTTAAGAACGTTGGTTGGACGATTGTATAACTGAAGCTAAAACCGGGCACCACAGTGACCTTGTGCTTACATAATAATAGACAAAAGTTAAAATTGTTTCTTATCACTGTGTAAATGTCGTCAAACAACATTCATCAGTGAAATGCAGTTTAGCAACTCTCTCAGCAAACCTTTTAGCAGCTCTCCAAGATAACTGCACACGTCAAGTGCTGCAAATCTAAAAATCGAACCTCAGATACAGAACTAAAATGGAAATAGAAGGCACGTTATTGAGGTTCGAGGATTGGCTTTTGCCTGTAGCTGTCTTGTATGTGTTTTTGCGTGTTCTCCCTGTCCTTACTTATGTGGAGCTTTGCAACCGGCTGTCATAATTTGCTCTGGCTCAGTAAAAATACTACCGCCATCCATTTTCTTTACCGCTTGCCCTTGGTGAGCTGGAGCCTTACACCCTTGACTGGTCACCTGCCAATTGCTTCGCACATACGACGTGTTAGGTTAGGGTTAAGTCTTCAAAACAGGTCCCCTTGATGCCCCTCATGAGCACTGGAAAGAGGAAAAAAAAATCATGGGACGTTAGAATGGTTGCTCCAGTACGGCGACATTCACATCGGACAGGAAGTGTTAAGAGTTTAGGGCATTATGAGCCGCTGCGTTGTCATGGTGAAGCAGCCATGATTTGTCCTGCCTTGAAGGATCTTTTTGTAGATATGCTGGTTAATCATCTGACCCACATTGAAGAGGAAAACTCGTAGTTTGGGTTTGAAATATATCTATTGTGACACTAGTCTTGGGAACTTTCTGACACACCTTGTATAGGCAAACAACAATACATACTCACGTTCACACCTAGGAACATTTCAGTGTTCAATTAACCTGAAATGTATGTTTTTAGAATGTGAGAGGATGCCGGAGTACCAGGTGGAAAAGATTTCCCGTTCTTCCAGTTTGGCAAGTATTTCCACACTACCCTTTGAGTTGCATTTTTTTTTTCTGAAAGCTTGGCGTTTTTATATTTTACCTCGAAAGGCCCTGACGAGCCAGGAAAATGTGAGGACAGAGTGCAGCTACGGTTAGAAACAAAACGCTTTGCGGAAAAGGATTCCAGAAGGGGAAAACCTCAGTGAGCACATTGACCCAATACGGGCATCTCATAAAGATATTGCCTGGCTAAGCATAATTTTAAAAAATTGCATCCATTTGAGTCAAACTGTTGCGTTTGAGAGAATTGACACAAGCACACGTACTGTATGTTAAATAACCAAGTGCTCGATTTGTAGGCATTTGAACTTTGTTATATCACTTCATTCCTCATTCTCTTTGTTCAAAGGATCCAGCTTAGCGAAACACATAAACAGAGTATGGTATGTGAGCATGAAATAACTGGAAGATGTTATGAAAGTCACAATCCGACTGTTCTGTGCAACAAGCTGTTTATTACACTCTCGTAGACAAGCTTCAGAAGTAGCTGCCGCCAAGCTTTCCTGGGTGGCCAATCGATATTTGCGCACTCTGTCACTTTGTCCTGGGTCAATTGCCTGATCACATTCGAGACTTTTCAAGGTCAGGCTATAAATTGCGGCAAATCTAGTCGGGAAATTGGGATTTGAAATAAGATACCATGTGTGGTGTTACGCCTCATTACGCTAGTTAATTTATTATGGTGCAAAAGGATACTGTAGCTACAGGAACATAGTGAGTGATTCAATTAATGAATGTGCACATGCAAACTTCTTTCTCCTTAATGTAACTTTTTATTCTTTTGTTTTTTTAATTTACTCAGTGTGTCTGACTTCTTTTCTCGCTGACATGTTTCGCTTTTTTTCATTGGCCCATAGGGCAGCTATGAATAAACCTTGTGAACTCTGCCTGGTAACAAGTTTTGTTTTTTTTACTTTTCATGTTGATTTTATTGTTGTTTTCCTCGTGATGCTTAAGAAACAAACACAATATTTTTCCAGTTTGGTGTTTTTGCCCCAGATTCCTGTGGTTTAGGGGGCACTTTGGATTGAATGTGTGTCAGAATTTGTTCTGGATCTTTACAAATACTAGCATGTATTTTCTACACTCTTTGTCTTCATTAGGGTTACAGGTGAGTCATTTAATCAGCGTAGACTAGAGGAACATTATATGACCTCATTTGACCAGAGGATTTCTGTTTTTATGCCGACTACGTCAGATGATGCTGTTGAGATTAAACAGAGTCCAGCTCCAAAGATATCCTGCCGTATGTCCCCTTACACAACGCATAGTCAGACACTGCCAGTTACATGTGTTATGTTAAACAACACCTGCTAGAAAAGAAATCAGAATTTTAAAAAGCGCACCAAACACCCTGCCGCGGAATACCATTCATGTCTGGGATAGAAATCCAGGCCATCTCTTTGGTTTCACAAGACTTGTCAAGGCCCACATGTGAAATCTGAGCATGTGGTAAATAAATCCCTTACACAGTAGCGGTGGGGAGGTGTGATCATCAGTTCTTTGGTCACAAGCTGGCAGGGCCACTGCCTGGCCTTGCATTTGACACCTGCAGGTGACAGACTTCCAGGGCTAGCAAGTGGATCAGTTGTCCCTGAGCGGCGGAAACACAGACTAAAGACAGACTTTCCTATTTGTAATATAAGACTTTAGTCATCACTTGTCCTTAATTGATCTGATAAATGCATGTGTGAAATCTAAAAATAGCAATATTTATCGAAAAACATGACCAAAATAAAATCAAATACAATGGTGCCTGAAGACGAGTTTAATTCGTTCCGTGGCCACAGTCATAACACAAAACTCTTGTATCTCAAATCTTTGTGGAAATTTCATGGAACAAAAAAAGATATATATATTGTTTTAAAATAATGAAAATACCACTCTATAATCTTGCCATTAAGTTTCACTCAACTACTGTAAGTACCTTAGCAATCTGCAGAAATAATGGTCGTTTTTTGCAAAGAATAAATAATATACGGCTGTGAGTATTGTTATATTGCCTGTCTACAGGTGTTGCTGCATCGTTTGCGTTCAACTATCCAGTCACTATATTCTATAACGCCGCCACATAGATGCTCTTCGTTAGCCCGTCTGTGCCGTTTCCCATTATGTGTTAGCAGTAAGGTAAACAGACTTTCCTAAGGCAAAGCATGTGGTTGTTTTAAATGCGCAAGATGTAACTCTCTTTGTTCTATGTTCAGTTTGACCGTAAACGTCAGCTGGGAGTGGCAATAAGCAGCTTGAAGCCCATTTTTTGAGTAAATGTTCACTATCTGCCAAACTGTTGCTTATTGTGAAGTGAGTTGAGTTCACTGCCACCATACAGTGCTCCTATCTTAAATTTTTGCCCACAAGTCGAAGCAAAAAGATGTCCGAATGGCTCGTGTCTCGAAAAACGTGTAGGTTGGGTCAATCGTATCTCTAGGCGTCACTGGACATCACCACTCACTCACCAGACGCAGGGCACATACAGACCCGCACAACCATTCGCACTCACATTCACACTGTCACTGAGTGGGAATTGAACCCACACTGCCTGCAGTGACTCTTAAAGAAACAGTCCAGCTAATGTAGTTTAAGTAACATGGAGCCAGCACTACTGATTCTGAAGGCCCTCTGCAGATTAAATTGACAGGGAAACGCAGAGAGGCTGAAATCTGATGGGACAAAAACATCTAACACGCACATACACATTCTGGGAGCAGTGCAGCCAAAAGAAACACGACGAAATTAAGAGAAAAGACTGTTGGGAATAAATCGATGCAATTTCATGGAACAAATATTAGAATTTAGGGGCTAAATGTAGGTCAGAGCGCCCACCACTGTTTTTTGTGAAACCCGACTCACAAACAAACAAACGGCAACAAAAATGTCTTTGGCAGCGGTGATGGCTTGTGGTATCTCTCAACTTTTGACAGCAAAATGAACCGTTATATTTTTCCTTGCGTCTGCTTGTCCATCTATCTGACCTGTTGAGGCTGGCGATCCTCATCGCGGTCAGAGAGCTCACAAATAGTTCACAGTTTGCACACAGGAGATCAGGGTGGGTTAGAAAGATCACATTCCTCTCCTAGAGCACACCAGGATATAAACCAGAGAGTCCTGCGCATAGGTTCACACTGGTGGAACCATGAGGGCCATGAAGAGGAATTAACAAAAACAGATGAAGCGAGCTGCAAAAATGATCTAAATTGGACAGATCTGACATCAATGGGAATGTCTTTTTAATCCGAAAGTTTGTCTTTCGAGCTGTTGTGCTCTGTGTAACCCTGCAGAATAATGAATATTTTTGATCCAGCACTTCATTGTTGCTGTATTTTTATTTCTTTACTGGACTAGTTTCTATAGAGGTACACTAATCACAAAAAAGTTAGGGATATTTGAGCTTTCAGATGAAATTCCAGGATGAAACCTTAAATGCTTTACAGGTAAACCAAATTTGGCCTGCACATGTCCAACTGTTCAATGTTTCAGTACTTTTTGCGTAAATTGCTGTTCTCAAACACACGGAGCTGAATGACAAACTGAACAAAAGAGGTTTGATCCATGAAAATCTAGGGACGTCCACTTCTATGCCTTTCTGTGACTCTTCCAGTCTCTCTGTTGCAGCCTGCTGATGACACTTGAGCTCAGTGGCCACTTACGTCTGAGAACATCTCGCCACTGCGAGGCTTCAGACTAGATGTTCTCAGACGGAAGTGGCCACTGACCTTAGAGTGGCAAACAATATCATCAGCAGGTTGTAACAGAGAGACAGGAAGAGTCAAAGAAAAACACACAGTGGGTATCCTTGGAAATTTACATGGATCAAACATCATTTTTGATTTTTTTTTTTTTTTTCAGCTCCTGGTTCGAGAACAGCAGGTTGTGCAACAAATGTACTGAAACATTGAACAGTTTGACATTCAAAAGTTGAAATAAATTTCACCTGAAAGCCCAAAATCACTATCGTTTTGTGAGTAGAGTATATATTTTTGCTTCACTGCATGCAAAATGTGGACTGCTTTAGACGCTACTTCTTCTTCCTGAGGTGCAGAAGGCTAAGATTGAGTGCATTTTTTTTTCTTGCTGTCTTTTAAATTCTCACTATTGGTTTATCTTGGGGCAGCTGAGAAAGGCTCCAGCACACCCGCAACCCAAATGATGACAAGCACCGTAGACAATGGCTGGATGGATGGATGCATCTGGCTGTTAGTGGGCTTGATGTAATGCATCCAAATCTCCGTTCTTTGGAGGATTCCTAAAGCACAGCTAAAATAAACACGTGACGATTGTCTGAGGTCATCACATCTGGAATTTCACACTTCACAAATTATGATCTGTGAAGTGCAATCATGAGGTTTTTTTTCCCACCAACTGCTCCTCCCTTTTGTATGTGCAACACTACATTCCTTGTCCCAAAGTAGCTCTGAACAATGTGATTATGCCCATCCCGTCCCAACGATAGTTGTATAACTAGAAAGAAGTGTCTTGCGGACCTTCTCAATGCAGCTTTCATCATAGGCTTCTTCTTTCTCATGTTTGATACTGATTTTGCCAATCTTCTTAAAGCCAAGGCCACATTTTTCTTAATTGAACTTAGTCTTGCCCTGAGGTTCCTGTGGTTTGTGTGACCTTTGGGTTGAATGCACGTCAGAATTTGTCCTTTTTACTTTATTTACTTTAACCAATGGCATTGATGTTTTGGTTCAAAACCATGTACAGTAGATCATTTTGTGTTTGTTGTTAACTAAACTAACTAACTACTTTAACTAAAACAGGGTCCTTTATTAGACCAACAGTAAGGACAGCCACAACCGTCTCCTCATCTCCCATTCTTGCCACCCTTTTTGTCTGCAAATGATAACATGACATGAATCAATCATTTCCATCTTTATAACACAAACCTTTGTTAAAACTGTGACAGTAATTTAAAAAAAAAAAAAAAAAAAAAAAAAAAGACCTTGGTACATGTGAGAAGCAGTTGGAGAACAGGCTGGCCATTAATCACTTTGGTGATGTTTCACTTCCTGTCTTCTTGTTTGATTCCAAAACGTGTTTCTGCAAGTAATTATCGGTCCAGTGACATTTTTGCACTATTTCAACATGGGCCATTTACAACAGGGTGAGCCAATCTGATTCATTTGTTGTTGTTGTGTTTTCTCAAATGTCACAGAATTGTGCTCAAACCAAGATGGTAAATTCAAAAGAAAAGTGGTTTGTCAATCGCAGAGTAGCTAACCTTCTTGTTCCCCTGTTGGAATTTGACTTTTACAGTTTTGGAACATACTTGTACCGTAAAGCCGAGAAGAATTCATAGCTTGGGCAAATTTTCAGTTCGAATCTGATTTTTTATTTGGTGAATCTTTTACTTGGAAACGACAAAACATTGAAAAGTTACTTTTTTCTTTAATCTTCAGAATATTTCCATGTCCAAGATGTTACTCTCTCTCAAAGTAGACACATCCTAAATTTATCGTTGATTAACAGACTGCTAGAAGTGCGCAGCATCCTTTACAACCGTGCTTCCCAACCAGGGTGGCGTGGCACACGAGTGTGGCGTAAGACATCATCGGGGCGCCGCCGGAAATGATCCAATTTAATTTAATTTCTCAGAAAATTATTATTTATTGATTACAAATCTTTTTTGTTCCTCTATCTATGCCAGCGATGTATAGGGACAGGCAGAACAATTAAATGCTCCTCCACTCAATTGCAAAAGGTACAAATAACCTGCGTATCCACATGTTGCCATTCATACCACAGAATAAGTCATGGCTTCCTGCGAGTATAGAAGCTTTGTGTTCAATTAAACTGGCGCAGATTTCACACTGAGTAAGTACATTTGTGAGTCAGTGGCGACACGATCATAATTAGGGTGATGCCATACTTTTTGTGACATTTTTGCCAGTTAACAGTATCACATTATCATGACAGAAGACTCTAGGCCAGGTGTATAAAAAGTCCAGAGGCGCTAGCTTATTCTGGCCTCAAGTCAACAATAAATGGCTTCACAAATTAAGTGCCTCTCACTCCAGACTGGTGGCCACATTACATACTTATTTTAGCTCATTTTATACACAATCAGGCACGTAACAATCAGCAATAGTATTCTCCTGTACTTGCGTTAACCACACAATCTTTTTTTTTCTTGTTTTCAAAGATGAATCTGTCATGATCTGTTTTTGTTGACTTGGTTTTGATTGAATTTAGTTTGTTTCATGTTTTGTCAAGTTTTCCTGTCACATGTTCATGTCTTGTCTGCTCATTTAGTTTTCGCCTGCACCTGTTCTCGTCAGCCCTTTACCTTGTGTCAACCAATCAGCTCCCTCCCGTGTCTTGTCCAGGTGTGCCTCGTTGTCTCATCAATTTGTTTTTATTGAGTTCCCTGGGGTTGTTGAGTCAGTGTTGGATTGTTGTTGTTTCTGCAAGTCATGTTTCTCGTTTTGCCATGTTCCCCATCGTGTTTTGTTTCTTTGTGTTTCGTTGTATTGAGAATTTGGGGAGTTTGTTAATTTAGTCATTTTGATTTTTCCACCTTCATGATTGATTTTAAAAAAATAATAATTTTGTTGGGGTTCATCCTGCCTTGCTTCCCTGCCCTGGGGTCCTCATTTTTTTTTTTTATTTTTTTTTTTAAATCATCACCACAAAATTGTGACAGAGTCAGTTGGCAGCTGCCTCCATATTTGCTCTAGTGAGTTTTATGCATCTCTCATCTTGCTTTGGGCAAAATAAATAAATAAAAAATACAAATCAAGATGTCTTCCAAGGCTTCAAATATTTCCTTCTTTGTATTATTTTGTTGTGGTGTCCTCCAGGCATCGGCACATGAGCTGCCAAAGGGCAGTGGAATTAAGTGTAAAGTAATGTCAGCTGCTCCTCATTAACGCCAATTTCAGATAAGGGCAGAAAAAAAGCAGCAGTGTGTTCACAGGCCCCAAATGCAATCTTTAAGGATTGATAAAACCTTCCTGTAGTTACTGTGTGTCCCAGGAGTGAAGCCCACATGATTCTTCTAAAGTGAATCAGATGGGAGGACAGTGTGCACATAGGACACTATGATCTCATTGTTCTTCACACAAAGCAAGTTTTTCTGTTTTTTTTTTTATTTTTGCACAGCATTAAATTTCAATTTGTCCGAAGTTAAAGAAACCGATTCATTTGTCTGTTTATTTCAGTGTGCAGAAAGTTTGCGTAACCACTCCACAAAACTCAGACGACGTCAGAGGTTTTCAAGGTGGTCCGCCGCCATTACAGACCACTGAAGTCACCATGGCAACAAAAGCACGCATTAACATTTAATAAATTGCAGGGAATGGGAACCCAGTAGCAATTTCCAGCAACAGCCTATTGATGCTGCCCTTGAAATGTGCATTGAAGTAAAAGTGCAGAGTAGATTGCACCACAGTTTTCACTTTTCATCTTATTCCTACATATCAGGTATGACGGCGTGTGGCATCATTGGTTAAGTAGTTCATCTAAACAGATGTTATGAATCAGAGGTTTAACTTTGTCGTAGGCAACCTTCCCAACAAATGCAATGCATAGACATTGAAAATAAATCATAACTTGCTCATTTCTCAACCAATTTTCAGGGCTTTACTTTTTTGTTGTTGTCACCGTCGAAGCTTGTGCTATCAATGCAGAACGTTTGAAAACAGATCCCCAAAAATATTCTTGTCTTTAGAAGGTTATTTCTAGTTTCCTTGTCGTGATTGTATGGCATTGTGTGCAACCGTATGCAGCACAATGTGCAGGCATCCTTGTTATTTCGGTTTTCGTGCTGTCCACAAACACAGAATGCGCTGACACTTTGCCGTTACTGGCTCAGTGTCGCCGTAGACATGCAATTCAAAGGGGTGTGTCGTATCTGCGTACCTATTGTTCATATAGTGCAGTTCATATAGTGCTAACATTAATAAGCCAACAAGCAGGAAAAGCATCCATGCTACTTTCTGGTCGGCCGCTAAGCGACTACTTACAAATATGGGCAAGCTTGCACTGGATGTATTTTAGCGAACAATCCTTTTCGAGGGTGGTAGACATCAAAACAAAGAAAAGGAACAGAGACTGTTGTGAAAATAATATCAGAGTGGCACTTGCCAAGGGGAAAGGCAACAGCAAGTCATATATCTGAACTTAATTTTCATTAAGGACTTGTTGATATTTTTGTTTAAAATACATGTTTTGCTTGTTTTGTTCTTTGAACACAGTGATTTTGTGGGCTACTGATGGGTAGTTCATTTTGTGCACCAATAAAATATATATCGGTTTTCAATTTGAGAAAAAAAAAAATCAAGTTTTGATTTTTTCATCTAAACAGATTATATGAATTAGATTATTAACGTTGTCATTTCAGAAGCCTCAGACTCCTGCAACTACCAACGGTATCGCCACATTTGAGAAATCACGCGTGAAATTACCGTATGGCTCGATGGAAAAGGGCAAAGCACTTAACTATATGGACTCAAAATACATTCTCTGACTCATCATTGCGATCCAATCAGAACACGGACAAAAGTAAAGACGAGTGACACATTTTTTTTCAGTTAAGAAAAACGCCCGTGTTCATTTTTATTTTTTATTTATTTTTGCTTCTTTTAATGCAGACAGGCTATCCAGTTCTGATAAAACAGTTTAATCTGTTCTTGATTTATTAGTCTATTAAGACTCCTTTCAGTATGTGCATGTGGATGTTAGATTTTTTTCGTCCAGTCAGATTTCAGCCTCTATTGGAGGGGTGTCAAACTCATTTTTGTGGTGAGCCACATTGTAGTTATTGTTTCACTCGGCAGGCCATTAATGACTGTAAGGCCATATAAATGTATGATCGCCTCATATTATTACATGTACAACACATTAATGGATAAGTAACTAATTTTGAAATCAGAAGCCAGCAAAAAAAAAAATGTTTGTTCAACAAGTCCATTTATTTTAAAAGGGCTACTTTGACCTAGCAAAACACATCTGTACCAGTCTCCACACCCTAAGACGTTTTAATAATCAGCATTTCTGGTGAGTATGATGTGTTTTATTAATTTTGTAATATTTATTTTGTAGTTTCAGTAATAGTTTGTTTCTTAGCTATGAGATAAATATTGATTCTCAACTGCTACAGATGAGGTAAGTGACACAATCGCATGCCATAATACTACATTTTTGTATCGTTTTGATAGTTCCTATAATTGTGTGTGCCGTATGACCCATGGGTTGTCATTTCTTTTACAACCCTCCAGCCAGTGATGGTAAATACTTCCTGCCCATCCACAAACATAAACTTGGAAAGATGTATTCCTGAGATTACGAACCATGTAAAGCCACAAGTCAGTCTACTTTGTAATGTTTTTTTTGGGGGTTACCCTAACCCTAACCATAAAACCGCCTTTCTTTTAAAACAGTAAGACAGAATTAAATTACTCCATCACTTCAGTCGACAGCTTCATGGATGAAACACAACAGTGAGAGCAGTGAAGACAGCACGTCCTTGGATCCTAAAATTATTTCTGGCGGCCTGTGCGTCTCATGATGACAACCATGTGTCAGCCACGTGGCGGTTTTGCTGTACTTGTTCACTGCTTGAGGTGTAACATTTTCATGTTTCTTTCAAGACACAGTGGGTAAAAGATACTCTAATAACAACATTCAACAGTTGACATATTTTTTTGCAGTGAACCAAGAATAACCACACAACCACAACAAACTGGGACTAAGCAAAACAACCATAACACATCCACAGCCAGTGAAAGTACATTTTAGTAATGGACATGTTGGTAAAGGAAACAGGGGTGATGAAGAAGTGATGGGTAAGTTTGGCATCCAGGAAAGGAACTTGGAAGGACAGATGGTGGTGGACTTTACCAAAAGGATGGAAATGGCTGTAGTGAACACTTTTTTCCAGAAGAGGCAGGAACATAGGGTGACCTACAAGAGCGGAGGTAGAAGCACGCAGATGGATTACATCTTGTGCATGCGATGTAATCTGAAGGAGGTTACCAACTGTAAGGTAGTGGTAGGGGAGAGTATGGCTAGACAGCATAGGATGTTGGTGTGTAAGATGACTCTGGTGGTGGGGAGGAAGATTAGGAGGACAAAAGCAGAGAAGAGAACCATGTGGTGGAAGCTGAGACAGGACGAGTGTTGTGCAGCTTTTCGGGAAGAGGTGAGACAGACTTTCAGTGGACAGGAGGAGCTTCCAGAATACTGGACCACTACAGCCAAGGTGATCAGAGAGGCAAGCAGGAGAATACTTGGAGTATCTTCTGGTAGGAAAGGGGAGAAGGCGACTTGTTGGTGGAACCTCAAAGTTCAGGAAATCATACAAGGAAAGAGGTCAGCTAAGAAGAAGTGGGACACTAAGAGGACAGAAGAAAAGAGAAAGGAATGCATTGAGATGCGACAGAGGGCAAAAGTAGAGGTGGCAAAGGCCAAACAAGAGGCATATGATGACATGTATGCCAGGTTGAACACTAAAGAAGGAGAAAAGGATCTATACAGGTTGGCCAGACAGAGGGATATAGATGGGAAGGGTGTGCAGCAGGTTAGGGTGATTAAGGATAGAGATGGAAACATGTTGACTGGTGCCAGTAGTGTGCTAGTTAGATGGAAAGAATACTTCGAGGAGTTGATGAATGAGGAAAATGAGAGAGAAGGGAGAGTAGAAGAGGTAAGTGTGGTGTACCAGGAAATGGCAATGATTAGTAAGGGGGAAGTTAGAAAGGCATTAAAGAGGATGAAAAATGGAAAGGCAGTTGGTCCTGATGACATTCCTGGTATGGAAGCATATAGAAGAGGTGGCTGTGGAGTTTTTGACCAGCTTGTACAACAGAATTCTAGCGGGTGAAGATGCCTGAGGAATGGAGAAAAAGTGTGCGGGTGCCCATTTTTAAGAACAAGGGTGATGTGCAGAGCTGTGGGAACTATAGAGGAATAAAGTTGATGAGCCACACAATAAAGTTATGGGAAAGAGTAGTGGAGGCTAGACTCAGGACAGAAGTGAGTATTTAGGAGCAACAGTATGATTTAATGCCTACAAAGAGTAGCACAGAAATGCATTATTTGCCTTGAGGGTGTTGACGTAGAAGTAAAGAGAAGGTCAGAAGATTCTCTAGATCTTTGTAGATTTAGAGAAAGCCTATGACAGAGTACCCAGAGAGGAACTGTGGCACTGTATGCGTAAGTCTGGAGTGGCAGAGAAGTATGTTAGAATAATACAGGACATGTACGAGAGCAGCAGAACAGCGGTGAGGTGTGCTGTAGGTGTGACAGATGAATTTAAGGTGAAGGTGGGACTGCATCAGGGATCAGCCCTGAGCCCCTTCCTGTTTGCAGTGGTGATGGATAGGCTGATAGATGAGGTTAGACTGGAATACCCGGGGACCTTGATGTTTGCGGAAGACATTGTGATCTGCAGTGAAAGCAGGGAGCAGGTGGAGGAACAGTTAGAAAGGTGGAGGCATTCACTGGAAAGGATAGGAATGAACATTATTCGAAGTAAGACAGAATATATGTGCATGAATGAGAGGGGCGCAGGGGGAACAATGAGGCTCCCGCGAGAAGAGATAGCGAAGGTGGAGGACTTTAAATAGTTGGAGTCGTCAGTCCAGAGCAATGGTGAGTGTGGTCAGGAAGTGAAGAAACGGGTCCAAACAGGTTGGAACGGGTGGAGGAAGGTGTCAAGTGTGTTACAGTGGGTACAGAAAGTATTCACACCCCCTTAAATGTTTCACTCTTTGTAATATTCCAGCCATTTGCTAAAATCATTTAAGTAATTTTTTTCCCGTCATTAATGCACCTATGGTTACAAGCTGTGGGTCGTGACCGAAAGAACAAGATCCCGGATACAAGCGGCCGAAATGAGTTTCCTCCGCAGGGTGTCCGGGCTCTCCCTTAGAGATAGGGTGAGAAGCTCGGTCATCCGGGAGGATCTCAGAGTAGAGCCGCTGCTCCTTCACATCGAGAGGAGCCAGATGAGGTGGCTGGGGCATCTGATTCGGATGCCTCCCGGACGCCTCCATGGTGAGGTGTTCCGGGCACGTCCCACTGGGAGGAGACCGTCCTCCCGGGTCTCTCCAGGTCACGCTGGAGAGACTACGTCCTTCAGCTGGCTTGGGAACGCCTCGGGATCCCCCCGGAAGAGCTGGATGAAGTGGCTGGGGAGAGGGAAGTCTGGGGCATCCCTGCCAAAGCTACTGCCCCCGCGACCCGACCTCGGATAAGCGGTAGAAAATGGATGGATGAAATGGATAATGTACAGACAGCACCCCATATTGATAGAAAAAAACAGAATTGTTGAAATTTTTGCAGATTTATTAAAAAAGAAAAACTGAAATATCACACATCCATAAGTATTCAGACCCTTTGCTGTGACACTTATATTTAACTCAGGTGCTGTCCATTTCTTCTGATCATCCTTGAGATAGTTCCACACCTTCATTCATTGTAGTAAAATTCTGTTGCACTTAAGGTTCCTAACAGCACAGTGGCCTCCATAATACTTAAATGGAAGACATTTGGGACGACCAGAGCCCTTCCTAGAGCTGGCCGTCCAGCCAAACTGACCAATCGGCAGAAAGAGCCTTGGTGAGAGAGGAAAAGAAGAACCCAAAGATCACTGTGGCGGAGCTCCAGAGATGCAGTTAGGAGATGGGAGAAATTTCTAGAAAGTCAACCATCACTGCGGCCCTCCACCAGGTGGGGCTTTATGGTAGAGTAGCTCGACAGAAGCCACTCCTCAGTGCAAGACACATGGAAGCCCCCAATGGAGTTTGCTAAAAAAAAAAAAAAAACACCTGAAGGACTCAAGATGGTGAGAAATACAATTTTCTGTTCTGATGAGACCAAGATAGAAATTGTTGGCCTTAATTCTAAGTGGCATGTGTGGTGAAAACCAGGCACTGCTCATCACCTGTCCAATACAGTCCCAACAGTGAAGCATGTTGGTGGCAGCATCATGCTGTGGGGGTGTTTTTCAGCTGGAGGGACAGGACGACTGGGTCCAATCGAAGGAAAGATAAATGCGGCCAAGTACAGGGATATCCTGAACGAAAACCTTCCCCAGAGTGCTCAGGACATCAGACTGGGCCGAAGGTTCACCTTTCAACAAGACAATGACCTTAAGCACACAGGTAAAATAATGAAGGAGTGGCTTCAGAACAACTCTGTCCCTGTTCTTGAATGGCCCAGCCAGAGCCATGACTTAAACCCAATTGAGCATCTCTGGAGAGACCTGAAAATGGCTGCCCACCAACGTTCACCATCCGTCCTGACAGAACTAGAGAGGATCTGCAAGGACGAATGGCAGATGATCCCCAAATTCAGGTGTGAAAAACTTGTTCCCTCATTCCCAAAAAGACTCATGGCTGTATTAGGTCATAAGGCCGCTTCTACTAAATACTGAGCAAAGTGTCTGAATACTTATGGCTGTGTGATATTTCAGTTTTTCTTTTTTAATAAATCTGCAAAAATGTCTATTTCTGTTTTTTTTCTGTTAATATGGGGGGCTGTCTGAGCTCCTGCACTCCCGCAACCCTTGTGAGGATAAGCGGCTCAGAAAATGGATGGATGGATGGATGGATGGATTCATGCTCCAGACGGAAGCGCAGGAGCTCTGTCTAAAAAACTGTCTGAATCTCTGGATAAACAAAAGGCTTTGGCCTGTGGGTTCATGCCCACTTCCCTTAAATGCTGAAACAATATGAGCTAATACTTTCACAGTGGTTTCCTCAGGGGAATTACTTTTATTTTCATAGCGCACAAGCCTATACTCAACCAACGATTGCCGAAACAGCTCCCTCACACTCGCTCTGTTGGAACAAAACAAGACCCCCGCTGTCTGTTACCCTACCTCAGATTTAGCCCTCTTCTTAATAAACATTGTCTCAGGCAAATTGATGAAGTGTTCTTAGATGGCCAAGCTGGTAAACTGACCTTAACACAATAGAGAATGCTTTTTTTTCCAGCGAGAAATCTGAAAAGAATGAAGAAGCTGTGTTAAGCGTGTGAATTCTTACTGAAAGACTGCAATTTGAAACCATCTGGCTAAAGATCTCAGTACGTAGTCAGCGAATGTTCAATTGCCAATTCTGTGTTTATAGCTCACCATTTTGTCCTTTTGGTCAAGCGCATTGAAAATGTAAGATATACAGTATGTAAACACTCTCATCTGAAAACATCTGTGCTTGGTCATTCAAGCCAAGGGACAGTTATAAAAATCATCCATTCATCCATCAATTTTCAATATTGCATATCCTGTTTCGAGTTTGGAGCCATCTGACTTTGGGCAGAAGGCTGACGACACCCAAGTCTGGTCACCAGCCAATCACAGCCCTGTTAAAAGTTCATATTCATCCATGTTTTTTCTTGATATTGAACAGAGGTGGGACCAAGTCACAAGTACGTCTCAAGTCTTTGCGCTCAAGTCCCGAGTCAAGTCTTTGAATTTCGAGTGCTTTCGAGTCATTTTAACAACCAAATAAAAATATATTTAAATAGATCTAATATTTATATATTAACATGTATATATTACACATAAATTGCATTTATATATTTAATATATTTTAAAATCCACATTTATTTATCAAACCAAGTTTGATAAACAAGTGCATTGAACCTTAGTAAGAAAACTTGAAGGCTGATCAAAATTTTTGCACCTTCAAAGCCAATCAACAAGGGGGGGTGCTGAGTTTATTGCCCCCTCACAAACGATCAATAGTGCATTTCAGTTATTCTATGAAAATGCAATGCTATGACTTACTTTCTTTCCACTTTATTTCTGAAGTGACATTAAAAAATAAGAATTTGTCACAAATAAGAATTTGCATCCGGTATTGCTGCAATTAGTAATCAAGTATTCTACTATTCTAATAATAGTGTGGTATATTTTGACCGAATCAATAGTTTGTCACTTTTCATGTTTTTCTATAGTATAACAATAAGTGGCCCATATAGTTGTAGAAAGAGAAGCTATCAATTTTGGTTCCTCAGTGCTTTGGTCAAGTCTTTTCAAGTCAATGGGTTTAAGTCCAAGTGAAGTCACGAATCTTTGCTGTTCAAATCCAATTCGAGTCTAGAGTCATCATCGAGGTCAAGTCATGTGGCACACCTGTGATGTTAAACTACTTAGTTAATTATCATACAAGGCTGTTTCTTTTCACATGGAGAAGATGCACACAAGAAAACACAAAGAGACACTTTCATCCTTGCAAAGTACAAAACTCAGTTTGTCACAGATATGCAAAATAACCATGAAGCAGAAAATAACTTGTTGGTAAATCATATATCTCAAGGAGTCTTGTGCCTGTCACTTGGTGACAATGTGACAGAATCAGTGTCAGATTATGCACTTAACAAAAATGGAAACGAGACATTTGTCTTGCCAGATGTCCGATTTCCTATGAGAAAAAAAATATGAATACTTAAAGGTCAGTGAACAAAGATGTTATGGTTCAGTTAAAATTCATATTTGCAATTTGTAATACATGCACATAACTTCCAGCACGTTTTCAACTATAGTGTGGCTAAAAATTAGGTTTTTATTTCTGAGCTTTGGGTATCTTTTTTAAGATACCCAAAGCTCAAGACACCGGGGTGTGGTTACTCTATCCACCGCAAGGGCTACCAGACGTGACGTTGCAATTGTCAAACACAGCGCGCTACACTCCATACGCAATGGCGAGCAACGTGTTGGCGGCTGCGAGATTTAGTTCTCTTGCTGCCGGTTGAGGTCCCGATGGCCGTCGGAAAAATAGTTGGAAGTGCAGCTGATTTCAGCCTCTACCTCTGTATTCAATGCTTTCTGCTAAGTCTTTCTCAAAACACGCTGGTTCGAAGTGATCAGCACAGAGTTTGGATTGCTTGCTAGGCACCCATAGCTGACCACGTTTCTTCCCCTGTCAACTGACTGTCCCTATCCACTGGTCACGTATTCCTTTTTCACTTGGAAAGCCAAAAAAAAAAAAAAAAAAACTCTTTCCACTGCCTGAACCATTTGTACAACCAAATGCCACACAATAAACCATCGTGACATCGTTAAATCATATGATCATGTAGGGTAGGTTCCCCCAGAAATCTGTGAATATTGCGGATTTATGAATGCCGAAGCGAGTATGCGAGGGTTCTTTATTGTCACCTTGTGCACACAAAGTAGTTGTTCATGCGCACAATGTAACAGTTCGTCCGCACTAAATAGTTTTTTCCCCCCTCATGTCATGTCTGGGGCTCCGTACAACTGAATCCCAAACATCAAAACGTTTTTTCTTCATGAATTAGACAGTAGCCTGCTAAGTAACATTTGGGAAAGAAAGAAAAAAAACATAATATAGTATGGCACTTCTTCACTTTGGCCATATTTATTTATTTTTGCTGTTTTTGTGTCTTCACCCATCCCAAAATAATTTTAAAAAACGGTCCGGCCTTGTGATCTTACATGTGTGATTTTAAGTTTTTATGTTGCAGAAGGGGCTGCACGGTGGCCGACTGGTTAGAGCGTCAGCCTCACAGTTCTGAGGACTTGGCGTTCAATCCCCGTCCCCGACTGTGTGGAGTTTGCATGTTCTCCCCGTGCCTGCGTGGGTTTTCTCCGGGCACTCCGGTTTCCTCCCACATCCCAAAAACATGCGTGGTAGGTTAATTGAAGACTCTAAATTGCCCGTAGGCATGACTGTGAGTGCGAATGGTTGTCTGTTTGTATGTGCCCTGCGATTGGCTGGCAACCAGTTCAGGGTGTACCCCGCCTCCTGTCGTATTGTTTTAATGTACTCACAAATGTACTTAGAGTGAAATCTGTGTCTGTTTAGTTGAACACAAAGCTATTACTCTGTTTATGAAATGGCAAAGGGTTAATACAGGTTAATAGTACCTTGTGCTCTCTCGTGGAAGAGCAGTTAACTGTTCGACTTGTCACTCGACTTCTCTGGCATAGATTGATGAAAAAATATATATATTTATAGTAAAGAAATAAGAATTTTTATGACCAGCAATGCACTTCTGAGTGTGTGGTCATACAGTTCCATCAGAAGGGATTAACAGATCAGGTGAATTTGACCTCAGAGATTATCCTTTGTTTGGATCCGTGTCGGAACTGACACAGGCCAATCGCCTCAGTAGCAGTGTGAGGCTGCAGATATTTTTGTGGCATGTGGACCTGGTTATGCAAGGATCCCAATTGAATTAGGGAGGAAACTGAGTCAATTACTCGATGTAGACTAGGTATTTTAATCAAAGGGTCATCCTTTAGAAAATGTTATGTAACTTCCTTTTGCCATGAATCAATAAAAATAGCTGATTTCAAGGGGAATAATGAAGTCAAATGAAAGTGCTTAAAAAGATAAAAAAAGATCTAGAAACACTGCAACAGGTGCATCTAAAAAAAAAAATTGTGGAATATTGTGGAAAACTTACTTGTCAGTAGTTCAGTTAAAAAAGTGCACCTCGTATTATATAAATTCTCTACACACAGAGGGAAATATTTCTGAATTTTGTTAAATGGTGTTTTAAGTGCTTATAGCTTAAAGCGAACAAAAGCTCATCATTCACCATTTCAATTAATTGAAATATTGCATAAGAAAGCATCCGTCCATCCATTTTCTGTCCCGCTTTATCCTCACAAGGGTCGTGGGCGTGCTGGAGCCCATCCCAGCTCTCTATGGGCAAGAGGCGGGCGGGCTCCACCCTGAACTGCTCGCCAGCCAATCGCAGGGCACATAGAAACAAAACAACCATTCGCGCACACATTCACACCTAAGGGCAATTTAGAGTCCTCAATCAATCTACCATGCATGTTTTTGGGATGTGGAAGGAAACCGGAGTGGCCGGAGAAAACCATGCAGGCGCGGGGGAGAACATGCAAACTCCACACAGGCGGGGCCGGGATTCCAAATTGAACCAACCCACTGTGATTCTCAAAGGGTGGTGCGTGGGCTCCCTGCAGTGGTACACGAAAGAATCACTGCGTGATTTCAATTCAGTTGTATTTAACGTTTATGTTAAATACATTTGCATTTAATGTGCAAATGGTTTGTTTTTACACATTTATCAATGTATTTGTTTAATTTAACTACTATGTGAAATGCCTTTCAGTTGAATCATTATTTAAGTACAGTTTAAAATATATATATTTTCCTATATTTAGGCGCACTGCTAATGTCCAAACTGCATAATGTAGCGACTTCGAGTAATATTGAATTTATTTTTTAGGAATTAAACCCTTGCCTGGTTTTTGATGAATATTTGGGCCTACTACGCTACTTTTTGAATGTAAGTACTGGAATAAATGTACCTTGCGATGATATTCTAATTCATCGAGATGCTCCAGTAGTATATCCACTGTGACATAGACTGTTATGTCGCAGTGTAGAGATGTGTCTCAATAATCCAGTCAAAGACCTTAATTGCTTCTCCCTCTAAAAATGTTATGTGACCTTTCGCTTGAGGAATAATCCAGTTAGACAACTTGTTTATAGCTACAGTACAATCTCTATATATACTATAGCTTAAAGAGACATTTTTAGTGAATGCGTCATAAACATTCTGCTAAAGTGTGAATTTCAGTGTTCACAGTTCACACCCATCTCCAATGGAGAGTTGACCTCTTTACATGCTCATCGGTTCCTCTGAGGTCTATGGCTGAACAGTTTGCAAAAAACAAAAAAACAAAACAAAAACCAAAAACACTTCAGTATATAAACAATTGTGGCATTAATTGGCACAAGGGACTGTGCACAGGGGACTGGGAGTTGGGTCATAGGACTGTTTGTAATGGGAAGGGGTGCTGGGGTGTGGCAGCTTCGTTTTTTTTTTTTTTTTTTTACATGACATAGATATGCATATAATTATGTATTGTTCATTGTACTGTGTCATGTGCTGTCTGTTTTCCTGAAATTTAGGGTACGTGTACGAAAGACTCTAGATGGAAATATCTCACTAGCTACACTCTGATGTGTAGCTATAGCTACACTCTGATGTAAAGAATATTTTCTTCCAGAATAATGACATAATAATTTGCAATAAATGATTACGTCATAGCATTTTTAAAAAGTGCATAACAACATATAGGACTGGTGCACCAATAAAGCAAACAATAAACCAATGACTAATTCCTACCTCAGCTTTAGTCTTATTGAAAGCTGTAATATGATTGTGAAGCATCATCACATAAATCTGACATCAAGGCATGAAGTTTTTTTCCCCCTTCTATTCTTTTATTTTTTACATAACAAAAGGGTATTATTGCAAGAATAAAGCCCCTTTTTTAAATAGGTGTATTTAGACTATAACCCCCCACCCCACCCACCCCAAAAAATAAATGCAATATTACGAGAATAAATTTATGCTTTGGAAATTCACTGGTTAAGATAATACTTACATTCTTCCCTCGTTAAACTTGGCTTTAATATCATAATATTACGACTTAGTTGGAAAAATACGACTTTATTCTCATAAAACGATGATATTATAAATTTAGGGGTACACAGGGTAGTTATGTTAATTGGCATTAGGATTATGAGGGGGTCCCCGGAAATTTCTCCCCTGAAAGGGGTCCCTGATCTCCAATCTTTCCAAATGTGTTCTATATTACCCTCTCGTGGTAGTCCTGTGTCATTACAAGTTAGGGGGTTGCACTATAAATTGACTAACATTTATTTATGTTCAAAATGGGGTAATTGTTGAAATATTCAACTGTGTTCTGTCCGCCTTGTTGGTTAAATCCCAACTGATTCTGTCGAGTATCAAAATGTGCAAAAAGTCATATTATTATTATTATATTATATTATTATTGATGTATATTATACATATTATAGGTGCATCTCAATAAATATAAACATTGTAGAAAAGTGAATTCAATTTAAAAAGTGAAACTCATATTTTTCATGAAACACATTTAAAAATATTTTCACAATTTCTATATGAAAACTAATTTAAGATGGTTTCTTACAGTAATTTTTTTTTTACAGAAAAAATAATTGAATACATCATCGTGTGTAGTGAATCTATGCAATATATGTTTCACTTTTGGGATTGAACTACTGAAATAAAACGAGTTTTCCACAATATTGTAATTTATTGCGAAGGTTCATTTATTTCAGCAGTTAAATTACAAAAGTGAAACTTCTGTGCTATATTATAAGATCCATTAAACACATTGGAAAATACTTTTTCTGACCGGTGTGTGTATTAAAAAATCATTTTTGACGTTTTTCTTGTGTCATATTCTAATGTCTTGAGTTATTTCAGTGCTTCAATCCAAAAGTAAATGTCATATATAATACAGAGTCATTAAACACATTAGAAAATACTATCACCTGCATTTATAAATCGTGAATAACAAATGCATGGATAGTTTCAAATATCCATGAACAACAGTTTGATACTACATCTTACAAAAAGGAGAAAATATTGATGGGATGGGACGTGAGCCAACATTTTATGAGGGGATGTCAAAAAAATATATGCTGCTAGCAGTATTCAGTCCGTCGAAGTCTAAACAGATGGGGGCGCTCTCTGCAATCAATCATCGAAACGCCTGGAAATGCAACATTTTGGACTTTACCCCACTCAGCTGTTCAAGGTTTTGTGCTCGTGTTGTCTTTTCCGTGACGGAAAATGAAGAAGCAGTTTTATTTTTTTTAATTTGTATTTTTTTTTTTTTTTTTTTTTCAGCAACATGTGGTGTGGTTTTAGGGGTGGGGTCAGGTGTTTATGCCCTCTGTCGCAGATAGTTCGGTCTTGCTGAGAAGTGCAGGCGTGCTTGGACAGGAATGAGTGGACTGAGGTATGCCTGTCAGGCGCCCCTCCCCTCTCACATGACTTTTCCTCCCCCAGAGGCACCACTATACAGTATACAGGAGGGGGGGGTCAGAAGTGGTTTTACATTTTTTATTATGAGAACAACAACCGATTTATTAAGTCACAATTAGAATAACATAGCTATGACCATCTCGTGTGCTCAAATTGATGGCTTCTAAAAATGGACACAATTCCTCTCGACGAGTTTCTACACTAAAGCACACTTTGACAACAGAGGTCAGTTTGTCGTCATGCTCGTTTTCTTTCATGTACTTTATTTTCGACAGCACCCCTGTGTTAGAAATCCATTGGGGTGATGATTGGTGATCGTGGTGGTCAAAATAAATGAAGAAAAATAAAGGGGGAAAACATCTTAAAGAAAGTAAATAATGGAGAAATCTGTATAATTCTTATTGTTACGATATCAACATTCTGATTTCGATAGTATACCTGCATAAAGTACCTCAATACCAGTAGCATATTGGCTCCAGCTCACTTGCAACCCCAGTGAGGATAAGTGGTCTAGAAAATGCATGGATGGTTGGGGGGGGGGGGGGGGGGGGGGGAGGTATAATACATGAATCCAATGAAAAACAACAATATAATTATATAAATATGAATAATAGTCATGTCTATTTTTGATGCCTGTTAATTACGGTAGTATTATTTTGCAGTCCCATACATCCAATACAATTTTGTAATATCCTGCCCCTCTTCTTTTTTTTTTTTTTTTCCTTCAAAATTAACCAAAAGGCGTCATGCTGACCAAGTAGTTAGTATGTTTGTTTCACACTTCTGATTCAGGTTCAGGGCGCAAATCTCGGCAACGGGTGGTTACAGTTGAATTGTAACCTCTGCCATCGAGTGGAAGAGCATTCAATTGTTCTGCCTGTCATTATAGGTCGCTGGCATAGACCGAGGAGCAAAGATATATGATTTGTAGCCACTGGTCGATAGCAAGTAAAAAAAATACAAAATAATAATAATCCAAATGTGAAACAGTGTCTGGCTTTATTGATTTGAACACATTCAGTTAGTTATAGTCAGTGTATGATAATATAAAAATGATTCTAATGTTCGGGATCCCCTATATATATATGTATATATATATATATATATATACACACACACACACAAAACAAAAAAAAACACTTCAGTATATAAACAATTGTGGCATTAATTGGTACAAGGGACTGTGCACAGGGGACTGGGAGTTGGGTCATCGGACAACATATTGCAAAGCCAAAATCATGTACATCCTGCACAGCAAATCATACATAACAAGCTACAAAGGCGTGTTTTGTGTCGTTGTTAAGTTGGTCTACACGTAGTCTTTTCCCGAGTTGCTCGCCGGGTTGGATCGTGGGTAGCGTGGCGCTTTCCCCGAACCCTTCTTGGGGCAGTTACAGCACATGAAGCCTCCTCCGATCATGATGAGTATCGCAGCTCCCCATCCCACGAAGAGGGCGCTCCCAAATTCATATCTGCACATGATGTCATATTCACTCATAGCAGCATCACAAATGTCGTCGATAAAAAGAGTTCAGATTAGCATAAAGTACGCAGCACTGTAAATTCCAGTGGCCTCACTTTGAATTGGTTGGTGTGAACGGGTTGTAGAAGTCTTGTGCTATTCTGTGAGCGTACCAAGATGTTCCCACCAGACCAAACAGGCCTGGAAGAGGAAGGGGGGGAAAATAAAATAACATGCTCAATCAAAACGTTAAGTGAAAACAATTTATACCATACATGTTTCTCCATGAGGAGTGCCAAAAGTACCGTATTTTCCCAAACATAAGGCGCACTTAAAAGTCGTAAATTTTCTCCAAAATGGACGGGGCGCCTTATAATGCGGCGCGCTTTATGTGTGCTCCGAGCTCCAAAATCTATAAATGACGTCGTGTGACGAGCGCTCCGCTTGACTGTCTGGGAACATTTCCTGACGACACGCTGCTTATACAGAGGAAAAGCAGACGTGACTGAGGACAGCATGCGGACGTAAAGGGGGAAGGGTGCGCGTGAAGGAGGACGCTAAAGGCACACCCCCAGTAGGTATATAGCGCCGGTCAAGCCAGCCTCCACTCGTTAAGTAGCAATCAAGCCAGCCACCCCTAATTTTGTTCATACTAGGCATTACGGTAATAAGTCGCCAACTCGCGACGAAAGCCACCTTCAAAATAAAAGCTTCCCAATAATACGGACGTCAATGCTCTTCGGTTAAGGAATGCAACCACCAAGGTTAATTTGAATCTTGAGATGCATTAAAAAATGTAGTTTATTAGTTTTCAGAGACTTTTATTTTGAAATACAATATCAGATCTTCATCAAACCTCGTTTAGTGGAGTCCTTGGTGGTCTGTCACACAGATCTGGACTTGTCTTGCGATACCAATGGGATCATGTTGGGGTGACTTTGGCTCAGTAGGTAGAACAAGTTTGAATCCCTGCTACGACTGTTTGTATGTCGAAGTGTCCTTGGGCAAGACACTGAACCCTAATTTGCTCCCAGTGGGCCTGGCAGCGCCTCGCATGGTAGCAGTCACCCATTGGGTTATGAATGAGAGGCTTTGTAAAGCGCTTTGGACACTGTGATGATGTAGTTAAAGTGCTACATAAGTCCAGTCCATTTACCACTTATTTTTCCTGAGATATCAAATAAACTACATTTTTTAATGTCTCTCAAGATTCAAATTAACTTTCTTTGTTGCATTCCTTAACCGAAGAGCACTGACGTCCGCATTATTGGGAAGCTTTTATTTTGAAGGTGGCTTTCGCCGCGAGTTGGCGACCTACTACCGTAATGCCCAGTACGAACAAAATTAGGACCGGCTAGCTTGACTGCTACTTTATGAGTGGAGGCTGGCTTGATCGCAGTCGAAAACTGCACCTACGAAGAGACACGCTTACGAAGCACAGTTTAAACTGCAAGCTATCAGTTACGCGGAGGAACATGGGAATCGAGCAGCCGCGAGAGAATTCAAGATCAACGAATCCATGGTTCGCAAGTGGAGGAAGCAGGAAAACGAGCTTCGCCAAGTCAAGAAGACGAAGCTGAGTTTCCACGGAAAAATCATGAATGCTCTGGTTTTTGTTTTTTTGCCTAATAAACCCCCAAACATTTCAATTTAAAACAATCTAACTCTTAACCATGTCTTTATTTACATTGTGGCGTCAACTGCGGAGGTTGAAAAAAAAAAGCAATGAGCCTACTTTGATAAAGTAAAGAGTAGAAAGTACAGATATTCGTTTCAAAATGTACAAGTAAAAAGTTCTCAGAAAAATAAATTCTCAAGTAAAGTACAGCTATCTGAGTAATCTAATTAAGTACAATAATGAAGTATTTGCACTTCATGACATCCCACCACTGTCAGTATGCTCCAAAACAGTCTAGCTTTGGACTTACAGCAGTGATACTTTCCTACTCTCTGTAGTGGTACGTAAAAAAAAAAAAAAATCTGAATACATTTGTTTAACTCTCCGTAATATTACAGTGGCATAAACCTTTTTTTGTTTGTTTTTAATCACGGAAGTACATTTGTTAAGTACAGTTCAGTTGTATTTAACTTTTTTTTAAAAACATTTTAGAACTTTTTTGTTTTCAAACATTTATTCAATTTTAATGAATCATTATTTAAGTATGTATGTACAGTATGCACAGTATATATGCTGTTTATTGAATTGTAGCATCTATTTAATGAAAACAACCAACGGTTAATGTTAGCGTAATCATGTTAAAGTAGGTTTCTACGGAGGGGTTCGCGAGGCGGAAGTTTCACCAAAACACACATTCAGCCAATCGGAAGCGACCAGCAGCCGCCACATTATGAATGAAGACTGAAAGAGGTGGACTATCGTCGTGTGGAACTTTTTCGAAAAACAGTAATCAAAGGGCTAAACTGTCAGAATTGGCACCCAAGATGAAAAGGAAACTGCTAAAGATAATGTTTGGAAGCACTTTTCAGCGATAAGCAGAAAGATCAGTGCGTTGTACAACCGTCATTGACTGCGCATCACGCAATGCAACTTCGGTATTTTTTTCCCCCCTCTTTATTACATTGACCAAAATGTGAAAGAGCTCGCTTGTGATAGCATGAGCGAGGCAATAAAAAGATAATCAAGAGAAACGTGCAGCCAATTGGTCACGAGAGCAGTTCATGTTTTAAAATGACAATGTGATGTCCCACTTTGTGATTTTTTGTCTTCTTCTGAACAATCTGCTACAATCAACCAATGAATTACAAAAGAAAAAAAAACACCTGAATCAGAATTTCCCTGTGTTATGGAAGAAGGCTCTTCTTCAATGAGGAGCTATAATCCTCCTCCTTAGTAAAGTTAATGAGCAATAAACTGTTATCACATTTAATCATTCATTCATTCATCTTCTCTTCTGCTTCTCCTCATTAGGGTCGCGGGCATGCTGGAGCCTATCCCAGTTATCTTCGGGCGAAAGGCGAGGTACACCCTGAACTGGTTACCGGCCAATTGCAGGGCACATAGAAACAAACAACCATTCACACCTAAGGGCAATTTAGAATCTTCAATTAACCTACGTTATCACATTTATTTAGGTTATTAAAAAAAAGTAAATATAATTTAATTTTGGGGCTGGAGCGGATTAATTGCATTTCCGTTCATTTCAATGGGAAGAACGTTTTGGGTTCCAAACGGGGTCACGGAACCAATTAAATTCGGAACCAGAGGTTCCAATGTTGGGGCTTACTTTTAGGAATATAACCTCTGCCTAATTTTTGACAAACACTTTGGCCTACGACTCTAGTTTTTTAGTGTTGGTCATTATGGGGGTACTGGGAGGGCTAAGAATTTTTTAGGTGGTACTTGGTATGAAGAGTTGAAGAACCACTGATTTACAGTATATTCATGTCTAGGGTATCATATCCATGTCATGTATTTACACATTTAGGTAACACTAAAACCATGTCATCAAAACTTGGAAAAAAAACCCACTCACAACTAAAATACAATGTAATTAATAAAAAGTCACCCTTAAGTGTAAGAAAACACAGCACGGGTATGTGTTTAAAGCAAATCACCAGCTATAATCAAGATGATTCCGCCAGTTAAAGCCACTTTGTCTTTCTGCTCCGGCTGGTCTGCCAAACACGTGGTGCACTTCATGCCCACCGTTGCCAACAAGATGGCAATCAAGGAGAGCAAGATGGCCGACAACATCAGTCCTCGTGTGCCCAAGACGATGGCTGGGGAGACAAACGTACAGTACAAGTACGAATTAGCATGTTTCTGCGACACCATGGATCGTTTGGGACTTGTGCTTTATTTCCTGGAGAACCAGCGGGATGACTCATTCACACTTACAGTATTTACTCTTTGTTCGCCTAAATACTGTCACTATTGTATTGCTAATAATCCTTTTTTTATGGTTAACTTTAACTTCCAGTGAAACCAATATATTAAATACCCACACATGAATTTTCACGTACATTCATGTTACACTGAATGTTTTTTTTTTTCAACATTATAAAGCAGTTTAGAGTAAAGTTCCCATTTATGCTAGACACAGTAAGAGGGATGAAATCCATTCAAAAAATTTCATTCGGTTATTACGTGTTACAGTTATATCGCGGGGCATCAAGGATTAAGAATATATGCCTCTGAGTACTGTCGTATGCTCTGTTTGTATGTGTTGCTGCTCCATGCCTGCTAAAGTAGCAGCTATTTGAAAGTTTATGATAAGCGCAACATATATGCTAGTTTCGGTCAGCCCGTCTGTGGTATTCCACATTATATGTTAACATTAAGATAGCCGACGTTTGTTAGATTAAATGACTTGGTTTGGCTGAACATTTTGGTGTTTAAATATCCAATACAATCAAAGTTGAATTCTCTTTTGTTGCATGCACTTTGTATACGTTGCTGCTCAGTGTGTGAAAGTAGCAGTTGTTTGAATATCAACAGTAATTTCCATTAGCCTGTCTATGGCATTTCGCATTACAGTATATGTTATTATTCAGCTAGTGGACTTTCTTCAGATGAAATGATATGGTTCAGGTGAACATTTAAGTGTTTAAAATATTAGTACAGTGTGTAATGATCTTTTGTCGTATGCCGTGTTTATATGTGTTAAGGTAGCAGTTGTTTGCAGGTTGATGATTACCACAACATGTATGCTAATTTCTTGTAGCCCGTCAATGGCTTTACACATTTGATTTTAGCATTAAACTAGTGGGTTCTTATCAGAATGAAATTATATTTATATTGTCATATGTCTCTTAATTGTTTTTTTTTTATTATTATTTGTCACTTCTACAGTAAACTTCACCTGGGAGTGAGAAAGCTTGAAAGCAGGCATGCTTTGTCCCTTATTGGAGCGCGAGAGTGTCTTCTTTTTATTTCCTCAAAGTGATGTCATACGATGGTCTCCCATTTCTTGAGAGTGAGAATAGGCATGACAGAATACTTTACAAAGTGTTTTATGAAGTGTTTCAAGCGTGTGGGAGTGGTAAAACTATATATATATATATATATATATATTTTAAATGCAGTCTCTATTGCAGATTTTCTTGGGTGGGTCTGGAATATGATGTCATAGGGAGGTTTATTCCATCTTCAAGCCCCTATTATTCACTGTGTTCCTCTTCTCCACCCACCTCACATGTTGCTTGATGAGGCATCTCTTGGTATTTGACTGACATGTCCTTGCATGCATGAGTTTTTTTTTTTTTTTAACGCCTCAAGGAAGGTTTGAATGAGCATAGAGCCTTAGAACATAGAACATGAATTAACCCCCAAACAGAAAGGGTCATTGAAAACCAATTTCATTTTAATACATTCACCATTACACAATTTCTAATACTGTTCTAACCCTTTTGTAGCACTTATTTTGGTATATTGGCATTCTTTTAGAGATGGTGTAATTGGATCATATTTGTGATGGGAAAATGTAATAAAAATACAAATAAAAATCCAACAGTATGTTACCTGGTAGTTGGAGCAGTGAATCATACACTTTACACTGAACTTGGCCCGTGCTCTGCGACGCGCACGACTTCCACAGCCCTTCGTAAAGTGCCTGAGCTGTGATGATGTTGTCTCCTGCATAGGATGAAGCCTTCCACTCCACCATGACCGTGGAGGCGATGGAGCCAATGAAGCCCAGGAAGCCCAGCGAGAAGCCAAGAAGTTGTATTCCAGCATTGGCCATGTTTCAAGAACAAAAATAGTAACAATAAAGGGGTGTATGTTGGGGGGGGGGGGGGGGGAATCTAATAATAATAATGAAAAATCCAGTTATTACAAAAAACAAAGACAACAGAAACTAAACCGATGAGCCAGATATTTTTGGTGATTCTTTCTCTGTCACCCACACATTAATTCTTCTAGCTGCGCATCCTTGAGGAGTAACCTGGAGAAAAGGGAGGATCGACTTACAAATACCTAAAAGTACAGGTTACTTGTGCGCCCCCTAGTGGGCATTGTCGAAACAATAGATGGAATTACCATGGATGTGGTTTCGGGAGAGCAGAGTGGCGCAGCGGAAGCGTGCTGGGCCCATAACCCAGAGGTCGATGGATCGAAACCATCCTCTGCTAACACCATTATTTGTGTATTGACATTAAAAGCTTCCTTTTCAATGATGCACAAGAGTGCTTCATCACTAAATGGACAAATCACAATAAGGAATTTTATTTTGAAGCCTTCAGACAAACTCCAAACATACGCATGTATTTTCGCTCTTACATAACCCAAAAAGTTCATTTAAGGCCATTTCTAGTGGCCGAATTTGTGTTGTGTCATTTTCCAAGCTTTATGTGTTATTGTTTTGGTTGAAATGATATTGCTTGGCAATATCTGAATTTGCACATTCCTATTTTATATTTTTGTCTAGTTGACATTCATGATTAAAATAATAAATCAGAGGTTACTCGCCAGTTACTCTGTTGTTGAGTAGTTTGCTTGTTTGTTTTTCGCTGAATGCTTACTTACTCAAGTAATGACTTTATTTGGACGAATACTCTTGACTTGAGTCATATTATTCTAATGTAACTAACTGTGCACTCACTCGGGTACAATTTTGGCTACTCTGCCAATTTCTGCACAAGATGATGTCGGCCCTCCTCCGCTGGCGACTTTATGACAATTTTACATTTAGTTTTATGTATGTCGAGAGACAGCGTTGTACCTGAACGAGTTCAGTCAACGAAAGTTCACATATTTGGGTTGAACTGAACTTAGTCCATTTGTGCCTGATGAACGTTATTGAGAACGCGTTCATTCTGGCGTCAAAGGACGGTTTTCGAACTACGGTTCATTTTCATTCAAGAGTGGCAGGCTTTGCTTGGGACTTCCGGGACGAAACCCGTCCGGACACACGACATACGAGCCGTCATATGTCGAGGAAGAACGCCGTATTTGGCAATCGCCATTCATGTTTACATTCCGCAGGCAAGTAGCAGCAACGTGTGCGTGAGGTGCGTTCAGGGACACTGCGTAAATGGGAGTGTTCTTTGGATGTTTTGTCATGCAGTACATCATTGTAAAAATGGATAACTAGGAAACTTGTTATTTGTATCAGAATGCTTTAGTTAAAACACGGTGCGATCGCACCGTCATAACATGGAATTGATTTTGTTTTGTAATATAAGAATAGATGAGATCAAATATTTTGTCAATATAGTCAAGGACGCTGCAAGGAATGCAAAGTTATAATGTCCTTTGACCATCCTTCCTGTCATACTGTGTTGCGTGTTTTTGTTTGCACATTAAGGACAAAAGTGCTGTTTTTGTTTTAATTCCTTTTTTAAAAGAAGACTATTCAAGCAACGAGTTTGTTCTCATGTTTTTAGGTTGTAGGGTGAAAGCTGCAGCTGGCTACTAGTGTGGACTGAATGGATAGCAACAATAAGGAAATGAAATGTCAGTATTTTGAGGGTAATGGCCTGTCAGAAACATATTGGGGGGGAAAAAAAACCAACAACAACTATAAACTGCCTCATTTTTGGAAAGTAAACTTAGTTCAAAATTTTGAATGATGATCTATTAACTGAAGTAGTTCATTTTTGGAACGGTGAACTGAACTTTGAACGAGTTCGCGTAGAAAATAAACCTTCTCAACACTGTCAAGAGACTTCCTTGTTATGTATTTAAAATGAGTCAATTCATCAGCTCCATCATAGCAGATGTTACATGCTTGTACAGTAGGAGTACTTGTTATTTCTACAAACAACATACAACTCAACTTGTTGAATTAGTTTTTGTTTTGACATTTGTTTTATATATTGGAGGGGGGGGGGGGGGGGGGGATAATTCTTTGTGATACCTTGTTGAGAGCAAATGTAACTGACAGACCAACTGTTCCACCGACCAAAGGTTTGCTCTTGCCTAATTCCGGCTTGTTGTGCTATTTGCCTGTCATTCATCTGGCTGCTAAATCCAGAGGGAGTTTCATTTCTCTGCTCTAAGATAATTGCAGCTAAGGTGAGTTGAACTCCGCCATCATTTTTACGTGTTACAAGCCCAGTGGTGAGAAGTAACGAAGTACAAATACTTTGTCACTGTACTTAAGTAGATTTTTCAGCTATCTGCTTTTCTGACGACTTTTTACTGTTACTCCATCTGTACTTTCTACTCCTTACTCTATGAAAACAAGCTAAGTTTTTTTTAATGATTAAACATTGTACTTAAAAGTTTAATTCAATTGAACTGTACTCAACAACTAAACTGGATTAAAAAAAAAAAAAATTGAAGTCACTTTATTATGCACAGTTTGAACATTTAATTTAGTGATTCTTTCACATACCACTAGAGGCAGCTTGCATATCACTTTTGATAGTTTTGCCACACTTTGAGAATCACTGTAATAGATCACTGTTTTGTACTTGACAGCATTATCTTCTGTGTGCGTTCCCTGTCAAATCTGGCCCTGCACGCGACACGCGCACATTCTCCCGTGGAGAATTCTAGGTGAAACATCATATTGTACATTTTCATTCAGTTAATTTTCGCAGATTGCACGGTGACAGCCGACTCATGCTGACGTTGCAGGACAAACCTGGTCCAAAACGGCCATCGACTTCCCAACGGATATAATGTGTCCCTACCACATTATGCCGACGGCCAAACACCAACAAATTATATTATATTAATAGCCAAAAATATTGGCGCCAGATTGCAGAGCTTTCAGCTTCCAACATTCTGCTGGCTGCTTGGAGTTTCTTTTAAAAAGTTTCCCACTATTACAACAACTATTGTCATCGTAATGATGCAACTGTGCATTAGATTTTGAATAATTTTTTTAAAATCTATGTTTATCTATCTTATATCATTCACAAGTCTCAGGAAAACTCTATGCACCGTGATTTACAGCCAGCCTCAGACTTCAATGAGTCATGCCTCTTTGGTGGCCGTGCACGTATTTCTAGGTTTCACACGTGCGTGAAGCTGAAATGTGCGCAAGCCGGCCGCGTAAAAAAAAAAAACTTACGCACGAACCATAGAACATGACCCCAAGAAACTTGCGCCAGATAACAGCTGATGCAAACGAAGGCATGCAATTTCTTGTATTGTAGGGGAGGGAGATTCATTCCCACAGCCAAAGTGGGTCACATGCCGTTTTAGCCGTGGCCCAAAAAGCAGGAAAACTGAAATGATGAAAAAGAGTTCAACGCTATATCTCCACAATGAAGTAGCACATAGTTCTCAGTCTTGGCACATGTTTTCAATAATTGTCTTGAACCATGTCTAATGTATATATAGAAACAAATCTCAGAATTCACATTTGAGGGTATTCAAGTTTACTTGAGTAACTGATTTAAATTAGTCTTTCTACATTAACCAAAGTAGTTTTTTTAATTTATTTTTTTAGTATATCTAGCGCTACCTTCTGTAAATACAGACTGTTGAGTACTTCTGCCACCTCTGTACGAACCTTCTCTATGTCGCCATAGGAAAAAATGGACAGAGGATTGCGGCCGACTTTGTTCCTGCTGTTGCTTCTGTGTCCCCAAGGCACCATGTTGTCCCACATCAACTGTCCATACAGATGCCAGTGTTTTACACCAATCCAAGTCCTGTGTGCTGATGAACATATGACATCTGTGCCCAAAAACATATCCCGAGAAGCCAAGGAGGTCATCATAATGACATCGGCTTTGCATTACCTGTTCCCCACCGGCTTTGAGGAGAGTCCCCAACTCCACAAGCTTATCTTCTTCAACAATCCACTGCGGAGTATTCATTCGCAGGCCTTTCAAAACCTATCTGAGCTTGAAGAACTGGAGATCAGTGGGAACCCTTGGCTGGAGCATTTGTTTCTGGGGACTTTTTCCAAGCAAGAAAACCTTACCAAGCTGCAGCTCAACTATAACAGGTTCCAGACTGTTCTTCCTGGTATGTTTAACTCTCTTAAACATTTAGAGACCCTGCAGGTGAAGGCCAACATCATATCAGATTTACCTACATTTTTGTTTCAGAACCTTCAAAATCTACATGTGTTGGATTTCTCTCTTAACAGAATCCAGAACATAGAAAGAGAGACTTTTTCTGGCTTGACTGGGCTGGAGATTCTTCAAATGAGCAATAACCATATTAGCAATATTTCATCAGACACCTTCCATCATGTTGGTCAGCTGATGGAGCTTCACTTGGAGGGGAATAGAATATCAGAACTCGATGATGAGGTCTTCGCTGTGCTCACCAAACTGAAGGTGCTGAACCTCCGCAGAAACCGTCTCATAACTTTCAGCGATAAAGTGTTTGGACGTCAGGGTTCAAATTTAACCCAATTGGACCTGAGGGGGAACAGACTGACAGAAGTGTCCTCTTTAAGCCTGCTGACATCAATGACTGACCTTCTCTTGTCCTCCAATCAGCTTTCAAGCCTTCCTGATGACATATTTAGAAATGTCACCACACTAGAAAATCTGGATCTCTCTGAAAACAAGCTCACGTCATTATCAGACACGACCTTTAATGATCTCAAAAGCATCAAAATGATCCACCTCCATAAAAACCAGCTGAGCAGCGTGGATGCCACATTGTTTAAGGACCAGGATTTCATTCAGCAGCTCTACCTGTCTGACAACCAGCTGCAAAATCTCCCTCTGGGCCTTCTGGACCACTTTGCGTTCCCGCACATATTGCGACTATACGGAAACCCTTGGAAATGTGACTGCCACATGTGGTATTTGCATGATTTAGTGCTGAATAACAACCAGGACATCGAGATGCCGGACAGGATGCTGTGCGAGACTCCCGACTTCCTGAGGAGGCGACCGGTAGCATCCATCGACAGGGACGAGCTTCTGTGTCATTTTCCCAGAGATGATATTACTGACCTGAACGGCTGTAGCCTTCACAAGTCTAGCGACTCACTGGTCATCAAGTGCAACGTGGATAAATGTTCTCCACTCACTGTAAAAGTCCAGTTTCTGGAGCGCAGTGGCAGTATTCAGGAGCACATTTGGACAAATAACGATTCTGAGTGCAGCAATGTGACGATATCTAAGGTGCCCATGCCATAGATTTGTATTGATTTCTTTACAATTTGGTCTCAGACAAGCCTTTGTCAACAGTTGCCAGATGTGTTTGTCCGGCCCGTCAGTCAATTCTGCAAACAAACGCAGCCGCTGATTACCAGCATGTGAGGGTGGATGAACCTTTTTTTTTGTTTTTTGCAAGGTTCAAAGGTTCAGTCCCTGTCTTGTTGTGATGCTGTCATCACCAAAAGGAACATGTTAATCATCCATCACCAGTGTTTCCCAACCTTTATTGAGCCAAGGCACATTTGTTTACATTAGGAAAAAACAAATCTCTCTGCTCACCACCAAACAAAAATCTCACAAAAAGTGAATACCCATTTTAAATAATTGAATTTAATTGTTTGCCTGTCAATCTATGTCACTGCCATAGATAGATGAAGATACTTAAAAGAGAAGAAGAACAAAGATGCACTAAATTATTTTCAGACCAATCAAGTGAAATTGGATAATTTCCAATAACACAATGGTTGGGAATCACAACACTAGACCACCGTCTCCTCCAAGTTTGACACCTTTGTCCTGTGTGGAGTTCCATAATAAAACAAATTACATACATGTAAAAGAAAAAGAAAGGTAGTACCTTCTTAAGTTTGAATCAAAGAAACTTTTCTTTTTGTGAAAATCTAACATTTTCTGTCCTTGCCAAACAAATATCTCTTATTTACTGTGGGTCAACAACATGATGCGTGTGGGCACTAGGTAGCCCCCAAGGACCACAAGTAGCTCATGAGCCTGTTTAAAAATAGCTCACCAGCGATGGGACATTGTGATTTCCTAGGGATGACGTAGAAGTGATCATTTGGAAAATGTCAACACTTTATTTCTACCGAATTATAGAAATAAACCGTTGCACATTTATTTTTCCTAGCTTTTTGATAATCATTGTGAGAGATAATTAACGTGATCCATGTCTTCACATAGATAAATATCATTAATTATTCAGAGCAACATCAAATTAAAGGTAATTTGAGCAAATGTGTTATTTCAAAAGTGTGTATCAAAATGGTAGCCCTTTGCATTAATCAATACTAAAGAAGTAGCTTCGGTGGGTGAATTGCTCAAACTCTTTAATGTCTTCGTTTTAGGACAGAGGATAAAGCATATCCAGTATGCACTCATAATCTGCAATTCTCAGCAAAATTCTGCCAAACTGATTTGGAATCTGAGTCAAGGGCATTACATTTAAAAAGCAATGAGAACACAACTTTAACTGACAGAAAAGAAAATTCCGATGAGTAGTTATGTTCCAAAATGAGTGGTTTTGTCTACTGTAGAGGAGGGAAAAAAACTAACTTTAGTCAAGTCATTGAAGCGTCTTTGAAAAGATGATCCGACGGGCAACTTATCATCCCATGAGACTCCCGGGATGAGCCCAGTGGTCCTGAATGCAAAGAGGGATATAAAGGCGCGAGATGGGCGCGGGGAGGAGACAAGCCTGGACGCAACAAGGCACCCAGATGGCTACAGATCGAATAGGGTATGCTAACTCACGGTTAATAAGGGGCAAAGGTCAGAGACTTGATTGGGTCCTCTGTCCAGCGGAATGACATCACATGACAAAAAGCGCTTGGCTGTCTTACTTCCAAAGTGTGAAGGCTTGACCTCAAGAGGAGGTAATCCTCACTTGACCGGATCTGTGGAGCTGAAGAGGACACTCATCATTCAAAATACTACTTTCTCCATTTTTATTATTCTTGTTTTGTTTTATATATATATATATATATATATATATATATATATATATAAAAGTATATTTTTTACATGAGTATTTACACTAATATTAGTAAAAGGTTTGGGCTTTGGGACAAATATATATGATGGTTTTTAATCTGGCCCACCAAGCATTTATATTATCAACATTCAAAGAATGTTAGTTGCATTCATTTAGCAGTTTCTTCCAAAAAGTGATTCATTTAAATGTATTTATTCATTTTTTAATTCACTCATATCATTAAATAATTGGACAATTGATTTTTGTAAATAAAATAAAACATATTATTAAAATAAAATAAAAATATATTCAAGTTAAATATGTATAGAAAATATAATATAATTGGTTAAAATAAGATAATTCAATTAATTTTAAATTTCTGTTTTTATTCATATTGATTTATGACATTTTTAATTAAAATATTTTACATACACATTGTAGGAAAAATATATTTTTTTAAATTTAAAATACAAGAATATATTCAACTATAATTGTTTTTATAACCACATTTAAATGAATTGAAAATTAAATTGAAAAGTAGATATTTGTATAAATATACAATATTTGTTTTGTTTTGGTTTTCTTCAAAAAATGTTAACCTCATGTACAAATGACTTGGCCCATCTGTCCAATCGAAAAATCAAATGTGCCCCAGGTTTGGACTATTTAAATACAAATGATGGTTTTCTCAACTTGCTTATGTCAGTAAGGAGCATTGTATCTTAAACATGTACATTTATTTGAAAATAATCCTGTTCAATACAATATATGAATTTACGGAAGAACCGTGGATGATTTCAGAGGTCAATAGAGTTATCGTCAACACCAAATGACCTGTCAGCACCCATCAGTGCCAGCGGTTGTCACGGGTTGACCTGCAGCAGCAGGTTCCGAGAGGTGTCCTGTGATGCCGGATGAAAAGCAAGCGTTAACCCCCTGGTCAGAACCTGCTCAGTGGGCAGTTAGTGCTCGACGCAACCGCTCTTCAGAAGGGACGGGGTACAAAAGAGGGGAGGACACTTTATCTGGTGAGACAAACAATGTCCAAAGGGACACAAAGCACTGAAGGAGTAGAAGGAGGACGTTCCCACAGAGTTTAGAGCGTCCGGCGTGGAGTGAGGTGACATGGCCACAAAGAGGTCATACGAGCCCCCAGTGCCTGAGGCAATAATATTAATAATAATCATAGTTGTTAGCTGAAACTTAGTTGAGTTCGAACTTTACAACTAAGCACTTTGTCTGTTAAGGAACCATAACGAGTAACTTTAACAACAATATTGCATTTTTTTTATATATCAAACGTAATGATGAATGAAATTGCATTCTGGAAAAAAAAGTCATGAAGCAATGTAATGGCAGAAGTGGAAAAAGTGCTCACAGCCTGTATTTATAGTAAGTATAAGTACAGATACTTGTCTGAAAAAGACTGGTAAAAGTAAAAGTACTGATTCAACTCTTGTACTTAACGTTGCCGTCGAGCAGAAACCTTGTATCTCCAAATACAGTATGGTCAATTAGATCTTTTTTCCACAAATCGATACTTGTGGTCAGTCCCCAGCTTGGTCTGTCATTATTATTATTATTATTATTTTTTAAATAAATTACTAAATTATGGGTGGCACGGTGGACGAATGGTTAGAGCGTCTGCCTCACAATTCTGAGGACTGGGGTTCAAATCCCGGCCCCACCTGTGTGGGGTTTGCACGTTTTCCCCGTGCCTGTGTGGGTTTTCTCCGGGGACTCCTGTTTCCTCCCACATCCCAAAAACATGCATGGTAGGTTGATTGAAGACTCTAAATTGCCCGGAGGCGTGAATGTGAGTGCGAATGGTTGTTTGTTTATGTGTGCCCTGCGATTGGCTGGCAACCAGTTCAGAGTGTAGCCCGCCTCCTGCCCAAAGATAGCTGGGGTAGGCTCCAGCACTCCCGCGACCCTTGTGAGGATAAGCGGCTCAGAAAAGGGATGGATATGAAATTATTATCTAAAGTGTTGAAAATAGCTTGAGACCAAATCTATTAACTCTTGTACATTTCAACGGACTAAGAAGTGTTGTATAACTTCTCAACTCTGCAAGAGCCTCACGGCATTATGTCCCCTCAAGATTGAAAGTCTATCTTTTTCTTGACAAAAACGAGTGAAAATAGGTTAGATGCACTTGAGTAAGCCTTTTTTTATTAAAAATCGACAGCTGTACTGCTTTGTCACAGAAAGAACCCGTCAGCCATGAAGATAGGTTTGTGTGCTGGTTCATTTCTGCCAATTACAGTCTAGTCAGCCCGTGATTTTTTAAAATTGCATCGCTCATACGGAATTAAGATACGGCTATGTTGGCTACGTTGGGGCGTCAGTGGCTCAGTTGCTCGAACAGGTCAGCCACTGACCAAAAGGTCGGTGGTTCGGCTGTGACTGTCCGCTTTTGAAGTATCCTTGGGCAAGACGTTGAACCCTTGATTGCCTTCAGGTTGGCTTTGTAATTGAGAAAGTTTTCTCAATTGCCTAATCTGGTTAAACAAAGAAGACATAAAATCAATAAATAAAGCGTTCACGCTGCAGGCCATTAAGCCCAATTTGGATTTTTTTGTTCAATCCTATCCATTCATTCACATTACAAAAACAAATTCCACTTCTGACGTGAACGGAATGTGTCCGTGAGATGAACCGCAAGTGCGCAAAGCACAACGCACAGTGTGTTTACGGAAGTAAACAAGGAATCTCGTTCTGATGCATTTGTGGCCATTTCAGGGATTTTATGCGTGAACTGACCGATGCCCACCCTAAACAGTATTTATCAGTTCTAGAGCATCTTCCTTTCGCCACTGACTGTTTTCTGCTCCTTCGTCCGCCATTGCTTTTCACGCCCGCCTATTTTGTCAAACAATTGTGATGTTTGTCGCCTTTTGATGATGTAGCGGTCAGATGAGCGCGACCGGAGCATCCAGACAGCAGTCGCACTGGATACATAATAATAATAATAATCATAATAATCATCATTTAAATTGCATTTAAATTGTGCTTTACAGTCAGATGCTTTACAGTGTATACAACACAGAAACAATCCAATTTAAATCCACATACGAAAGATGCCTGCGTCGGACTGAAAGATCTGACTTGTACTTTTCACATTGAACTGAAAGAATCAGACACATGTCAAAAATGGGCAAAGAAATTGTAATTGACCTCTAGTGTGAATGTAGCCTTAGACCTTTGAAATATAGTTAGGGAAGATGGCATAACCAGAGTCGTTAGCGTTTTATTAAGTATGAAGGCCTTTTCTGAGTGTGGACTTTGATGGTCATGGGCACGACTGGCAGTGGCAACGGACGTGTCTGTAACATTCTTACCAGTGAGCTTTATTTAGTCAATTAAATAAGTGATGAAACATGATTTTGGGGGATGTGTTGTGTTGATGTTTGTGCACAACAGTATATCATAGCAACATACCTGTAAGGTGTAATACCAACTTTAACGATGCTGTGTTTGGTAACTTAAGCAAGATCACTTTTTTTTTTTTTTTTCCAACAAAAAGTTGTGGTTTTGGAGACGCAAGGATTTTGCCCGACAGCGATGATATGTAAAAGTAAAAAAGTACAGACTCCGAAATGTACTTGAGTTCAAAAATGAAAATGAATTTTTATTGTTAGTCTTTTTTTATTCACTTCTATTAAGTTACTTCCCATGTTGTTGTTTAAGGCCTAGCTAGCGCTAGCTCAACTTTAATGTTATCAAAACGACAACAGCTTTGCTAACGTTATGAAATGACTCAGAAAAAAATGCTAAATTAGCTAATCATAACAGCTGAACACCTTTCTTGTATGTGCTTTTTCCGATTAGACAGAGAATTTTTTAACACCGGAAGCTGGTGTTTTTTTTAAGATAGCACAAGACACAACGCATTCATTACAAATAATTTTAGTAGCGCACATCAATGAACTCAAATCACGCAATGGATGGTGAATATCTTGCTTCTCCAAATCTGTTGATGCCGTCAAACATTAATCATCATTCGAGGATGTTGAAAAAAACTAAGGAGCCTATTTTGACAAAGCAAGGAGTGGAAAGTACGGATATCAAATGTATGAACTAAACTCAAGTAGAGCACTGACATACAGGACTAAAGTATATGTACTTACTTCCCACCTTTGGCGATCGGCATATTCTTGAGGGCAATAAACAACTACGCCAACTATCACAATCATTGTTTTTGCTGAAATGAATCCAGCCAGTCGTAAAAAGACAACCAACAGCACTTGCTATTATGTGGACAGGTGGCAATTAGATCGTCTGGAAGGCAACACACCGCCTCCATGATACCGTGACCCGAACTTGTCAAGAACACAAACGGGCCATTTTGTGTACTCCAAATGTGGGCCTTGCTTACAAACGAGGGTCAACATTAACCCCTCAATTCATGCAGACCCCGGGTCTTGGCCGTATTGGTGTTACTGACCAAATTAACAACAGCTGACCTGATGCGGGTGTTAAGTGGATGCAGAGATGTCATCACAATGGGATTCTGGTGCACCGGCCTTTGTCTTGAGGATGACAAGAGGCTATAAGCTCCTTATCTCCACTTTACGATTATCAAGGATGAATCAGGAACGACGATGCCCCACCGCCCCTCCCAAGAACCGCACTTACATGGCCGTCCTTGTGTTGTTTTCCAGCTTCCCAGATGGATTTTATTATTCATGCAAGTCCTTCGTTGCGTTTTAGTGGTCGTTCTCCAATTAGGAGTGATTTCTCAAGAGGCCTTTGTCACAGAAAAGGAAGATGTGCTCAATTGGCTCGATGACACTCAAATGCCCTCCTAACGGGGTGAACTCACAAGCCTCGCCATCATGTCAGTGATTGTTGATTTTCACAATCTATTACAATACACTGATTTTAAAGAGCCTCTAAAGTACATTACATTCTAGTACAGATTTGTTTCTAAATGCATTATATGTTTGAAGATAATTGCTGAAAACATGCAAAGACTGAGAACTATGTACGTAGTGCTCAATTGATATACTATCTGTATAGCGTTAAACTTAAACTCTTCAACTATGTAAGAACTTGACCGCTTTTCTGGCACAATTTTGACGTGCATTTAGCTAGCTAACTACACTTAACAACACACAAATCCATCTTTCCTTCGTATAGTCTGCTGCCGTGGCCGCTTTAGAATGCCTTTTTGTTGGCTGTGAGTGTGCGCACGTCATGGAGAGAAGGCTTAAGTGCGATGAGGGAGGAATAAAAAAATAATAATGTGGACCGGGGCTTTGGGCTCACATGACCGCTTTAGAGCGCCCCGTTGTTGCAGCGTGGCAACGTGGTTTTGATACTCTATATCCTCATTTTATTACTTGGCCATTTTTTTTTTTTATCATTTAAATTTGGCAAAGTTGTTAACAACACTGAAACTGGAGTATCCATTTGCATGGGAAGTCTCTTTACACATCTTTATAAGCGTTCGTGGGCATATGGCCAAGAAGCGCATGGCGTCAGCGAAAGCAAGAGTTTCCTGCCATCCGACATCCCCTTTGAAGATGGGTGATGGGTGACTTGTGATGTATCACCAGTGTTACTCACTTTTAATGCCCTTGCCATTATGCCCTCCGTGTGGGTCCAAAGTGATAAATGTGTGTCTCCCAATGCTCTGGTGTCATGCTGATCCATGATTCATGCACGTGGAAGCGTCACTTCCACTGGAATGTTGTGTTTTCCAAAACAACTTGCTAAATCAAAACGGGACAAAGAGCATTCACCATTGATATCGGGAGCCCGATTCATTCATTAGCCTCAGGCACGACTCACTACGTCGACCCCCATCGAGCGCCATAACAACCCTTCAGACAATACTGCGCCAATTCATCCGCAGAGGCAAAGGCAGAGGAGTTTCCGGTGTATGTCACCGTTGTCACTTTGTTTGTGAGCCATCGATCACTGTGCACGGCAAAAGGGGGCAAGACCAGCCCGGCTGCAAATGTTTACTCCTTTTCTCTTTGCAATGTTTCAGGAAAACGGTGCACCCAAAGAGTGGGGGAGAGGGTAAGACACAATAAGACAAAAGATGGAAGGAGGGGTCCAACCCCTGCGAACATTCCCAAGAGTAGCCATCATCTGTTGATGCTACCCCATGCAACGCCACTGCGGGCTCCCCAATGATGGAGGCAACCTGTCTCGACCTCACAGCTTCTCTTATCTGAAGAGCGTCGCCTGCGTGTAGGGTTCTACAAAATATTTAAAAGCAGGACCTTAGGGAGCTGCCGACAATATCCCCCCTTGGTGAAAGTGACAGCATGCTCACCCCCTCTTCTTTCTAGCTATTGAATCTCTTCCTGGATAAACAAGGGGAAGGCCCATTATGAAGATGGAGAGGGTCACAGAAGGAGGAGCCATTCAGCCTCTGAGGGGCCCATCTTTGTTTTTGTACTTTGGGGGTCTTCTCAAAGGATGTTGGGGGGAGCTTATTTTGTCACTTAGTGCGCTTTATTATCAGGCAAACCAGAGATGTAAGTTCTAATGACAGTGATGATTCACAAATGTAGAAATATCATGTGAAAAAGAAGGTGCATTTGTTGGTTGTGAATGACATCTTCTGACATAGACCCTTAAATTCCATGAATATTAAATGAGAAACACACGGGTAATTGCGACGGTGCGGGTGTCTTGTGTCCTGGTTGACGGGTTGTCCAATTTTAGGCAACATGCTGGTGGAGCTGCACCTTCTTGAGTTGCCGAGTAAGCAGGAACTCTTCGAGTAGCTTGCGGTGTGAGCATCACAGAGGACGGAGTAAGTCACACATTGTTAGCCTAATAGCATAATTGGCAAAGTCAAGAGAAAAAAAAACAACACAACAAATTCAACAAACTTGAGTCCAGCTGCCTCGATTCAACCTTTGGGAATTACGATGACATTGATACCTGATAATATATATAAAGAAGGGGGGGAAAAGCAAGCACATTAGTATTTGTTTAGCGATACTGTGACAGTAAGTCAAAAATGACTTAGGTCATTATGCTACTCGGCTAGCAATATGTGCAAGTCATAAGTAAGTCTCAAGCATTAAGCAAGTTTCAGACAAGTCCTAAGTTACTGTGACAAAAATCAAGCAAGTTGAGCCAAGTCACAACATATATTCGCACGTTAGCCACTTTGCACTCAGTATCTCTACGTGTTCGTTAGCCGCACTGACACATTCCTCTTTTAAATTGTCCCAAATCAGTCCCCTATTGCCCATTACTTTATCTTCTCAATTAACCGCCTAACAAACATGAAGCTAAGTTAATGTTTGACTAGCTATAGGTTAGGTACGGCTAACTTAGCCAGCATAACTGACATGATGCTTAATTCAAGTTTGACCAGCTATCGGCGAGTTAAACAGTGACGTTAACGTAGCTTAGCAGTCTTTGTGGGTTTGTTAGTGACAAAATGTGTCTCAAAGCTTGCATGTTGCCATTCCCCTTTTTATCAAAAGCATTATCCTTGAATCCAAATGTAATAATGGTTCAGATCTCCCGCCGTGATACGTGCTTCATGAAGTGGCCTTGGAACTGCGCGTCATAGCACAGTAGCACATACAACAATATCAATTGGCAAACTATCTTAAAAAAAAACCCACTGACTTTCAATTGTAAAAGGGCAAGTCAAAGTCCAGTTGAGTCTTTCATAAACTTTAACCTGGTACGGTAAGTCCCAAGTCCTAAAATTGGCAATTTCAGTCTCACTCGAGTCTCCGAGTTCTGAAGCATCGCACTCAGGATCCATGCTGGGACTTCAGTTATCGATTAGTTAAAATTCAGTAGGAAACTTGAAATTCAGACAACGTTGAAGGTTGAAGACATACACCACATTGTATTTGGCTTTTTTATGTGTTCTCGCTATAGACAGAATGACTCCAACTACCGGCTTCCTTCTGTACAGTACTTACTTAGCCATTAAAAACTATTCAGATTCTAAAGTCGACATCAATAATCAAAGATGAGCGGCTAAATGAATACCACGAAGTCAGCTGTGACTCCTAGTGTCCTTCAATTAATGGTGATTACACAATTATAAAGTTTAATTATACAGCAATAACTTCCCTTTTACCATTCTTAAGATCATGACAGTGACGAACGATAACTTTTTACTTAAAACATTGCTTGCACAGTAAGTCAGTTCCTTCAATTGACATTATTCTTTACGGGGAAACATTGTTTTGAAATATGAATGTTGGCTGAGGCACACATAAGGAAGAAGGTCAGCCGTTTCGTCACGTCAATTACTAAACTTAGTAACCAACCACCAAAGGGCAGACGACCAAACAGTATGACAAGCACGGTAGCATAAACAACATAGAAAATTTTTATTTAGCTTAACACAATACAGTGCTTCAACAAATGGGTTCACCTCACGAGGCTTACAAATCGTGTCGTATACAATATAGATTGGTGATTCCCAACCACTGTGCACGTTGCACTTAATTGCTCAGAAAATTATTATTTACAACAAATAATGTATCTTTGCTCATCCATAGCATCAATGCCAGCAATGTATAGTGACAGACAGAACCATTATATGCTCTTCCACTAGATGGCAGAAGGTGGAACTAACCTGTAAAATCAACCACTTGCCATTCAACCAACAGAATAATAGCTTTGCGTTCGATTAAACAGGCTCCGATTTCACACGTACATTTGTTTGTAAATTGAGACAAGAACATCATTTAAGCATATGGATACTTTTTGTGACATTTTTCATTGGTGCTGATCGATTTTTCTAATAAAATTGGCTCAATAAATGTTGGGAAACACTAAAATAGATCATATCACATCAAGTCTGTAAACTTTCCTTCACGAAGCCAAAAACATGTAAACATTATTCTCTTTACAAAAAGTATAAAAATCAAGTGAAATTGTGTGATAGTCCAGGTTTCTGTTCCGACCCTACCAGGGTCTCCACACAGAGTCTGAGGTGAGTGGCGGTGCACCGGGAGACATGTAATGGCTGCTCTGTGCACCCAGAGGTGTGAGAGCTGCACTGGGAACAAGAAAGGCAAAATGTCCATCAGGGGTTGGCACCACCTGGTAGCTGCTGCGGAGCTTCATGGCGTCTGCGGGGGGTTGCACCTGCGAGGCGCTTTTGCAAGGAACCTGAGCAGCGGGAATGCCGGTTTGTCTGAACGGGCCGGAGTGAGGCGTGTAGAAATTGACGGCGTTCATCTGGGAGACGCGCGTCGCCAGGTGGCTGAGCAGGCGGGTCCTCGCCTCGGCGTTGACCTCGTCACACGTGGACAGGTAACGGTTGACCTCGCCGACGCACTCACTGAAACCGGCCCGGTATTTACCCAGGACGGACGGACCTGTGCTCACGGCAGCTGTGGAGAAAAACATGTGGATTAGATAGATCGGCGTTTTCCGACCTCAAATTGGACTTAAGAAAAACCTCAGGGCACAAAAAAGTATGTACTGCATCATCGCTGTTGGGTGGAAACCTGTATGTCCAATATCAAATTTATTTTTCCACAAATCAATACTATTTGTCTGTCCCCACTTCATCTGTTATTTGATGCATTAGTAAAGCATTTGAAGTGTTGAAAATAGCTTGAGAACATTTAAATCTATTAACTCTTTTGGACACTGTAACTGACTGTTGTAAAACTCCACCTCTTCCTTATAACACGGGAGCCGTGTGGCATTCTGTTGCCTCAAGACTTTTTCTTTTTCTTAGCTCATAACGAATGAAAATAGCGAGGCGATGGCGTGAGCGCTTACTTTGATGTGGACAGCTGGCACCGGCGCAGTGTTCGTACCGTTTTAATTTGTAATTGAATTTCTTTTGTTTAACCAGGTAAGGCAATTGAGAACAGTTTCTCATTTAGGACGCAAACCCGGAAGCAATTTAGGGTTCAGTGTCTTGCGCAAGGACACTTCGACAGCGGACAGTCCGAGTCGGGAATCGAACTGGTGACTCTTTGGTCAGTGATGACCCGCTCTACCAAATGAGTCACAGCTGCCCTAATTTAGAACCAATGACAGCATAATTAAATGAGCGATTGAATATGATTCCGGGGTAGTGATGTTAGTGCAAAACATTGTATGATATCAATATTAAGTATAATACAAAGATGTTTTTTTCCCTGAAAAATATTGATTTTGGATGTAGGAGGATTCTGCCCGACATGGATGGATGGATGGATGGATGGATGGATGGATGGCTGTGCATGCAGACATATTGAATATGTTTGCATGAAATCCATTACCTGCCATCTGAAGTCGTTGCAGGTTCCTGAGGTGCTTCACAGTCATCTCAAGGATATCTGCCTTCTCCAGTTTGGAGTGTCTGGAGCTCTAAACACGTTTCTCGGAGTCATTATTTTCTAAATGCAACCTGAACACAACGCAAATATGATACAATAAGTGTGTTTTCTTACATCTTTCTTGAGCGCATCCAAGATGAGTGTCTTCAGGTGGCCCAAACTCTCGTTGATTCGCGCACGTCTCCGCTTTTCCATAATTGGTTTGGAAGACTTGGAAGTAACACATAACACGTTATTATTATTATTATTTTAAAAAAAAATATTATTAAATCAATTTGTTTCGTCTTTGAAAGTCATAGCAACACAATAAGCGAGCATATCTTACCTTTCTGCTGGTATTTCCCACAGTGGAGTTGCCACTCGGCGCGGATGAAGTTGTTCGTTCCAAAGTACCAGCCGGCATTTTCACATGTACTTCCTTCCTTCCACTCGAGGGAGGAAGGGGGAAAAAAAGAAGCGAAAATCGGGTCCCGCCTTCCCCTTGGCAAAACTCCGAGCGGTTTGACGATGACAAACGTCCGTCGCTGGCCAAAGTGACACAACGTCAACAACAGCCTCCGGGTCTATTTATAGAAGCGGAGGGGCCGCACGCGAGTGGCTCGTGCGCCGGCTCACTCAAGAGGACCAATGAGAACTCTTCATTTAGCACTCGATTTAGTTCTAATTCACTCTACACTAACAGTCTCGTACAATGTACCTAAAAGCGCTACTTCAGTAATAGTACAAGTACCTTGACAGAAAATAACTTTGGTAAATAATGGATGGCTTTTATTGTGCGGTACTCGAGTAAAAGTCGTACTTGTAAAGCAAAGGTGTCCAAACTTTTGTCTTTGAAGGCAACATATAGACAAAATGGAAGGGTGCAAGGGTCACTTTGAAATTCTTTGACTTGCATCCACACACAATATTTAGCAAGCCAACCATATTTTAAAGCAGTTACTTGACGGTCATTAATTTGATATGTTCCCAAATCGGAACTCAACGGTGAGCAGAAAATGGAGGAAAACATTCTTGCTTCTTAAAAATGAATTGCAGAATTTCGTTTCTGTTTCAGTTGTAAATTGTTCATTGGAATCTTTGGGTTTCTAGAAAAGCTCTGCCGTGTATAAAACTAATTAGTAGTAGTACTATAGTACTATATTTTTTTACGACATCAAATGTTACTTTGATTTATTTGGCTTACTCCAGTGCATGAATGAACAATTTAGTGTGATTTAGTGTAACGATGATAGTTAGGAGAAATTTATTGGCATAAAAGTAGGCTGAGGATACACATTTTATTTAGCAAATGACGTGTAGTAAAAGTGAAAGTTGCTAGAATGAGAAATAACGAAGTTGAGATAGAGCGCTATGATTTTTTTTTCCAGGGCCAATACCGATTATTAGTAATCAAGGAGGCCAATAACTGATATCTGCAGCCGATATTCATTTGCTGTCAAAGCGAAAATATTGGTGTCAAAATGTTGAATAATACAAACTCCGCTTTACTTAATTTAAATGTCTTTCAGCATTATTATTAAACAGCTCTTCAGTAACATGTTAAAGTTTTTCCTAATCTTAGACAATATATACCTTGGTTTTAAAATTCTAACAAAAGTGCAAGGAGCTCTCAGGTTCAGCACCATGTTTCATAAAGTTAAATGAAAACAAATAAATAGCTCTCAAGTTTTCTACAGTAAATAAAGTTTTCCCAAATAATTTGTTCACTTAACTTTGTTGTAAGTTCAAACCAAAACAAAAAACTGCTGGTGCGCGGAGTTGCCAGGCTCAGCAGCAACATCTCTTATAAAGTTAACTGATAATGTAATAAAGTTAAAAGAAAAGTTGAAACAGTTTTAAAATGATCACTTATCGGCTGTCGGATACAATAACAAATGATGATAATAAAAAAAGAAAAAGAAAGAAGGCTGATACCGACATGCATCAAAATGCTGAATATCGGCCAAAGTTAGGGATGTTGTACATTTCAGGATGACCCTAAAATGCACTACGACCTTTAAAGATGAACTCAATTTGACCTTCTCTAAACTTTTGAATGAACATATCCAACTTTTCAGTGTTTCAATAAGCTCAGTGGCCACTTGCCTCTTACAACACGCTGTCTGAAGCCTCGGGCATGATCAGAGATACAGAGACTATAAGAGTCACAGAAAGGCATAAAAGTGGACGTCCTTAGAAGTTTCTATGGATCGAGCATCTAGACCAGGGGTGTCAAACTCATTTTTGTCACGGGCCACATTGTAGTTTCGGTTTCCCTCCGAGGGCCGTTATGAAACCATATAAATGTTTCATCGCCCGATCATAGTATTAAATATAGACAACAAATTGATGAAAAACTCGTTTTGAAATCAGATGTCAAGAATAGTAGTTTGTTCAGCTATTGTTCACGTTACTGTAAAGAGGGTTTTGGTTACAAAAAATACTTAAAATATGTCGATACAATTTATTTATTTTTTATGTTAGACAATTGAAATTTTGGTACAGATTTGAGCAAGTATCATGGAAGTTGACGCACATGGTTTGCTTTTGCGGGCCACATAAAATGATGTGGCGGGCCGGATCTGGCCCCCGGACCTTGAGTTTGACACCTGTGATCTAGACTGTATTTTTGATTAGTTTAATGTTATTTTCTTTGAAAATAAATGAACGGAACGTTTCTTTTAAAAAGAAGGACATTTCCAAGTGAGCCCGAAACAGCAGTGGAAATACAATGATTTTGGCATAGAGAATATTCCTCAAATAGTAGGCCAAGTCCTAATTATTTCCTGCTTTTGCTTGATCTATCCCGACTTCCCCTGCAAAAATAAAGTCCACGTGATTAACGTGATGACCCATCTAGTTCTCTCCTACCTAGTGCCAGTTCTATTCAAATCTTGGAATCAATGCACTTTTCATCGATAGTCATTCTGTTTGTTTAGTTGTGCCTTCTGTCCTAGACTTGAAACACTCAGTGAAGCCCTCAGAGGTGAATTGACCCCAAAAGCCAGGCCAGTGTTTGCATTGACTCAGTGAGATAAAGACACCGTCAAGCACCATCAGCTTCTCCACATCTCTTTTCAAGTCACATGAAATCAAGTCATACCTGGGCTGAAAGGAGAATTAAACCCTTTATTTATTTATTTTTTTTTTGGGGGGGGGGGGGTGAGCTGTATGTGTCAGCACTTGTCAACTCGGTAGGCTTACTCTGATTAATACTGTGTTAGTGGAATAAGAAATAAAAAATAATAATAGCTGATATTCGTCAATCTCAGGGGGGTGTCATTTTTGGCGACAGGATAAAGTGACGTCAGAACCACAGTGGCGCTAGCCGGCGACTGGCACCGTAATATATACAATTTTAAACAATGGGCAATTTTTTTTTAGCCTCTTGAATGAGCGAATGAACAATGATTTTGGGATGGCGTTGTGTTGATGTCGGTGGCAACAGTATATAATGGCAATATAAACTGGGCTCAGGCCCGCCTCCTGTTGAAGTTACACCAGCCGCCATAACGAGTGTTCAGACTACGCGTCACGGTAATACGCCGCCAATGCTTCAACTTCAAAATAAAAGTTAGTTAGGGACGGCAGTAGCTCAGTCTGTTTGCAATTGGAGGACATGGGTTCGAGTCCCACTACAGAAATGTAAAAATGGTAACTAGTTGTTGGAGAGATGCGAGTCTGCCTGCTGGCTACTGTCAAGGTGCCCCTGAGCAAGGCATCTTTCCCATCACCCCAGCTCAAGTAGTGTTGCACTCTTTGTGCACTTCTTTCACTATGTGTGTGTGTGTGTATACATCAGGGAGGGAGTTGAATTTCCCCTTGAGGGACACGTTTCAGTATATTAAATTCTTAACAAAATAAATAAATAAATAAATTAAAAATTTGAGGTATTACATGAAATCTTGTTTTGTTTACCCAGACATTAGATGGTTTCAACCTATTCACGCGCCATCAGAGGCTTTCCAGTCCAAATGGACTTGATCAAATATCCTTTAATTGCACAGTGTCATCGACAGGTAAAGTCAACGAAATTGTCCACACGGACGCGTCTCTTGGCCGTTATGTATGTCCGATCCCTGTTCACCTGGGCTGTAAACTGCAGCCTCCACTATCACCTCTGCCCGGTCACAAGCATGTTGGCAGGCAAATGACCATCCTCATCATCAAATACAGCGAGGGACGCCTTTCAACTACTGGCATGGAAACATCGCTGGTCAGGAGGAGAGAGAACGGACAGGGGGCTCACTTAAACATCTTACCCAGCGCTCCACTCGCTTCTTCTCCCTTTGAATTCCCTTTAAATAGACAAGGGGGGCCCACCCATACCAGCTCCCAGAGCTGGCTCTACCCGCCTTTTGTCCCCCTCCCAACAGCAGTTTCTGCTCCAGAAGCCTTAGACAAGGCTTCCATTAATTGCGGTTCTGTATGGAATACACAGGGGACAATGGGCCCAACAGAGTGTCCAGCCCCCAGACAAGACTGGAAACAAGTGGTACAGGAATCCGGCAGAATGGAATCATCCTGGCTGATGTCACTGAATACATTTACCTACCTCAGAGCACATTCACTCTGCGCTTTGTTTTATTCGGACAAAAAAAATGGAGTAGGGGAGGTTAGTCGTATCAATAGAGAAGAGGAGCCGTCAGTGGGGGCTCAGGGAATGGGAAATAACTGACTGTCATGGCAACGGGTTGAATCCAAAATATGGTTGAATTTAGCGGTGGGCAGCGATGTAAAAATAAATAAATAAATAAACAAATAAAGGATAGATGGCATTAGAGTAAACCATGTGTGAGATAAGAGACGAATGAGGTTTATTTTTTTTTGGGGGGGGGGGGGGGTTATTCGGGCCTGTTTATACGGCAATAAAGAGAGCATAAAGGAAGGGCGAGGATTAGGAGACTCATCTGTGCTCCTGTTTGTCAACATCAACCTGAGCAATTTCAAGTCAGCTTATTCCAAGTCAGTACACCCCACTCACAGGGAATGGGAGGCAAGGAAAGAGAAGAAAATAGTCAACTGTATTTCTTTGCTCATTGCAGCACAACAAGCTGCCATCTGTCAACTAACTGGCCAGTATTTACATCAACTCGGAGGTAGTGGCAATGAGTCTGATTGAACTCTTTGAAAACAGATCCTAGTCATCTCCTTGTCCCTCATCAAATTGAAAAACGTTTTTTTTTTTACAGAGTCAAAGAGAGATCTGGCATTTAATTTTTAAAAACCCAGACATGAAAGTGTTCCTCAGCCACATTCAGCGGTGAGAACTCTTTAAAGGACTAGTTATCATGTAGATTATATCCATTTCAGTGAAGTGTATTTACATGTTAATATGTTCAGGGATACTATCGTCTTGAAAAGGTGTTGTGGGAGGTTGATTAAATGTGCTTTTCTGTCTTTGCAGCATGGGAATGAAGTGGTTTTGTTCAGACGAGGTTCAAACACATTCCTGTACGCCCATTGATATTCTTTGCAATGGAATAACCTATGAACCTGATATCCCTCGTGCTAAATGCAGGATGCTGACTAGAAATACATTGCAGGATCAGAACTCGAACGGTTTGGAAGTTGAACAACTCAGATTTGGAAAGAAATGAATATGGTGAACCAAGAGTCCATAAAAAAACAAGTTTAGAAGCTGGTCTTCCTCACTTTCTCATCTTTTCTTTGTTTTGGGAGTTTTAATTGGCATTTTTTGTGATAAATTGAAAATGGTGGGGGGGGGGGGGGGGAACTACTGTAGACAATACTCATTAACTTTGAGGTTTGCAAAATGTTTCACTTTTTAAAATAAATAATAATGTCTTAAAAAATGAACACGCCACAGAGAAGAGTGTTGTTAACAACCCTGCCAAGTTTAAATAATAAGAAAAATGCTAGGGTGGCGCCACCGGGCTGATGACTCAGATTGAGAAGGACAAAATGAAATGAATGAAATGAAAGAAAATGAAAATAAGATATTAATATAAAATATTACAAATGATATTTGTATCTATTTTTAGATGAATAGGATCAATAGTATACAGTTAATGTTGAGTAAAATATATTCAGTTATCGCTGTTGTGTAATTATATGATGTCACTTCCGGTTTAGGGCGCTTGGATGTTTGCCGTTAAATTGTAACATGGGGTCCTGTACAATAAGAAAGAAAGGGAGATGGGGCGTCGAATTCCTGCAGCCGTCAGGCGATAATGTTACTGATTACGAGTTACACTTAAACCCTCCCACGCTCACGAACGGAAACCAAGTCGGACCACGTCATTTTTCCGGTCCCATTTTCACCTCAGTCAGTGTGAGGGACAAACGTTGAAAATTCCTGACTCAAAGACTGGAATAATTAAATATGGATGGCTGGATGATTTCAAAGCAATGCCCGCAATGAACATTTGCCCCTTTTTGGCTGGTTTAACATTAGTGTTTGGCCACCGTAGGCCTGGTACACACCAAGATTTTTACACTCTTAATAGATTTTTTTTTTAATCTGCTACAGACCCCAAACATAAAAATGTGTGCATTCAACAGTTTTGGTCGTCTTGTGTGGTTTGCTGATTCTGTTGCATCGCCTATCTCGAAGTTTTGCATGATCACACACAAAACCGAAGAAGACGACACACTTCCGGATAGGCGAACGTTGCAAGAGCCTTGTAAAATGGCGATGTTCTCAAAAAACGACTTGCTTTGGAAATACTTCTTTCCGTCTGAGGAACCCACTTTTCCACATAAAACGACATCGGCTACAACATTTTTGTTTTCATTTCCGGCCGCTTCCGTGTTTGTCAGTCTTGGGTGCTTCTTTGATTGGCTTTATTCTGTTCCACGTCACCATTCTCAACGTTGTGACTTGGGAGAAGTTGACGTTCCCCACACACATAAAGAGTTTTGGTATGTAAATATTGAACACATTCATTATTTAAGATTGTCAGCCCGACCTGTTTCGGACCCTAAAATTGGGACGAATCCACTCTTAACACACATCAGACCTAAGGACAATCTTATAGGATAATCTTATAGCCTCGGCACAAAAACAGGCCGATTGTCTTTATGTGTATAACGGGCCTAAGCAAGACTATACGGCCGAGTGGTTCGACCTTATAGCAATAACGATGGTTATTCATGAGTTTGCAAGCTTAAATTGGATCACTGCCGTATTAACAGACCAAAGATCTTGTGAAGGGAACTGTTCAATTTCAGGTGTGCTGATGGCTGACCAAACCACAAAGCGAGACAGGCAGCTAATAATAATAATAATAATAATACAATCATAAATGTTCACGAGTGAGGGAAGAATGGAACAGGAGATCGACAGGCGGATCGGTGCAGCGTCTGCAGTGATGGGGACTTTGTATCGATCCGTTGTGGTAAAGAAGGAACTAAGCCGATGAGATGACAGGGGCATCTGATTCGGATGCCTCCCGGACGCCTCCCTGGTGAGGTGTTCCGGGCACGTCCCACCGGGAGGAGACCCCGGGGACAACCCGGGACACGCTGGAAAGACTACATCCTTCGGCTGGCCTGGGAACGCCTTGGGATCTCCCCGGAAGAGATGGATGAAGTGGCTGGGGAAAGGGAAGTCTGGGCGTCCCTGCTAAAGCTACTGCCCCCGCGACCCGACCTCGGATAAGCGGTAGAAGATGGATGGACGGATGGATACAATCATAAATGCCTAAATATGAGAGCTCCCTTGATATTGGAAGCTGCAGTTTTATTCCCTCGTTGCACACGATGCAAAAATACTATTACTACTACTTCTAATAATAATAATAATAATAATAAAGATAATCGAATGATGTAACTTATTTATTTATTTATAGCACTTCACCGGCAAAAACTTCACAGTCGGCAAGTACTGTATATAAAATGAAGCTTCAAAATCCCTGCTCAGCTGATAACTGTCAATGAAATAACATTACTGTAGATAGCAGTGTACAATGGACCCGTTCATATTTACAATTCGGCAACGGTGAATTAATTTATTCGCGGCTGTGTTTGCGGGGAACCTACCACCCGTTATTCAGGTAAACCCATCTTATTCACTTTTTTTTTAACCCGATCTCCTACTGAGCCCCGTTTTCTGATTTTGATTTCTTTTTCATATACATTTTAAGGATGTGTCAATTATCCGCAGATTTTTGCTCTTCGCGGTCGGGCTCCATTCCCTATCCCCCGCGAATAAAGGGGGTACAGTGTATACAAGCAGTATGAAAAGGATTATAGCTTTAACAATGGGAAATAATATTAGAAGGCTCACCTTCAAAATAGTTATTGTGCACTATAACCATAAAATAAGCACACAAATCAACTTACACTCATTAGTGGGGACATAATGTGAATGCTGACTGGTCACCCAACCATCACCAGTCAGCACAATTTGACTGTTTGCCTTGTTGTACAACAGCTTTTTGCACAAGCAGCAGTTCTATTTTGTGAGTTAAACACAAATGTTTTCAATGTTTGACATTTTTATGCTGAACTAAAAAATACAATATTATGTAGTCAACATTTCTTTTTTGTGTACAGTATTCAAATGTTTTAAGATGGCAAAAGATTGCCCCTTACAACGAATGATGTTGTTGACAATTAATTACAAATCGAAACAACTCGAACTACTGCTTGTAGTTGCTAGATTTAATGTGTTTAATTGATATTTATTTTGAATGCATCCATATAGAATTGTCCCTTCTATTTTGGCACTAATGACCGCCTCTCAAAAAGGGACCCACATGTCAACGGGCATGCGGTGCGTTCCCCACGCTTCGGCCATATCCTCGTGTGTTTGAATTAGGATTTATGAAAGTGACGATGCCTTATTCTTGCCCCTCAAGATGGCTCACAAGACCAACGTTTTGGCCACTTATGCATTGAATGCGGCCCAGGGGGATGCCCTTTCAGCACTGGAGGACCTCTGGCTGAGTCCCCTTCACACGGGAGATCAGGCTCACTTGGGAAAAAGTCCCTGCTCTTAAGGGGGAGCTGCCCAAAGGGAAGGCGCCTTCCTTGTCCCCAGGCTTCGCTTCTTCACCTGCCGGCTTAGCGCTCATCACTTATGCACATAATCCCTGGTTAGTGCATGTGATCCACAAGCACCAGGCCTGGGCCCCTGGCTCCAAAGCGCACATGCTTGCTGGGTGGCTCCTGGGTGGCCATGGTAACGCTTATCATCTCATGACAGTCAGACTTCATGGCTCTAAGGCTCTCTCTGGTTTTGTTTGTCTTTTTCTGTACTAAATCCCTCCTCTGTTTGTGTGTGTGTGTGTTGTCTATGTTGCCCGATCTTAGGCTCTGCCTCTCAATATTTCATCTCGGTAAAATAAACCAGTGTTTCCCAACCTTTATGGTACTAAAGCGCATATTTTGCATGAAAGAAATCTCATCGCACACCACCAAACAAATATGTCACCAAAAGTATATACTGTATATAGTGAGATAATGCTTCACAAATTCACTGGTCCATGTTTATATCCATAAACCATTCATTGACAAGACCTCACCATATCTCACCATGCGTAGCACCACCCTCACTCTTCATTGCAGCAGTTTTATTCATCTCCGTTTCCAAAGTCGGCATTGCTTTCCGTCAACTTCTTTTCAATTTTCTGCCCCAAAGGACTCCAACAAAAGCTGAACCTTTTATTCACCATGTGCTCTTATGTAATGAAATGTATTAAGTCATTATGTAATTATATTACACTGCACAATTTTCTGTCTAAGTATGTGTATTTGCTTTTACTTTGCTTAGTTTTGTTTTGCTCTGATGTCTGCTGCCAGGCTGGCATTAAAAATGAGAATCTGTTCTCAATTGCCTCACCTGTATAAATAAAGGTAAAATAAGTAAAAAGTTCAAGAAAATCTCACCGTGGATGAGAATCACTGCTGCAAACACAAAAATAGGCCACAAAGTCACATAAAATGCTCTACCAATTTTTAAAATCCAGATTAAGCATCACCAAAAGCATTGAGTAATGAAGGCCTTGCTTATTTGATTGTGAATCTGATAAGTAAACTGAGATTGTAAGACACAGTCTACCGAACTTCTTTTCAGAGTGGTCAACGCGGGCCTCTGAGTCCAGATCACCTTACCCTGACAATAGACCGGTAGTTTGTTCAAAATATCGTACAGGCCCCAGGGGAGAGCAGTGGTAGCAACCCAGCCTTAGTGTGTGGCCCCACACTGACAAGTGTCACAGTGATCTGAGCCGGTCCTCCCCCTGTGTGAACACCATGTGAGAGGCGGCTCCATCCGTGCCCCTGCCACCTCTGCACAAGGCCCTCCATTGACTTCTAACCTGTTGCGGGACCAGGAGAGACAAAGGGCCAGGGGGCGGGGCGCGTCCCTTCGACAAGCCTGTGAACAAATGTTAACACGGCTGCAACTGTCCACCCCCTGAATCACTGAATTATTGACCAACCACAGAGCCCGTTCACACCCGGAGGCACCGATAAAGGAAGGGGATGCGAGAAGGCCCAAGGAAAGGAGCGCATGCTGAAGGCACAGAAGGGTTTTGTGGCCTTCTGGTGGGTCACAGACCTTTTAGCAGACGAGGTCGCCATTGTGTCTTCTGTAAAATGAAGCCAACCGTAAGTGAGCATCAGGTTGGTCTTGTGTCCTGACTATTAATCTGGACGAGGTTCCTTACGAGCACCCACCCGGATTGATGGTGGCCTGAAGTTGAAAGACATGCACGAAGCATCTAAAAGAGTGTGAAAAGGACTTACACGTTATTCTCGCTAGGCCCTGAAAGCGCTGCGGGCGGTGCTGTAAATAAAGACTGTGTGCATTGTCCCAAATCTTGAAAGTACAAGGCTTTCAGACAAAAAAAAACGTATGGGTAAAAGAGAAGAAAGATGAAGTCCAAAATGTTTGAAATAGCACAAGCTTGAGAAAATCTTTTCCACAGGGTGGCTCGCTGTGAGGAAGAAAGGCTGTGTGTTTTCGCTTCTTTATAGCCTTCCACGGGCCTCCATCTGTTACTCTACGGATACAAAAGGATACAGCGGAGGGCACAAAACCCCATCTTGCTTTGTGGAGAGGCAACACTATCCTCGAAAGTACATGGCAAACACATCTCCACTTTGTACACATTGGTGTTTACCGAAAAGATGATCCACACAAGTCGGAGACACATATCAATTCATGATGTATCCTCATCCTCATCATGAATATTCCCAAAAGGCTCTCCCCTGATCTGTGAGAGAATCTTTTCTTTATGTACAACTGAAAACCCCCTTCCCTCATTCACAGTCCACCCTAAATCCACCCATTCACAGCATACATTGGCCCTGATCTCCACATGAAATGATAGCCCTCTGTCTTTTCCACTCTGGCGCCTTTAAGCGCCCATATGCCAGCCAGCAAGGACGCCGGGAAAGTCCATAAATGATCAGTAGGTGTCGGCTGAAAAAGTGTGACCAAGGTCAGCCCCCCAAAGAAGCACGCAAGAGTGGCTCCATTTGGATATTCAGTGCAAAATGTAATAGGTATCTCACGAACGTGAGTACACGCCTGACATTTTTGTAAATATTTTATGATATCTTTTCATGGGACAACACACTGAAGAAATGACTCTTTGCAACAAGGTAAAGTATTCAGTGTACAGCTTGTGTATAATAGGGGTTGAACTGATTAGTCGACTAGTCCACTTCACTACTCTACATCGACGAATAAAGCTCGAAGTCGACGAACCACTAATTATGTGTTTTGGGCATCTCGCCTTCCAATCGGATAAACTAACGACTCGCCCGTCACAGTAATGGGGAAATATAACTACACTTGGCAAGACTCTAATTTGCCCATTGGTGTGAATGTGAGTGTGAATGGTTGTGCCCTGCGATTGGCTGGCGACCAGTTCAGGTTGTACCCTACCTCTCGCCCAGAGTCAGCTGGGATAGGCTCCATCACGCCCGCAACCCTAGTGAGGATAAGCGGTACGGAAAGTGGATGGATATAATATTAAACTTGAGAAAAGCATATCTCTTAAACTATATGCTTTTCTCAAGTTTAATATTTTATTTCAATATACAGTATATTCCAGGAGGAGAGAGGCATTTTCCCCAGCTTACATTTATTTGTTGGTTTCAAAAGGGGACTGAGATGTGATACTGAGCCGTGCTGGCATAGGTGGTAGTGGAGGGCGCGGGGGAGGCCAGTCAGCCTCATCCTGCGGTTTCAGAGCCAGACACTTGTATTTCCTCTTTGGAGGACGGTTTTGCCGACGGAAGATCCAGAAGAGGAAGGCTGAGCCCCAACGGTCATCCACCATCTGATATCAGGTTAAGCATGATGGTGGAAAACAAAAAAAGTGTTTAATTGAGACTAAACACTCACAAACAGCACTTGAAAAAGACACTCGTCAATTACTTTGTGCAATCGTCATCTGAATATTCAGCAATGTGAGACCACAACATTAGGTACACCTAATGAGAACAAGCTGTATCAATTCAAATCAATGAATTACAAAAGATCATTCTCAGTTTACAATCACAATATTGTTAAACTGCCTTGTGCCTACGACCAGATCACAGCCATGATGATATACCGTATACAGTGCAACATCACTCTCTCCCGTGTGACATTGCTTAATTTTAGGCTTCCCGTACACAGCAAGAGTAAAAACCCCGACAAGGTTTAAAATTAGCCCAGAATTGCAAATGTACCTTATGAGGTACGTATTGTGAGTCAATGTGTAAATTACAGAAAACAACAAAGCAAGAATGCAAGCGTATTAGGAATATCAATGTATCAAAATCCTGTCAACCTGCATTGTGTGAGCAGCGCGGGGATTGATGGCTCCATTTTCACACAGTTTGGCTGTAATCATCTTCCACAAAGTGTCATGGATCAAATTCTAGGAAAATATCAGTGGGAACTTGAGAATCAAAGGCTGTTCTGGATTGCGTTGCAGAACCACAAATGAACATCCATCCATCCAATCTCCGAGCCGCTTCTCCTCACTAGGGTCGCGGGAGTGCTGGAGCCTATCCCAGCCATCTTCGGGCAGGAGGCGGGGTACACCCTGAATTGGTCGCCAGCCAATCGCAGGGCACATACAAACAAACAACCATTCGTACTCACATTCACACCTACGGGCAATTTAGAGTGTCCAATTAATGCAGGTCTTGGGGATGTGGGAGGAAACCGGAGTGCCCGGAGAAAACCCACGCAGGCACGGGGAGAACATTCAAACTCCACACAGGCAGGGCCGGGATTTGAACCCCGGTCCCCAGAACTGTGAGGCAGATGTTCTAAACAGTCGACACCGTGCCGCTCCACAAACGAACAATAATGATAATTTTAAAAACGATTTTAGGTAGAGTGTGATTCAGTATTTCAAAATATTATAAATGTGATAAGTCACCCAGAAGTTGATCTGAGAGTAGAAGCGTAGCGCCAATGTGAAAGACACGGCAGCATGCGCAGAAACAATGATGATGAGTGTAACGTGCCAGTCATAGGGAATACACGCAATCTGAGGGAAGACAAAATGCACAGAGAAGAAACAACACAAAACCTGTAAACTACTACAGCTTCTGCTCGATTAACACATTCATTCTCCTTTGTTCTTAAAAAACATAAATAATAATAAAAATAATTATAGCAAGGGTCAAATGATCTGTGACAGCCATCCGGGTACTGTAGGAACAGCAATCGATCGGCGATACGCAGATCTCCTCTTGGGCCACTCAGCGCCTTTGTTTTTAAACACGTGACGTAGGGACTCTTCGGAAAGTCAAATCTTCTAACCAGCTATAGTATTTTATTGGTCTCAAGTTAATGAATGAACTAAATAAAGTTATTTACTAATTACTGTATACCTGGAACTGGCTTGACCTGCTTGTATTAATTAGTACTGTCAGAGTGCTATATATTTTTTTATCCACAGCACTGCATGTTTTCGAAATTTGATGCCTTGATTGATTTGCTTCTGTGCACTGAGCAACCAGAAAAAAAAATAATTTCAGAACTATTCAATTCAAAAGAAAGATAAAGTTATTACTTTAAAAATGATAACAATGAAAGAAAGCTGCAGTTGAGAAAAAAACATCTCTAGCTCAAATTAGGAGGATGGATGCATTAAATAACTCACTGTGCGTTGTCGGTGTTGTCATGGGCATGCAGTCAAGCCTACCTGCACTGAGGGCCATATTCTCCCATGTGCCAAACATGCACTCCGGGTGGAGCAACCCTAAAATGTGGGCGTTCCCTGTCAGACTGGCCTTGCGCACATTCTCCTGTTGATTTTTCATTTCACAATTTTCAGATGCTGCAGTAAGTCAAGTACCACAGGAAGGTGCCACATCATAATGTATATTTTGCACTTGAACTTTGGATGCAGTTACAATGTATGCCACACGTAATAATATATTATTATAATAAAAGAAATTATCAAATGTATTTAAACTGCTAATGTCACAAAGTTTTTTTTCTTTTAGTCTTCTTCCTTTTTTAAAACTGCAGTCTTATGCAGAATGCCAGTGTTGGCATACACTTACAGTATATTTTGCTATGTCTACATGAAACTGGTCTGTAGCACTAAAAAGGTTGGGCACCACTGATGTAGACCACAGGAGGGAGTAGACACCCCCATTTTTATTGATAAACCTCCAAAAATGCATTGAGTCATAAGCACAGTATTCTGATTGCTTTTATTGCATTGATTTCATCCAGAATAAAAATAAATAAATACATGAATTCATTAATTAAAAAAAATAAAAATAAACATGCTCTCTTTCAAAGTGTACAGTATTGTGCAGCTGGAGTCGTGAACAGGTGAATATGACCGTTTACGAAAGCTTAACTCATCTCACTTTGTTTTGCAAAATACGGCAAAAAGAGGAAGTTTGAATTATGGCATTTCAGAATTAAAGCCTCAAAATATTCACTGTGCAGTATACAGGCGCAGCTCAATAAATAAGAATAAAATCTATTTGCATATCCACGTCACATAAAATTTGATACGATAAGAATAATTTAGAATGACATCAATAAGAAGAAAAAGAAGATGATGATGATGATGATGATGATGGAATAATGTAATATCACAGCTTGAGCTGTGGTAACTGTAGAAAGATCCGCTTTAAATTTACTTATTTGTTTTCAACAGTGGTTATTTATTAGATTTCTAAGTAATAATTAACTGTAAATTTCTAATAGGCCCAAAGGCAGATTTTATTTATTTGTTCTAATATGATGCTTTTATTCTTCATTTGGTTATAAACAATAATTAGAGTTCGGTTTGGGACAATTAAAATACATTTCTTTGGGGAATATATACATAAAATACTAATCAGTGGTGCACTGCTAATTATGAGGGTCTGGTCTGAGCCAATGATGCAGCACTGTTTTTTTTTTCTTTTGTATTTTTTATTTGTTTTTGTCCCAATCCAGCGCTGTTGGAGTCAAAAGGCAACAGAGATTTGGTACTGAGCAGTGCTGGCAAAGGTGACAGTAGAGGGTGCTGGAGGCCAGTCAGCCTCATCCTGCAGTTTGAGAGCCAGACGCTTGTATTTAGTCTTTGGGAGACGCTTTTGAAAAACAAAAAGCATATCATTGAGACTTACTGTAAATTCCAAAACAGCAAAAGAAAATGAAACTTGCCAATTACTTTGTGTAATCATATGATTAACCTATGAAAGGCCACAACATTAGGTACACCTGCACACTCTGCAGTTGTGGGTACAGTATGCTGCAGTGCATGATGGAGAATGCAAAAGAAAGTTCATTATAAGATGTAATTAAAGTTTGCAACTCTCTTGAAGCATACAAGTACAGTAAGTGTTAATCATTCAGTTGTTGATTGGACAATGTTCAGCTGGTGAAACCTCTCCATACGTGACGTGTATTTGCACATTTGGTTAAAGTGTAAGGCTCATATCCCATTCAGGAGTTTTTATTTTGCCTGTGAATATTCTCATTCATCCAGGTCATTCCGTTCTCAGGGCATTGACTCAATGGCAACTGGGCCGTTCTTTCACGTCTCATCTGAACAGGCTTTATTAATTCGTGCAACAAGGCTTAGTTAGGACAGAAATAACGCTGATTTGGTGTGGAAAAATTCAACTCAAAACCACGGATGATAACTAACAGGCAAAGAGGTCATGTTTTATTGCACTATTTTCTGGAAGCAGAATTAATGATTTCCTTTGGATTACTTTTGAACTTTTGCCCTACCGTATAGTTAGATTTTTTTGGAACGATGTTGGTTTATAAATCGAGAATGATTAACCGAAATCTGAGCACTCATTAGTGAAATTTCAGACAGAAAATACATTTCCAACCTTGCAGAAGTATTCATGGGTGGGAAAGATCCTACTAGTAAACACAACATTAGTAAAGAAAAGACTTCTGATTCTGAGAAGTTTTCTTATAAACAGTCATAGAAGTATAATACATAAAGTCTGTATGACCTAAAAGGCATATATTTCCTGAAAATATTGGTCAAATTCCATATTGTTCCCTACTAGCGGGAATTTCAGACGTCTATAAATCTATAATTTAGTAAAGAGTGTGGTCCAGGCTGGATTCGAGGGCCTGTGTCTAACTACGCCGGGTGTAAACAATCAATGTTTCCTACCGACCCTGTGGCACTGAACACCTTGATGTCCAAAGGGTCTCCATAGAGTGTGCCGTTTATACTGGTCAATGAGTGGCAGGTTGCCATGCAGGGAAAAAAAGAAGACTTCACCAGACTCCCTGTTTATCACCTCAGTGTTTGGAGCTGAAAGACTGTGTGGGACAAAGAGAAAGTGACTCAAAGGTCATGTATATCAAACAATGGAATACAAAATTAAATGAAACTACATGGAACTCAATGGAACACTCAAAAGTCAATGTTTCACTACATGGAACTCAATGGAACACTCAAAAGTCAATGTTTCATTTGTGGGAGAGGTGGGGGGGGGCCTTTGCCACCTCCACCTTCACCCTATGTCGCATCTCCACATGTTCCTTTCTCCTCTCCTCAGTCCTCTCAGTGTCACATTTCTTCTGAGCTAACCTCCTTCCGATTACATCGTCTTTACAAGATGTAATCCACCTGGGTGCTTCTACCTCCGCTCTTGTAGGTCACCCTATGTTCCTGCCTCTTCTGGAAGAAAGTGTTAACTGCAGCCATTTCCATTCTTTTTGCAAAGTCTACCACCATCTGTCCCTCCAAGTTCCTTACCTGGATGTCGAACTTAGCCATCACTTCTTCATCACCCCTGTTTGCTTCACCAACATGTCCATTAAAATCTGCAGCAATCATCTCTCTCTCTCTCTCTCTCTCTCTCTCTCTCTCTCTCTCTCTCTCTCTCTCTCTCTCTCTCTCTCTCTCTCTCTCTCTCTCTCTCTCTGTCTGTCTGTCTGTCTGTCTGTCTGTGTCTGTGTGTGTCGGATGCTCAGAACTACTTTGTCCAGCTCCTTCCAGAAATTCTCTTTCACCTATAGGTCGCATCCTACCTGTGGGGCATAACCACTAATCACATTATACATAACACCCTCAATTTCAAGTTTCAGCCTCACCACTCGATCTGATACTCTTTTCACCTCCAATACATTCTTAGCTAACTCTTCTTTTAAAATAAACCCTACTCCATTTCTCTTCCCATCTACACCATAGTAAAATAATTTAAACCCTGCCCCTAAACTTCTAGCCTTACTGCCTTTCCACCAGGTCTCCTGGACACATACTATATCACCCTTTCTCCTAATCCTCATCTCAATCAACTTCCAAGCTTTTCCTGTCATAGTCCCAACATTCAAGGTCCCCACATTCAGTTACAGTTCTCTGTGCTTTCCTCTTCTTTTTCTGTCGAAGAACCCGCTTTCCACCTCTCCTTCGTCTTCGACCCACAGCAACTGAATTTCCACTGGCGCCCTGCAGGTTGACGGTGCCGGGGGGCAGACATTGTTAACCCGGGCCACGACCGATCCAGTATTTAATTCTTTGGCTGAACGCACCTATTTGTTTGGCAAAGTTTTAAGGCGGATGCCCTTCCTGAAGCAACACTCGGCATTTATCCGGGCTTGGGATCGGTTTACAGTTTATATTTATAATAATACACTGGCTACACCAAAAGATGTAAAACACGAGAACACAAGAATAATGTTGTACCATGACGACCAAGCGATGGACAGAGAGCTCCACTACGTTGAATACATCAGGTTGTTTGACAGTGATAGAAACGTGATTTTAGCCTTTTTAATCGTGAAAATGTTAGTTTAAAGTAAAATATAGCACAGTCATACATGCATCGACATGTCCATGTCCCTATTGTGAGCAAAGCCAGGGCTTTAGTTCTAACTACTTTCCACCAAAACCAGTAGGAAACTGCACAAGACTACTACCTATTCGCTAGCAACCAGTGCCAAGTATGGACATAGACAAATATGGACACGCATGCGCTGCCCCACTGAAAACGCTATGAAAACAGTGGGTGGGTGAGAGTGTGGGTGAGTCAGTTAACCAATTACTTACTAAATAACGGATTATTATAATACTATAATATTAAAGAAAAATAGAATGAATAAATACTTTCTAATCAACCAATTTTAGGAACAGAAAACGGCTACATTAATGCAACAATTATGACAAGACTTATTTAACTGCGCAGTGGGCCGGATTAAATAACACCTACCTTGTCAAAACAGACCAGGTTCATCTGACCGCAGATGTTAATCCTTGGCGGACTGATGCAAAAGATGCCCACTTGCTTCATGCGCCGCTGTCCGTGCACAAGACCAACAGTCAAGGTCATAGGTAAAAACACAGGCACAGAAACGAGGACAATGTTCAGAGAGTCAAAGATGACGAACTGAACAGGAACCTGGAAGCGATGGGGAAGAGATCGTCAATACTACATAATATACTATCACATGACAAACGAGACTGTTGATGGTTTTTCTTCGACAGATATTCTGTCTGTGATGTAAAGTGCATTAAAAGGTCCTGTCGTACACTGCACCCCCATTATATTGCGGTTCATCGTTCATCCTGCCGCTACAGGATATCGCAGACTTTTTAGCGATGTTTTTTAATGGGTTTTTATTGTATACAGAACAAAACATGAACATGGACAAAATTGCAATAGAAAGTCCCACCCATGCACTAAGCTGATTGAATGTAACAGAATGCCAACTATTTACCTCTACATTGCACTGGCTGGTGAAATTATATTAGATGTTGTAGGTGTTTTCTCACATGAGCGTGTGTCATAACGTGTAATCGAAGCTCCTTACCGAGCCTGTGGCAGCGAACACCTTGAGGCCCAAGGGGTCTCCAATGACTTTGCCCTCTATGGTCACGGAATGGCAGGTGACAAAATGTGACAAAAGAATTCTTAACCAGTCTTTCTGTAGCTACTTCAGTGTATGGAGCTGTGTAGGACAAGGAGGAAATAACTCAAATGTGATGTGTTGGATTGTCACTATTGATCACATCATATATATATTATATATATATTTTTATCTTAAAGTAAATAAAAACATAAAAAATAAATAAAAACTTTTCAGCATGAGTGTTCAAGACTTTATTTGGGAGCTCCTGAACTTCATCATAGCACCCTTACAACTCCACTAGTGATAACAGTAAATAAAGCCTGATGTAATAAGTCACAACCTTTCCTGTGACTACGCCACAAGTCCAAACCATCCTCGGTGAGGGTGCCCATCTAAAGTTCCAGTGCATGCCTCCATCTTTCTAACTGGTCCTCCACCTGCTCTCTGCTTTCACTGCAGATCACAATGTCATCTGCAAACATCATGGTCCACGGGGATTCCAGTCTAACCTCATCTGTCAGCCTATCCATCACCACAAACAAACAGCAAACAGGATGGGGCTCAGGGCTGATCCCTGATGGCAGTCCCACCTCCACCTTAAATTCCTCTGTCACACCTACTTTTAAGCTTATCCATTCATTCTATCCAGCTAAATGTTATATAGGTTTTTATAACCAGGCACATTGAGGGAAAAAAATTAAAAATTCTGCACACAAAATGTCCCACTTTTATTAACTTTCATAAGAAAAATCCCTGGACACAGCTTTTGATGACAGGGAAATCGGGATTGAAGTGACAACAGGTCTTGCATGAGTACAGCAAAAAAAAAAAAAAAAAAAAAAAAAAAAAAAAAAAATGAAAAACAGCTAATGATGACAATTGGACAAAAAAAAAATCAGTTTTTTGGATTAGACATTTTTTAACATCCGAAACTGGTGTTTATTATGTCAACCTATTGGTCATGAAACATTCTCAAAGCCGACAACGCCAAACAAGGGATATTCAGCGCCCTAATATGGCACATAATTCTTAAATGCAGTGTTTTGTTTAGTTTACTTATTTCACACCGAACACTTCTAATCGACAACATGACATCACAACAACAAATAAAACCCAACAAAATGACAACCTTGGGTCAAACTGGAGGTGGAGGGTCTAATTCATCTCGTTATAACAAATAAAAGCAACAATACAACTAAAACAAACCCGCTTACCCCATATATAAAATAATTTTCCAACAAAGTGTGATGTACTTTTACTTAGGCCACAAAAAGCGGTTTCATTTCTAAAGCGCAATACATACGATTTTTAACATCTTAACTTTTTAAATATGAAAGATGCCTAACATGATGAGGGAAAGCGCTCTCAGGAGGATCTTTGACGTGAATCCATTAATGGGGCCTTTTCGGTATGTGTATACAAGGCTTTAGTGACGCTTAAATGTGGTAAGCAAATAATTTAAAGCAAAACTTTCTAATCACTGATATTAAACGGAAACCTAATACAAAAATACTTGCTTATTTATACAGTACATGTATACAGTAAACTATTATACCTTAAACCTTGAAAATATTGATTATTATTGCTACATCCAAGACTAAAAAACATTTAAAGCGGAAAGGGACTGGGCCAGACCGCGAATAGCGAAAATTTGGGGATCATTTATGGCCATTAAAATTGCATTTGGGAAAAAAAGAAAATCTAATAATTAACCCCCAAATTCTTGAATAAGCGGGGATAAATCGGCAATAAATTAAAAAGAAAAACATTTTTTATATGGAAGACAATTGGGGGGGGGGGGAAATCCACAGATAGGTGAACCCACGAGTAGACACAGGTCCCCTTTATACACATGCACGGTCAAGAAAAAGTATGTGAATCCTGCATTTCTGAATTGATTGATCATAAAATGCGGTCTGATCTTCATCTAAGTTACAACAATAGACAAATAGTTTTCTTAAACTAATACCACACAAATAAGGATATGGTTCCATGTAGTTAGTGAACACAACATGTAAATTTCATGGAGCAGGGTGGAATAAGTATGTGAACCTTTCTTCTTGACTAAAATGTTTCAGTTCAGCAATACTCTTGGGATGTCTGGTGTGACTTGAGGTCATGCCACAGCATCTCAATCGAATTTAGGTCAGGACTTTGACTGTGCCACTCCAGGTCGATTTTCTTCTGTTGCAGCCCTTCAGTTGTTTGTTGATTTACTTTTGTCTTTTCGGTCATTGTCCCGTTACATCCATAAATACATAATCATCATCTATTTAACTTCAATTGGCAGACAGATGGTCTTAAGTTCTCTTGCAAAATGTCTTAATAAATACGGAAAATGTATTTTTTTATTTTTTATTTGATGATAGCAATGCATCCAGGCCCTGAGGTAACAAAGCAGTCCAAAACCATGATGCCCCTTCCACCATATGAGGTTTTGATGGTGGTGTGCGGTGCCTTCTTTTCTCCAAACATAGCATCATGCGTTCCTTCCAAACGGATCATATTTTCGAAACATTTTATGCAGAAATCCTGGTAATTCCAAAGGGTACACATACTTCTTCTTGCAGTTGCATCTCAGTTAACAAATAATTAAGTACAAGTATGTGCTCTCTCGTAGATCCATCCATCCAGCCATTTTCTTTACCGCTTATCTTCATTAGGGTCGCGGGTTGCAGGAGCCTATCCCAGCTATCTTCGGACGGGAGGCGGGGTACACCCTGAACCGGTCGCCAGCCAATCGCAGGGCACATAGAAACAAACAACCATTCACACTCACATTCACACCTACAGGCAATTTAAAGTCCACACAGGCGGGTGTTTAAACCCCGGTCCCCAGGACTGTGAGGCAGATGTGCTAACCAATCATCACCGTGCTGGCCTCTCTTGTAGATAATAAATTAAAATAAAATCATAAGATACAATTTGTGCATGTGGACCACTACAGTGATTTTTTTTTTTGTACTTATCAGTGTTACAAAGAAATGGAATGTGGGACTACCTCACTTTAAGGTAAGTTTTACTTCAGGTGTCCTTTTACTCTCATTTTTACTTTTGGTTCAATCAATGATGCAGCACAGTTTTTGTGGATTTACACTTCATGGTTCAAGTGTCAAAAAAAATAAATAAATATATATATATATATATATATATATATATATATATATATATATATATATATATATATCCCAAGTGGCCCAATTCGTATATGGGTCAAAAATGTAATTTGGTAGGCTTAGATCCGAATTGGGTTTCTTCCAAATGTGAAAAAAATCTGATAGAAATAAGATAATTACCAAGGTGACTGCAAGATCGGACACAATCCTCACAAAAAGTCAGGGATATTTGGCTTCTGGGTGAAATTTCAGGATCAACCTAAAATGCACTATAACCTTGAAGAGTTGAACTTAGATGGACCTTCTCTAAACATTTCAATGCACAACTGTAAAATGTTTCAGTATTTTTTGTCCAACTTGCTGTTCTCTCTCTCACATACAATCAGCTCAGTGGGAAAATTCACATTCGGTGTTCGATCCAGCAAGGGAACAATCCATTTCCATGGACGTCCACTTCTATGCCTTTCTGTGACTCTTCCAGTCTCTCTGTTGAAACCTAGAGCTAACCATCTGTTATTTATTTATGACAGGGGAAGGCATGGATTTCCTCATGGGGATAAATAACCATTCATACGTCCATCCATCCATCCAGTTGTTGTCTTCTATGACAGTCTGACATCCCAGTTTTTCCTCACAAAACAACTGCAATCTACTAAGCCATTGCTCCAAATGTCCTTTAATGTAAAAATCTAAAATCTAATCTTGGGTTTAGGGACAATCTGTAATCACAGATGTACTCTAACAACTGATCCAAAGGTCTTCAGTTATTAAGTTCAATTGTCTGTCTGTCTCTCTACCTATCATTTGTTTGTTAAAGTGAACAAAGCACCAGATGAGACATGGTATCGATAGACATGGTATCTATAAGATGGGAGGCCACTATCATGATGATTGGTGTCAAAATGGGACAGATATGTGGTACTGAGGCCTGCTGGCATAGGTGATGGTGGAAGGTGCAGGAGGCCAGTCAACCTCCTCCTGCAGCTTCAGAGTCAGACACTTGTATTTCGTCTTCGGGGGCCGGTTTTTACGAAAGAAGATCCTGGAGAGGAAGGCCGAGCACCAACAGTCATTCACCATCTGAGATCAGGTTCAGCATGAAGGCAGAACAAAAACATTGTGTCAGTAAGTCTTTACACTTGCAATAACAGACACGAGCCTATGAATTTTTTTAACCATATGATTCATTTAAGCATTGTAAGGCAAAATTAAGTACACTTGCACACTGGTGAGATCAAGTACATGAGCTGTAGCCACAATTTTGCCTTTTAACTCTTCTTTTTCTCTAATGCTTTTTAGAGCATTTCCACTTTTATTTCTTGCACTGTATGCTGCTTTAATTGTACTCCCCCCCCCCCCTTTTTGTTTTGAATGCTTATAAGATTTTTTTTTCTTTGTTTTTAAATGCTTTTAATTATGTAAAACACATTGTGTATGAAATGCTCTATATAAATTGCTTTGCTTTGTTTTAAAGACTAATCCATTTTAGGCTGAAACTGTCAAAATTATTTACAATAGCTGTATTATTGTGTTTGTAATTTGCAATAGTATAGAATTTTCATACTGAGAGGCATCAAAGGCATGTCAAAATTTGAGTATTGTGGAAAAAAGTTATTTAAAAAAAGTGAAACTAATATTATTGTATATAGAGTCACTACACACAGAGTAAAGCAGTTATCCATTTTTTTAAATCATTTAAAATCTTAAAGTTAAGGCAAATCCCTAATTTACCATTTTAAGAAACTAGAATATTAAATTGTTTTTAATCCAAATAATTTTTTATTTAGAAATTGGGTAGGAATTTGCATTCTGAAGTGTTTTCCTGTTTAACGACTCTGTTTGAGTTCCATATTGTGAATTGAACACCTGAAATAATAGTAATCATTCATGTGTTAAAATATTTAATGATTCAAATGTTAATGTAAATGTTAAATCCAGTTTTAAGGATTTTTTTTGTCCCATGAAATTATATCACACTTTTTAAGAGCAGTGTCTAATATTTTGGCTACCTTAACTGGGTATCGTACATGAGAGGGAGAAAAATACATAATTGCAAATTACAACCACAGTAATGAATAAAATGTTGAACCTCAAAAATGTGGTAGTGCGGGGGAAAAACAATGTATCTTACCGGACATACAGTACGCCAGTTGGTTATGGTACATTTACAAAATAAATCAAAAAAGATAGTTTGTTTAGCAGAGCATTTGTGTTCTAAAATAATAATATTTTCCTTTTTGCTTTGAGCATGCTACTTTCTTATTTGTCTATATACTGTAGTAGCCATTCAATTATTATTACATCACATTCACCTAAAAAGAAACTATTATGTTTTCATAACTGTGAAACTTCCCGACTTTACAGAAGAGGGTGGAGTTGTCCTCTTCTCCTTGAACTTTTTAGGAGTCCGTACAAATTAACACTCCCTATGCGCTTGGATGTTTGGCATTTTACTTGGAATTTCTGACCTAAAATGTCATGCAACTTTGTTTGCCAATAAGCACCTCTTTATAAGTGACCATTCTTGTAATGTAAAGGTACATTGTAATTTAAAGGTGTCAGTAAGTGTACCTTATGCAATGACTGTATGTGTAAAATCAGAGACCAGAGCAAAGCATGGATGCAAGAGTAGGAGTGAGCATGATGATCAAATCAAAATCCTTCCAACCTGTGTTGTGTTAGCAGTTTGGGATGTGGTGGTCCACTTTACACCCGGATTGGTTGGAACAAACTTCCACAAAGTGTCAAGGATCAAATTCTAGGAAATATTTGATTGAATTGCAGACCCACACATGCACAATCAAGAGTACTTGAACATTTAACTCAATTGGTTAAAATTTATGAAATACTGATGGAACAATCACTGTGCATAGAGAATACAATTTAATATTTCTGAATAAAATTATAGATAAGTCATTCAGAGGGAGATGTGAGACTGAACGTACCTCCAGTATAAGAGACAGAACAGCATGTGCCAAAATAATGATGAGCAGCGTAATGCGCCAGTCGTAGGGAATGGTTGCAAACTGAGGGGAGAAGAGAAACAGAATGGCAGAGAAGGAAGCACATATACAATTTCTGCCAATCACTACAACTTGTCAAGTGTAGTGACGTCTCCCTGAAGACTGCTTAACCAGAGCATTATACTTGTATCCGTGGTGGGCATCAATGGCCGACATTTACAACCTAAATTCTAACATTGTTTCCGTGAAACCGTTGTAATTTATTCCCAACAGTCCATTCTCTTCATTTCATAGCATTTTTCTTGGCTGCACTGCTTGCAGTATGTGTATGTTGAATTTATCGTTTAATCAGATTTCAGCCTCTATGTGTTGCCATGCCAAGCTAATCTGCCCAGGGACTTCAAAATCAGTAGTGCTGGCTCATGTAATCCATCCATCCATTTTCTGACCCGCTTCTCCTCACTAGGGTCGCGGGCGTGCTGGAGCCTATCCCAGCTGTCATCGGCCAGGAGGCGGGGTACACCCTGAACTGGTCGCCAGCCAATTGCAGAGCACATAGTAACAAACAACCATTTGCACTCACAGTCATGCCTACAGGCAATTTAGAGTCTCCAATTAATGCATGTTTTTGGGATGTGGGAGGAAACCGGAGTGCCCCGAGAAAACCCACGCAGGCACGGGGAGAACATGCAAACTCCACACAGGTGGGGAAGGTGACTGAACCCCGGTCCTCAGAACTTTGAGGCAGACGCTCTAACCAGTAGTCCACCGGGCCGCCGGCTCATGTAATCTAAACTATATTAGCAATGCGACAGTGTTTTAACCAATAAGATTTAAAATCTTTCTCACAATAACGTCAGCATTTTTCCACCCTCTGGTTGGTTGGTGGCGGCACGGTGGCCGACTGGTTAGAGCGTCAGCCTCACAGTTCTGAGGACCCAGGTTCAATCCCCGGCCCCGCCTGTGTGGAGTTTGCATGTTCTCCCCGTGCCTGCGTGGGTTTTCTCCGGGCACTCCGGTTTCCTCCCACATCCCAAAAACATGCATTAATTGGAGACTCTAAATTGCCCGTAGGCATGACTGTGAGTGCAAATGGTTGTTTGTTACTATGTGCTCTGCAATTGGCTGGCGACCAGTTCAGGGTGTACCCCGCCTCCTGGCCGATGACAGCTGGGATAGGCTCCAGCACGCCCGCGACCCTAGTGAGGAGAAGCGGCTCAGAAAATGGATGGATGGATGGATGGTTGGTTGGTCAAAGCAAAACTACTACAGCCAAGTAAAACGTCTGTAGTGATCCAGACACATTAATACATTTGAATTTGTTATACCTACAATGGCTGATGGAGGAGAAATCGGCTTGGTTTTTAAGATACTTAATTTATTTACAAAGACTTTTCCAGAAAAACTAGAAATTGTGTTAACAATAAGGGTCTCAGGATTGACCCTTGGGGGAACCCCATAGGTCATAGCCATTTAGTCTACTATAGATGGTTTCGAGAAATTGAAACGTGATAGTGGTGGTATTAATTGGTGGATTAAGTCAAGTTCCTACGAAAGGTCCAGGTACCAAATCTACAGCCCACCACTGACTGGTGGGTAGGTGGGTGAGTAGAGTCAGTCGTTTAATAGATGCATGAAAACAAGGTTTACCATCATCATCTCATCTACAGCAGGAATGGGATACAGCATGATGAACAGGAGGAAAGCATATAGAATAGCGCAGGTCAACACAAATGACCCTGTAATTTCAAACACAGAAAAGGTGAGTTAAATCAGGGTAAACATGACCTCTGGAACAGCAATTCCCAATCACTATGCCGCGAAACCTGGATGGCAGAAGTTACAATTAAACGATGTATCTGCCTGTTACCGTTCATACAATAGAAAAATGACTTGTGTCCAGCTAAACAAGCCCAGATTTCACACCAGTAAATACATTTGGGAGTAAAGGCTTCTTTATACTCACACGGGCGGCGACCGCGCTGACGTCACTCCGGCTATCCCGCACGCAGTTTGCCTTTATACTCGAGCGCAACCGACGTGCGCAGTTTTGAAAATGTACTGCAGTTTTCCTCCGAGTCGGGGGTGTCGCTATGGCTGGTATTGGCTAGGACACCACAGGGTGGAGTTTCTGGTAACCGTTTTTACTTTACTTTCAGTAACAAGGAACAAAGCAACAACAATGGCAACCGTGGAATAGAGTCTGCTAGAACAAATGCACCGAGATGACCACATGCTACGTTTAATTATGCTCCAAAATTGGTCAAGAAGGCGGCGGCGTACATGGTATGTACGTCATCACAACATGTGACCAAAACGGACCAATCACGAGAGATGATCTCCGCGGCATTCTACGCGCAGCAACAATTTTTGCCGTGTGCACGTCAAGTGATGCACAGGGGTCACGCGGGCCAATGCGTCGGTCACGTGATGCAATGCGGGCGTTGTCGGGTAAATTGGGACAAGCTCATAATTTCTGGATATCTAATTTTTGTGACATTTTCATTAAGTGGTGTTGCGAGAGATTTTTTTCTAATGTATATCTGCCTTGGCTCAATAAAGGCTGCTCTAAAAAAAAGTAAATATTTTTCTTTTTTTTAAATCTAGTGAGATTTGAGTAAACCATGAGAAATTATGATAAAACTAATGGTCACAAATGAAAGCTTATTCTATGTTGACAACAGTTTCTTTTCCATACACACTGTCTTACAGTTTTTATAGCTTGGTTGTCTAAAGGGTTTTCCTTTGGAGAAGACAACAGCGACAATCAAATACTGGAAGGCAGAAACGTAGAAGAGGGAAGTGCTTTCAAAGCTCTTGATGATATAGAGGCCTTCAGCTTCAGTTTGATTGAGGCTGTATGTGTCAATGAAGCTGGACTCATTGCGTTTCCTGCAATAGAGGAGAGAGATTTGTTCATAAATACAGTACACGTCCATTTTAGCAACACGACCAACTCGAGATCCACGATTGAAAATGACCGAACTGTAATCCAATGGCCATTTTTCAACTGTTATCCTATTCTATTTGTACCATAAAAGTTGTGCAACAAAACAATACAGTCAGGTTCCAAAAATAAGCTGAGGAACTGTTTCCATTGATAGTTACACTCATTTGAAATCTTCCCCCCATATTTGCGACTCACGGATGAACCCAGCTTCACTTCAACATGGCATCTTGGTGGAACTCTTGAGTTGTGAGTTGTGGAGCATCATTTAGACAAAAGTAGTGCTATGCTGCCATGTTGTGGCAACATGGCCCCATGAAATTATGTTGAAGTGAGTTGATGAACTTCTTTTCGACAAAAGTAGTTTTTTAAGGTAATAAATGAACAGTAATGCACTTTATTATTGTGTATCTGTAATATTGGCATGCAGCTAAATGTGGTAACCAAAATATTTTTTAAGTATGCAAATTGTCCTCTAACAAAAGAATATTTGTACCCTAAAAAAGTTGTTAAATGGAGCAAATAAATTAACTAGCATTTAATAGACATCCTGTATAATAATACAGTTTTGAGCAAGTGAAAACGCTTCTTTCCAAATGTGATGTGGACCAAACAAGCAGACTAAGACTGCCTGAAGAGGTGGGGCGAAGGGATCAGGAATTATTGTATTGAATAGGGCATCAGATGCTACTCACATTTCCTCAGGAGTCAGATACCAACTTTGTTGTTGCACTAAGACGAAAGTAAAAATCAGAAAGAGTAGGCTGTTGAGGATCTGAAACAAAATTGAGGCGAGCACCAGCCCGGACATCAGACTCGTTGGGGGGGCGCGTCGCACAAGCTTCTTCCATGCAGGGTTCAAACTTACTAAACAAACCACAAACCAGAACAAACCAGTTAAAAAAAATTGGGTGCAGGATCAGGAAACTGGGTTGTGTCATTTCACCTTACACCACCACATAAAGAGTAAATGGAAATTCAACTCAGTGATTATTGTGTACGACTTAATATTACTCACTTGTAAAAATGACTACAGAAAGAATCACAGTGTCGATTAAGAGGTGCAAGTCACCGAAATTGCTGAGAACCTAGGGGACACAATACAGTACACGTCAGGCACATGACAGCTCAGGATCCTCCCTCCGAGTGGCAGCCGTAGCTTGAGTGGCACCCTGTGCGGCTGCACCTGACGCACTTGCCCGAAATCGCCACGGAATCCTCCCACAATGTACATCGAACATAATGTATAAGACTCACTGCTAATCTGATTGTAATTAATGTAATCAGAATGTAATGTAATCATAATTGTGATTGAATTTGTTCAGGTTTTTTTGTTAAATATTAATTTACAGTGTTATTGAATTTTGTTTTTATATTCGAGAGCACATACCTCCACTTAATCATGTGTTAACTGAGATATCAGTGAATGAGGGGTTTTCGCTGTGGATCTATCAAAAATAATCCAAATTTTCAAAGCTTTATCGATAAACGTTTTCTATACACAAACATTTTTAAAGGAAAAAACAATGCTACTTTTCTGATGGAATAAAATTTTATTGTCATTAATTATTAATATTATCCTGTCACAGTCCAGTTTGGACAGTTGATGTGCATTCTTGTAATAATTCCTGTGGGTACTGCTCCTCCTTGTGTCTCATCATGTCACCTGTCTTGTCATGGTCCTCTGGCTCAACCAATAAGCCCTTATTTTCTTCCAGATGTGCCTTGTTCTTTGATTAATCTTGTCGTAAAAACAAATCATACGAGTGACTCGCTGTGGCAACTCCTAACAGGGAAAAGCCGAAAATCACTTCTTTAACTCGATGATTTTGTTTAGTTTGATGGCTGTCGATTGCTGTATTTTTCGGGGTGGGGGGGGGGAGACATTAAACAAACTTAAATAAAACTGGTCAATAACCTCGTCATCACCTTTTTTTTTTTTTTTTTTTTTTAATAATGTTCCTGTTCTTTGCCAGTTTCCTGCCTTTAAATTCACCCGCTACCACCAATCCATTTAATAAGTAAAATACTTGAATACAATGTGAAACTGTCAGGAAGTGTCTAAGCATTTCAGAATAGTTACCAAGTAGAGCAGAATGACGTTGCAGAACATGATGAGGCTGAAGAGGTATATGAATTTGAACACGCAGAAAGTTGTAATAAGAGAAGCACGGCCTTCCCTGTGGACAGTGAGGAAACCACCAGAATCTCAAAAATAACATTTTTCACTATCAATTTCAATTAAATATGAAACTGAAATGTCATTCTCTCTGTGGATAAAAATTGACAACACTGGCAAAATCTCTGCCTCTTGTACAACTGCAAGCTACCTGATGAGGTTGGTAATGCAGGAGATGTTTGGGATGGAGGAGGTGAAGGGGGAAGCAACAGAGGCCTCCAGCTCAGAGAGAGAGATCCCACTGTGAGCTTTCTTCAGGGCCTGGAAGAGAGAGAAACATCCTCAGTATAATGGGAAGAATACACCAGTTTCATCGCTAACAACCATATCTTTTCAATTTTGACTCAATTATATTGTATGAACATTTTAGTTATGCATAATTATACCAGAAACCAAAGTATCATAGATTGAACGCTGAAAAGACTGTGCTGAAAGTCTCTTGTAACACTGCTATAATTGCCATAAATGGTGAAAAAAGTAATAGTCCATAATTGCCTATATTAATAGTTTGAACTGTAATTATACCACACACACACACACACACAGAACCGCAGATATGCTGCACAAGATAAAATACAAAAAATAAAATGTTGCCCTAATATGTCCCGCACTAAACATGGGCCAACAATGACGTTAGCGGCCATGTTAATAGGCTTGCCACTTTCAAAAAGCTTCATACTGAGCTTTTGACTATTGAATTCACGACGTTCATGTGAACATTGCTGTTTATAAATAATGACATTGCCTGTCAAACATACAGTAGCTCCCTCAAACTCAGGATTTGTGCCCTAACCTCTCTCTTGCTCAAGACTGGATTGCCTTGTCTAGTGGTATCCCAAACTGGCATGAATAGATAACTGTTAAATCTTTACTTCACAACATGCTGACAAACAGCTAAGCACATCCAGACACACAAAAGGGAGAGACATGGACTTTTTCACTAGGACATGAGACCAATTCCTCACAATCCCTCCTGGGATGTTTATTTAATTCTATAACTACAGTGGTACCTTGACATACAAGTGGCCCAGATGATGAGGTTTTTTTTAGCTGTCGCTTGGCCAATGCTTTTGCTTTGTGTTGCGAGACGAAATTCCGAGCATCAAATATAGTCCACTGCTGCTCAAGTGAAGTAATAAAACAGATGGAACAATTAAGGTACTATAATACCCACACATGTGGGCAAGGAGAGCCACAGTCCCCGATGCACTTTCAGGCATTTCTTGAATGGGAGTACGGGACGTACAGTCAAATACACAAGTACAAAATATGAAAATTCGCAAGGAGCATGGAGAAGAGTTACATCAGTTTCCTGATGTAACTTAGTAGGCCACACCCCTTAAAGGCACACAACACAAATATATTAGTGGGTGTCTGAGAGAGACCTTCGACCTAATTACGTGACATAAAACCAGTTTATTTCTTGACACTCTTTTATGTTTTTATTTATATTTTATTTTTTCCAGTTTATTTCTTTACATTCTCTTTTATAATGTTTTTATTTAATGTTTTTTGTAACCAAAAACATGGCAGTAAACAGTGGTTGTGGGCTGGAATGGATAAATGGCATTTCAATGGGGGAAACTACTTAGAGATACAAGTGAGTTACAAGCTTGGTCACAGAACAAATTAAACTTGTTAATCAAGGTACCACTGTATAGGTTCCACGGAAGAAAAAAAACAAATGGGTAAATAGAAAACCACATATAGGCAGGGGTTCATATGTGTGATTTGCAAATGCTGTAAATACTTACCCCACAGTCATTCGCACCATCCCCACACATCCCAACCGTGTAACTGCATGGTTAAAAAATAATTAAAGGAGACAAGTTGATTATATTATGCACTAAAACCATAGGAAGAACAGACAATTTGTCAGCATGAATAAATAAATCTTAAACAAGCTGACTCGATGCTCTGCAGAGCTTGCACCAGCTGAGTCTTCTGGTCTGGAGTCATGCGGGCAAACACTGTGGCTCTCAGGAGGAGCTTCACCATGCCCATGAGGAGAGATAATGTATAACATGTTCATGCCAGGGCATAGAAAACTATATGAGACAAAAATCTATCTGAGTACCTTCTGGAAAAGTTGTGGAAAATGCTCAGTGATGATAGCAAAGGCTCGGCCACTCACAGCAAAGTGATAGTCTGTGTCCTCCACACTGTGCACCCCATCACCTGAAAAGCTGATCTCAGTCGTCTGAATGTGAACAGAAAATGAGGGAAACACATTCAAAAAAATAAAACACACGAGCATCTCTCCAACAGTTAGTTGCTCTATTATTATTATTAGTTTATTTTGTGACGGCACGGTGGGCGACTGGTTAGGGTGCCTGCCTCACAGTTCTGAGGACAGGGGTTCAATCCCCGGCCCCGCCTGTGTGGAGTTTGCATGTTCTCCCCGTGCCTGCGTGGGTTTTCTCCGGGCACTCCGGTTTCCTCCCACTTCCCAAAAACATGCGTGGTAGGTTAATTGAAGACTCTAAATTGCCCGTAGGTGTGAATGGTTGTTTGTTTATATGTCCCCTCCGCTTGGCTGGCAACCATTTCAGGATGTACCCCGCCTCCTGCCCGATGATAGCTGGGATAGGCTCCAGCACTCCCACGACCTTTGTGAGGATAAGCGGCTCAGATAATGGACTGATGGATTTTATTTTGTCCACAGCGGGACTGTTTTGTTTTTGTTTTTCAACCTATACGCCGTTATTTGCTGAAAATTTCATCTATTTGCAGTTATTGTGCTCTTTATATATCACTGGGTTACAACATTTTTTTTTTAACAGATTTAGGACAATTTTGTTTTGATGCCAGGTTGTTAACAGTTTATTAATCAATTGTTACACACTTTGCTTACTGTAAATTGAATAGTAACTAATAAAAGTAAGTACATTTAAATTGAATGTCACGTCATCATTGTTCAAAATTCAGGGCATATAAACAAAAACATGTGGCCATAGTTCAAAAAGTTGACCTGATTGAGCAAAACCAATGTGGTATCAGGATTCAGCCCATCAAAATTGTCCTAAATCAGCAAAAAAAAAATCTTTAGACAAAATAAATACATGTTGTTGACCATTGTAATGCTCTAAGCTACCATCAGATGGTGCCAAACCCCTGTTAAAATAAGAATTGGTCTCAAGGAAGTATGTTGAATAGATACATCTCGACTGAGACCCCTTCCACACGGAAACGAAGTGTATCCCACAAAGGTTTTTTTTTTTTTATCGTTTCTACATTACGTCAACATGGAACAGGCGTTTTGGCAGCCCAATTACGATCCTTTTTTTTAATTTTTTTTTAACTGAGTCGCAGAGTGAATCAAATTTAAAATTTCTGCTCTTGCCTTTCAGTGTGTACAACACGTTCGCATCTTTCATGAGATGATGATGCGGTAGTTCCCAGATATTGCGTGACCGTGCGCTACCACCACCAACAACAACACATCTCTATGCCAGTCCACCAAAATATTCATTCACGTAAAAAAGACTTCTGCTCTATATCATTCACGTGTTTATTTGCAAACCCTAGACAGGTCTGTAATTGTGCTTTTTTTTAAGACCATGAAGGGAAGCCCCGTATAGGAGCTGCATTAAAGTAAACAAATCTGTGTGCCTCCAGGTTACAAAACAAGTATGTGCAAACCTGAAATCTTGATGATTGGTTAAAGTTCGAACAGTTGTTTCCTTCAATCCACAGACATACAATTATAACCTTTTTTTATTGTGCTTCTTATGTTTGATGTTAAGTTTTCCTGATACCCATTTTGGAAAATGTTCTCATCTCTCCATCAGTAAATCATCAAAGATAATTATATTTTTTGCATGACATTCTCTGTCTTACCTGATTATTTTCCAGATCAATGTTCTCAGAGTAGCGCCATGTGATACTAGCGGGATTTTGACCATTAGGAGGCACAGCATCAGCAATAATGACTTTCTCACGTACTTGAATCATTCCACAGCCACGAGCCACCGATATTGCTGTCAACATGTTGTCACCTAACAGTACACAAAAGTGATGGCAAAGAACAACGAACTTTATGTGAACGTGAAACATTCATGACGTGACAAAGTATCGAAAATATGTTTACCTGTAACCATCAAAGTTCGAATGTTCGCCTGTCGTAACTCAAGCAACACGCCAGCAGTCTCTTCTTTGATTTTGTTCTGCATGATGATCAAACCAAGGAAGTCCATGTTGGTCTCTATCTGCTCTCTGGTTAGACCAAGCACACGGCAATGTAAAACAGACTAAAATCAACCATATATACTGTACCTGTATATATATATAAATCTATCGATAGATAGGGTTATGGGGGGAGAGAGAGAGAGAGAGAGAGAGAGAGAGAGAGAGAGAGAGAGAGAGAGAGAGATAGAACAGGGGTCCCCAACATGGTGCCCACCGGACCACAGGAATAGCCCGTGGGCTTGTTCTACAAATTCCTCATCAGTGATGGGATATTGTGTTTTCCCAGGAATGTTGAAGCAGTGTACAAACAGTTACAGTTCAATAAATTGGAGTATGGTACAAAAGTCAATTTATTTCAGTACTTTATATAGACTCGTTTAATGATACTTGTTACTCGTGGGGAAGAAAAAAAAAAAGCAATGGATTGACTTGGATCAAATTACCCACGAAGCCATATTGTCTCTGGTGAAAGTTTACAAAACTATCCATCATAAAATGTGCACTGCAGAGTCGGGGGTGGTGTTGATGTTCAGCTCGCCATCTGCGTGTGTCTTCAAAGTCAATCTACCACCTCCCCCGCTCCCAATGATGAATAGTAAACTCTGTCTGCACTGGACACGCACGCCCTCCCGTTGACGAACAGTTTTTGCTCAGGAAAAGTCTGCCACCCACTCTCAAAAGAAAAGAAGATAAAAGTAGTTGGCCTCTAACATCACCACACCTTTGCACACCACTCGTGGGAAATTTTTACAATACTGCAATAATTCTGCATTTGGCTGAATACCTACCGGCAGAGGCTGTGGACTTCAAGCAGGGAGAGTTCAGACTGCAGTTGGTGATGTGCCAGGGCAATAACCCTGAACCCCTGCATGGTATAAGACTCCAGAGTCTCTGTTAAACTCTGTGGGACTGGAGATAAACAGAAGCGCAGTAGGTCAGTCTGTCATTTGTCAAGACGAATCGTAAGTCAAAAATAAAATACAAATGTTGGAGCCCTCGTAAGTCAAGGTAACACTGTATTGGCAATTAAAGTGATTGAAGGTACTCAAAATGCAACCCATTTGACAAACTATGGACATAATATACTACTTAAGATGTCCATGGACACATGTCTGACCTGTGTGTGGTTTGCAGAGGTTAGCCACAGTCTCTGGTGCTCCTTTCAGGTAGATGTCAAAGTGATTTTGTCCTAGCTGCCGGGCTACCACACTCATCCTCTGCAGCGCCGAGGAGAAGGGGAACTGGTGCACAATGCCAAACTCACCAGCCTGAAAAGTGAAAGACTTTGGGGTTTTGCATACAGGATCAATTAAAAAAATACACAGTACGGTATCCTGGTTTGAAGGATTACCTGATCTGGAAATTTAACAACTTTGGAAATTCTGGCATTGTAAAGTGCAGTGTGGTATTCAGTTGCCTCCTCAAGAGTCTGAACAAAACAAAATATATGATGATAACTCAGAAAACGTGAATTGTGTGTTAGGGGGTCTGGATTGCTAGACTTGCCATCAAGTATAAAAACTACACAGCCAAGTCAACTTTTGGTGAGTTGCCTGCTTCCTAAAATGTTTCTGAAAGCAAAAATTGGACAATTGTATGTTTCCTTTAAAAAAATTAATCCTACTGTTTTCTTGTATAATGTAGCCATCGTGACAGCAGTCTCACAGGAAGGGAAACACACTTTAAACATTCAGTGCTCCTTACCGAGCCAGTGGCGCTGAACACCTTGACGTCTAAAGGGTCTCCACAGAGTTTGCCTTCTATGCTGATCAAGGAATGGCAAGTAGCCATGCAGGCGGCAAAATAAGTCTTTTTAGATACCTCAGCGGCTGGAGCTAAAAAACTGGGCGTGACAAGAAAGAAATGACCCAACAAATAGACTGATTTTTAGGTACCAAGTGAATAAAATCACAATCACAGTGCATTTATTGAAGGTTGCAGTGTAGTGTAGTGCTTATTAATGACATCATGGAAGAAATGTGAATTTATTTTTCAAGAATGAAAAAAGGACACTATCTCGTTGACTTTGACCATACTATGAAACACCCCAACTTCATTGAGATGCAGTAATCTCATCAGTAAAGCTAGAATTGGCATCCATGCATCCATCCTTTTTCATTACCGCTTATCCTCACTAGGGTCGCGGGCTGCTGGAGCCCATCCCAGCTATCTCCGGGCGGGAGGCGGGGTACACCCCGAACTGCTCGCCAGCCAATCGCAGGGCACATATAAACAAACAACCAGTGGCATACACATTCACACCTACGGGCAATGTAGAGTCTTCAAACAACCTACCACGCATGTTTTTGGGATCCGGGAGGAAACCGGATTGGGTGGAGGAAACCCACCCAGGCACAGGGAGAACATGCAAACTCCACACAGGCGGGGCCGGGATTTGATCCCCGTTCCCCAGAACTGTGAGGCAGATATGCTAACTAGTCGTCCACCGTGCCAGCTTAGAATTGGCATATAACCTTTTACTATTAGCATATCCTCTCTGCATAGGTCGCTGTCCGGCGGAAACCTTGAAAGTCCAAATATGGTCAACTTCGTATTGCTTTCACAAATCAATACTATTGGTCGACTCTGCCGCCGTCTGTTACTTTTACGCCTTATTACCAATTTAAAGAGTTGAATAAAGCTTGAGAACAAATCTACTTTATTAACCAGAATCATCTTTATTTGTCAAGTATGTCAAAAACACAAGGAATTTGTCTCCGGTAGTTGGAGCTGCTCACGTTCGACAACAGACAGCCATTTTACAAAAAATACTTTTGAGACATAAAAACACACGACGGAGAGACACTAAGCAATGAAAGGTTACCGGTAATGTGATAATGCTGATACAATGACAATTGTGAAAATGATCCAGTCCTCTCGCAATTTAGAGCAGTTTGAAATGACTAAGAAAGCAATAATCGGGTACATTGGCCATTGTGCAGAGTCTTCAAGAAATTCAAACAGTTTAAAGTGACTAGTAGTGCAATAATCTGGAACAGTGACAATTGTGCAAATGGCACAGATTGTTCTCAAGCACTAGTGGTCAGTATTGGTCAAGAACAGATATTCAAATAATGCAGAGTGACGAGACTAGTACAGTGAGTGCATGAATAATGCAGAAGTGTCCCAACAGAGATTTCACAACAATCGCAAGACAAATTTGGCAGCATGTTCAATGGAATTGTAAGTTATCTGTTTAGGAAGTTAATGGCAAGAGGGACGAAGCTGCTGGTTTTAGTTTAGTTTGGATTGATCGATGCACCAACTTGAACCATGCGGTGTTTCTTAATTCAAGCAAGATGGCTTTTTTTTAAATTATTATTATTTCCTGAAAACTAGTGATTTTGAAGGTGCCATGATTCTGTTTAACAGTCACGAGATAGTTATTTGATCAAATGTATTTTTATGTATTGTAATGTGTTTTATGTATGTTTCTTGGCTTACAAGAAAATTGTAAGGTCTGTCATCATGACTGCCTACAGTCAAATGATGAAACTGCATATAAATTAAATGTTTGCCAGTTAGGTTTTCCAGCCAGGTGTGATATATTTCTTATGACTTCCCAGCAGTCTCAAATGCCAGCTAACCTCATTTTGTCACTGAAAACAGTGTCTTCAGAAGATAAAGGTTGTGAACATACTCTACATTTAGTGCACACATTTCAACATCACAACTTAGTCCCTCAAGCTGATTCACCTTTCACTATTGCACTAGATCATACAGTGTTATATATAGCTGGATAGATTGATATATATCAGACAACAAGAGATGCACCAGTAGTTGTTGTCATAATAATACAGACTTTAAGTGATCCATGTTAAGGAGGACCCAGAAGCTTGAAACTAAAAGGTTAAATTACTTACATGCCATCTTCAGCTCTCTGAATACCCCAAAGGTCCAAATAGTCTTCAGTGAGCGTGCCAGTCTAGTAAATATTGACGGTAAGGTATGCAAATTAGGTTGACACTCATTAATTAGACATAAAAAAGCTCATTTGACTAGTTTAGCTCAATCAACAGGCAACACCCTATTCCTATTAGGATAAGAAAATATCAGATATTTACAGGATTCGATGCTAAGAAGCTCTGACTAGTAAAATCCATTTGTCAGTCCAAAAGACAAAAATGCACTGATGCTGTGGTCTTCAATTATAACTTCACGCATAAGTCACCATCTTCGCTCTCTGACAGGCAAACTGTGTTTGTTTTCATGTAAAAATCCCTTTAAAAATGATCATGTCTGTCATTGCTGATGATCTAATAATGTAATAATTACATGCCGCTATTTCGAGAGAATCCGGAAAAGTTCTCGAATCTCGGTTGTTGAAGACTTTTCACCTTCAATCCAAAAGGCTTCTTTAGTCTTAAATTTTAGATTTGGAGTCCTCCTATTTAAAGTGTGTCTCTGGTGTGTATGTGAAGACATCTCTTCCCCAGAGACTGTTTCATTCCATTGGACGTGACTGCTAAGGAGCCATTTTGCCACTAGGCAGGTGGTTGGTATGTAAAACGGTCAATCACCAGCCACACCTGGCAACAACAGTAATAACCCTCATGTGATTACCCCCAGGGTACACACCCACCAGTCATTAATAGAAAGACTCCACACTAAAAATTTGATATTGAAGAAGCCTAATGGATGCTATGTGAAACATCCATCCATCCATCCATTTTCTGTACCGCTTATCCTCACGAGGGTCACAGGCGTGCTGGGGCCTATCCCAGCTATCTTCGGGGGAGAGGCGGGGTACACCCGAACTGGTCGGCAGCCAATTGCAGGGCACATATAAACAAATAACCATCCACACTCACATTCATACCTACGGGCAATTGAGAGTCTTCAATCAACCAACCATGCATGTTTTTGGGATGTGGGAGATAAACTGGAGTACCCGGAGAAACCCCACGCAGGCACGGGGAGAACATGCAAACTCCACACAGGCGGGGCCGGGATTCGAACCCCGGTCCTCAGAACTGTGAGGCAGATGTGCTAACCAGTCAACTACTGTGCCGACATGTGAAACATCAACAGCCAAAAAGATTCCAGTTGCTTCGATTTAACTTTAGCAGGTTACTGTTACCTTGATGCATGAGAATCTACACCAATATACTAAACTACAGTAGGCTACTCACAAAACGTGACGTATATTGGACTTTTGGGTGAAATTTCAGGATCGACCTAAAAGCCACTAGTAGTGTACGTAGAGTGAATGTAATGAATTGGAAGCTGTGGATTCGACCCACCTTGTCAAAGCAGACCAGGTTCAGCTGACCGGAAATGTTGATCCTTTGCGGACTGATACAAAAAATGCCGACTCGCTTCATGCGCCGCTGTGCGTGCACCAGACCGGCAGTCAATGCCACGGGTAAGATCGGAGGTACAGCAACAACAAGGATGTTCAGAGCATCGAAGATGAGGTTCTTAATAGGAACCTGCAAAAAGGGACCACCAATATCACACATATTTCATGAACTGTGGAGACAATTTCATAATATTTGTAATTAATTGGAGCCAGGATACTTCCAGGTGGCAGACAAGTGACTAACCACCGCTGACAAGAACAGAAATGAAGACAAACATCTGTTGTTTTTGGGGTTGCACCACCGGATATAGCCCCAAAATTTAAGGTAGTGGAGTCACCACTTCCAAAGGGACAGTCTGGTTGTTGTTGTGAATTGAACGAAACATAATGGATAGCCTGCTAGCTAACAACAGAGCTAATGCACGCTATCCATTTCACCGACAAAAGAGCATGTTGTGCCAATTAACCGAGGAACTTAAAAGTCAATTAATTAGCCAATCCCTCGTGATCATGTTAATTGCAGACCCTTTCCAAAAAAATTTACTATCATGGAAAGGTTTATTTATTTCCATAATTCCATTCAAAAAGTTAAACTTTCATAGGTTATAGATTCAGGGCCCACAATTTAAGCAATTTAAAGTATTTAGTTGTTTATTTTTACATAGTTTGGGGTTCCAACTCATGAAACCCACAAAATCAGGAATTCAAAAAATGTGAATACTGTGAAGAAATCAGCCCAAATTTTTCAGGCCATAAATGTTTTAAACTGAGTGTCGCACACTAATCAGCTACTAAAGTCAAAGCACCTGCACAGAGTTTTCCCCAGGTGTCATTAAATTGCTTCAGTTTGGTTCAATTGTCTCAGTTGGGTTTAATATGAGGAAGACTGTAGACTTGACAACTGGCCAGAAGACCATCGTTGATACCCGCCATAGGATGGGTAAGCCAGAAAGGTTCGTAGCTAAGGAGGTTGACTGTTCACAGAGTGCTGTGTCAAAGCATATCAATGGAAAGTCTAGTGGAAGGACAAAATGTGGCAGGAGAAGAAGCACCAGCAAAAGAGATGACCGTGGGCTTCAGCGGTTAACAAACAGAGAAGATTCAAGAATCTAGCAGAGATCCAGAAAGAGTGGAATGAGGCGGGAGTCACAGCTTCAAAACCCACCACGTTCAGACGTATCCGGGAGATGGGCCACAACTGTCGGGTTCCTCGAGTCAAGTTCCTCGGGTCGAGCCACCTCTGAGCCTGAGCAAACATAGGAAGCTTCTCAACTGGGCCAAGGAGAAGGAGGACGGGACTGTTGGCCAGTGGTTCAAGGTCCTCTTTTCCGATGAAAGTAAAGTGTGCCTTTCATTCGGGAATCAAGGTCCAAGGGTTTGGAGGAAGACTGGTGAAGAACAGAATCCAAGCTGCTTGAGGTCCAGTGTGAACTATCCACAGTCAGTCATGATTTGGGGTGCAATGTCCAGAGCATGTGTTGGTAAACTGCTTTTTTAAATCCAAGGTCACCGCAACAGTCTACCAGGATGTTTTAGAGGACTTCATGATTCCTTCTGCTGAGGATCTGTATGGAGATGCAGATTTCATCTTCCAGCAGGACCTGCCCCCTGCCCATCCATCAGAAGCACCAAAACCTGGTTTGATGCCCATGCCATCACAGTGCTTGACTGTCCAGCCAACTCGCCGGATCTAAATCCCATTGAGAATCGATGGGGTATTACTAAGAGGAAAATGAGGGGCACCAGACCCAAAAACAAAGAAGAACTGACAGCAAGCATCAAGGAAATCTGGGCTTCCATCCCAGGCAATCCCACAGGCTGATTGGCTCAATGCCACAGCGCATCGAGGTGGTGATTAAAGCAAAGGGATTCCCAACCAAGTATTGAAAAGTATTAATTAAATTATCATTTTGAAAGTACCATATTTTGATTGATTTAATGTGACCCTAATTTCTCTTTTTTTTATACAAAAACTGGAAGTAAATCGGGATTTCTTCACAGTTTTCTAATGTATTGAATTCCTGATTTCGTGGGTCTTATGAGCTGAAAGCCCAAATTATGTAAAAGAAAAACAAATAAATACATGAAATTGTTTAAATTGTGGGGCCTGAATCTATAATCTGTTAAAGTTTAACTTTTTGAATTGAATTATGGAAATAAATAAACTTTTCCATGATATTCAAATTTTTTGGAAAAGGTGTGAATGTCTGAACTTCTACCACATCTATGTAACTCACAATAACATCTTTGTTCTTTTCAACTGACACACAAACACACGCACGCACGCACACACTGGTTAAAAGTAATACTGTAATGACCTTTTAACCTGAGGCTGAGTAGAGCATTCAGGTGAGGAAACACCATCTCATTTATTTTTTTGTATTTTGATATTTTATTATAATTATAGTTACTCTGTTTTCTCAATTGCGCTGCCTTGCTCAACTGCTAAGGCTTCTGCCACCTGGAATTATGTGTGTCATCATGCTGAAAAGATCTATTTGAGAAGTGATACCCTCAATACGACATCAACAACGATGGTGTAGATGAAACCAAGAAATGCCAACACCCCCAAGCACATCAGGCTCTGCGTAGCATCACGGTGCAGTTTGAAGTTGGTGGGTTTAGGGTGAAGGATGGAGCGCACAAGCTGGCCTTTTTCTGTACTGAAGCCTGTGGGATCGTCAATGACAATAAATCTATTCGGATGAGTAAAGCAAAACAGTATCTCAGCATCATCATTAGGGCTGCAAAATTCGAAAACATTTCAAAGTTGGAAACCTTCATTGGGAATTAAGGGAAAAAATGAATCAACCAGGAATTTATAACATTGAAATTTGGGTCTTAATAGGGAACATATATATAATTGAGGAACTATATTTTTGCATAATGCTAACTCAAAAAAAGAGTTTTGAGATGTTGCTAAGATGATTTTTTTGCTTTTTTGTTGAGAGTGAAATTTTCAGATATTAGCAAGCTTCAGATACTTCGCCGTAAAAGTTGACCTGTTACCTTGGTGTTCAAGAGCTGTGCTGAAACTATGGCAGGATATCCACCTCCGGAAAATAAAAATAAAAATGAAAATAAGGTGAACATAGGAGGCAGTTGAGAGGATTCAAAAGCGAAGCATTCCTGCTCGACTGGTAACCGTATCACCTCTTTTGTTTTTTTTTTGTCAAGTGTGTTTGATTGAAAAATGATCACACAATGCGGGACAGGAAATAACACTTTATATTTTCATTGAGGAACACTACAATTATAACAGTAATATCTCTTTTGGGATTTTAATTGATTTCACGTTCCAAAAAATAAAACTTCAAACTAACATATAGTGTTAGGCATTACAAAAACGTCTTGCTACCAACGTAGCTGCCATGGCTAACGTTGGCTTATTTGCACTGCTAATGCTAGTTTAGTATTACGAGCGCTGTTATTTTGTTGAAGCTGGAAATGCGTTCCCTGTGAATTTCAGAATCACGCAAGTGCACATTATTGAGTGGTGTGGATTCCGTCAGGTATTTAATGTATGTGTCGCGGTGGGTAGCAGAAAGTGTGTGTAGCGATCGTAAGAAAAGATGGAGTGAATGCAGAACGGCATGTAAAAAAAGCCCCTTACGTTCAACTCAAGTCATGTGGTGAGTCAACGTCACTCACGGCGCGGTTCATAGTAATTTTTCTATCAATAAATTATTTATTGATTTATTATTTTACAGCGGCGGCACGGTGACGACTGGTTATAGGTCTGCCTCACAGTTCTGAGGACCGGGGTTCAATCCCCGGCCCCGCCTGTGTGGAGTTTGCAGGTTCTCCCCGTGCCTGCGTGGGTTTTCTCCGGGTACTCCGGTTTCTTCCCACATCCCAAAACCATGCATGGTAGGTTAATTGAAGACTCTCAATTGCCCGTAGGTGTGAATGTGAGTGCAAATGGTTGCTTGTTCATATGTGCCCTGCAATTGGCTGGCAACCAGTTCAGGGTGTACCCCGCCTCCTACCCGTTGATAGCTAGGCTCCGGCACTCCCGCGACCCTTGTGAGGATAAGCAGCTCAGAAAATGGATGGGTGGATGAATACTTTCCATACCCACTATATATGCACACACACGCACACACACTTGTATGTATATGCTTGAATGTGACACTTTCCCATCAAATTACTCTCATTTACCAGTTAATTCCCATAAAGGCCTATCAATTCCCATACTTCCCATTGAAAGTTTCTCATTTGGAAATTTTAAAATTGCACAGCTTAATTTACAATGGAAAGTTACCTGACATTTTCCAGGGAAAAAAACCTCTTTGCAACTCTCGTCCTCACCTGTTCTGACCACGACCACCTTCGCCAGCGCACCAGCATAGTAATGGCTTTGGATAACATGTGAGCCGCAGAAGAGGGTGTGTCGCTTCTGTTCCTCTGTATTGTAGATCCTCTCTGCGCCATCGCCTGAACTTGGCAAACTGGTCTTAGTAACAGGGACACTCTCTCCTGGAAAACGAAACAGACATCCAGTAAACAACCATTGGGGTCAAGGGGTGTCAGAACAGTCTGAAGTTGGAAGTCGAATGTTCTTGTTTTTTGTTGTTTGCAATTTATTGAGCACTTATTATCATGTTCAACTAACTAAATCAAGACATCCAAAAACCATCAAACATCCAATCAAGACAGAACAGCTGTGGAACCACATAAGTTACTTCATTCATTTGTAGTGAATGTAAATCTTAACATTTATCTCCCCAAAATGCTTTCAATTAAAACATGTTTTTAGACTACTACACGGTGCTCTGTACAAGCTCTCTATAAATGAAGCTGACTTGAGGTGAGTTGAGTATACTTGGAAATCACTAAACTAATCAGATTTCAAATTCACCTTATAGGGCAGCTAGCTGGCCCAAAATAACGTCAACACTTTTCCATCCTGATTAGTTGATCGGAGCAAAACTGTTCCAGTTAATTTTTACTCGGAAAATATATACATTTAATAAAGAGTATTTCTGGTAAATAAGTATTTTATGTTTTTGCCATGTTATTCAATAAATATTGATTGTAAACTGCTCCAAATAATATACATGGCACCATTGCGTTCTGCTTTTGTATAGTATTGATGATTGATGATTTCTATAAACGTGAAACTTTATTAATTAATTAGTATTAGTAATTAGTATCAGTAATAATTAGTATTAATTAATGTACAAAGAGATTAACCATATGTCAACCTGTCAAGATGCTCTCGTTCACAATGCAGGTGCCACAGATGAGCACGGCGTCACAGGGCATGATGATCCCATTGGTTGGAATAGTGATGACATCACCGGGTACAAGCTCAGTCGACATGACCTGTTCGACATCTGCGATCAAGTTTGAAAAGAGGACACTGGTAATAACTGATAATCATTCAGACCACCATCGCAGACCGTATTATTGGGAATGTTACAACAGTGGTACCTTGATTTACCAGTTTAATTTGCTCCATGACCAAGCTCATAACTTAATTTACCCGTGTACTGTATGAAATAAATGTTCCCTTTTGAAATGAACTGAAATGGCATTCATTCATTCCAGCCCACATAAAACATATTAAAAGAGAATTTAAAGTAATTAACTGGTTTTATAAAATGTACTTACCGAACAACTTGTGGTATTTGTGTGTTGAATGCGTGTCTTTAAGGGGTGTGGCCGAGTAAGTGACATTAGCCGCTCCTTGCTAGTTTTCTCATTTTGTATTTGTGTAATTGACCTGTTTGTCCCGTTCAATCAACGACTGAAAGTGCATCGGCAACTGTGGCTCTCCTTGCCCACATGCGATGGCATTACAGTACCACAGTTGTTGTCATTTTTTCCACTTCACTCGAGCGGCGGCATATCTGAAGCTCATGCGGAACTAAAATTTTGAATCGCTACACAAAGCAAAAAAAATAAATACAATTTAATTACATTTTAAAATAAATAAACCAAGAGACAGCTCGTAACTCGACAAAAAAAAAAAAAAATGGCACACTAATTGTATTTAAAAACAAACATGTTTTTTCATTAGAAAATTAGGTGATTTTGTGTAACACATGCCTTTATTCCTTCTGCACACTGAAACTTGTACCAAACTGTGGGCGACCACCAAGTAATGCAGTTTCACATAATGCTGGAATGAGAGTAGTGAGAAAGAATTCAAGAATTAAAAACAAATCAGGGTCACCAACAGAACTGAAACCACCGCCAAGGTTTAAGCATTGGTAAACAGCAAAATCAATGACTGAACTAGTTGTTTGATCTCATGTTGTTGTTCCTTTATATTGAGAAGCAATTCTGCATCAGGTTGAAACCGTACCTCGATCTGATTTTAGCACAACAAACCTAACCTGATCTGATATCTGACACAGATATCTAGATGTCTATCGTACTACGTAATTTGTCACGTAGCATTACCAACTGCTGCCAAAAGTGGACTCTGGATCTGATGGAACTTGTTTTGACAAAATACTTTAAATATTCAGGATAGATGTCAACAAGATTTTGTTCACATCGGAGGAAATTTCACCACAAGTTTTTCTTGTTTTAAATTTTGAGATTTCAATTGTTGTGTGTGGTTGGTCTCCCTAGATTTAATGGGAACATTCTGGGAGGAATACAACCAATTTTTAAAAAAATACTTTAAATTTTAAAAACAAACCCTAACATCTCCACACATAGCAGATTTGATTGTGAAGGAAAATTAGACAATAACAGGAACAACACATGGTTAAACTTTACGCACCTTTCTTATGGAATACAGAGAGGCAGCTATTAAAATTGAAGATAAAATCAACATGGTCAGAGAATAAGGGAAGTAGTCCTGAACAGCCCACAGAATAATAGCGAAGAGTTGGAAGATGTAAAATGGGTTCAAGACCTTGAGAGAAAGAGACAAAGTACATAAATGATCATTAAAGAACAGAGCAGGCTAAAGAAAACTGTACAAAAATGTTTTTTTCCAACCCAAACTTACCTCTTTTACAAAGACTTTGAATAAAGATGGCACTTTTACATCAATGTCATTCTTCCCAAAAAACAAAGCTCTGTTGACAAAAAGCAGTGGGTCTGATTAAATGAGATGTTTGAAGGATTTGTTCTGCGAAAGGTTAAGAAAATAAGCAAAGGGAGATTTACTGAGAGAACTTAAACTCGAGGTCATCAAGTTTAACTCCGATAGTACTACACAAGGCGTCACGGTGGCCGCACAGTTCTGAGGATCCGGGTTCAAATCCGGCCTCGCCTGTATAGAGTTTGCTGCATCTCCCCGTGCTTGCGTGGGTTTTCTCCGGGTATTCCGGTTTCCTCCCACATCCCCAAAGCATGCATGGTAGGTTAATTGAAGACTCTAAATTTCCCCTAGGTGTGAATGTGAATGTGAATGGTTGTTTGTTTATATGTGCCCTGCGAGTGGCTGGCGACCAGTTCAGGGTGTACCGCGCCTCTCGCCCAAAGATTGCTGGGATAGGCTCCAGCACGCCCGCGACCCTACTGAGGATAAGCGGTACGGAAAATGAATGAGTACCACACAATGTAAAATCAGAGCTAATTATGAATCATGACGTGTGTAAGCATTCAGTGGACTGCTCTTAAGGAAACTTAACGTGAGGAATGCCACATTCTTCTTCTCGGTGACAACGAATTTGTTTTTCAAAACCATTACTCACAGTAAATGTGTTACTGGAAATAGAATTTTTTTGAAATTTAAAAGAAAAGTCTGAGGAAAAATGTAGACTGTTGATACCTGTAGTCCTGTATGGTTTTAGTGAGTCCATTGCTGTGGTCTCTGTGAATGCCTCCACAGCTCACCTTTGTGTCCTCCAAGCCCCTAAAAAGTTGCGCAAACGTTATGTCTGCTGTCATGGTATAGATCAGGGATTGTCAAAGTGTGATATTCGAACCACTAGTAGTATGTGGGCTCCCTCTAGTGGTACACAAAATAATCACTGCCTATGTACAGTTCAGTTGTATTTAACTTTTTAGTTCAACACAGTTGCATATAATCTTTAAGAACTGCTTGTTTTCACATTTACATTTGGTAGATTTTCTATTTATGTGCAAGATATTTTAATTGAATTATTATTTAAGTTTTTTTTTGTTCCTAAATTGAAGAGCAGTGTTAAAGTTCCAATTGCGCATAGCGTTACATAGGTTTAGAATAATATAAAATCTACTTGTCATATTGAGTTTTTCCAAAGTGGTGCCTGTGTATCAGCAGCCTGTTACAACAGCTCAAGTTACCCATTGTTTTGGTGCAAATAATTACACGGTCCTCCGGAAAATATTCACATTTATTCATTATTATCTTGCTGCAAATTTTGTTGAAAATCATATGAGCAGTCTGAAATTTTTAACCAAAAATTATTTAAACAGTATTATGAATCAGTGAGCGTGTATCATTCAGTTATGCATCCTTTGTAATGTATACATCAAAATTTAAGTTGTTGTCACAAGTGCGTCGTTGTCATTTAAGTCGGTGTACCCTCCAGTGGGCAAGATTAGCAACAAAAAGTAAATTTTCTTGAAAAATAGCAGTGAATGTGTTCTCTATCCCCACGGGCCGGATTGGACCCCCTGACGGGCCTGCGGGCCAGAATTAATGTTTGACATCCCTGAACTAACGGCTGCTAGTGAACTGCAGTTGTTCATTTAAGATTCAAACTTCAGCTTTCAGCTAATGCGAGTGATGTCATGCTGTGATCGGGAGGTAACAATTTCAACATCCTGGCAACTTCGCGGTGGTCAGCGGAGGCTTGAATCATGTTCCTCTCTCTCATTGACGAACAATTTACATGTTGATTGTGCAACAAGGGGGGATAAAACCCTGGAACTCCAGTAGGCTATGCCAAATGTCAATGTGAAGGGAACGCTTCTTGTATATTTGAACGGGAACACATTGTTGATTTATTTTGCAATATTATTGTTGTATTTATTGTGTGGTATACCGGCCTAGTACATTCATGTAAGCTACGCCTTATTTGCATTATTGTGACTTCCATGTTATTCCTCGTCATCAGTGCTCCTTCTGTGTTCCCCGCCTTGCTGACCTCTTTCACCGCGCCGCCAAGCCATCCACCTGCTCACGCCACCGCCCGCCACACGTTCCCCGTCTCGACGATCCGCCATTACGCCTCAGAGGTCCAATACCCACTTCCTCTTCAATAAACTATTCATCACAAACTTCTCAGCCTCCGCTTGCTACTGGGTCCAGTTAAAACGCATACCTTCGTATCGTGACAATAAAACCTCTTGTTTTTGATTAACCCTTAGGTCTACCATGCTAGTGCATTGTAATTGTTGTCATGATGGTGGTACTCTGAGAGCTAAGTGGTTTTTTTAGGTAGTACTTGGTGTAAAAGTTTTGAGAACCACTGGCATATCTCTTAAGTGAACATTAAATATAGATTTATTAGGAACAGTAATAGCAGTGTTTTGGGGGACCCGTACTTAAATGTTTCAAAGTCCTGTGTGCCTTCATTCCAGTAGTATTTGATGCTGTTGTGGGTGAAGTAGTGCACCTAACAAATAGAAGAGAGGGGAAAGGGGTAATCTGAGTCGAATTATCAAAAACTACAGCCCAGAAACACAAACAAGCAATAAAAGCATAAAAATAATATCTGTACAATTCTCACAATGTTGATGGATTCTCTGTAGTTGAAATTTCCATCTTGATCCTTAAGTTCACCAGTGAGTCTTTGTTGGTGATGTTCATTCGGAAGAGGAGCTGTGGACTGATGAGCCACACTATCAAAGGGGGTCTTCCCTGGAGCCAGCATCATGTGTACTTTGGCACGAACCCACTGCCTGAAGTCATCCTGTAAAAGCAATGATAACAGATTTACCTCTAATTTTGGCTCAAATATATTTGATCTCATCTATTATAATTAAAAAGCAGGGGTACATAAAACTGACATTAGAAAAATGGCACTGGGGCCCTCAATGTCAATCAAATATTTAAAAATACCATTTACTAGGGCCGCTTAGGATCATTTATATTTACGATTACACACGATTTCTAACTTTATTAAGCTTTAGAGAGTGAGTCTCAGACATAGCTGATAACACTTTTTCTTTGTTTCAGCTGGCCACAGACTGATTCCAATTTTATGAGTTTAGCTAGAGAAAATTGTTTCGCATCCACACACTGATCAGTTTGACGGAGTGACCGGTAGTGACCTTCTGTCATTGACACGTAAATCTGACTGTCATCTGCATAATAGCAGTAGGACGCTTTCTAGCTCTAAACTGACCAAATGGAATAATTTAAAGATTGACCATCGGGAATTTTTTGGGGTACATTTATTTTTATTATTATCAGGCAGCAGCAGTTGAATGAACTCAGCAAATCAAGCTTTTAAAATACCTACCAACCTATATTCAGGATTTTTTTGTACCTGTGTCTAAAAAGCAAAGTGTGGGGAGTCTCGTCACCAACATCAGAATCAGAATCAGAATCAGAATCAGAATCATCTTTATTTGCCAAGTATGTCCAAAACACACAAGGAATTTGTCTCCGGCAGTTGGAGCCGCTCTAGTACAACAAACAGTCAATTTACAGAACACTTTGGGGACATCAAGACATTGACAAAAAACAATTGTGCAAAAAGATGCAGAGTCCTCTAGCACTCATAAACTATGCGCAACATAAATGGTTTCCAGGTACGAAGCGACAGCTACAGTGCCTTCCAAAAGTATTGGAACGGCAAGGTGAATTCCTTTGTTTTTGCTGTATACTGAATCCATTTGAGTATCAGATCACAAGATGAATATGAGACAAAAGGTCAGAATTCCAGCTATTGTTTCATGGTATTTATATATATATATATATATATATATATATATATATATATATATATATATATACATGTGTGTGTGTGTTAAACAACTCAGGACAGAGCACCTTTTGTTTGAAGCCACCCACTTTTCAAGTGACCAAAAGTATTGGAACAGACATTATTAAATTAACTTGGTGAATAACGTTTAATATTTGGTGGAATAACCCTGACTTGCAATAACTCCATCAAGCCTCCGACCCATTGACTTCACCAGACTGTTGCATTCTTCATTTGAAATGCTTTTCCAGGCCTTTACTGCAGCCTCTTTGAGTTCTTCTTTGTTTCTGGGGGTTTCTCCCTTCAGTCTCCTCTTCAGGAGGTAAAATGTATGTTCTCTTGGGTTAAGGTCTGTTGATTGACTTGGCCAGACTAAGACCTTCCACTTTTTTCCCCTGATGAAGTCCTTTGTTGTGTTGACAGTGTGTTTTGTGTCATTGTCTTGTTGCATGACGAAGCTTCTTCCCATTAGTTTGGATAAATATTTCTGAAAATGGCCAGACAAAATTTTTTGCAGACTTCAGAATTCATTTTGCTGCTACCACCATGAATTACACCAGTAAAGACTAGTGAGCCCGTTCCAGAAGCAGCCATGCAAGTCCAAGCCATGACATTACCTTCCCCATGCTTCATAGATGAGCTTGTGTGTTTTGGATCATAAGCAGTGGTTTTGTCGGTTGCATTGTCTATTGGTAGGAGGGAGAAGCTCTTTTTTTAATCCATTTTTCTCCTCTGTTGGGTTAGGAGTGAGATAAGAGTGTGTCTTTAATGTTTCATCTTTGTTTTGAGAACAGACAGACAGGGTTGTTCAGTTCTGTTTTGTTTGTTGTGGTGGCATAGTTCTCCCTCTGAAGTTTTAATAAACATTGTAAACTGGTGACTTGGTGGCCTTGGCGTTACTTGGAAGTGGGAAGAATCAGATCAAGTTAGGTTCTGGGTTTCCCCTAGACCCGGAACGTAACATGGGCTTTGCAGAAGCAGTAAGACCTGTAGGAACTTGTGACAGCGAGCATGGCAATGACGTGTAGAGGAGAAACATGGAGCATTTGGAGTTTGTCTGAGCGTACCGTTGTCCTGAGTAGCAGTGTGTGTGCTTCCCTCAGTGAACTTAGTGTGCACGTGGCTTTGACCCCCCACTCGGGAAGCCAGTAGAGCAGCAGGAGCAGGAGACCACCGGAGCAAACGGCACCGACACCTACCAGGATCATTTTCCACAGACAGGGACGGTAACCCCACACCTCCTGCATAGAACACATTAAAATGAGGCCATTATTTAATCCATTATGTTTTCTCTTAGAGTGTCCTCACTTTGGGGTTCCTCAAAGATCCATTTTAGGGTCAGGGTGACGTTCATTTACTGTATAAACTTGCGTACTGTATACTGAGTATCCTCAAAAGTATTCTCTATTCAGGTCATGTATTCTAATCAGTTAGGTCAGACCAACATTACAACATGACAGAAATATTGGGTGCTAACTTATTGTAATTAAATTACTTCACACACACCGAAACTTTAGAGGATGATTCGACATAACACTGGCATGTTTACGTGCAACTGTTAGTGCTAGCACTAAAGCTTGCGACGCTACGTAACGTTTTGTTGCCTGCTAGCGAGTGATAATCGTATTAAAAGGTACGTGAACATACCTCAGGCAATCCTTGAATTCAAACCCTCTCCCGAGCCCCGGTGACCACCAGCACACGTTTTTCTCCATTTTGTTCTTATAATACACACGACGCGATCCATTGTTGTTGTCATCGCCATGGTAACGTGTATCCGGTCACGTTTGCGTTGACAAGATAAAGCCCGGTGATCGTAAAAGACGGGATGCGGTGGTATCGGAATACAAGATTTTATTGCGGTAGTTTTATTGTAGTCTGATCCAGGCATTACGTGTTGTCTGTCCCACACCGCCGTTTTATTTAATTTTTTTAAATAACTTTATTGGCGGTGTAACAGACACGCCCATGGCTCGGTTCTCAAGGGAACCCCAAGAACTGATAAAGTTGTGCATTCCTGCTTCCTGAACCTCAACCAGCCACATGGGGGGGAAGGAAATGACTGATAACTGTTGAACAATGGAACATGGTCATCCCCCGCCCCCAGTGGTGGTTAGAGACACTGCCTGCAGACATGAAAATGATAGAGGTCCTACGTTTGTGATAAACAGAAAAAAACTTCAGGAAGTCTCTAAATGTATACCATGATGCCTGTGTGATTGTTTTTACAGGTTGCCTTCCAAACTTGCTCCTTCTCAATGTGCCATGTCCGATATCAACCTGTAAAAACTGATTGTGAAAAGAACACCAGTTTAGCGCCAGCACAAGAGTTGTAACAATTGTCAATGACATCATAGATTAGAAATAGCGAATTATGACAAAGCCGATCATCATAAAATGCTAATTATCGGCGGATACCAATCAAGTCGATCAGATTGGTGTAAAGTCTACTTTCCTCATTCCCTACCTATTTTCGCTGTTTAATTAGGCATTGCTCTTCCGTGGGCGTCTCAGAAACGGCAGAGGGGCGAAAAAATTGGAACCTCTCGAGTCTCTCTCTCTCTTTGCAAAGATATTAAAACTACAAAAGACAAGATTGTTTCCTGATTTTGCAGAAACTCATTTCAGCTGCTTGTAATCGTGATCTCATTCTTTCGGTCATGACTGATCAGGGATAGAAAATGATAAGAATTTAGAGATTCCAATTGCATTATCGCTACTGCTTATCGATTGGATCCCTTACCGATTCTATTATGTCCTCCCCCTTAGTTAGACCAAATTAAATATTTGTGTTGCAATTAGCCCCGGTATCTTTATTTATTTTTTTATTTTTTATTTTTTTTTCAAATGTTAGTGTGCTTCTGCTTTGATACCATGTTGGAAAAGTTCAGAACCAAAATACAATTCTTGTGTGTGATGACATTTGTGACCAGAGGCATCAATAAGCGGAATCGTCACTCAAACAAACGAATCCTATGAATCAAATTAATGGAAACCAGTCCTCAAAAAGAACCGGTTTTCAATTACCATCCCTACTCCTGGGGATAATTAATAGGGAGTGGATAATTACCATCTCATCCTCCAGGCCTTGATTGATGAACTTCATTTCTCGGTTCTTCATGCTGTCAAAAGAGCTGCAAGAAAAACCCATTCATTATGTAAAATAATGTTGTAGCTTTTGCAAAAGCACCTCGGCAGAGCTCAAGTTAGCTCACTGTTATTACTATTGAAAATAATATACAGGGGTCCTCGGATTACAATGGTCCATCCAGACCTACATTTCATAGTAACAACCAGTGCGCAATGAGCTACTTTGCTCAACCTACAGTGTGCAAGCCAACCACAGGAGTCAAGGAAAGGAGTATTTTTTGTAACGTTTTTTTCCCCATTTGATTCTTCTATATTGGAGGCACGGTGGCCGACTGGTTAGAGCGTCAGCCTCACAGTTCTGAGGACCCGGGTTCAATCCCTGGCCCCGCCTGTGTGGAGTTTGCATGTTCTCCCCGTGCCTGCGTGGGTTTTCTCCAGGCACTCCGGTTTCCTCCCACATCCCAAAAACATGCATTAATTGGAGACTCTAAATTGCCCGTAGGCATGACTGTTGAGTGCGAATGGTTGTTTGTTTGTATGTGCCCTGCGATTGGCTGGCAACCAGTTCAGGGTGTACCCCGCCTCCTGCCCGATGACAGCTGGGATAGGCTCCAGCACGCCCGCGACCCTAGTGAGGAGAAGCGGCTCAGAAAATGGATGGATGGATGGATTCTTCTATATTGATAGCCAAGAAGTGTTTTTCATCAAATATTGACTGTAATTATTACTGAACTACTGTGTTAGCATAGGTTAGTGAGAACAAGGGTGTTCCAATTTACATCCAATCCAATCATCTTCAGATTAATGAAACTGCTCTTGCCAACAAAAAGATAAAAAAATTACTTTTCCAAGTGGATGTACTCACACTGCATTTGACACCACTGCATTTAGGGCAGATGGACAGGATGGGCAAATGTGACAGGATGAGATTGCTTGATTGTGGCTGTCCGGCAGAGGTGGGAAGTAACGTAGTACTTAGTTACCGTAGTTTAGATTTTTCAGGTATCTGTGCTTGAGTATTCCTTTTTGTGGTGACTTTTTACATTTACTTTTTTTTTTTAAACAAATATGTACATTCTACTCACACTTTAAAAATTAGCTTCTTACATTTAAAATTAAAAAAAAAAAAACTGAAACAGTCCACTTTGAGCCAAAATCACACTGTGCACTACATTTAGTGGCAACCTAAGACAAGTCACTCATTACAGAGATCATTTACGTGAATTACGTAAAAAAAAAAAAAAAAAAAGGGACCCTGTGTAAAAGCAAATTGGCTCTGTAGCGAGTGACATTTGTACTTACGTTTAAATCTTGTGATGTTGATTCTTGTCTAAGCTTTAAACCCCCCAAAGGAATTATATCATTGAACTGTGGCACAAATGAACTAGTTACTTGGTAAATTACACACTGAAATTACCAGCCTGTCTTCATTTCAAAGAAAACAGATGCACCTTTATTTGTCTTATTTGCAAAAAAAAAAAAAAAAAAAAAAAAAAAAAAAAAAACTTCCATATTTACAAGGAAAAGAAACATGAAAGAAGTACTGATACTTTGATGTAAAACTATTCATTATAGATTAAGCCATTGATACCCAACAACTATGCCACGGCACCACTAGTGTGCGGTGAGAGATCATTAGGTGTGTCACTGCAAGTTATCCAAGTTCCCCGAATTGGTCTGAAAATTATTTATTCACACTATTTCATGTTTATTTTTTTTAAACCATAATTTAGTGGTAACACTATCACCAAGCAGCAAATGACGACATTCTTATAACTTCTCCTAAGGTGTTTGCTGCAGTGATCCACTCTTCATTTGCCCTGCACAATGACTTTCCTTCCACGGAAGCATATTGTGAACCCCACACATGTATATTAGAAGCATATAAAACAATGCAACAGCGCCGTACTGTCTTGTTATTGACAACGAACTGCTTAAAAACTGTCGAGCCATGAACGTTACAATGCTTGCTTGGAATTATGGGCATCTATTACAGTACTTTTCATGAATCTTCTATCCCATGAGTTAAAAGATTCAATACATTATACAGTCCCCTCCAAAAGTATTGGAACGGCAAGGTCAATTCCTTTGTTTTTGTTGTATACTGAACACATTTGGGTTTCAGATCAAAAGATGAATATGAGACAAAATTTCAGAATTCCATCTTTTATTTCTTGGCATTTACATCTAGCTGTGTTAAACAACACAGGGCAGGGCACCTTTTGTTTGAAGCCACCCAGTTTTCAAGTGCACGGATGTATTGGAACAGACATTATTAAATTAACTTCAAGTGAATAACATTAAATATTTGGTGGCATAACCCATGAAAACTGCATTTGCTGTTAAGCAAACAAAGACCAGAGAGCTGTCTATGGGAGAAAACCATTTTGAAGCTGAGAGAAGAGAGAAAATCCAGAGCTATGGCACAAATATTGGGCATAGCCAATACAACAATTTGGAATTTCCTGAAAAAGAAAAACTACTGGTGTACTGAGCTACGGACATCAAACAGGTCGGCCAAGGGTATCAACATCAGTTGATGACACAAACATTGTGAGCGCAGTGAAGAAACACCGAAAAACAACAGTCAGTGACATCACTGCCAACTTCCACTGGGAAGGGGGGAAGGTATCACAATCCACTGTTCGAAGAAGTCTTGGAGAGAAGAATTATACAGGCCATACCACAAGATGCAAACCAATAATCAGTAAAAAGAATCGGAAAGCCAGATTGGGTTTTTCAAAGTACAGAGATGAGCCAAAAAAGTTTTGGAACAAAGTTTTATGGACTGATGAGACCAAGATTAACCTCTACTGAAGTGATGGAAAGGCCAAAGTATGGAGAAAGAAAGGATCTGCTTATGATCCAAAACACACAAGCTCATCTGTGAAGCATGATGCTGGACCCCCTGCAGTTTGCCTACCAAGCGAACAGGTCTGCGGATGATGCAGTCAACATGGGACTGCACTTCATCCTAGAACACCTCGACAGTGTAGGGACCTACGCGAGGATCCTGTTCGTGGACTTCAGCTCAGCGTTCAACACCATCATCCCTGAACTCCTTTCAACCAAGCTTCTCCAGCTCAGCGTCTCACCTGCCATCTGCCAGTGGATTTACAGCTTTCTGACGGGCAGGACACAGCAGGTCAGGCTGGGGGAGGCCACCTCATCCACACGCAGCATCAGCACTGGGGCGCCCCAAGGTTGTGTCCTCTCTCCGCTGCTCTTCTCTCTCTACACGAACGACTGCACCTCAGCGAACCCGACTGTCAAGCTCCTGAAGTTTGCAGATGACACCACTGTCATCGGCCTCATCAAGGACGGTGACGAGTCTGCATATCGACAGGAAGCGGAGCGGCTGGAGCTGTGGTGCGGCCGACACAACCTGGAGCTGAACACGCTCAAGACGGTAGAGATGATCGTGGACTTCAGGAGGCATCCTTCGCCACAGCTGCCCCTCACGTTGTCCAGCTGCCCTGTGTCAACCGTCGAGACCTTCAAGTTCCTGGGAATTACAATCTCTCAGGACCTGAAGTGGGCGAACAACATCAACTCCGTCCTCAAAAAGGCCCAGCAGAGGATGTACTTCCTGCGGCTTCTGAGAAAGCACGGCCTGCCACCGGAGCTGCTGAGACAGTTCTACACAGCGGTCATCGAATCGGTCCTGTGTTCTTCCATCACAGTCTGGTTTGGTGCTGCTACAAAAAAGGACAAACTCCGACTGCAACGGACAATCAAAACTGCTGAAAGGATTGTCGGTACCCCCCTACCCACCATTGAGGACTTGCACGCTGCCAGAACTAAGACAAGGGCGTGCAAAATCCTCTCGGACCGTCTGCACCCCGGTCACCAGCTCTTCCAGCTCCTTCCCTCAGGTAGGCGCTACCGATCAACGCAAACTAGAACTAGTAGACATTCCAACAGCTTCTTCCCTCTTGCGATCAACTTCTTAAACACCTAACCTATAATTCCATTCAACAAGCTGGCAATTTTTTGACTTGAGTTCGTTGTCACATTTCTGTGGGGCCAATTATGTATTACTTGTGCACTCACTGTAGTTGTCTCGCCATGCTGCACTATTTGCATATACTGGCCACTCATGCCAGAGTAGCATCGGCTCCATTTGCACACTGATTGAGGAGTATCTGTAACATTTGCACAACCGACATTGTCCCAGATGATCGCACTACTCGTCACTTTAAACCGCATACACTCCTTGAAGTCTCAGCGCCCTTTGCACAATGGTCATTGCGCCGGACTATTGCAATATTAGTCGTTCGAACTGCTCTAAGTGCTAGAGGACTCTGCATCTTTTTGCACAATTGTTTTTTGTCAATGTCTTTATGTCCCCAAAGTGTTCTGTAAATTGACTGTTTGTTGTACTAGAGCGGCTCCAACTACCGGAGACAAATTCCTTGTGTGTTTTGGACATACTTGGCAAATAAAGATGATTCTGATTCTGATTCTGATTCTGATGTTGGAGGTAATGTCATGGTTTGGGCTTGCATGGCTGCTTCTGGAACGGCACTTGTCTTTATTAATGATGTAACTCAGTGGTCCCCAACCACCGGTGCTCGGACCGGTGCCGGGCCGTGAGGCAATTGTTACTGGGCTGCAGAGAAAGAATGAACAATTTATATAATTTCTGTTGTATTGCAATTCACATGTCAATGTGTTTTATTTTGAAAATTGACCGGATCTTCTCCGCCGCAACAGCTGCGCATCACAATTGACATGTCAAGACTGCACAGAACACTTCCGTTCCCGGTCCCAACCGGCTCGAACACTTCTGTTTCCGGTCCGAGCGGGCTGGCTAACGGCGGCAGAGCTCAAAGAACGAAATAATTTCATAAACTAATTCAGCTCATTGCGTTAACTGAAAAGATTTGTTCTTTTGAACGAAACGGTCACAAACGACAACACTATATCAGGAGTCCTACTTAAAACACGGGTTTATTTACAGTTAACTCTCACGCACAAAGTCCGCTCTGATACAGATACAGTCGTAGGTTTCTGCTCGACACAGGCAGAACTACTTTTACGGAGTTAAAAGTCTACTCTCATGGAGGAGCTACAGAACTGTAGTCTGATCTGGCTGCCTACAACAACTGCGACCCCCACTCCTGCATCGTGCCCACAGTGGATGCGCCACAAACGGCGAAGGAGGAAGCAGAAGCGAGGCAAGGGTGTGGGTGTGCGTGCGCGTGCGTGCGTGCGTGCGAGATATATATAATATATGGATGCCACCACAGCCGGTCCGTGAGAAAAATGCAGACTCCTAACCGGTCCACGATGCAAAGATGGGTGGGGAACACTGATGTAACTCCTGATGGTAGAAGCAGAATGAATTCTGAAGTCTACAAAACTATTTTGTGTGGCAATTTACAGAAAAGTGCTTCCAAACTAATCGGGAGAAGCTTCATCATGCAACAAGACAATGACCCAAAACACACTGCCAACACAAAAAAGGACTTCATCAGGGGGGGAAAGCGGAAGGTCTTAGACTGACCAAGCCAATCACCAAACCTTAACCCAATAGAGCATCCATTTCACCTCCTCAAGTGGAGACTGAAGGAAGAAACAGACAATAACTGAAAGAGACTGCAGTAAAGGCCTGGAAAAGCATTTCAAATGAAGAATGCAACAGTCTGGTGAAGTCAATGGGTTGCAGGCTTGATGTAGTTATTGCAAGAATGGATTATGCCACCAAATATTAAATGTTATTCACTTGAAGTTAATTTAATAATGTCCGTTCCAATACATTTGCGCACTTGAAAACCGGGTGGCTTCAAACAAAAGGTGCTCTGTCCTGGGTTGTTTAACATATCTAGATGTAAATACCATGAAATAAAAGCGTTTGTCTCATATTCATCTTTTGATCTGAAACCCAAATGTCTTCAGTATACAACAAAAAGAAGGGAATTGACCTTGCCGTTCCAAGACTTTTGGAGGGGACTGTATAAGAACCGCTGTTCAATGTTGAGATGAGACATAATAATGTTCTTAGAATGTTGTAAACCTTTGGACAACAGTGATACATAGCTCACCTGACATTTGGAAAACAATAAAAGTTAAAATTTAACCGAAGAATGTGGAAATAGCTGCAATAATATTCCAAATGAATAAAACTAGCTCTCCTTGTGCATGCTGGGAAATGTTCGTCTCTACCATGCACATATTCAGGTGATGTACCATTGCCCTAATTATGGCGGATATGGAGAGATATGGCCCGCTCTATTCTTTAATCCGGCTCACAGAGCATTTACTATAGCAAGAGTCCTGATATATTTGTTGTCTTAATTTAGCCTAAAATTGGTGAATTAAAATGAACTAAAATTGGGAGTATGACACAGCTAATAAACTCAACCTAATGACTATTGGTGAGTCTACTTGAGAATATTTTTCGGGTATCTGTACTTGAGTTTTTATTTTGCCTTTTTTTTTTTTTTTTTACTCCCTACATTTGAAAACATATCTGTCCTTTCTACTCCTCACTTTGTCCAAATAGGCTCCTTAGCTTTTCAATGAAAAAAGACTGAGGGGTGAAGTCAACTGCTGTTGAGATCTTGACTAATGGAGAGCTCGGGGTCTAATGGGGGGCGAGAGCAGTAGCATGGACGGACGGACAGGACTGGTTAACTGTTGGTTTGAAAAACTTTTTTTTTTTTTTTTTCATTTTTTCTTCTCAGTATGAGCACTATGTAAGTTAATAACAGAACAAAACTATTCTGTGTGGAAAGATGTTTTTCTTTTTTTTCCATTGTGTCAAATTACCAAAACGGGTTTTGTGTACCAGTGCTTTTCAAAGCAGTGCCGTGCAAAGGGGAGGGTGGGAGATTCAGGGGGCTGTCAGCGGGGCGGTGGCCTTCACCTTGGGGATCATCCAAACAGGTCAGGGTGGGCATCGATCCGTTTGATGAGAGATATTTTTTTTAGCTGAATATAAACTGTTTTTTCCATTATTTTGCTGAGGAACAGTAAACTAGAGATGGGCCTGTTAATGGCAATGGCACTTCGATCCAAATTATTATTCAGTGTTTTGATGACAGCTGTTTTAAGTCATGTGGGAAAAGTGCCTGACTTAAAAGACCGGAATATGATGTCTACGCCTCTTGTGAAAATTCACAGGTGTCAAACTCAAGGCCCGAGGGACAAATCTGGCCCACCACACCATTTTATGTGGCCCACGAAAGCAAATTATGTGCATCAATTTCATGTTTCCTGTTAAAATACCAAAATTGAAAATTGTCTTTACTGTTATTAATGTTGAGATATTAAAAAAGAATTTACCCATCGCCCTCTTAAAATTAAATAGTTGAATGAACATTTTTTTTACTGGCTTCTGATTTCAAAGCTAGTGAGTTATCCTTTAATTTGCTGAACACATCTGATACTATGAGGTGATCATACATTTATTTGGCCAGTGATGATGGCCCGCCAAGGGAAGCCATAACTACGATGTGGCCAGCGACAAAAATGAGTTTGACATCCCAGTGCTAAATAGTTAAAAACTGTTTTTAAAAAAAATAGTTGGGAGTGGATTCAGGAAGACGTGAGTTGTTCCAACTGTGCATAATGTTACAGTGGTTTACAATAATACAAACATATACTATCATAAAATACTTTTTAGAAGTAAAACCGACTCGTTTTTGACGAACACCTGCTGTATTTGAATGTTGTCATGATGGTGGAACTTGGAGAGCTCTATTTTTAGGTGGTACTTGCTGTAAACATTCATTTTACGTATTCAGTAAATTTTTGATTCTGCACTTTTTTTCGCATTTAGAAAGGTAGTTGAATCAGTACAGTACTTTTACCACGTGCTTTTTTTTTTTTTTTTTTTTTTTTTTTTTTTAAATGCAAATATTTGTACTTCTACTTCAATACAGTGCGAGCACCTTTTTCACCCCAGGTTATGACTCAACTTGAACATTAGTCATCGTACTCTAAATTGGCCGGAGGTGTGAATGTGAGTGCAAATGGTTGTTTGTTTGTATGTATGTGCCCTGCGATTGGCTGGCAACCAGTTCAGCGTGTACCCCGCCTCCTGCCCGATGACAGCTGGGATAGGCTCCAGTACGTCCGCGACCCTAGTGAGGAGAAGCGGCTCAGAAAATGGATGGATGGATGGATGGAGGAATTGTGTCTGTCAAACAGAGGTGGATGGTAACACACTACATTTACTCTGTTACAATTTGTGACTTTTTGGATGAATTGCACTTGTCACAGTAGTTTTAATGCAACATTTTCTTGAGTGTTTTTGTGACGAAAACTACTTTTAATCTGTTATTTTGTTCGTTACTTTTATTTTTATTATCAGACTCATCTTTATTTGCCAAATATGTCCAAAAAACACAAGGAATTAGTCTCCGGTAGTTGGAGCCGCTCTAGTATGACAACAGACAGAGAACACTTTTGAGACAAAGACATTGACAAAAAACAGTCACTGAGCAATAAAGGGTTGCTAGTTATCTATGTATTATTGCTTTTGCTTCTCCCCCCACCCCCCTATTTAATTACATTTCAAGTGACACGTATCTGATATGAGAGAACACTTAAAACAACCGGCATGTATAAACACTCAAAATTAAATGACTCCACAACATGTGGAAGTCAACAATAGTGCATAAACAATACAAACATTAAACATTACATACCGTTTATTTGGCCCGTGCTGACTCTTACCCCCTACACGCAATCAAATGAGTGTACCTGTACCTCCACATTTCTCTTCTGGCTGCCGTTGCATATTTAATAAACAGGACACACCTCTGAGGCTGGATTTCCAATGCTTGCTGTATGCAAACACCAAAGGTATGGGGGAAAAAATGGAGGGGGATTCTGGATTTTTTTTTTTTTTTTAACAAATTAAGCAATCTGGAAGACTGAAGAGTACAATAAGGCAAAATAAACATTTTCTTCACACAGAAAAACATTTATTCACACCGCTCAAGAATATGCTGATGTACAAATTTAAGATTAAAATTAAATTTGCCTCATTTCTTTGCTTTTTTGGTTCTGGGCTTCAATTTGAGCCAGGCCCATCTCAACATGCACCTGATGACTGCTTCTAGCTGTGGCACATGTATAGCATCGTCCTCTTTAAGCACTCTGATTCTGGAAAAGTATTGACTAAAATCATTGTCTGTTTCACTTCATTTTTCACTATTAACAACTTCAAAGGCTAATCCCAAGTGCATCCTCCAGGAAAATATTAAGTACAATATTTTTCTGTTTTTATTGGCCATTTCTGAATTTGAATTTAGTTCATTCTATGTTGTGACATAACCCCTAAAATCTCTCCGTCGCTTAATTACATTTAACATTAACTTCTGTGAACTAATTAGATAATTGTAGGCGTGTTTCCTAATTAATACAAGATGTACCATAATTTCTCATGTATAATGCGTATTTTTTTCCCAAAACAATTGTCAAAAGTCTATCGTGCGCATTATACATGGGTATAGGAGAAAATGAAAAAGACTTTCACATAAATGTATGCCGCCATCTAGAGGTTATGAAAAAGTTGTACACTTTCATTCTAGTATGCCACCTGGAGGTTATGAAAAAGGTGTAGCCTACACATTCATTCCAATATGACAGGGTTACATCCATCCATCCATTTTCGGAGCCGTTTCTCCTCACTGGGGTCGCGGGCGTGCTGGAGCCTATCCCAGCTATCATGGGGCAGGAGGCAGGGTGCACCCTGAACTGGCCAGACAATCGCAGGGCACATACAAACAAACAACCATTCGCACTCACATTCACACCTACGGGCAATTTAGAGTTGTCAATCAACCTACCGTGCATGTTTTTGGGATGTGGGAGGAAACCGGAGTGCCCGGAGAAAACCCACGCAAGCACGGGGAGAACATGCAAACTCCACACAGGAGGGGCCGGGGATTGAACCCCGGTCCTGAGAACTATGAGGCAGACGCTCTAACCAGTCCTCGACCGTGCCACCCAGGGGTACATATGACTGCAAATATGTACAATCGTGCTTATAAGTTTACATACCCAGGCAGAATTTGTGAAATATTGTTTTGTTTTTTAAGTACAACTGATGACTGAACAACAATCATCAATTTCTTTGTGGTTATGGTTTGTTTAATGGTAATGTTTTTCTGAAATGCTTGACAGTTGTGTTTGAATCCCATTAAAATAAAATTAAATGTGCTTCGCCTGGTCCTTCATGTTTTCTTTAGAGAATTGGACACATCTTACGAATTCTGCCTGGCAATCGGACATATGAGCACAACTGTGTGCTTTCTCATTTACTAAATAAAAGTAGGGCTGTGAATTTCAAAATAAGAGTAAATAAAAAGAAAGTAGTATGTGTTCAAATAAAGTGCTTAACTTCAGAATAATTTGAAAAATAAAATAAAAACACAATACTTGTACATGTTTTGATCATATGGGTAGAAGCAAAATCATGCATTGTAAAAATGCATTATACATAGGTTGAAGAGTTTTCCTGAATTTTTAGTTCAACTTTGGGGGTGCGCATTATACATGAGAAACTATGGTACTAGCGGATCAACTTGACACCGATGTTATGTGTGCTTCGCGGTTCCGCTGGCACCACAACCTCGGCCCGCAGCACCTCACGCGAAAATACAAAAGAGCAACAAATACGACACTGGCTGATCTGATGAGCAAAAATGTTGCTTCAACGTAAGAGTAGCAATAGAGGATGTCCGCTCCAGAGGTGGGTAGAGAAGCCAAACATTGTACTCAAGTATGAGTACTGTTACTTGATAATAATGTGACTCAAGTAAAAGTAAAACGTAGTCCTACAAAAAAAAAAGTATGCAGTGAAATAATTACTCAAGTACTGTGTAAATAGTGAGTAATCCATCCATTTTTTACCGCTTATCCGTGGTCGGGTCGGGCAGTAGCTTTAGCAGGGATGCCCAGACTTCCCTCTCCCCAGCCACTTCAGCCAGCTCTTCCGGGGGGATCACGAGGCGTTCCCAGGCCAGCCGAAAGACGTAGTCCCTCCAGCGTGTCCTGGGTCGTCCCTGGGGTCTCCTCCCGGTGGGACGTGCCCGGAATACCTCACCAGAGAGGCGTCAGGGAGGCATCCGAATCAGATGCCCCAGCCACCTCACCTGGCTCCTGTCGATGTGGAGGAGCAGCGGCTCTACTCCGAGCTCCTCCCGGATGACCGAGCTTCTCACCCTATCTCTAAGGGAGAGCCCGGACACCATGCAGAGGAAACGCATTTCAGCCGCTTGTATCCGGAATCTTGTCCTTTCAACCCACAGCTCATGACCATAGGTGAGGGTAGGAACGTAGATCGAACGGTAAATAGAGAGCTTCGCCTTTCGGCTTAGCGCCTTTTTTACCACAACGGACCAATACAAAGTCCGCATCACTGTAGACGCTGCACCGATCCGCCCGTCGATCTCCCGTTCCATTCTTCCCTCACTCGTAAACAAGACCCAAAGATACTTGAACTCCTCCACTTAGGGCAGGATCTCAGGCCCGACCTGGAGAGGGCACACCACCCTTTTCTGACTAAAGACCATGGTCTCAGATTTGGAGGTGCTGATTATCATCCCAGCCGCTTCACACTCGGCTGCGAACCGCTCCAGTGAGAGTTGGAGATCACGGCTTGATGAAGCCAACAGAACCACATCATCTGCAAAAAGCAGAGATACAATACTGAGGCCACCAAACCTGACCCCCACTACGCCTCGGCTGCTCCTTGAAATTCCGTCCATAAAGGTTATAAACAGAATCGGTCACAAAGGGCAGCCTTGGCGGAGTCCAACCCTCACCGGAAAGGAGTCCGACTTACTGCCGGATATGCGGACCAAACTCTGACTCCTGTCGTACAGGGACCGAACAGCCCGTATCAGGGGGTTCGGTACCCCATACTCCCGAAGAAACCTCCACAGGACTCCCCGAGGGACACGGTCGAACGCCTTCTCCAAGTCCATAAAACACTGGTTGGGCGAACTCCCATGCACCCTCGAGGACCCTGCCGAGGGTGTTGAGCTGGTCCATTGTTCCACGGCCAGGACGAAAACCACACTGCTCCTCCTGAATCTGAGATTCGATTTCCCGACGGGCCCTCCTCTCCAGCACCCCTGAATAGACCTTACCAGGGAGGCTGAGGAGTGTGATCCCCCTGGAGTTGGAACACACCCTCCGGTCCACCTTCTTAAAAAGGGGCACCACCACGCCAGTCTGCCAATCCAGAGGCACTGTCCCCGATGTCCACGCGATGTTGCAGAGGCGTGTCAACCAGGTCAGCCCCACAACATCCAGAGCCAAGAACAAGAAAGAACAAGATCCCGGATAGAAGCGGCCGAAATGAGTTTCCTCCGCAGGGTGTCCGGGCTCTCCCTTAGAGATAGGGTGAAAAGCTCGGTCATCCGGGAGGAGCTCAGAGTAGAGCCACTGCTCCTTCACATCGAGAGGAGCCAGATGAGGTGGCTGGGGCATCTGATTCGGATGCCTCCCGGACGCCTCCCTGGTGAGGTGTTCCGGGCATGTCCCAATGGGAGGAGACCCCGGGGACGACCCAGGACATGCTGGAGAGACTACGTCTTTCGGCTGGCCTGGGAATGCCTCGGGATCCCCCCCGGAAGAGCTGGATAAAGTGGCTGGGGAGAGGGAAGTCTGGGCATCCCTGCTACTGCCCCCGTGACCCGACCTCGGATAAGCGGTAGGATGGATTGATGGTTTACAATTTAAACTATTCCATTGTGGACAATTTTACCTTCAATGTTACTTGTAGGTGCACTCCACAATTATGGACAGACAGGCTCGATCATCTTTAGTTTAGAATTTGTTTGTGAGGGTAGGAATGGCAAAACTGTACTACTACTTCAGGAGAAGAAGAAAAGACGAGTAAAAGTAGAAGTACAGATTTAACTGTTAGTTAAGTAAAAGTACAAAAGTACAGACTGAAATGTCCTCAAGTAAAAGGAATTTTTTATTTTGAGTTATCTACGATACCAGTTTTTATAACCTGGCACATTGAGGGGAAGAAAAAAAAACACTTTCTGTACACAAAATGTCCCTCTTTTATTAACTTGCATAGTGCTTGGTAAGACAAATCAATGGACACAGCTTTTGCTGACAGGAAAATCAGGACTGAACTGAAAACAGGTCTTGCATGAGTGCAGCAAAAAAAAAAAAAAAAAAAAACATAAAACAAAAATGCTAAATTAGCTAATGATAACGATTGAAAAGAAAAACCTTATCTGTATGTGTTTTTTCAGATTAGACATTTTTAACATCAGAAGCTGCTGTTTATTAGGCTGGTAGTAGTCAACATATTGGTCACGAAACATTCTCCAAGCAGTAACATCAAACAAGTGATATTCAGCCATTCAGGCACATAACTCTTAAATGGAGTGTTTTGTTTAGTTTCTTGAGTTTACTTGTTTGTTTCACACCGAACACTTCTCATCAACAACATAACATTACAACAAAAAATAAAACCCAACAAAATGACAACCTTGGGTCGTAATGGAGGTGGAGGGTCTAATTCATCTTGTTATCACAAATAAAAGCATAAATACAACTAAAACAAACCCGCTAAACCCCATATATATGAAATTATTTTCCAACAAAGTGTGCATTCAATGTTGGTTTTCGGCCCTGCCGCTTACATGCAGTGATTTCGCCAGATTATCTGAACCTTTTGATGATATTATGGACCGTAGATGATAAAATCCCCAAATTCTTTGCAATTGTACGTTGAGGAACATTGTCCTTAAACTGTTCGACTATTTTCTCACGCACTTGGTCACAAACAGGTGAACCTCGCCCCATCTTTGCTTGTGAATGACTGAGCAGGGAAGCTCCTTTTATACCCAATCATGGCACCCACCTATTCCCAATTAGCCTGTTCACCTGTGGGATGTTCCAAACTGGTATTTGATTAGCATTCCTCAACTTTCTCAGTCTTTTTTGCCACCAGTTCCATCTTTTTTAGAATGTGTTGGAGCAATAAAATTCTAAGTTCATGATTATTTGCGAAAAACAATAGTTTATCATCTTGAACTTAAATATCTTGTCTTTGTCGTGTATTCAATTAAATATAGGTTGAACATGATTTGCAAATCATTGTATTCTGTTTTTATTTATGTTTAACACAATGTTCCAACTTCATTGGAATTGGGGTTGTATACAGTACATGTGTACAGCAAACTATTATACCTTAATCCTTTAAAACAGTGATGTCAAACTCATTTTTGCTGCGGGCCACATCGTAATTATGGTTTCCCTCGGAGGGCCGTCATGAGCGCGAACACATATACAGTAAATGTACAATTGCCTCATGTTATTACATATACACAAAAAAATCACTGAATAACTATATTTGAAACCAGAAGCCGCTAAAAAGTTGTTAATTCAATTCATTTTGAAATGGTGATTGGTCACAAAAATGTTTGCAATCAACATTATATAAAAGGGAAGACGTTTCAATGTTGTTATTTTAGCAAGAAACATGAATTTGACGCACTTGCTTTCGTGGGCTACATAAATTGATGGCCTTGAGTTTGACACCTGTGCTTAAAAATGTTGCTTATTATTGCTACATCCAGAACTGAAGCAGTTTACATCGGATAGGGACTGGGCCAGACCGCGAATAGCGGAAATCTGCGGATAATTGATGGCCATTAAAATTGCATTTGAAAAAAAAAAAGCAAATAAAATAATTAACCCCCCAAATTCTTGCATAAGCAGGGATAAATCAAAAAACAAACACAAACAAACAAACAAAAATAAAACATTTTTTTTTATATATGTATAAAAAAAATTGGGGGGAAAAATTCACATTTCCATGTTCTTACTGAACACAACATGTACATTTCATGGAGCAGGGTGGAAAAAGTATGTGAACTTTTCCTCTTCACTAAACTGTTTAAGTTCAGCAACACTCTTGGGATGTCTGGTGTGACTTGAGGTCATGCCACAGCATCCCAATCGAGTTCAGGTCAGGACTTTGACGATTTTCTTCTGTTGCAGCCCCTCAATTGTTGATTTACTTCTGTCTTTTCGGTCATTGTCCTGCTACGTTCATACCATCTTCTATTTACAGCAACTTTAATTTGCAGACAGATGGTCTTAAGTTCTCCTGCAAAATGTCTTGATCAATATGGGAAATTCCTTTCCATGTTGATGATAGCAATGCGTCCAGGCCCTGAGCTAACAAAACAGTCCAAAGCCATGATGCCCCTTCCAGCTTCTTTTCTCCAAACATAGCATTGTGTGCTCCTTTCAAACGGATCATATTTTCTCAACATTTTATGCAGAAATCCTTGTAATTCCAAAGGGTACGCATACTTCTTCTTACAGCTGCATCTCAGTTAACAAATAATTAAATGCAAGTATGTGTTATTTATCCATCCATCCATTTTCTGAGCCGCTTATCCTCACAAGGGTCGCGGGCGTGCTGGAGCCTATCCCAGCTATCTTCGGGCAGGAGGCGGGGTACACCCTGAACTGGTTGCCAGCCAATCTTAGGGCACATACAAAAAACAAACAACCATTCGCACTCACATTCACACCTACGGGCAATTTAGAGTCTCCAATTCATGCATGTTTTTGGGATGTGGGAGGAAACCGGAGTGCCCGGAGAATACTCACGCAGGCACGGGGAGAACATGCAAACTCCACACAGGCGGGGCCGGGGATTGAAGCCCGGTCCTCAGAACTGTGAGGCTGATGCTCTAACCAGTCGTCCATCGTGCCGCCAAGTATGTGTTATCTTGTAGATAAATAAAGTAACATTAGGATAGAATTTGTGCATGTGGACTACTAGTGATTTTTTTTTTATTAATAAAATGTTTTCTACATGCAGCATGTATTGGAAGAATGTAGTATTGTAATTGAGAGCCCCTTTATTTGCACAATGTTTGTGTAATGACGGAGACAGACACACTTTCACCCTATGATTGGTTGACTGAGAATTTGTATTTATCAGTGTTACAAAGAAATGGAATGTGTGACTACGTCACTTTACAGTAAGTTTTACTTCAGGTGTCCTTTTAATCTCCTTTTTACTTTTTGTTCAATCAGTGACGCAGCACAGTTTGTGTGGATTTACACTTCATGGTTCAAGTGTCAAAAGTGTCAAAATAAATTATGAAATAAATAATTTTTAAAAAAACAACAACGACTCCAAGTGGCCCAATTCGGGTATGTCTCAAAAATGTAATCTTTTTATGCTTAGATCTGAATTGGGCTTCTTCAAATGTGTATAAAAACTGCAGAGTGGACACTCACAGAAAATCAGTCATATTCGGCTTCTGGGTGAAATTTCCGGATCAACCTAAAATGCACCTTTAGAGTTTAACCGAATTGGAACTGTAAAATGTTTCAATACTTTTTGTCCAACTTGCTGTTCTCTCTCTCTCACATACAATCAGCTCAATGACAAAATTCACATTAGGTGTTCGATCCAGCAAGGGAACAATCCATTTCCATGGACATCCACTTCTATGCCTTTCTGTGACTCTCCCAGTCTCTCTGTTGCAACCGAGAGGCAACCATCTGTTATATATTTAGGACAGGGGAAGGCATGAATTTCCCCATGGAGATAAATAACCATTCATACTTACATCCATCCATCCATCCATCCATCATTTGTTTGTTCAAGTGAACGAAGCACCAGATGAGACACGGCATCTATAAGATGGGAGGCCACTATCATGATTATTAGTGTCAAAATGGGACAGATATGTGGTACTGAGGCCTGCTGGCATAGGTGATGGTGGAAGGTACAGGAGGCCAGTCAACCTCCTCCTGCAGCTTCAGAGTCAGACACTTGTATTTCGTCTTCGGGGGCCGGTTTTTACGAAAGAAGATCCTGGAGAGGAAGGCCGAGCACCAACAGTCATTCACCATCTGAGATCAGGTTCAGCATGAAGGCAGAACAAAAACATTGTGTCAGTAAGTCTTTACACTTGCAATATCAGACACTAGCCTCTTATTTTTTTAATCATATGAATAATTTAAAGTTAGGTACACCTGCACACTGGTGAGATCAAGTACATGAACTGTAGCCATAATTTTGCCTTTAAAGACAATAATCCAGTTTAGGCTGACACTGTCAAAACGATTTACAATAGCTGTATTATTGTGTTTGTACTTTGCAATAGGCATCAGAGGTCTGTCGAAATAAATTTGAGTATTGTGGAAAAACCTGATTATTTAGTGAAACAAATATTTTAAGATTCACTACACACAGAGTAAAACATTTAGCTCTTATAGCTAAGGAAACCACCTAATTCACCACGTTAAGTAACTAGAATATTACATTTAAAAAAAAATCCAGATAATTTTTTATCGAGAAGTTAGGTAGGAATTGGTATTCTGAAAAGTATTTTCCTGTTTAATAAATCTGTTTGAGTTTCACTTTATGAATTTAACACCTGAAATAATCAGGGGGGAAAACACATAACTGCAAATTACTACGACCGCAATGAATAAAATGCTAAACTTCAACAGTGTGTGGGGTGGGGACGACGACAATGTGTCTTACCGGAGATATGGCACGCCAGTTGGTTATGGTACATTTACAAAACAAATCAGAAAAGGTAGTTTGTTTAGCAGAGCATTTGTGTTCCAAAATAATATAACATTTTAACATTTACAAAAATTAACATTTTCCTCTTCTAATATTTTGGCTACCTTAACTGGGTATAGTACATGAGCGGGAGAAAAATACATAATTGCAAATTACAACCACAGTAATGAATAAAATGTTGAACCTCAAAAGTGTGGTAGTGCGGGGGGAAAACAATGTATCTTACCGGACATACAGTACGCCAGTTGGTTATGGTACATTTACAAAATAAATCAAAAAAGATAGTTTGTTTAGCAGAGCATTTGTGTTCTAAAATAATAATATTTTCCTTTTTGCTTTGAGCATGCTACTTTCTTATTTGTCTATATACTGTAGTAGCCATTCAATTATTATTACATCACATTCACCTAAAAAGAAACTATTATGTTTTCATAACTGTGAAACTTCCCGACTTTACAGAAGAGGGTGGAGTTGTCCTCTTCTCCTTGAACTTTTTAGGAGTCCGTACAAATTAACACTCCCTATGCGCTTGGATGTTTGGCATTTTACTTGGAATTTCTGACCTAAAATGTCATGCAACTTTGTTTGCCAATAAGCACCTCTTTATAAGTGACCATTCTTGTAATGTAAAGGTACATTGTAATTTAAAAGTGTCAGTGAGTGTACCTTATGCAATGACTGTATGTGTAAAATCAGAGACCAGAGCAAAGCATGGATGCAAGAGTAGGAGTGAGCATGATGATCAAATCAAAATCCTTCCAACCTGTGTTGTGTTAGCAGTTTGGGATGTGGTGGTCCACTTTACACCCGGATTGGTTGGAACAAACTTCCACAAAGTGTCAAGGATCAAATTCTAGGAAATATTTTGCGGGAATCACATCACATCACATTCGATTGAACTGCAGACCCACACATGCACAATCAAGAGTACTTGAACATTTGACACAATTGGTTAAAATGTATGAAATACTGATGGAACAATCACTGTGCATTGAGAATACAAATTAATATTTCTAAATAAAATTATAGATAAGTCATTCAGAGGGAGATGCGAGACTGTGACCGTACCTCCAGTATAAGAGACAGAACAGCATGTGCCAAAATAATGATGAGCAGCGTAATGCGCCAGTCGTAGGGAATGGTTGCAAACTGAGGGGAGAAGAGAAACAGAATGGCAGAGAAGGAAGCACATATACAATTTCTGCCAATCACTACAACTTGTCAAGTGTAGTGACGTCTCCCTGAAGACTGCTTAACCAGAGCATTATACTTGTATCCGTGGTGGGCATCAATGGCCGACATTTACAACCTAAATTCTAACATTGTTTCCGTGAAACCGTTGTAATTTATTCCCAACAGTCCATTCTCTTCATTTCATAGCATTTTTCTTGGCTGCACTGCTTGCAGTATGCGTATGTTGGATTTACTGTTTAATCAGGTTTCAGCCTCGATGTGTTACCATGCCAAGCTAATCTGCCCAGGGACTTCAAAATCAGTAGTGCTGGCTCATGTAATTTAAACTATATTAGCAATGCGATTTCAAATCTTTCTCACAATAACGTCAGCATTTTTCCATCCTCTGGTTGATTGGTCAGAGCAAAACTGCTACAGCCAAGTTTGACAAGCAAAACATCTCTGTAGCGACCGAGACGCGTTAATATATTTGAATTTGTTATGCCTACAACGGCTGATGGAGGAGGAGAAACTGGCTTGGTTTTTAACATACTTAAACATTAATTTTCAAAGAAGACTTTTCCAGAAAAACTAGACATCGTGTTGTACAATAAAGATCTCAGGATTTACCCTTAGGGGAACCGCATAGGTCATAGCCAATTAGGTTACTATAGATGGTTCCTATAATTCCAATGTGATAGTGGTGGTATTAATTGGTGAATTAAGTCAAGTGAGTTCCCACTGAAGGTCCAGGTACCAAATCTACAGCCCACTACTGACTGGTGGGTAGGTGGGTGAGTAGAGTCAGTCGTTTAATAGATACATGAAAACAAGGTTTACCTCCATCAACTCATCTACAGCAGGAATGGGATACAGCATGATGAACAGGAGGAAAGCATATAGAATAGCGCAGGTCAACACAAATGACCCTGTAATTTCAAACACAGAAAAGGTGAGTTAAATCAGGGTAAACATGACCTCTGGAACAGCAATTCCCAATCACTATGCCGCGAAACCTGGATGGCAGAAGTTACAATTAAACGATGTATCTGCCTGTTACCGTTCATACAATAGAAAAATTACCTGTGTCCAGCTAAACAAGCCCAGATTTCACACCCAGTAAATAGATTGGGGATTAAATTGGGACAAGATCATATTTTCTGTATATATACCTTTTGTGGCATTTTCATTAAGTGGTGTGCCAAGAGATTTTTCTAATGTATATCTGCCTTGGCACAATAAAGGTTGGGAAACACTGCTCTTGAAAAAGTAAATTAACAATTTTTCAAATCTAATGTGATTTGAATAAACCATGCGAAATTATGGTAAAACTAATGGTCACAAATGAAAGCTTATTCTATGTTGACAACAGTTTCTTTTCCATACACACTGTCTTACAGTTTTTATAGCTTGGTTGTCTAAAGGGTTTTCCTTTGGAGAAGACAACAGCGACAATCAAATACTGGAAGGCAGAAACGTAGAAGAGGGAAGTGCTTTCAAAGCTCTTGATGATATAGAGGCCTTCAGCTTCAGTTTGATTGAGGCTGTATGTGTCAATGAAGCTGGACTCATTGCGTTTCCTGCAATAGAGGAGAGAGATTTGTTCATAAATACAGTACACCTCCATTTTAGCAACACGACCAACTCGAGATCCACGATTGAAAATGACCTAACTGTAATCCAATGGCCATTTTTCAACTGTTATCCTATTCTATTTGTACCATAAAAGTTGTGCAACAAAACAATACAGTCAGGTTCCAAAAATAAGCTGAGGAACTGTTTCCATTGATAGTTACACTCATTTGAAATCTTCCCCCCATATTTGCGACTCACGGATGAACCCAGCTTCACTTCAACATGGCATCTTGGTGGAACTCTGCTCCTTGAGTTGTGAGTTGTGGAGCATCATTTAGACAAAAGTAGTGCTTTGCTGCCATCTCGTGGCATCATGGCCCCATGAAACTATGTTGAAGTGAGTTGAGGAACTTCTTTTAGACAAAAGTAGTTATTTTTGAAGGTATTAAATTAACAGTAAGGCACTTTATTATTGTGTGTATCTGTAATATTGGCATGCAGCTATATGTGGTAACCAAAATATTTTTTCAGTATGGAAATTATCCTGCGGCACGGTGGACGAGCGTCAGCCTCACAGTTCTGAGGACCCGGGTTCAATCCCTGTCCCCGCCTGTGTGGAGTTTGCATGTTCTCCCCGTGCCTGCGTGGGTTATCTCCGGACACTCCGGTTTCCTCCCACATCCCAAAAACATGCACTGTAGGTTAATTGAAAACTCTGAATTGCCCATAGGTGTGAATGTGAGTGCGAATGCTTGTTTGCTTGTATGTGCCCTGCGATTGGCTGGCAACCAGTTCAGGGTGTACCCCGCCTCCTGCCCGATGATAGCTGGGATAGGCTCCAGCACGCCCGCGACCCTAGTGAGGAGAAGCGGCTCAGAAAATGGATGGATGGATGGATGGATGGAAATTATCCTCTAACAAAACAATATCTGTACCCTAAAAAAGTTGTTAAATGGAGCAATTAAATACACTAGTATTTAATAGACATACGGTATAATAATACAATTTTGATCAAGTGAAAACGCTTCTTTCCAAATGTGATGTGGACCAAACAAGCAGACTAAGACTGCCTGAAGAGGTGGGGCGAAGGGATCAGGAATTATTGTATTGAATAGGGCATCAGATGCTACTCACATTTCCTCAGGAGTCCGATACCAACTTTGTTGTTGCACTAAGACGAAAGTAAAAATCTGAAAGAGTAGGCTGTTTAGGATCTGAAACAAAACTGAGGAGAGCACCAGCCCGGACATCAGACTGGTCGGGGGGGCACGTCGTACCAGCTTCTTCCGTGCAGGGTTCAAACTCACTGAAGAAACCACAAACCAAAACAAACCAGTTTAAAAATCGGGTGCAAGATCAGGAAACTGAGTTGTATCATTTCACCTTACACCACCTCCTAAAGAGTAAATGGAAATTCAACTCAGTGATTATTGTGTACGACTTAATATTACTCACTTGTAAAAATTACTACAGAAAGCATCACAGTGTCAGTTAAGAGGTACTGCCAGTCTCCGAAATTGCTGAGAACCTAAGGAGGACACAATACACACATAACGCACTTTCCCGAAATCGCCACTGAATCCTCCCACAATGTCCATCGAACATAATGTATAAGACTCACTCCTAATTTGATTGTAATTCATGTAATCACACAATGTCTCAGAATGTATTTTCATAATTGTGATTGAATTTGTTCAGGCTTTTTTGTTAAATATTAATTTACAATGTTACCATTTAATTTTGTTTCTATATTCGAGAGCACATACCTCCACTTAATCATGTGTTAACTGAGATATCAGTGAATGAGGGGCTTTCACTATGGATCTAGCAAAAATTATCCAAATTTTCAAAGATTAATCGATAAAAGTTTCCTAGACACAATTACCTTTTTTAAAGGAAAAAAAATTTCTACCTTTCTGATGGAATACAATTTTACTGTCATATTAATTATTATTATTATCCTGTCATAGTCCAGTTTATGTGCATTTTTGTAATAATTCCTGTGGGTACCGCTCCTCCTTGTGTCTCATCATGATTAGTATCACCTGTCTTGACATGTTCCTCTAGCTCAACTAATAAGCGCTTCTTTTCTTCCAGATGTGTCTTGTTCTTTGATTAATCTTGTCGTAAAAACAAATCATGAGAGTGACTCGCTATGACAACTCCTGACAGGGAAAAGCCGAAAGTCACTAGTCACTAGTGTATTTAGCTCGATGATTTTGCTTAGTTTGATTGCTGTCAATTGCTGTATTTTATTTTTTATTTTTTTGGGGTGGGGGTGGCATTAAAAAAAATAAAACTGGCCAATAAGCTAGTTACCACCTTTTTTTTAATAATGTTCCTGCTCATGCCATTGCCTGTTTCCTGCCTTTAAATTCATCCACTACTACCCTGCCATTTAATGAGTAAAATACTTGAATATAATTGGAAATTGTCAGGAACTGTCTAAGCATTTGAGAATAGTTACCAAGTAGAGCAGAATGACGCTGCAGAACATGATGAGGCTGAAGAGGTATATGAATTTGAACACGCAGAAAGTTGTCATAAGAGAAGCACGGCCTTCCCTGTGGACAGTGAGGAAACCACCAGAATCTCAAAAATAACATTTTTCACTATCAATTTAAATTAAATATGAAACTGAAATGTCATTTTCTCTGTGGATAAAAATTGACAACACTGGCAAAATCTCTGCCTCTTGTACAACTGCAAGCTACCTGATGAGGTTGGTAATGCAGGAGATGTTTGGGATGGAGGAGGTGAAGGGGGAAGCAACAGAGGCCTCCAGCTCAGAGAGAGAGATCCCACTGTGAGCTTTCTTCAGGGCCTGGAAGAGAAAGAAACATCCTCAGTATAATGGGAAGAATACACCAGTTTCATAGCTAACAACCATATCTTTTCAATTTTGAGTCAATTATATTGTATGAACATTTTAGTTATGCATAATTATACCAGAAACCAAAGTATCATAGATTGAACGCTGAAAAGACTGTGCTGAAAGTCTCTTGTAACACTGCTATAATTGCCATAAATGTCAAAAAAAAATGCAAGTAATACTGCATAATTGCTTATATTAATAGTTTGAACTGTAATTATAACACAAACTGATTCCAAAATAGTTTAATATAATTTCAAACTCATCTTACAACATTACCCTTAAAAATAAAATAGCTTTCAGATGATTTGATTTTGAAAAAAATGTGTCGGAAGTGAGTGTGTACATGCACATTCAGTGAAGACGCTGCGTAACTTCCATTAACAACCCAGGCTAAATTTAGCTCCTCCCTGACATACAGAGGTCTTAGTTTCTCAGTCAAGATGTATCATTTCAACAGACTTCCTTGAAACCAATGACTAGTTTATCAGTGAATAGCTGAGGATAGATTCCATACACACACACACACACACACACAAGACATGAATAGCTTAATTTGCGTATAGGGAACCGCGGATATGCTGCACAAGCAAATAAAATGTTCCCCCAATATGTCCCGCACTAAGCATGGGCCAACAATAATGTTAGCGGCCATGCTTGCCTCTTTCAAAAGAGTTCAACACTCAAAAGCTTAGTGGGAAATGTGAATGTGAACATTGCTGTTTATAAATAATTACATGTCAAACATACAGTAGCTCCCCGCAAACTAAGGATTTGTGCCCTAACCTGTCTGTTGCTCAGTACTCTATTGCCTTGTCAAGTGGCGTCCCAAACTGGCATGAATAGATAACTGTTAAAACTTTACTCCACAACATGCTGACAAACAGCTAAGCACATGCAGAGACACAGAAGGGAGAGACATGGACGTTTTCACTAGGGCATCAGACGATCCATCCATCCATCCATTTTCTGTACCGCTAGGTATTAGGTATTAGGTATTAGTGAATGAACACCATATCACATTCATTTTAGTCAACTGGTGTACGGAGTTGCTGAGCCGGCAGATTGAGGAAGGGTGGGCCCACCTTTTAAATCACCCAGCAGACAAAGATTAGGAGAAATCGGAATCCTACAGTTCAAAACGGAGGAACGGATATATATAGATATATAAATTATATATATATATATATATATATATATAATATTCTATATTACACTATATTGCGTAATGTGTGATCTATGCAGTACTTTGAACCGGATTAGCTGTAAATGTTGGTAAATTGGTAAATGTTTTTTTGTCATTGAGAATGTGTTTCAACAGATTTGTGCCTAGTAATCAATGTCAGTAGACACTGAGAGGTCTTTTTCCCATTTTGCAAGTGTATTGAATTAGTACTTGAGATTAATCTGTATACTTTTGATAGGAGTTTTTTGGTTTTGAGAGAGTAGTTGTACTATTTTCTGAACAAAATCAGTAATTCTAAAGTATTCGCGTGTGTTGAGAAACTTTTTAGGATTGTTGTTCTAATTTTATAATATTGAAGGAAGTTACCAGCTCTAATTTGAAATTGTTGGACTAAGATTTCACGTAACATGAATGCATTATTTTTGAATAAGTGATGTAGGCGGTCAATTCCAGTTTGTTCCCATATGCTGCAGTCAAGCGGTATTTTGTTAATCTCAAAATCAGGATTGTGGCAAATTGGGGAGGAATGATATGGTGCAAACTGAGATTGTGTGTTTTTTAATTTCAATGGGGAAAATGACTTTCATATACAAGTAAAGTGAGTTACAAGCTTGGTCACGGAACAAATTAAACTTGTAAATCAAGGTACCACTGTATAGGTTCCACAAACAAATGGGTGAATAGCAAACCACAAATAGGCATGGGTTCATATTATGTGTGATTTGCAAATACTTTAACAACTTACCCCACAGTCATTCGCACCATCCCCACACATCCCAACAGTGTAACTGCATGGTTAAAACAAATTAAAGGAGACAAGTTGATTATATTATGCACAAAAGTCATACGAAGAACAGACAATTTGTCAGCATTAATAAATCAATTTTAAAAAAGCTGACTCCATGCTCTGCAGAGCTTGCACCAGCTGAGTCTTCTGGTCTGGAGTCATGCGGGCGAACACAGTGGCTCTCAGGAGGAGCTTCAGCACGCCCATGAGGAGAAAGAAAGTATAACATCCAGTCATTTTCATGCCAGGACATAGAAAACTATATGAGACAAAAATGTACCTTAGTACCTTCTGGAAAAGTTGTGGAAAGTGCTCAGTGATGATAGCGAAGGCTCGGCCACTCACAGCAAAGTGATAGTCCGGGTCCTCCACACTGTGCACCCCATCACCTGCAATGCTGATCTCAGTCGTCTGAATGTAAGCAGAGAATTTACACATTAAAAAAATAAAACACACTAATTATTATTATTATTATTATTACTATTATTTTGTCCACAGCGGGACTTTTTTTTCCAACTTAAACTCCGTTATTTGCAGTTATTGTGCTCTTTATATGGGCTACAAAATGTTTTTTTCAACTGATGTAGGACAATTTTGCATTGCTGAATCCAAACGTGACATCAGTTTCTCGTGTTCAGGTTAGGTTTTGTATGCCAAGTTGTGGCATAAAAAACCTGACCTGGTTTTGTATGCCACAACGGTTTATTAATCAATCGTTACACACTTTGCTTACTGTTAATTGAATAGTACTGATAAAGATAAAAAAAAAAAAATTAATGTCACGTCATCATTGTTCAAAATTCATTGCATATAAACAAAAACAGGCAGCACGGTGGGAAAAGGGTTAGAGCGTCTGCCTCACAGTTCTGAGGACCGGGGTTCAATCCCCAGCCCCGCCTGTGTGGAGTTTGCATGTTCTCCCCGTCCCTGTGTGAGTTTTCTCCGGGCACTCCGGTTTCCTCCCACATCCCAAAAACATGCATGGTAGGTTAATTGAGGACTTTAAAGTGCCTGTAGGTGTGACTGTGAGTGTGAATGGTTGTTAGTTTATATGTGCCCTGCGATTGGCTGGCGACCAGTTTAGGGTGTACCCCGCCTCCTGTCCGATGACAGCTGGGATAGGCTCCAGCACTCCCGCGACCCTTGTGAGGAGAAGCGGCTCAGAAAATGGATGGATGGATAAACAAAAACATGTCGCCATTGTTCTAAAAGTTGACCTGATTGATCAAAATCAATGTGGTATCGGGATTTATCCATCCACAAATGTAACCTTTCCTGCTTATATCAAAGTGGGGCTAGACCCCTGTATAATCTCGCTAGAAACTAGCTGACTACAGAAATTAACATTGCAAAGAGAAACTATGCAGTAAAGTTAGAAAAACAGTTTACTGCTAACGACTCCAAATCAGTCTGGCATGCATTACAATCGCTAACCAATTACAAGCGACCAACAATAAAAGACTAGCCGACGATTTGAACACCTTCTACTGGAGATTAGAAAAGGACACTTTCACACCCCACACCCACCCAGCCACACCACCGACCACCATCGCACCTCTGACTTCTGCGTTGACCATCCACGAACAGGATGTGGGATGCATCTTCAAACAACAAAAGATCAACAAAACAGCAGCCCCAGACCTTGTGTCCCCATCCTGCCTCAAAGTCTGTGCGGGCAAGCTCCCTCCAGTCTTCACACAGATCTTCAATAGATCTCTGGAACTGTGCGCAGTACCATCCTGTTTCAAACGCTCCACCATCATCCCAGTTCCCAAGAAACCTACAATCTCGGGTCTGAATGACTACAGGCCTGTCACAGGGCTCCCACTAATTACAACAATCACATTTAGCATAATGGTGAGATGTGTTTTTAGTCACTTTTTATTTGTCTCTATGCCGGTCTAACAAAATATTCCTTTATGTAAAAGAATGATCTGCTCTACATTATTAAAGTGTTCATTTGCAAACTTTAGACAGGTTTGTACTTTGTAATTTTTTTAAGACCATCAAGGGAAGCCCCGTATAGGAGCTGCATTAAATTAAGCGAATCTGTGTGCCTCCATGTTACATAACAGGTTTGTGCTAGCCTGAAATCTTGATGATTGGGTAAAGTTCGATTGGGTAAACTTCGATCCAACAGAAATACAATTATAACCTTTTTTTATTGTGCTTTTTATGTTTTATGTTGTTTTCCTGATACTCTACCCATTTTGGAAAATGTTCCCATGTCTCCATCAGTAAGTCAAAGATAATTATATTTTTTACATGACATTCTCTGTCTTACCTGATTATTTTCCAGATCAATGTTCTCAGAGTAGCGCCATGTGATACTAGCGGGGTTTTGATCATTAGGAGGCACAGCATCGGCAATTATGACTTTCTCACGTACTTGAATCATTCCACAGCCGTGAGCCACCGATATTGCTGTCAACATGTTGTCACCTAACAGTACACAAAAGTGATGGCAAAGAACAACAAGCTTTATGTGAACTTGAAACATTCATGACGTGACAAGATATCAAAAACGTTTTTACCTGTAACCATCAAAGTTCGAATGTTCGCCTGTCGTAACTCAAGCAACACGCCAGCAGTCTCTTCTTTGATTTTGTTCTGCATGATGATCAAACCAAGGAAGTCCATGTTGGTCTCTATCTGCTCTCTGGTTAGACCAAGCACACACGCACCCACACACGCACGCACACACACACACCGATGTAAAACAGACGAAAGTCAACCCTACATACTATACCTGTATCTCATGTTTGTCTTCAAAATAAATTATCTATCTAGCTGCTGTATCTCTACTACCTCAACAGGGGCTCACCAACATGGTTCTACGAATTCCTCATCAGTGATAGGACATTGCGATTTCCCCGGAATGTTGTAGCAGTTTACTTACAGGTACATGTCAATAAATTAGAATATGGTAGAAAAGTCCATTTATTTCAGTACTTATACATTATATATACTTGTTTAATGATATTTGACACTAGTGAATAAAAAAAAGCAATGGATTGACTTGGATCAAATTACCCACAAAGCCATGTTGTCTCTGGTTAAAGTTTACAAAACTACCATCGTAAAATGAGCACTCCAGAGTCGGGTGATGGTGTTTATTTTCAACTCGCCATCTGCATGTGTCTTCAAAGTTAATCCACCACCTCCCCCGCTCCCAATGATGAATAGTAAACTGTCTGCACCGGACACCGCAACCCTCCCGTTGACGAATAGTTTTCGATCAGGAATAGTCTGCACATCACTGGTGGTAAATTTTGTAATTGTGTAATAATTCTGCATTTGGATTAATGCCTACCGGCAGATGATCTGGACTTCAGGCAGGGAGAGTTCAGACTGCAGTTGGCGATGTGCCAGGGCGATAACCCTGAACCCCTGCCTGGTATAAGTCTCCAGAGTCTCTGTGAAACTCTGTGGGACTGTGGAGACAAACAGAAGCGCAGTAAGTCAGTCTGTCATTTGTAAAGACGAATCGTAAGTCAAAAAACAAAAAATGTTGGAGCCCTCGTAAGTCAAGGTAACACTGTATTGGCAATTAAAGTGATTGAAGGTACTCAAAATGCAACCCATTTGACAAACTATGGACATAATATACTACTTAAGATGTCCATGGACACATGTCTGACCTGTGTGTGGTTTGCAGAGGTTAGCCACAGTCTCTGGTGCTCCTTTCAGGTAGATGTCAAAGTGATTTTGTCCTAGCTGCCGGGCTACCACACTCATCCTCTGCAGCGCCGAGGAGAAGGGGAACTGGTGCACAATGCCAAACTCACCAGCCTGAAAAGTGAAAGACTTTGGGGTTTTGCATACAGGATCAATTAAAAAAATACACAGCACGGTATCCTGGTTTGAAGGATTACCTGATCTGGAAATTGAACAACAGTGGAAATTCTGGCATTGTAAAGTGCAGTGTGGTATTCAGTTGCCTCCTCAAGAATCTGAACAAAACAAAATATATGATGATAACTCAGAAAACTGAGTTTTGAATTGCGAGTTTGCATTGCTAGACTTTCTATCAAGTATAAAAACTACACAGCCAAGTCAACTTTTGGTGAGTTGTCTGTTTCCTAAAATGTTCCTGAAAGCAAAAATTGGACAGTTGTACAGCGGCTGAAATAAGTATTTAACACGTCACTTTTTTTCTCACTAAATATATTTCCAAATGTGCTATTGACATGAAAATGTCACCAGATGTTGGGAACAACCCAAGTAATCCATACATACAAAGAAAGTAGAACAAATAAGATCAGAAATTAAGTTACACTATGTGTAACAATGTGAAATGACACAGGGAAAAAGTATTGAATACGCCAACTGGTATTTATTTAATACTTTATACAAAAGCCTTTGTTTGCAATCACAGGTTCAAGTCGCCTGCTGTATGCAGAAACTAGTCGCTTGCATTGCTCTGGTGTGATTTTGCCCAAGTCCTCCACACATGTAGTCTTCAAATCTTAAACATTCCGTGGGCTTCTTTTATGGACCTCGAGTTTCAGTTCTTTCCATAGATTTTCAATTGGATTCAAGTCAGGTGATTGGCTAGGCTATTCTAGCAGCTTTATTTTTTTCTTTGAAACCAATTGAGAGTTTCCTTGCCAGTAAGTTTTGGATCATTATCCTGATGAAATCTCCACACTCGTTTTGTTTTCATCATCCCCGTAGATGGCAGCAGATTGTTGTCAAGAAAGTCTCGGTACATTTGCCCATTCATCCTTCGTTCAATAATGTGAAGTTTACCAGTACCATTTTTTGCACTCCTGTCAGAAATCTTGCAAGGAACACCTGATCAAAGCAAATTTATGATGGTTGATTGGCTTTCCACTTACGTATTATGGCCCTATCTGTGCTCACTGGAACATTCAGAGGCTTAGATATGCGCCTGTAATACCATCGTTATGTTTTGCAACAATTACTTTGCGATGGTCTTGAGACTGCTCTTTGCACTTTCCCATCATGTAATGTGTCTTGACTCACACCTTGGCAATGAGACCTTTTTATAGGCCATCCATTCATCAACCAGCTGATATTCATTTGCACTGACAAGGGGCTGGATTGCTCTTTGATTATTCATAGATTTTAGGTCTTGTCTTGGCTTTCCATGCCTTTTTGCACCTCTCTTTCTTCAGGTGTCCAATACTTTTTCCCTGTGTCTTTTCACATTATTACACACAAATTAATTTCTGGTCTTAGTTGTTCTACTTTCTTTGTATGTATGGATTACTTGGGTTGTTCCCAACAGCTGGTGAAAATTTCATGTCAATAGCACCTTTGGAAATATATTTAGTGAGAAAAAGGGTGACGTGTTAAATACTTATTTCAGTCGCTGTATGTTTCCTTTAAAAAATGTAATCCTACTGTTTTCTTGTATAATGTAACCATCGTGACAGCAGTCTCACGGGAAGGGAAACACACTTTAAACATTCAGTGCTCCTTACCGAGCCAGTGGCGCTGAACACCTTGACCTCTAAAGGGTCTCCACAGAGTTTGCCTTCTATGGTGATCAAGGAATGGCAAGTAGCCATGCAGGCGGCAAAACAAGTCTTTTTAGATACCTCAGCGGCTGGAGCTAAAAAACTGGGCGTGACAAGAAAGAAATTACCCACCAAATAGACAGATTTTGAGATACCAAGTGAATAAAATCACAATCACAATGCATTTATTGAAGGTTGCACTGTATAGTGGTTATTAATGACATCATGTAAGAAATATGAATTTCTTTTTAAGAATGAAATAAAGGACACACTCGTTCTAGTTGACTTTGACCGTACTATGAAACACCCAAACTTCATTGAGATCCAGTAATCTGACAAGCAAAACGATGCACTTAGTCATTAGTAAAGCTAGAATTGCCATATAACATTTTATTATTATTATATCCTCTCTGCAGGCGGCACGGTGGATGATTGGTTAGAGCGTCAGCCTCACAGTTCTGAGGACCGGGGTTCAATCCCCGGCCCCGCCTGTATGGAGTTTGCATGTTCTCCCCGTGCCTGTGTGGGTTTTCTCCGGGCACTCCGGTTTCCTCCCACATCCCAAAAACATGCATTAATTGGAGACTCTAAATTGCCCGTCGGTGTGACTGTGAGTGCGAATGGTTGTTTGTTTGTATGTGCCCTGCGATTGGCTGGCAACCAGTTCAGGGTGTACTCCGCCTCCTGCCCGATGACAGCTGGGATAGGATCCAGCACGCCCGCGACCCTAGTGAGGAGAAGCAGCTCAGAAAATGGATGGATGGATATCCTCTCTGCATAGGTCGCTGTCCGTCAGAAACCTTGAATGTCCAAATATGGTCAACTTCGTATTACTTTTACAAATCAATACTATTGGTCTACTATGACGCCGTCTATTACTTTTATGCCTTATTAACCAATTTAAATGGTTGAAAATAGCTTGAGAACAAATCTACTGTATTAAACAGAATCAGAATAATCGTTAATTGCCAAGTACGTCAAAAACACACAAGGAATTTGTCTCCAGTAGTTGGAGTACGACAACAGACAGCCATTTTGACAAAAAAAAAACTTTGGAGACGTAAAAAAATACAAACATACAAAGAAGAGTCACTGAGCAATGAAAGGTTACCAGTAATGTGGTAATGCTGATACAATGACAATTGTGCAAATGATCCAGAGTCCTCTAGCAGTTTAGAGTAGTTTGAAATGATTACTAAACAGACATGCAAACACCAAAGGCATGAAAAACGTGACACGCAGAAAATGTTTTAAGATAAAATTAAGCAATCTGGAAGACTCTGAAGAGTACAATAAGGCAAAAAAATAATAAGAATTCTTCATGCGGAAAAACGTATTTACAACGCTCAAGTACATGTTGATGTACAAATTTAAGATTAAAATTAAATTTGCTTAATTTCTTTGCTTTTTTTGTTCTGGCCTCCAAATTGAGCCAGGCCCATTTCCACTTGCACATGATGCCTGCTACAAGCTGTGCCACATGCCACATGAATAGCAACCTCCTCTTTAAGCACTCTCATTCTGGAAAATAATTGACTAAAATCATTATCTGTTTCACTTCATTTTTCACTATTACCAACTTCAAAGACTAATCCCAAATGCATCCTCCAGGAAAATATTAAGTACAACATTCTTGTGTTTTTATTGTCCATTTCTGAATTTGAAGTTAGTTCATTCTGTGTTGTGACATCATCCCTAACATCGCTCCATCGCGTAATACATTTAACATTAACATCCGTAAACTAATTAGATATTTGTAGCTGCGTTTCATAATTAATACAAGATGTACTAGCGGATCAACTCTTGTCGCCGATGTTACGTGTGCTTCGCGGTTCCGCTGGGACCACAACCAGGGCCACGACCTGCAACACTTCAACACGTAAATACAAAAGACCAGTGCAACAAGTACGACACTGGCTGATCTGATATGAAAGAATGTTGCTTAAACGTAACAGTGACAAAAGAGGATGTCCACTCCAGAGGTAGGTAGAGTAGCCAAACATTGTACTCAAGTAAGAGTATTAGTAGTCGTTGTCTCGCGCACGAAATAGTTGATTAAATAAGCAATAATTGATCAATAAAAGTAGCGAGCAACATTTAGAACATGGTAACGGAGTAAAAGTACCGTTACTTCTTAACAGCAGAAGCCTTTTTTCTGGTCTCGTCAACTCGTGACTTATCCAAACAAAGCAGGTCCCGAGCACACAGGCGGAACCTCAGACCTCACAGATCTGAGGACCGAGGTTCAATCCTCGGCCCCGCCTGTGTGGAAGTGCCCGGAGAAAACCCACGCAGGCACAGGGAGAACATGCAAACTCCACACAGGCGGAACTCAGAACTGTGAGGCAGACGCTCTAACCAGTCGTCCACTGTTCCTCACGAAATAGTTATTAAATAAAATGTATTTCTAAGAAAATTGTCAGGTTTGTCATCATGACTGCCGACAGTCAAATTATCTCACTGCATATAAATGAAAATTGAACATCACAACTTTAAGTCCCTCAAGCTGATTCACCTTTCACTATTGCACTAGATCATGCAGTATTGTTGATAGGTGGATAGATTGATATAAATATCAGACAACTCTAGAAACACCAGTCGTTGTCGTCGTAATAATACAGACTTTAAGTGATCCATGTTAAGGAGGACCCAGAAGCTTGAAACTAAAAGGTTAAATTACTTACATGCCATCTTCAGCTCTCTGAATACACCATAGGTCCAAATAGTCTTCAGTGAGCGTGCCAGTCTAGTAAATATTGACAGTAAGGTATGTAAATTAGGTTGACACGCATTAATTAGACATAAAAAAGCTCATTTGAGTAGTTTAGCTCAATCGACAGGCAACACCCTATTCCTATTAGGATAAGAAAATATCATATACTTATTTAAAGGGTTAGATGATCAGAAGCTCTGACTAGTAAAATCCGTTTGTCAGTCCAAAAGACAAAAATGCACTGATGCTGTGGTCTTCAATTATAACTTCACACATAAGTCACCATCTGCTCTCTCTGACAGGCTTCTCCCAAATCTGTGTGTTGTCAGATAAAAAACCCTTTAGAAAGGATCATGTCTGTCGTTGCTGACGATCTGATGATGTCATAAAATCAGAGATGAGGACATACAGGTTACATGCTGCTATTTCGAGAGAATCCGGAAAAGTTCTCGAATCTTGATTGTTGAAGACTTTTCGCCTTCAATCCAAAAGGCTTCTTTAGCCTTAAATTTTAGATTTGGAGTCCTCCTATTTAAAGTGTGTCCCTGGTGTGCGTGTGTGCCTGGGACTTGTTGTTGTTCCTTAAGATTGTTTCATTCCATGGGAAATGTGGCTGGTAAGGAGCCATTTTTGCCACCAGCCAAAAAGAATCCAGTTGCTTCCATTGAACTTTAGCAGATTACTGTTACCTGGCTGCATGGTAATCTACACCAATATACTAAAGTAGGCTACTCACAAAAAGGTACGGATATTGGACTTTTGGGTGAGATTTCAGGATCGACCTGAAAGCCGCTACTAGTGTACGTAGAGTGAATGTAATGAAATGGAAGCTGTGGATTCGACCCACCTTGTCAAAGCAGACCAGGTTCAGCTGACCGGAAATGTTGATCCTTTGCGGACTGATACAAAAAATGCCGACTCGCTTCATGCGCCGCTGTGCGTGCATCAGACCGGCCGTCAAGGCCACGGGTAAGATCGGAGGTACAGCAACAACAACGATGTTCAGAGCGTCGAAGATGAGGTACGTAATAGGAACCTGCAAAAAGGGACCACCAATATCACACATATTTCATGAAATGTGGAGACAATTTCATAATATTTGTAAATAATAGGCGCCAGGATACTTCCAGGTGGCAGACTAACCACCGCTGACAAGAACTGAAATGAAGACAAAAATCTGTTGTTTTTGGGGTTGCACCACCGGATATAGCCCCAAAATTTAAGGTAGTGGAGTCACCACTTCCAAAGGGACAGTCTGTGAACCAAACATCCATGAATGGGTTTATGGAAAAAAAATTCTCACAGATATGGAGAAAATGATTGGTCTGGTTGTTGTTGTGAATTGAGCAAAACATAATTGACAGCAGCCTGCTAGCTAACATCAGAGCTAACACACGCTAACCATTTCACCGACAATAGAGCATGACTCTGCCAATGAACCAAGGAACTCAATTAATTAGCCAATCCCTCGTGATCTACCTACGTCTGAACTTCTACCATGTCTATTTACCTCACAATAACATCTTTGTTCTTTTTGACTGACAATTCGACTGAAACACACACACGCACACACACACACACACACAAAGGTTAAAAGTCATACCGTAATGACCTTTTAACCTGAGGCTGAGTACAGAGCATCCAGGTGAGGAAACACCATCTAGTTTATTCTTTTTTTATTTTGATATTTTATGATAATTTTCGTTACACTGTTTTCTCAATCGCGCTCCTTGGTCAACTGCTAAGGCTTCTGCCACCTGGAAATACTGTATATATGTCATAAAGGTGAAAAGATCTATTTGAGAAGTGATACCCCCAATACGACATCAACAACGATGGTGTAGATGAAACCAAGAAATGCCAACATCCCCAAGCACATCAGGCTCTGCGTAGCATCACGGTGCAGTTTGAAGTTGGTGGGTTTAGGGTGAAGGATGGAGCGCACAAGCTGGCCTTTTTCTGTACTGAAGCCTGTGGGATCGTCAATGACAATAAATCTATTCGGATGAGTAAAGCAAAGCAGTATTTCAGCATCATCATTAGGGTTGCAAAATTCAAAAAATTTTCAAAGTTGGAAACCTTCATTGGGAATTAATGGAAATTAATAAACCAGGAATTTATAACATTGAAATTTGGATCTTAATAGGGAACATATATATAATTGAGGAAATATATCTTTGCATAATGCTCACTGAAAAAAAGAGTTTTGAGTTATGAGATGTTGCTTAGATGATTTTTTTGCTTTTTTGTTGAGAGCGAAATTTTCAGATATTAGCAGCTTCAGATACTTCGCCGTAAAAGTTGACCTGTTACCTTGGTGTTCAAGAGCTGTGCTGAAACTATGGCAGGATATCCACCTCCGGAAAATAAAAATAAAAATGAAAATAAGGTGAACATAGGAGGCAGCTGAGAGGATTCAAAAGCGAAGCATTCCTGCTCGACTGGTAACCTTATCACCTCTTTTGTTTTTTTTTGTCAAGTGTGTTTGATTGAAAAATGATCACACAATGCGGGACAGGAAATAACACTTTATATTTTCATTGAGGAACACTACAATTATAACAGTAATATCTCTTTTGAGATTTTAATTGATTTCACGTTCCAAAAAATATAACTTCAAACTAACATATAGTGTTAGGCATTACAAAAACGTCTTGCTACCAACGTAACTGCCATGGCTAACGTTGGCTTATTTGCACTGCTAATGCTAGTTTAGTATTACGAGCGCTGTTATTTTGTTGAAGCTGGAAATGCGTTCCCTGTGAATTTCAGAATCACGCAAGTGCACATTATTGAGGGTTGTGGATTCCGTCAGGGACTTAGGGTTGGGGGGGATATTCGTAAAATCAGGCGACGTTCAAATCTTGCTCGTAGTTTTCACCCTTTGCGTTATTGTAATGTCTTCAAGGGGCCCTATCTATTTTGCATGGATGTCTGCTGATGACAAACCAAAATGTTTATATATTTTGGTTTGTCATCAGCAGACATCCATGCAAAATAGATAGGGCCAAAACCAAAAAAATGTTTATATATTTTGGTTTGTCATTTCCTATTTGGAAATTTAAAAATTCCACAGCTTAATTTACAATGGAAAATTACCCGACATTTTCCAGAAAAAAAAAACTCTTTGCAACTCTCGTCCTCACCTGTTCTGACCACGACCACCTTCGCCAGCGCGCCAGCATAGTAATGGCTTTGGATAACATGTGAGCCGCAGAAGAGGGTGTGTCGCTTCTGTTCCTCTGTATTGTAGATCCTCTCTGCGTCATCGCCTGAACTTGGCAAACTGGTCTTAGTAACAGGGACACTCTCTCCTGGAAAACGAAACAGACATACAATAAACAACCATTGGGGTCAAGGGGTGTCTGAAATTTGAAGTCAAATGTTCTTGTTTTTTTGTTGGTAGCAATTTATTGAGCACTTATTGTAATGTTTAACTAACAAAATCAACACATCCAAAAACCATCAAGCATCCAATCAAGACAGAACAGCTGTGGAACCACACAAGCCTCTCGAAGAAATTACTTCATTCATTTGTAGTGAACGTAAATCGTAAATTATTTCCCCAAAATGCCTTCAATTAAATCGTTTTTAGACTACTACACAGTGCTCTGTACAAGTTCTCTAAAAATAAAGCTGAGTTGAGTACTTGCAAAGGGACTATTTCTTTAACTCATCAAATTTTAAATTCAGCTAGCTGGCCCACAATAACGTCAACACTTTTTCATCCTCTGATTGGTTGTTCAGAGCAAAACTGTTCGAGCCAATTTTGACTCGCAAAATATGCCTATCGTGATCTGCACACATCTGGGAAATATTAAGTATTTTATTTGTTTTTGCTATATTATATATATATAATTGTTTTTATATATATAAATATATATATATAATTAATTATATGTAATTGTTTTATGTTATTCAATAAATGTTGATTGTAAACTGCTGCACAAGGCAGCATTGCTTACTCTTATATTATGTTTTTGTATAGTATTGATAGTTGTATAAATGTGACATGCAAGTGGTGGTATTAATAGTTGGATTTGGTCGGGTAAATCCCAACTGAAGGCCCAGCTCAGGTACAATGTTCACAGCCTGCATCTGTTAGGAGCTGATCAAAGGTGAGAATACATACAAGGCTGCCCTGATCAATTTATATACAACCAGAGTAACCATATGTCAACCTGTCAAGATGCTCTCGTTGACAATGCAGGTGCCACAGATGAGCACAGCGTCACAGGGCATGATGATCCCATTGGCTGGAATAGTGATGACATCACCGGGTACAAGCTCAGTCGACATGACCTGTTCGACATCTGCGATCAAGTTTGAAAAGAGGACACTGGTAATAACTGATAATTATTCAGACCACCATCGCAGACCGTATTATTGGGAATGTTACAACAGTGGCACCTTGATTTACCAGTTTAATTTGCTCCATGACCAAGCTCATAACTTAATTTTGACGTATATCAAATAAATGTTCCCTATCGAAATGAACTGACATGCCGTTCATACATTCCAGCCCACATAACAAAACATTATAAGAGAATTTAAAGTAATTAACTGGTTTTAAAAAGTGTAATTACCTAATAGGTTTTGGTATTTGTGTGTTGGATGTGTGTGTTTAACGGGCGTGGCCTAGTGAGTGACATTCGGAACAGGAATCGGTTATTCTGCATGAGCCTTTGGGCGTGAGTTGTGGCCTACAGCCGCTCCTTGCGAGTTTTCTCATTGTATTTGTGTGTTTGACGTATTTGTCCCGTTCAATAAACGACTGAAAGTGTATCGGCAACTGTGGCTCTCCATGCCCACATGCGATGGCAATACAGTACCTCAGTTGCTGCCATTTTTTCCACTTCACTCGAGCGCCAGGGTATCTGAAGCTCATGCGGAACTAAAATTTTGAATCGCTACACAAAGCAAAACAAATCAACCAAGCGACAGCTAGTAACTCAACAAAAAAATGGGCCCCCTAATAAAGTCAAGGTACCACTGTATTTAAAAACAAACATGTTTTTTCATAGGAAAATTAGGTGATTTTGTGTAACACATGCCTTTATTTCTTCTGCACACTGAAACTTGTACCAAACTGTGGGCGACCACCAAATTATGCAGTTTCACATAATGCTGGAATGAGAGTAGTGAGAAAGAATTCAAGTATTAAAAACGAATCAGGGTCATCAACACAACTGAAACCACCGCCAAGGTTTAAGCATTGGTTACCAGCAAAATCAATGACTGAACTAGTTGTTTGATCTCATGTTGTTGTTCCTTTATATTGAGAAGCAATTCTCCATCAGGTTGAAACCGTACCTCGATCTTGATTTTAGCACAACAAACCTAACCTGATCTGATATCTGGCACAGATATCTGTCTATCGTACTACGTAATTTGTTACGCAGCATTTCCGATGGAAATTGTTTTGACATAATACTTTAAATATTCAGGATGGATGTAAAGAAAATTCTGTTCACACTGGAAACATTTTCACCAGCAGTTTTTCTTGTTTTAAATTTTGATATTTCGATTGTTGTCTGTGTTTGCTCTCCCAAAATGTAATCGGAACATTCTTGGAGGAATATAACCATCACATAAAAAAATAATTAAAATTGTAAAAACTTTAGCAAATTGTTGCATAGACATAAACACACAAGTCAGTCGACAAACACATAAACCCTTACATGTCTACACACGTTAGATTTGATTTTGTAGGGAAATTATACAGTAAGAGGAACAACATGGTTCAACTTGACTCACCTTTCTTATGGAATACAGAGAGGCAGCTATTAAAATTGAAGATAAAATCAACATGGTCAGAGAATAATTGATGTATTCCTGAACACCCCACAGAATAATAGCGAAGAGCTGGAAGATGTAATACGGGTTCAAGACCTTGAGAGAAAGTACATCAATGATCATTAAAGAACAAAACAGGCTAAAGAAAACTGTACCCAAAAATTTTTTTTCAAAACCAAACTTACCTCTTTTACAAAGAGTTTGAATAAAGATGGCACTTTTACATCAATGTCATTCTTCCCAAAAAACAAAGCTCTGTTGACAACAAGCAATGGGTGTGATTCAACGATAAGTTTGAAGGATTTGTTCTGAGAAAGGTTATTAAGACAATAAGCAAAGGGAGACTTACTGAGAGATCTTAAACTTAAAGTCATCATAAAGACGAAGAGGAGTATATATATATACTCCTCTTCGGAATTAAAATACATAAGGAGTATTTTAATTCCGATAGTACTACACAAGGTGGCACGGTGGCCGCACAGTTCAGAGGACCCGGGTTCAAATCCGGCCTCGCCTGTGTGGAGTTTGCATGTTCTCCTCGTGTCAGTGTGGGTTTTCTTCGGGTACTCCGGTTTCCTCCCACATCCCCAAAACATGCATGGTAGATTAATTGAAGTCACTAAATTGTCCATAGGTGTGAATGTGAGTGTGAATGGTTGTTTGTTTACAACCCCAATTCCAATGAAGTTGAGATGCTGTGTTAAACATAAATAAAAACAGAATGCAATGATTTGCAAATCAAGTTCTACCTGTATTTAATTGAATACACTACAAAGACAAGATATTTAACGTTCAAACTGATAAACTTTATTGTTTTTAGCAAATAATCATTAACTTATAATTTTATGGCTGCAACACGTTCCAAAAAAGCTGGGACAGGGTCACGTTTACCACTGTGTTACATCACCTTTTCTTTTCACAACATTCAATAAACGTTTGGGAACTGACACTAATTGTTGAATCTTTGTAGGTGGAATTCTTTCCCATTCTTGTTTGATATACAGCTTCAGTTGTTCAACAGTCCGGGGTCTCCGTTGTCGTGTTTTACGCTTCATAATGCGCCACACATTTTCAATGGGAGACAGGTCTGGACTGCAGGCAGGCCAGTCTTGTACTCGCACTCTTTTACTACGAAACCACGCTGTTGTAACACGTGCAGAATGTGGTTTGGCATTGTCTTGCTGAAATAAGCAGGGGCGTCCATGAAAAACACGTTGCTTGGATGGCAGCATATGTTACTCCAAAACCTGTATGTACATTTTCGGCATTAATGGTGCCTTCACAGACGTGTAAGTTACCCATGCCATTGGCACTAACACACCTCCATATCATCACAGATGCTTTTGAACTTTGCGTCCATAACAGTCCGGATGGTTCTTTTCCTCTTTGGCCTGGAGGACATGGCGTCCACAATTTCCAAAAACTATTTGAAATGTGGACTCGTCGGACAACAGAACACTTTTCTACTTTTCATCAGTCCATCTTAGATGAGCTCGGGCCCAGAGAAGCCAGCGGCGTTTCTGGGTGTTGTTGATAAATGGCTTTTGCTTTACGTAGTAGAGTTTGAAGTTGCAATTACGGATGTTCACGAAGAGGTAAACATCGCCCCATCTTTGCTGGTGAATGACTGAGCAATTCAGGGAAGCTCCTTTTATATCCAATCATGGCACTCACCTGTTCTCAATTAGCCGGTTCACCTGTGGGATGTTCCAAACAGGTGTTTGATGAGCATTCCTCAACTTTCTCAGTCTTTTTTGCCACCTGTCCCAGCTTTTTTGGAACGTGTTACAGCCATAAAATTCCAAGTTCATGATTATTTGCTAAAAACAATAAAGTTTATCAGTTTGAACATTAAATATCTTTTCTTCGTAGTGCATTAAATTAAATATAGGTTGAAAATGATTTGCAAATTATTGTATTCTGTTTTTATTTATGTTTAACACAACGTCCCAACTTCATTGGAATTGGGGTTGTATATGTGCCCTGCAATTGACTGGCAACCAGTCCAGGGTGTACCCTGCCTCTCACCCAAAGATAGCTGAGATAGACTCCAGCATGCCCGCGACTCTAGTGAGGACAAGCGGTACAGAAATTGAATGAATGAATGAGTACTACACAACGTAAAATCTGAGTTAATGCTGAATCATCGTCAAGTATTCAGTGGAGTGTTCTAAGTAAACGAAATTGAAAAAAATCCCGGACTCACTAATTTATTTTAATTTCGCACATTCAATAACAACAAGCCGTGGTTCACTGCCAAATTTAGGCAACTTCGCCAAGCTAAGGAGGACGCATATTAAATCCCTGTATAATTGCACTAGAAACCAGCTGACTAAAGAAATTAACATTGCAAAGAGAAACTATGCAGTAAAGTTAGAAAAACAGTTTACTGCTAACGACTCCAAATCAGTCTGGCATGCATTACAATCGCTAATCAATTACAAGCGACCAGCAATAAAAGACTAGCTGACGACTTGAACACCTTCGACTGCAGATTTGAAAAGGACGCTTTTACACCCCACACCCATACATCACAATCACACCTCTGACTTCTGCGTTGACCATCCACAAACAAGATGTGAGACGCATCTTCGAACAACAAAAGATTAACAAAACGGCAGGCCCAGACCATGTGTCCCCATCCTGCCAAAAAGTCTGCGTAGACCAGCTCGCTCCAGTAGTCACACAGATCTTCAATAGATCTCTGGAACTGTGCGAAGTACCATTCTCTTTCAAGCGCTCCACCATCATCCCAGTCCGCAAGAAACCTACAATCTCGGTTCTGAATGACTACAGGCCTGTCGCCTTGACATCTGTGGTCATGAAGTCCTTTGAACGCCTTGTCCTGGACCACCTCAAGAGCGTCACAGGTCCCCTGCTGGACCCCCTGCAGCTTGGCTACCGAGCAAACAGGTCTGCGGATGATGCAGTCAACATGGGACTGCACTTCATCCTAGAACAGCTCGACAGCACGGGGACCTACGCAAGGATCCTGTTCGTGGACTTCAGCTCTGCGTTCAACACCATCATCCCTGAACTCCTTTCCTCCAAGCTTCTCCAACTCAGCGTCTCGCCTGCCATCTGCCAGTGTTTGTACAGCTTTCTGACGGGCAGGACACAGCAGGTCAGGCTGCGGGAGGCCACCTCATCCACACGCACCACCAGCACTTGGGCGTCCCAAAGTTGTGTCCTCTCACCGCTGCTCTTCTCTCTCTACACGAACGACTGCACCTCAACGCAACCGGCTATCAAACTCCTGAAGTTCGCAGATGTCACCACTGTCATCGGCCTCACCAAAGACGGTGACGAGTCTGCATATCTCCAGGAAGTGGAACGGCTGGAGCTGTGGTGCGGTCGACACATCCTGGAGCTGAACACGCTCAAGACTGTAGAGACGATCGTGGACTTCAGGAGGCATCCCTCGCCACAGCTGCCACTCACGCTGTCCAGCTGCCCTTGTGTCAACCGTCGAGACATTCAAGTTCCTGGGAATTACAGTCTCTCAGGACCTGAAGTGCACGATCAACATTAACTCTGTCCTCAAAAAGGCCCAGCAGGGGATTTACTTCCTGCGGCTTCTGAGGAAGCACGGCCTGCCACGGGAGCTGTTGGGGAAGTTCTACACAGCGGTCAGCAAATCAGTCCTGTGTTCTTCCATCACAGTCTAGTTTGGTGCGGCTACAAAAAAGGGCAAACTCCGACTGCAACGGACAATCAAAACTGCTGAAAAGATTGTCGGTACCACCCTACCCACCCTTGAGGATTTGCACGCTGCCAGACTAAGACAAGAGTGTGCAAAATCCTCTTGGACCCTCCACATCCTGGTCACCAGCTCTTCCAGCTCTTTCCCTCAGGTTGGCGCTACCGATCAATGCAAACTAAAACAAGCAGACATTCCAACAGCTTCTTCCCACTTGCCATCAACTTCTTAAACAGCTAAAAAAATTTTGTCTTGAGTTTGTTGTCACATTTCTGTCGGGCCAATTATACATTACTCGTGCACTCACTGCGTTAGTCTCTCCATGCTGCCCTATTTGCATATCAGTTCTTGACCAATATTGGCCACTCATACCAGAGTAGCATCTGCACCACTTGCACACTCACTGAGGACTATCTGCAACATTTGCACAATCGACATTGTCCCAAACTATCGCACTACTAGTCACTTTAAACTGCATGCATTCCTTGAAGTCTCGGCGCCCTTTGCACAATGGTCATTGCACCGGGGTCTTGCTATATTAGTCATTCAAACTGTTCTAAGTGCTAGAGGACTCAAAAAAATATAAAAATAAATAATACTTGTATCGGCATTACCAGATAACTAGCAACCCTTTATTGCTCTGTGACTGTTTTTCTCAATGTCTTTATGTCTCAACAGTGCTCTCTGTTGTCGTACTAGAGCGGCGCCAACTACCGGAGACAAATTCCTTGTGTGTGTTTTTTAGACATACTTGGCAAAATAAAGATAATTCTGATTCTGAGATGAGTCTGATTCTGACATAGAGGGGGGGGGGATGCCACACTCTTCTTTTTGGTAGGAACAAATTTGTTTCACATAACCATTATTCACAGTAAATGTGTTCCCGGAAATGAAATTTTCTTGAAATTTAAAAGAAAACTCTGAGGAAAAATGTAGACTGTTGGTACCTGTAGTCCTGTATGGTTTTAGTGAGTCCATCGCTGTGGTCTCTGTGAATGCCTCCACAGCTCACCTTTGTGTCCTCCAAGCCCCTAAAAAGTTGTGCAAATATTATGTCTGCTGTCATTGTAGAGATCAGTGATTGTCAAAGTGTAGTATGTTCCTCTCTCATCGACAAACAACTTACAACATGCGATTGTGCAACAAGGGGGAATAAAACCCTGGAACTCCAGTAGGCTATGCCAAATGTCAATGTGAAGGGAGCTCTTGTGCAGTATATTTGAATGAGAATTTTTATTTTTATTTATTTATTTACTTATTTTGCAATATTATTGTTATATTTATTGCGTTTTATGTTTGCTCTTAGGTAAAGCACTTGGTTTTAGCGGCAGTTATTTTAAGTGCTCTATAAATGAAGTTGAGTTGAGTTTCAGGAATAAAACCTTTTGTTTTGATGAACCCTTAGGCCTACTATTGTAATGTTAATGTTGTCATGATGGTGTTACTTGGAGAGGTAAGTGTTTGTTTGTTTTTTAGGTAGTACTTGGTGTAAGGGTTTTGAGAACCACTGGGATACCGACCCCTTTCCAAAAAAATTTAATATCATGGAAAAGTTTATTTATTTCCATAACTCCATTCAAAAAGTTAAACGTTCATAGATTATAGACTCAGGGCCCACATTGTAAACAATTTCAAGTATTTATTTGTTTATTTTTACATAATTTGGGCTTCAACCTCATAAAATCCACAAAAGCAGGAATAAAAAAAAAAAATTGAATACTCTGACGAAAACACCATTTACTTCTCAGTTTTTGTAGGAAAAAAAGAAATTAGGGTCCTCCTTAGCTCTGAACCTTCGTGGCTTACCCATCCTATGGATGGTATCAATGATGGTCGTCAGGCCAGTTGTCAAGTCCCCATATTGAACCCACCTGAGACAATTGAATCAAACTGAAGGAATTTAATGACACCTGGGGAAACCTGTGCAGGTGCTTGAGTTTAGTAGATGATTAGTGTGTGACACTCAGTTTAAAACATTTATGGCCTGCAAAAGTTGGGCAGATTTCTTCACAGTATTCATCCATCCATCCATTTTCTGAGTCGCTTCTCCTCACTAGGGTCGCCGGCGTGCTAGAGCCTATCCCAGCTAACTTCGGGCAAGAGGCGGGGTACACCCTGAACTGGTCGCCAGCCAATCGCAGGGCATGTACAAACAAACAACCATTCGCACTCACATGCACACCTACGGGTAATTTATAGTTGTCAATTAACCTACCATGCATGTTTTTGGGATGTGGGAGGAAACCGGAGTGCCCGGAGAGAACCCACGCAGGCACGGGGAGAACATGCAAACTCCACACAGGCGGGGCTGGGGATTGAACCCCGGTCCTCAGAACTGTGAGGCAAACGCTCTAACCAGTCGCCCACCGTGCCGCCTCACAGTATTCAAATTTTTTTAATTCCTGATTTCGTGGCTTTTATGAGCTAGAAGCCCAAATTATGTAAAAATTAACAAATACTTTAAATTGTTTAAATTGTAAGCCCTGAATCAATAATCTATGAAACTTTAACTTTTTGAATGGAGTTATGGAAATAAATAAACCTTTCCATGATATTCAATTTTTTTGGAAAGGGTCTATACAGTCTATCTTAAGTGAGCATTTAATATAGATTTATTAGGACCAGTAATAGCAGTGTTTTGGGGGACTCATACTTAAATGTTTCAAAGTCCTGTGTGCCTTCATTCCAGTAGTATTTGATACTGTTGTGGGTAAAGAAGTGCACCTACGAAGAGAAGAGAGGAAAAGGGGAAATCTGAGTCGATTTTCAAAAACTACAGCGGTGAAACAAACAAACATACCAATAAAATCCATCCATCCATCCATTTTCTGAGCCGCTTCTCCTCACTAGGGTCGCGGGCGTGCTGGAGCCTATCCCAGCTGTCATCGGGCAGGAGGCGGGGTACACCCTGAACTGGTTGCCAGCCAATCACAGGGCACATAGAAACCAACAACTATCCGCACTCACATTCACACCTACGGGCAATTTAGAGTCTCCAATTCATGCATGGTTTTGGGATGTGGGAGGAAACCGGAGCGCCCGGAGAAAACCCACGCAGGCACGGGGAGAACATGCAAACTCCACACAGGCGGGGACGGGGATTGAACCCGGGTCCTCAGAACTGTGAGGCTGACGCTCTAACCAGTCGTCCACCGTGCCGCCTACCAATAAAATCATTTTAAAAAATTCAAAAATATCTGTGCAATTCTCACAATGTTAACGGATTCTCTGTAGTTGAAATTCCCATTCTGATCCTTAAGTTCACCAATGAGGCTTTGGTGGCGGTGTCCATTCTGAAAAGGAGCTGTGGACTGATGATCCACACTATCAAAGGGGGTCTTCCCTGGAGCCAGCATCATGTGTATTTTGGCACGAACCCACTGCCTGAAGTCATCCTGTAAAAGCAACAATAACAGATTTACCTCCAATGTTGGCTCAAATATATTTTATTTTGTCTATTATCATTAAAGATGTAAGCAGGGGTACGTAAAACTGACATTAGAAAAATGGCCCTCCATGTCAATCCTGCATATTTTAAAATTCTATTTACTAGGGCCGCTTAGGATCATTATAGATACACACACGATTTTTAACTTTATTAAGCTTTAGAGAGTGAGTCTCATTCATAGCTGACAGCCATATTTTGAGGCACTGTTACCAATTTGAAAAAGTACCTCCTTTCATCAAGATTGGACTTGAACCAGTTTAAAGCAGGACCAGAGATTCCCACCCTGTATTCTAACCATGTGTAGTACGATCACATGATGGACATGTCAAAGGAAGCACTTACAGTCGGTCCAGCAGAACTAAGACTGAACAAAGGCTGAGTGCCTGCATCTATGTTCAGTCAGATAACATTTGTCACCTTTATCAGAGTTGTCTCGGCACTTTGGTGGGGCCTAAATCCTTTTTCTACAACTTTGCCCAAGAATGGCAAGTTTGGTAGGTGTTCAGTACTGTGCAAATGTTTGTTTGTTTTTTGCATTAATTATTTTGACATAGTAAACCAGTAAAAAGTGGGAAATATACTAGCAGGATCAAGTCAATTCCCCCAAAATTTGTAGAAAGGTCAAATCTGGATTTGAAGGATTTTGTTTTTTCACAATGACATTGAACTGTCCATACTGTAACATTTATTATTTGGATTTAACTATTGTACATCTTTACATTGACAATAATTGTTATAAATTAGTAAAAAACTATCAAAAATTCACGCCAGCTTTTTTAACATTGTTTGAAGCTAAAAGAGACAATTGTTTCTCTTATTTTCAGCGTGAGCCGCCTTACAAACAGCACCCTATCTACATGGTTTGTTTCGAATTTGTTTTCCTCTTACAAAGTGGTTTGCTGAACATTTTTCAGCCCTGCCCCGACCTGCATATCTGCTGTCTGTGTAATTGATCCTGGTTATATGTTTGCACGTCGACTGTTTATAACACCATCAAGGGCAGCGCGGAAAACCATGTTGCGGCGTGTGAAGATTTTATTTAATTGTTTTGCTGCCTGTAAGAGTGTGTGTGGGGGTGGACATGTCATTCTGGGTTCCAGAATGACATGTCCAATTTCCATGTTTCCGCCGTGCTTGCGTGGGTTTGCTCTGGGTACTCTGGGTTCCTCCCACAGTCCAAAAACACGCATGTTTAGTTCATTGAAGACTCTCATGGTCCATTGATGTCACTCGGTGTGCTGCAAGCCTCAGGAAATACTATTTTGTCTGCTAGTTTAAAAGAAAATGCAGCCAAACTGATTGGGAGATCCTTTATGACCCTAAACCTTCTGTCAAAACATCAGGTACAAATACTGCTGGACCACCCTATAAGTCCGTTTTGCATCACATCTGAAATGAGCTTGTCTAGACTTGAAGCTGGCATGCTGACATTGCCATATTGCAGCATGCTAATGCACCACACACTGACCAATCCATGTTCCTACCTGGTTTGTGCCCTTTGTGGTTTGATGGGCTTTGCAGAAGCAGTAAGACCTGTAGGAACGTGTGACAGCGAGCATGGCAATGACGTGTACAGGAGAAACATGGAGAGCATTTGGGGTTTGTCAAAGCGTACCGTTGTCCTGAGTAGCAGTGTGTGTGCTTCCCTCAGTGAACTTCGTGTGCACGTGGCTTTGACCCCCCACTCGGGAATCCAGTAGAGCAGCAGGAGCAGCAGACCACCGGAGCAAACGGCACCAACACCTACCAGGATTATTTTCCACAGACAGGGCCGGTAACCCCACACCTCCTGCATGGAACACATCAAAATGAGGCCATTGTATAATCCATTATGTTTTCTCTTAAACAGAGAGTCCACAATACGGGGTTCCTCAAAGATCCATTTTAGGGTCACTTCTTTTTTATTTATTTATTTTATTTATTTTTATTTAAACATTTGCTGGAGGAATTATGTGGCTTGCGAGCACACTCGGAGTGGCCCCTACATAATTTTTTTTAAATGATAAATAAGTTTCCTCTACCGTAACAGAGCAGTTTTAAATTGTGATAACACCATCCACAACTAGATTGGAGACAACATTTGCTATAACACCAGATCTTCTACATCAGAGAAGAAGAGTGTTGACACCTTGATGAAAATCAGTAGGAAAAGAGAGTACTAACGCAAAGGCAAAAAGCTGCCAGAAGACAAAACTCGACCAAGAACATTGCGGTCCCATGTGCCCCCTGATAGCGCTGACAAAAAAATTGTGGCCCCCCCCCCCACCTATCAACTATAGTTTAAAATGGTGTTATGTATAAAGCTGTAAATATATCTATAAATAAGAAACAAATATATAAATTATAATAAACAAAAATAAGAAAATAAAGATATGGTCGCTCCTTCCCAGATTTCTGTCTATCGTGGTAGAGGGGGGGGGGGGGTTCTGGACTGTAACCCCCACAAAAAACGAGGGAATACTGTACAGCAAAATGCCTCTCACAGGTCAGTCTTGGTCCTATGACAGAAATCTGGTTTGGGGAGGTGACTTTCGATTGTTGGTGGAGATTGGTGGATACTTGTGGTGTTCTGTATTGGTCAACTTGAACATACCACACACTATAATAGCAGTGACAACACGCATGCAATTTTTGCCTTGTCATGGGTTGCGTCTCTTACATTTTAAAAATCAGTTAAAATGTTAAAAATTAGTATGTGTGTAACCATCTTAACCAGATTCCCAGGCCATCTCATCTGGCTCCTCTCATCAAGCTTCTCATCTTATCTCTAATAGAGACACCCTGAGGCTGAAACTAATTTCAGCTGCTTGTAATTGTGATCTCGTTCTTTCGGTCACACTGATCAGGTAGTGACTGATCAGTCACTGATCGCTACTGCTTATCGATCGGATCCCTTATCGATTCTCTTATATCCTCCCCCTTTGTTTGACCAAATTCAATCTTCGTGTTGCAATTAGCACCGGCATCTTTTTTCTTCTTCAAATTTTAGAGTGCTTCTGCCTTGACACCATGTTAGAAAAGTTCAGAACCAAAATACACTTCTTGTGTGTGATGACATTTGCGACGAGAGGAAAAATAAGGATAATCGTCAGGAAAACAAACTAATGCTATGAATCAAATTAATGGGAACCAGTTCTCAAAAAGAACCAGTTTTCAATTACCATCCCCACTCCTGGGGATAATTAATGAGACGTGGATAATTACCATCTCATCCTCCAGGCCTTGATTGATGAACTTCATTTCTCGGTTCTTCATGCTGTCAAGAGCTGCAAGGAAAACACAAGATAATTTGTTAGCTTTTGCTAAAGCACCACGGTAGAGCTCAATTCAGCTCATTGTTATTACTATTGACAATAATATACAGGGGTCCTCAGATTACAATGGTTCAGACCTACAACGTTTCATACTAACAACGTGGTGCGTGATGAGCTACTTTGCTTAACCAACAGTGTGCAAGCGAACCACAGGAGTCAAGGAAAGGAGTTTTTTCATTAAATCATTTAGAATGAGTTTGAAACAAGTGCTTTTAGGGCAGATGGACGGGATGGGCAAATGTGACGGGACGAGATTGCTTGATTGTGGATGCCCGGCAGAGGTGGGAAGTAACAAAGTATTACTTTGTTACATTACTTAAGTAGATTTTTCAGGTATCTGTACTTGAGTATTTCTTTTTGTGGTGACTTTTTACATTTACTCTTTTTTTTTTAAAAAATACAAATATAAGTACTTTCTACTCACACTTTAAAAATTACCTACTTTCTTTTAAAACCTAAAGTTAGCGACGTTGCGACAGAATAGCATAATGCTGAAAAACTGGAAACCGGAAGTAAGCAAGTTGAGTGCATCGATCATAGACATCGTACCTACTTTATGCCGCATGTTTATGGCAATGCTAAACTCATGGGGCCAGTGTCATCAAGTTTAATCAAACATTGCACTGTGCGTCAGTGCAATCAAACATTTATTAAACGGTAGGATACATGTGACCCCCTACGCTGACGACTACTCTGGAGCCAGGCCAGATAGCGGAGCTTCATTAGACTCTGCCGGGGCACAAACATGCTCCAAAGGTGCCGGGCCTCCACGTTGCATCTGCAGAAAGCCTTGACAGAACGTAAGAAACATGAGGAACCCCATCAGAACATGACGGGCCTAGAGGGAACTTACTGACATCCGTGGTAGATAACAGCCTGAAACATAGTCCACCTTGAGGCAAAATCACACCGTGCACTACAAGACAAGTCACTCGTTACAGAGATCATTTACGTGAATTACGGCAAAAAAACAACAAGGACCCTGTGTAAAAGCAAATGGTCTCTGTAACAAGTGACATTTGTATTTATGTTTACATCTTGTGATGTTGATTCTTGTCTAAGCTTTAAACCCCCCAAAGGAATTATGTCATTGAACTGTTGACACAAATGAACTAGTTACTTAGTAAATTATACACTGAAATTACCACCTTGTCTTTATTTCAAAGAAAACAGATGCGCCTTTATTTGTCTTATTTGCAAAAAACTTCCATATTTACAAGGAAAAGAAACGTGGAAAGAAGCGTTGATACTTTGATGTAGAACTATTCATTATAGACTAAGCCGTTGACACCCAACGACTATGACACGGCACCAGTGGTATGCGGTGAGAGATCATTAGATGTGTCACTGCAAGTTACCCAAGCTCACCGAATTGGTCTGAAAATTATTTATTCACACTGTTATTTCGTAGGCTTTTTTTTTTTACCGTAATTTACTGGTAAAACTATCGCCAAGCAGCAAAGGACGACATTCTCTAAACTTCTCCTGACGTGTTTACTGAAGTGATGCACTTTTCATGTGACCTCCACAATGAGCTTGCATATTGTGAACCCCACACGTATATATATATATTAGAAGCATATACAACAATGCTTTTCTGCAACAGTGCCATATTGTCTTGTTATTTACAATGAACTGCTTAAAAACTGTAGAGCCATGAATGTTACAACGCTTGCTAGGAATTATGGGCATGTATTACAGTATTTTTCATGAATCTTCTATCCCATGAGTTATAAGATTCAATATAATATACTGTATAATATCCACTGTTCAGTGTTGAGATGAGACATAATGGTATTCTTAAAATGTTGTCAACCTTTTTACAACTGTGATAAATAGCTCACCTGACGATTGTGAAACAATAAAAGGTAAAATTTAAATGAAGTACGTGGCAGTAGCGGCAATAACACTCGGCAATAACAATAACACTCGGCAATAAAAACTAGCACTCCTTGTACATTCTGGGAAAGGTTTGTCTCTACCATGCACATATTTAGGTGTTGTATCATAGCCCTAATTATGGGCGGACAGGTAGATGGCCGATTCTTGAAGCCGGCTCGCTGAGCATTTACAACAGCAAGAGTCCAGACATATTTGTTGGATTCATTTAGTCTAAAATTGGTGAATTAAAATGTATTCGTGACAGCTAAAATTGGGAGTATGACACAGCTCATAAACTCAACCTAATGACCCTTGGTGGGTGTACTTGAGAATATTCACCTTGGGGGCCATCCAAACAGGTAAGGGTGGGCATAGATCAGTTTGATGCGAGATCATTTTTTAGCTGAATATAAAATGTTTTTTTCCCCCAGGATTTTGCTGAGAAACAGTGTTAAAATACCAAAATTGCAAATTGCCTTTACTGTTGTTAATGTTCAGATATTATAAATATATTTTTTTACCTATCACCCTTTTAAAAATAAATGAAATAGTTGAACAAACATTTTTTTACTAGCTTCTGATTTCAAAACTAGTGAGTTGTCCATTAATTTGCTGTGCACATGTAATAATATGAGGTGATCATACATTTATATGGCCTTACAGTCATGATGGCCCACCAAGGGAAACCATAACTACGATATGGCCTGCAACAAAAAAGAGTTTGACACCCCAGTGCTAAATAGTTAAAAACTGTTTTAAAAAATTTGTTGGGAGTGGATCTTGGCAGCGCATGGAGGATCAGAATCAGAATCATCTTTATTTGCCAAGTGTGTCCAAAAAGCACACAAGGAATTTGTCTCCGGTAGTTGGAGCCGCTCTAGTACGACAAAAGACAGTCAATTGACAGAGAACACTTTGGAGACATAAAGACATTGACTAAAAAAAAAAGAAATGTTAAAAAAAATGTTGTTCCAACTGTGCAAAATGTTACAGTGGCTTACAATAATACAAACGTATATTATCATAAAATACTTTTTTTAGGAGTAAAACCGACTCGTTTTTGATGGACTTGGAGAGCTCTATTTTTAGGTGGTACTTGCTATAAACATTCATTTTTATTTTACGTATTGAGTACATTTTAGATTCTGCACTTTTAGAAAAGGAGTTGAATCAGTACAGTACCTTTACCACATGCTTTTTTAAAATGCAAATATTTGTGCTTGTACTTCAATACACTGTGAGTACTTTTGCCACCCAAGCTTATGACTCAACTTGAATATTAGTCATCAAATTGTGTCTGTCAACCAGAGGTGGATGGTAACACTCTACATTTACTCTGTTAAATTTGTAACTTTTTGGATGAATTGTACTTGTCACAGTAGTTTTAATGCAACATACTTTTTCTTGAGTATTTTGGCGAAGAAAACTACTTTTAATCTGTTACTTTGAGCTACGCTTCATTCGTTACTTTTATTTATATTATTGATTTTGATATCTATTTTTTCTTTATTATATTATTATTGTGCCGGCACGGTGGACGACTGGTTAGCACATCCGCCTCACAGTTCTGGGGACCGGGTTTCAATCCCCGGCCCCGTCTGTGTGGAGTTTGCATGTTCTCCCCGTGCCTGCATGGGTTTTCTCCGGGCACTCCGGTTTCCTCCCACATGCCAAAATCATGCGTGGTAGGTTTATTGGAGACGCTAAATTGCCCGTAGGTGTGATTGTGAGTACGAATGGATGTTTGTTTTGTGTGCCCTGCGATTGGCTGGCGACCAGTTCAGGTTGTAACCCGCCTTCCGCCCGAAGATAGCTGGGATAGGCTCCAGCACGCCCGCGACCCTGGTGAGCATAAGCGGTAAAAGGAAATGGATGGATGGATGGATTATTATTGTTTGAGTTAAAGTTATTTTGTTGGTCATTTTCTGAATTTACACATTTTCATTTTATATTTCTTGTCTATTTGACATTCATGGTCTGCTTTAAAAAAAAATCTGAAGTTACTCACAAGTCATTGAGGAGTTTTCACTGAATACCTTTTTTTAACTCTTGTCGTTGGAGGTCTAATTTTTACTTGAGTCATACTATTCTAAAGGAACAGAAGGCTACTCTTATTGAGTCCAGTTTCTGGCTACTCTAGTCACCTCTGCTGTTCATGACACTTATGAGTTAGTGACTTGTAAGGTGCTTCCATCTCGACACGTGGTCTGCAGAGTTCCAAGTGTGCAATTTCAATTGCGATTAAAAAAAAAAAAAAAAAAAAAAAAAAAACTATTTAATTAAATTTCAAGTGACACATATCCGATATGAGCGAACACGTGAAACGACCGGAACGTGTGTAAACGCTCAAAATTGTCCGTAAATGACTCCACAACACGCGGAAGTCAACCATAATGCATAAGTCATCCAAACATTAAACTTTACATACCGTTTATTTGGCCCGTGCTGACTCTACCCCCCCTCCTCCACGGAATCAAACCTCCACATTTCTCTGCTGGCTGCCGTTGCATATTTAATAAACGGGGACACACCTCTGAGGCTGGATTTGCAACGCATGCTGCGTGCTTCATGAGGCACGCATTTTGTTGCTCTCTCACGCTCTCAAGTGACGCAATCCGTGTCACGGCTGCGTGAAGAAGAAAAAATAAAAGGGAGGGGGGGAACCCGGAGGGGGGGAACCCTGCATCCATTCACATATCATCCAAAACGCTTCCGATTGTGAGATAAGAATCAGATAAACATCGGAATATCTGCAGGGTAAATGCACAGATTTTCAAAGACAACGGGAACTTGACGTAACTGACATACGCCGATTGCTGACGTAAATGCACTACTACTACTTCAACAAAACAAATAAACACAAAAAGTAAATACACATAGTGCTACTACTACAAAAACAAAACAAAAAAAGGGTAGTGAGGATAAGCAGTACAGAAAATGGATGGATGGACAACTACGACTATTTCAAAAAATTTAACTTAAACACACGAGTACTATCACTGCTGCTACTGCAACTTCTAATACTAGTGCTGAAACAAAATAAATAAACATTTTAAAAAGTAAATGCAAAAGAAAAGCTACTTCTACTGCTACTACACTAAAAAAAAGTTTTACATGATTAAAATGTGGTTAACTGATGTCATTTCCCCCTCTTTTCCTCGAAAATAATCAAATGTTAGTTCATCACAATTATGTGCAAACGATGTACTATGACTCAAACATAACTAATATACATAAAAAGTAAATACACAACTACTATTAAGATAGATAGATAGATAGATAGATAGATAGATAGATAGATAGATAGATAGATAGATAGATAGATAGATGGGTGGGTGGGTGGGTGGGTGGGTGGGTGGATGGATGGATGGATGGATGGATAGATAGATAGATAGATAGATAGATAGATAGATAGATAGATAGATAGATAGATAGATAGATAGATAGATGGGTGGGTGGGTGGGTGGGTGGGTGGATGGATGGATGGATGGATGGATAGATAGATAGATAGATAGATAGATAGATAGATAGATAGATAGATAGATAGATAGATAGATAGATGGGTGGGTGGGTGGGTGGGTGGGTGGATGGATGGATGGATGGATGGATGGATGGATGGATGGATGGATGGATGGATGGATGGATGGATGGATAGATAGATAGATAGATAGATAGATAGATAGATAGATAGATAGATAGATAGATAGATAGATAGATAGATAGATAGAGGTGGGTGGGTGGGCGGACGGACGGACGGACGGACGGACGGACAAATAGATAGATAGATAGATAGATAGATAGGGACGGACGGACGGACGGACGGACGGACGGACGGACGGACGGACGGACGGACAGACAGACAGACAGACAGACAGACAGACAGACAGACAGACAGACAGACAGACAGACAGACAGATAGATAGATAGATAGATAGATAGATAGATAGATAGATAGATAGATAGATAGATAGATAGATAGATAGATAGATAGATAGATAAATAGATAGATAGATAGATAGATAGAAAGAAAGAACCATTTCAAAGACAAAACAAGTGTTTTTCTACCAGAAATACATTTGTAAATTTTGGGGAAAGGAAGGAATTTCATGTAATATTCTTAATTTCTGAAAGAGGTGTTTAATGGGACACGCTATTCCAGTGGAGCAACCGAATGGCACAATTTTCATTTCAAGAAGTGGAGATACCTTTTAGTGACCATGAAGAAGAATTGCCTTTTAATTTATGGAGTGGAGCCTCCCTTTGCTGGCTACTATTAGCAATATAACAAAATAAAGGCAGTATTGAAAATTCATGTTTGAAAAAAATATATTTTTGCATCTTTGACTTCCTGCACATTTTAAAAACTAATTGAAGGGTTAAAAAATATAAATGACTGGCTATTTCATGCTCATCACAAGAACTGATGTCATAAAAAATGTAGTAAAAGAAGCAAGAAAAAACACATCTTTAAAACTACAGACTATGTCTACTCACATTTTCCGTGGAGTCTGTACAGACGGGACAGATGAAAAAAGCTGGAAGAGCAGGCTGTTGAGGATCTCAGACAAAACTGTGAAAGAGCACATCAGACTGGTTCTTAATTTGCAGCTTTGTCCACACATACTACAAACTCCCGAAGCACCCAAACAAACCAGTTGAAAATGTATTTGCAGTGCTGAAATACTGCTTATCAGGAAACCCGGGGTGTGTCATTTCACCTGAACCACATGAAATGAAACATGCAGTTGACTGGTTGATCATCAGGAATGTCGCGTAAAATGATCCAATTTAAATTTATTGGGCCTGGAAATTATTTATTTATTACCACTAGTGTATCTTTGTTCATCTATCTACTGAACAACTGCATAGCCGCTTGAAACCTCCGGTAGCTAAAAATACATTTCATCGGATTGCTGCAGGGCTATTCCTCGGCGCGACAACGAGGTGCTCTAAAGCGGCCAAGCCAGCTTCAAGACCTAGACCGCACACTGGCAGTCAAGTCGAACTTAGAAAAAATAAAATCCCCCTTCATGGGTCTTACTCCCTTCTCTGTGTGACATGCGTGCACTCATTGAAGACAATGCGGCATTCTTATTTGCCACTGCTTATTTCAGCAAGGCAGTGCAAGCTCAAGTTACAACAATGCAGCTAGGAAAGAGTACGAGTACTAGACTGGCTTGTCTCCCATTGAAAATGTGTGGTACATTACGAAGTGCAAAGTACGACGACTGAGACCCCAAAGTGTTGAGCAAATGAATTTGTACATCAAGCAAGAATGGGAAAGAAATCCACCTGCAAAGCTTCAACAATTAGTGTCCTCAGTTCCCAAACGCTTATTGAGTTATTGTTAAAAGGAAAGGTGATGTCACACAGGTAAACATGCCCGTCCAAGCATCTTTGGAACAGATTGCAGGCATCAAATTCAAAATGAATGAATATTTGAAAAATAAAATAATTATGTTTCTCAGTTTGAATATTAAATATCTTGTCTCTGTAGTGTATTCAATGGAATATACAGTACTGTAATATGCTGAGGTCACAAATGACAGACAGGCCTGTTGTCCTACTGTTTTTCTCCACAGTCCCACAGAGTTTTAAAGAGACTTCGCAGTCTTACACCTGGCAGTTCAGGGTTATCGCCCTGGTACATCATCAACTGGAGTCTGAACTCTCTTTGCCAGAAGTGCAGTGACTCGCCTGGTGTGCCTTATTCCATTCATAAGACATTAGATTTATTGCACATAACAGAAACGTCCCACCACAAGACACCAAGTTTTTTTTTTATTTTTTTATTACATACTATGTTTAAATGATTTCTGAGCTTCACATCAAAAGATGTTGTTTTACCTAAACACATAATCTTTTATTTGTCCACTTAAATCAAACACTGTTACTTGCTAAACTCAGCTGCAAAAAAAAATAATTAATATTGCCGACTTTAATGTTACTTGTTCAATGTAGCCTGGATATATTAATATTCTCAATGTGGGTGCACTGCAAAATTGTCTTTGAAAACAAAAAATACTTAATAATTTGGATGATTATGCCAAATCCAATGGGCCAGGTCTTTCTGTTAAATAAATGGAATATATGGAACTGGGGAGAATGCTTGGCAGGAGTGCCAGATGTCACAACATTGAGTCATCTTAATTTTTATTGTTATTCATTACCAAATCTATTTTCATATGGTTCCACATAATAATGAGTTGTTTCCATTTTTACAGATACATTGTTGGGATGTGTAGGGATGCTGCTAATGACAGTGGGGTAAGCATACATGAAAACCACACACATTTGTACACACAGTAATGCCCCCTCTATCGCTGGGGTTCAGTTCTAGGCTTCCCCCGCAATAAATGAAAATCTGTGACATGGAAATACCTTATTTAAATATACCCCAGCATGATTTTATTGGATTTATGGCACTTAAATTTTTTTAAGGTCTTTAAACATACTTTTAAAAAAAGTACAATTAGATTTAAACGCATTGAGAGAGGGGAAAAGCAATGGATAACACAAAAAAATATTGTACAAACAGTATAAAATAATAGAGTAACAACTGTAATAACACAATAAAATTTGTGATACGTGAACTGCGATCTCGCGGGGGCTTACTGTATTTTTGTTGTTGTTCATGGAATCGAAATTGACTGGTAACAAAGTACATCAGCTTTCTTTCTAAAGTTTTGGAAAACTGTATTATGTAAGTATATCTGTTCCATATGCATTTGAATTTGAATTCTTGAGTTTGAATTTCAAATTTAATTTCAACTCCGAAATTCTAATTAAAAAAAAATTCTAATTCAATGAATTCTAAAATTCTAATTCAATGAATTCTTGAGTTTGAATTTCTAATTTAATTTCAACTCCGAAATTCTAATTCAAATGCCCCAGGATATAAAGCAGATTCTCTCGTCCGCTTAAGTCTGTCATTGATGCACCCTCATGCCAGATACGCAACCTTGGTGGAGCAAGCCCAAAACATCACCGCGTATTGTAAGCCCCTTCCAGAAAGCTATCAAATGTATGTAGAGACAGATGCTACAAAAGGTCTTTTTATATTTAAAGTGCACTATATTTTTTTCATGAATTTCAATGACATTAACAAGTCTCAGGAAAACTCCATGCTCCATGATTTACAGCCAGCCGGAGAATTTAATGAGTTAGTTCAATGAGTCTATTTGGTGTTTGCACACTCATTCAGAGGTTACGTGTACTGGGTGTGTCAGAAGTGTGGACAGGAAAATATGCGTGGATCAAAAGTGCACAATCCCAAATAATATTAATGCGCAAACAGGAGAATATAGCTCAAAATGAGACACACAACTGATCCGGTTGTGTGTCATTTTCTTACATAAAGAGAAAGACCAGAGACCCTTTGGCACTATGTAAGTGGCTCTTATGCATTCAAATGAATTATCTTCATTTTAATGGACACATTTTATTTTATTTGTGGTAATTCTGGTGTTTTCCCTTTACTGTCCACAGAGAAGGCGGCGCTGCTCTTGTCACATCGTTCTGTGTGTTCAAATACATAGCCCTCATCAACATCATCTTGTTCTTGCGGCATGACTCTGCTCTACACGGTAACTATTCTGCCTCTTCTTTTCCTTTCGGCTTCTCCCGTGACAAGCATCCTCCTCTCGAACACCAACTGCCATCATGTCTTCCCTCACGACATCCTTCTCTTTGGTCTTCCTCTAGCTCTCTTGCCTGGCAGCTCCATCCTCACCAGCCTTCTACCAATATACTCACTATTTCTCCTCTGGACGTGTCCAAACCATCGAAGTCTGCTCTCTCTAACTTTGTCTCCAAAACATCGAACCTTGGCTGTCCCTCTGATGAGCTCATTTCTAATTTTATCCAACCTGGTCACTCCGAGAGCGAACCTCAACATCTTCATTTCTGCCACCTCCAGCTCTGCTTCCTGTTGTCTCTTCAGTGTCACTGTCTCTAATCCGTACATCATGGCTGGCCTCACCACTGTTTTATAAACTTTGCCCTTTATCCTAGCAGAGACTCTTCTGTCACATAACACACCTGAGACCTTCCTCCACCCGTTCCAACCTGCTTGGACCTGTTTCTTCACTTCCTGACCACACTCCCCATTGCTCTGGACGGTTGACCGCAAGTATTTAAAGTCCTCCACCCTTGCTATCTCTTCTCCCTGTAGCCTCACTCTTCCCCCACCACCCCTGTCATTCATGCACATATATTCTGTCTTACTTCGGCTAATCTTCATTCCTCTGCTTTCCAGTGCATGCCTCCATCTTTCTAACTGTTCATTCAGCTGCTCCCTGCTTTCACTGCAGATCACAATGTCATCTGCAAACATCATGTTCCACGGGGATTCCAGCCTAACCTCATCTGTCAGCCTATCCATCACCACTGCAAAAAGGAAGGGGCTCAGGGCTGATCCCTGGTCCCACCTCCACCTTAAATTCATCTGTCACACCTACAGCACACCTCACTGCTGCTCTGCTGCCCTCGTACATGTCCTGTATTATTCTAACATACTTCTCTGCCACGCCAGACTTCCGCATGCAGTGCCACAGTTCCTCTCTGGGTATTCTGTCATAGGCTTTCTCTAATCTACAAAGACACAGTGTAGCTCCTTCTGACCTCTGTACTTTTCCATCAACATCCTCAAGGCAAATAATGCATCTGTGGTACTCTTTCTAGTCATTAAACCATACTGTTGCTCTCAAATACTCACTTCTGTCCTGAGTCTAGCCTCCACTACTCTTTCCCATAACTTCATTGTGTGGCTCATCAACTTTATTCCTCTATAGTTCCCACAGCTCTTCACATCACCTTTGTTCTTCAAAATGGGCACCAGTACACTTTTCCTCCATTCCTCAGGCATCTTCTCACGCACTAGAATTCTATTGAACAAGCTGGTCAAAAACTCCACAGCCACCTCTCCTAGATGCTTTCATACCTCCACAGGAATGTCATCAGGACCAACTGCCTTTCCATTTTTCATCCTCTTTAATGCCTTTCTAACTTCCCACCTTACTAATTATTACCACTTCCTGGTCCACCACACTTGCCTCTTCTACTCTCCCTTCTCTCTCATTTTCCTTATTCATCAACTCCTCGAAGTATTCTTTCCATCTAGCTAGCACACTGCTGGCACCAGTCAACACATTTCCATCTCTATCCTTAATCACCCTAACCTGCTGCACGTCCTTCCCATCTCTATCCCTCTGTCTGGCCAGCCTGCATAGATCCTTTTCTACTTCTTTACTGTCCAACCTGCCATACATATCATCATATGCCTCTTGTTTGGCCTTTGCCACCTCTACCTTTGCCCTGTGTCGCATCCCAATGTATTCCTTTCGCCTCGCCCCGGTCCTCTCAGTTTCCCACTTCTTCTTAGCCAACCTTTTTCCTTATATGATTTCCTGTACTGTGTGGTTCCACCACCAAGTCTCCTTCTCTCCTTTCCTGCCAGAAGATACACCAAGTACTCTCCTGCCTGCCTCTCTGGTCACCTTGGCTGCAGTGGTCCAGTCTTCTGGAAGCTCCTCCCGTCCACCGAGAGCCTGTCTCACCTCTTCCCGAAAAGCTGCACAACACTCGTCCTGTCTCAGCTTCCACCACATGGTTCTCTTCTCTGCTTTTCTCTTCCTAATCTTCCTCCCCACCACCAGAGTCATCTTACACACCACCATCCTATGTTGTCTAGCCACACTCTCCCCTACCACTACTTTACAGTTGGTAACCTCCTTCAGATTACATCGTCTGCACAAGATTTAATCCACCTGCGTGCTTCTACCTCTGCTCTTGTAGGTCACCCTATGTTCATGCCTCTTCTGGAAAAAAGTGTTCACTACAGCCATTTGCATCCTTGTTGCAAAGTCTATCACCATCTGTCCCTCCAAGATCCTTTCCTGGATGCCGTACTTACCCATCACTTCTTCATCACCCCTATTACCTTCACCAACATATCCATTGCAATCTGCACCAATTACAACTCTCTCTCTGTCTGGGATGCTCAGAACTACTTCGTCTAGCGCCTTCCAGAATTTCTCTTTCAGCTCTAGGTCACATCCTACCTGTGGGGCATAGCCACTAATCACATTACACACAACACCTTCAATTTCAAGTTTCAGCCTCATCACTCGATCTGATACTCTTTTCACCTCCAAGACATTCTTAGCCAACTCTTCTTTTAAAATAACCCCGACTCCATTTATCTTCCCATCTACACCATGGTAAAATAATTTAAACTCTGCCCCTAAACGTCTAGCCTCACTGCCTTTCCACCTGGTCTCCTGGACATACAATATATCAACCTTTCTCCTAATCATCATGTCAACCAACTCCCGAGATTTTCCTGTCATAGTCCCAACATTCAAAGTCCACACATTCAGTTCTAGGCTCTGTGCTTTCCTCTTCTCGTTCTGCCGAAGAACCCGCTTTCCACCTCTTCTTCTTCTTTGACTTCGAACCACAGTAGCTGAATTTCCAACGGCGCCCCGCAGGTTGACGGCGCCGGTGGCAGACATTGTTAACCCGGGCCACGACCGATCCGGTATGGAATTCTTTGGATGAACGCTCATATTTGTTTGGCAAAGTTTTAAGTCAGATGCCCTTCCTGACACAACACTCTGCATTTATCCGGGCTTGGGACCGGCCTACAGTTTGCACTGACTTGTGCCCATGATAGGGCGGCATTGGTAACTATTCTGCCTCATTTGTACATATTCATGTCTCATGGTGGTGTATTCAACCCTTTTTTAGTACATAAAACAGGTTAATTGTACATAATGTAGTAATGCTCTATAATTAATACAATGTTCTCCCCCTCATGATTAATGGAAGCCAAAGCCATACATAACCAAGAAGAAACAGGGCAAAACCCTTTTTTTTTTTACATGATGCACATTCGTGTAAATTGTGCAAGCTTATTGTTTTCAATGGCATAAAAACACACATTCATTTATGCAGATTGTAGATGCCGTGTGTCTGTGAAACATGTCTGTTAGAATAAAAGTACATTGTTATCCCATATTTACTCTTATAGTATTTTCAAAGCATGCATTTAGCAGTATGTTGATTGTATCATAAAAGTTGATGTTGTCTGTGAAGAGGACTGGGCCCTCATCACAAAGATAGCGGCTGGAACATTTTGCGGTCAGAAGTCAAAGGTTGAAGCAATCAACCCTGAGGAAGAACACATCTCCACAAAGAGTCCTATATGTGATCGTTTACGATGCTACTATGTGCTCCCCCAACTTTATAGCAGCAACAGCTTTGTAACTAGGAACTGTCCAAAAGGAAATAAAAAGAGAGGGGACGGACAGAGAGAACTCAGAGCGGTATAGAGACTGTAACTAAACACACTCTCGTCCGTTTCTCCTTGCAAGTCTGAAAACTGAACTACCTCGGTGTCTGTCTTGTTTTTTTTAGGTGTCTTGAACCTGACAATGTCCTCTTCAGGTTCTCACCAACTTTGTACTCTAACCAGTTCATATTGACATTGGCATCGCTTTCTTTGTTGTATTTTCAAGGAACACGTTTTCCATAATGTCATTAAAAATGTGTGCATTTCTCTCGCTCAGGCTCCTGGTTAGCATGATTACAATACTCTACATAATTTTTCAACTGGTGTGCCTAGTGAGCCTTAACCCTGCATGGAAGAAGCTGGTGCAGCAAACTCCTGAAACCAGCCTGATCTCCTGCTCGGTGCTCTTCTCAGTTACAGCTCAGATCCTCTAGAGCCTACTCTTCCAGCTTGTGGCTTTCTTCTTTGTGCAACGAAAGAGTTGGTATGAGCCGCCCAAATCGATGTGAGTAACGCCTCCTAAAGTTTTCAACTAAATCAATGAATCAGTAAAACTATAAACACAACTTGTGTTTGAAACAGAAACATTTAAGATGACAGTATTGCCTAAGGTAGTTTCACTACTGATCAGTGGAGTGGAAGGAATCCTGTGGTATTATTTTGGTGAAAATATACTGTATGTACACAAACATAAAAAATAAAATTAAAAAAACAAGCCATAGTTTGTTTTTCAAAATATATTTGTTCGCACAAGACATTTCCTTACATTAAAATTGGTCAGAACATCCAGTTAACCAGTGGCAATGTTAGAATACGAACAAATTGGGCAGCTTGTTTGTTCATTATCTTTTTATTATATAGAGTATGTTTTTTTTAGATTTACCAGTAATATGGCTTGTTCAAGAGAAACACTGTCGAGTCATATTGAGTTGTACAGAATTTCTTTTACTTGAGTAAGACTTGTGACCCATGTAGTCTACCTAACAACAAGTGGGCATCAAAACAAATTCACGTGCCAAGAAAAATTTATATTTCGTATGTTTCTGTAAATCTGCAGCTATTTTTTTAGACATTTGTATTTTCATTCGGGAACTTTTATAAAGAATGATGTTCCCATTAGACGTGAACATTTGTGCGTGTGTGTGTGTGTGGGGTTTAAAAAAACTATAACTACTTATACACACAGTAATTATGACAGTTACAGTACAACGTTTTTAAAACATTACAACATTGTTACAGGTTATTCAAACAAAAAGGTATTCAAATAAAGACAAAAAAAAAAAAAAAAAAAAGACTTGGAAGACCATATAGGTGATTTGAGCGTCAAATATCCACACGACTGATTTTCCATTCCTGTTATTTACTCCACTTCCTTTTCCGCTTTAACATCACATTGCGTCCTGTCAGCTCCACATTCTTGTCCTGAAAGAAGAGTCCACCAGATATGGTCAACCAACTACAAATATGGTAGTTATGACAAACCACAAAGCACAATGTGTTAATGCACAGAGCATATCTGCACTGTGCTCTTGCAGTCATTTTTACAGGACGGCCATACCTTAGAATAGAAGCAACAACAGTGGTGAACTTTCTCCATTTATAGACAATTTGTCTAACCATGGACTGATGAACATTAAGACTTCTAGAGATACTTTTGTAACCTTTTCCAGCTTCATACAAGTCTACAATTCTTAATCATAGGTCTTGTGAGAGCTCTTTGAGCAAGGCATGGTACAAATCAGGCAATGCTTCTTGACAAGGGACAATTCTAAACTGGTGTGTGTTTTCTTGTGGCCAGAGCAGCTTTAAGCCACTTCTCCAATCTTGTCTCATTGATGAGACTCCAGGTTATCTTAGACCTGCCTCTGATTAGATCTTGTAGAATCCATAGCCTCGATGTTCTCTTACTTTTCCCCCTTCCTGTCCTGTGAATGTTTACGTTAATTTAAATTAAAAAAAAAAAGATATGAAAACACAGAATTATTTGTGCGGTATGTTTCAGGAAACTGCTTATTCTTGTGATTTAGATGAAGATAGACCAGATTTTATAACCAATTTATGCATACATTTAAGACATCCCAAAGTGTTCACATACTTTTTCCTCCACTGCAATTGTATTTTTTGCAGCGTGTACGGTGTGTTCTCCTGCATGAGAATTTAAGGTTCTCACAGTTCTTTTTATACTTTGGCAGGTAATGGTCATTTATGCTTTATTGGCCATCCACCAACCACTGTGCGAAGTTACTGAATACTGCCAGGAACTGTAACACGCTGTAGTATACACCAGTCTAGAGCATCGCATACATGCTCAATGGGTGACACATCCGGTGAGTATGCTGACCATGCAAGAACTGGGATGTTTTCAGCTTTTGTGTACAATCAACAATACAAAAATGTGTACAGATCCCTTGAACACGGGGCTGTGCATTATCATACTGTAACATGAGATGATAGTCGAGGATGAAGGGCACAACTGATCAACTCGAAGGAGCTGTGTTGCACTGCATGAGGCAAATGGCAGTCACAAGAGATAGTGGCTGGCTGTCAAACACTTTTGAAAATTATATCAGTGATAATTAGATGGAACCGTTTTTTAATATAAACGAAAACAATCCCAGTCACTGTGCTGAAGAGAAGACGGACCTCCATTTTGATAAATGACGTGACGTTCACGACGACGTACACGTCTCACGGCTGTTCCGATTCAATGTCGTGCACATCCTTTATGCACCCGATCGGAGAATAGACCAAATCACATGTAAATAGTTGACCAGAGATCTTCAATCGGAATAACAAAAAAGTCTCCATGTAAGCCTGGCTACTGTGTGGTTGGTCTGCTGAAAACAAGCCCTTCACCTGTCAATCAAATATATGTTAATGTTCGTTATAGCCAACTACTGGATGAATAACGCGTGCCACTGAGGTTATGATTAATAAACAGTTCACGTTCCCGTGTTCGTGTTAATTGGGGGCTAACAGAGTCCACAACTCGGAGAGCCACTGACATTTTAAATGACTTTGCCGTGGTGGAGCAAGCTGTTTAGCTCCTTAGCTCGCAGGCCAGCTTGTTAGCTCGCGAGCTAGCTCACTGCTGGCCGAGGGAACACAACCGTTAACTTTCTCTTAAGTGTCTGTTGTGTGAACGCTGTACTTGGAGCTGTACTTACTAGCGGATCAACTCGTCGCCGATGTTACGTGTGTTTCGCGGTTCCACAAGTACTGTTTCTTGACAATAATGTGACTCAAGTAAAAATAAAAAGTAGTCCTCCAAAAAAGTAAGAGTTAAATGTACACAGTGAAATAATTACTCAAGTACTGAGTAAATAGTATCTTCAGATTTTTTATAACCATAGCAGGAAAGTCAATACAATAAAAATAACAAAATAAAATGACTCTTTTTGGGGGGAAACAATATGTATAAACCACTTAAAAACACAAACAAATACATTTCAATGTGTTCCTGTACAGTAAATGAGTATTTTTGACTACAAAAAAGTGTACAGTCTGTACCTGCTCTGTTTGCTCCCAATCTGCTGGCACCCAGCCCACCTGGATGACCTCTTTTCACTTTGGATCGTGCATAATACACGCTGACTTTGCTTCCATTGATCTCGCTGTCCTCCATGGCCTCTTTGGCAGCTGCACACATTTCTTCACTCTCATACTCCACAAAACCGAACCTAATGAAAATCAACACACACTTAAATGTGTAGCACAGACCAAAGGTGACCAAATGTGTCTAGTATAGCAGAGATTTCTTTCGATTTTTTTCCCATGTTATTGTTAACATGGAACATACACTAAGCTAGTAGGGGCAAACTGTCGGCGCATTCCATGTCGCTAAGATAGTGGGGCAGTGTCATCGCATACCATGTTTGTGGACTGCAGGTCGTAAACCAAAATAAGAATGCCTGCACATTGTGCTGCGGACAGTCTCACTATATGTATTTTATTATTGGGTTGAAAAATGTTGATTTACTTTTTTACTTAAGTACTTTTATGTGCGTACTTTTGTACTTTTACTCAAGTAACGGAATGGCTTCAGTACTTTTACCAGAGATTTTGTATTGCACAAGTATTAATACTTTTACTTAATTACTGAATACTAGTACTCTTGACATTTCTGGCACAGACTAAGACATGTCACATCCATTTTTTTTTGTAAGAGATACACAATGCAACTTACCCTTTTGACTCTCCTGTCTCTTTATCTGTGGCAACTCTTGCACAGAGACACCCCTCAAAAGCACCTTGAAGAATCTCTGCAGTTGTCTTCTCCCCAAGTCCCCATACAATCAGTGTTTTTGACTCCACTAAGAAAAGAAAGAAACAGAGCTGCAATGTTCCTGCTCTCAGTCAAAGCAGGCAAGAGTCTTGGGATGCATTTACAACGTGGGTCCAAGTGCACAATTCTGATTTAGTGCTTTCAAATTATCCTGATCCAATATGACTGCATTTACATTTACATAACATAAAAACAAGAAAACCAGTCAGTATCTGGTGTGACCAACATTTTCCTCACATAAAACTGCAAATTTTAGTCTTCTATTGTGGGCAGCCTAAGGCACATCTATGCGATAAGCATGCCGTCTGCATCTTAATATGCCACGCCTGTAAAGTGGATGGATTCTCAGCAAAGGAGAAGTGCTCATTAACACCGATTTGGACAGATTTGTTAAGTATATTTGAGAGAAATGGGCTTTTTGCATCCATAGAAAAAGTCCAAAGATCTTTAAGGGCAGCTCATGAAAAAAGTGTTACATTTATATTTTTGTTTGGTGTATTAAATTCACATACTATTTAGTTGGCCTGGACTGAGTCTTTCTCCCAATTATTTAAATACAGCATTACGGCAGTACTTCACTGGTTGCTTCTGGCTACTTTTTCCTGATTTCACTCATTCACTGCCAGTCCTCCATGTTTCACTGCCAGTCCTCCATGTTAACATGGATATTTGAATTCAACGGCCGTCAATGGCAGTGAACATATGCCTTCAATGTTTACTTTTTTTGTTTTGGTAGATGTGTATATAATACAATAAACTTTCATATAAATACATACCTCTTCCAGTCTCTGGCCTTTCTCTCATTTCACAGAATTCGACTCTCATCCGCCTCTTTCGGACGTTCACATTTTTGGTGGCATTTAGGGCTTGTTGAGCATCTGCCACAGTGGCAAACTCCACAAAAGCATATCTGTAGGTCATTGGACATCAGATGTTGACATTCATTTGCATAAAAGAAAAAAGAGAGGAGAGAGAAAATAGTGTACACTTACCCTTTAGCTTTGCCATCCTTGTTTGGTATAGCAATAGTGACAGCGTTCTTAAATACTTTTTTAATGTCATCTTCCTTGACTTTGAAAGGAAGGTTGCTTACAAAGAGTGTGGTGTTTGGACAAACTTCAAATAAAAAAACGGGGAAAGCAACATTTTATGGGTTATAAACATATACTACACACAAAAAGTAAGGTGATATTTCTGTGACTCTTCCAGTCTCTCAGTAAGTCTGTTGCAACCTGCTGATGAAACTGTAAGACTTTCCTTGGAAAAGAGCCTGTCTTTAGAGAGTCACAGAGTGTCATCAGCATGTTGCAACAGCGACAGAGAGCGACTGAAAGAGTCAGTAGCTTGTCGTTGTAAACAAGACCTTTTAGGTGCTGCACAGAAATTACCTTCATTGGTTGTTTTTTTGTCGGCATTTTTGAAGCTGCTGCCCACTCCGACAGAGTCAATAATGAGAAGCCTGTCTTGGATCTTGGCTCCTTGTTTGAATTCCCTCATTTTACTAGCAACTCTTTCATTTTTAAACTCCAAAAAGGCAATACTGTTGATAAAGACAAATTTAACTTAGTGTTGAGAACATAGAGCTCGATACTATTATTTCGATAATACAAGTTTCACATTAGTAAGAATGATTATTGACGAAAACCCACCCTCTGTCTGGGTTCTCAGCCTCACCAGGAAACCTGATTTTAATTGCTTTAGGAAAAATCTCCCGGATGTCTCTCCTTGTTGCGTTATATGGGACATTCTTCAAAAACAAGCATCTTGCATCTTTACCTGACAATAAAAATGGTCAAATGAAGGTTTCTGGACTTTGTTTCAGAGACTGCTTTTCATTAAGACAAGAAAAAGCAAACATTCATATTGTTGTTTTTTAAATTAAACAATAGAACCAAACATCTCAAGGTTTGTACACAGAAGCACAACAGTCAGAAGCACTGACTACCTTTCTTGTCCAGCTTTGGAGCCTTCACCTTCGTTTTCACATAATCCACCGTTTTGACCTTTGGTTTAGCGATAGTCACTGGCTGACCAAGAATCATCTCTCCATCCAGCGACAAGGCTTTAGTCACATCGAACTCAGAGGCCAAATCAATAAATGCGTGTTTTCTTTAAAAAAAATAAAAATAATAATAATAATACATAAATAAAAAATAAAACAATACTGTAAAAACCACCTAATAATTAAATCATCTACTGTAAGTAAAGAGCTACTCACCTGGATGGAGCTAATCTGATGTCTTGTACAAGAAGACTTTGTGTCATGAAGTAGTTTTCTAATGAACTATTGACTTCTTCAAATGTTTTGGAGTCGTTTAAGTTGCCAACAAACACACAATAGCCTATAAAAACAGACAACACGTTTCAAAGGAACTTTCCAAACAGAAAATGTCATTGTGTCTCTAATATGAGTCCATACCATCATTGATGAGTTTAGTTTTCTTGGACGGTGAGGTTTCTCCCGTAGATTCCGCTTTGTGCTTGCCTTTTACTGAAACAGATCAAAGTGACATTTGTACATAAATCATTAAGATAGACAGTGTTTTCGTGTATCCTGTAAATCCACACAGGTTGGTTAAAAGCCACCAGTAAATAATACTTTGTAATGACTATATTTGTCAACAAAGGCATGTTAACCAAAAATTTACTTAAAAAGAAAAAGTACAGTACAGTAAATGTACAATTACATTTTTACAAACTTCCCTTTTTAATGGAATTTTGGATAATAGTACTTTTCACTTTGTCCTTCAAAACAAGATTAGAAACCTAGGTTGCACAAGCAAACTCAAGCAATGGACATTGTTTGGCTAGAAGCACAGGCTCAATGAACACCGGTGTTGCCACAGTTACCTTGAAAAAGTAACAGTTACTTTACTGATTACTTGAGCTTAAACGTAACTTAGTTACTTTACTGATTGCTTGAGTTCAAAAGTAACTAAGTTAGAAAAAGGTAACGTTTTCATTACTTTCAGCAGCTGCCATGTGGCAGGAATATCACTTGATCCACGGTACAAAAAAAAAGCATTAGCTTAACTGTACCAATTACTTGGTAATGTATGCTACACAAGTTACAGAATGATGTCATCAATATGAACCAATAACTTAAATATTAGTGTAGTTGACGCCCCATTTAATCATCACTTAGTGCAGACTTGACAAGACAACACAATACAGTAAGTACATAAATGTCAACAAGCACACCATTCTCAGTAAACTTTTCTAATCTTAACTGATAGATAGAGAGATGGATGCCAATGGTGGTCCATGAAGGCAATTGTGTTTGTGCGTGCGTTTGTGCATGCGTGCGTGTACATAAACGTGAAAGTGAGTGGCGGTTTGATATTGGGGGCATACGGGAATACAAACACAAACACACACACACACACACACACACACACACACACACACACACACACACACACACCATTGCTCCCACCATTGTAATTTGGATGCAAAGAGCGAGAAAAGGGGACAAGCTTACGCAATTGTCTAACTAGCAAAGCTGTGGGTGATTGCCGGGGGCGGGGGAGAAGCATTTACTTACGTGACGTCAAACCAGCTCACAGTCCAGACTACAATGAAGTTGAAACTTCTCACTTTTCATTGTGAATATTATTTAAGTATTGTAAGTCCTTCAGTGAGACACTCCTTAACCTCCATGACCGATTTATGATGTAACACGTTCTTAATTTAAGATATTATCTATGTGTTTCACATTAGTGACCACATATTCTGTCCTAACACTTCCTCTGAAGAAATAATCCATCTGTTCTTATGAGACTTACAGTTATTGAGCAGGGTAGCTTGTTTACTCACTTGTGACGTTAGTGTCTTCATCGTCATTCTTCAGAACCTTACTTGGTGTCTTTTTAGATCTTGTGCCCTGCGTTAGACACACCAACAAATGTTATCACTACAGTATAGGTATGTTAGGACAGTAATTCAGAAAAGTATCTAATTGAAATTAATTGGTCCGAAAAGTATATATTTACTACAAACATGGCATCTCTTTGTTGTTGATTTATTCATGCTAGCAAGGTAGTATAGTGACAGGTAGGGGGAAAAAATAACTCTAAACTCTTCATTTTTGATTGATGGTGTACTTGGGATTTTTCTAATGTAAAATATCATGTACCATGGCTCAATAAAGTTTGGGAAATACATCACAAAACCTAATGTTAAACAAAACAGGACTGAAAGACAATGCTCTGTCTACAACAAACGAAATTTACTGTAAAGACGACACAAAGACGGGTTGGACCTCCTCGAAAAATTCTAAATGATTGTTAGTGCCGAATTTTAAATGTAGTGTAGTGCTTTTAGTTGAGCAAGAACAGAACAGAATGAAACAGTGTCGCTGTACAAGTAAAGCAAACACGTAATCGCTGACTTATTTGTTATCTAAGTAAAGGTGCATTTTGACTTGGCAAAATCATTGTTGGTGAAAAAGTAAGTAATATATTTACCTTCACCATTTTTATACAGCAAGTCGGTGACACACGTGCGCGCTAGCTAATGTTTCATACTACGCATGCCCATGACGCATACGGGTGCCCAAAAGGCCAGAAGGGGATCGCGCATAGATAAAATTTAGGTAGCTCCAATACGCCCCTTTGATCTGCATGTCTACAGGAAAGCGAAACTAGTGGGGGCGAAGTGTCGTCACATGCCACATATGTGCACGGCACAAAACAAAATAAAAATAAAATAAAAATATGACACGGATGCCTGCACATTGTGCTGCATAACGCCACAAAATAAAAACAAGGGAACTGGGAATATCCTTTCACAGCAATAAAAATATTCGGTATCGTAATCGCCCATCCTGTGGCGTTGACAAAAAAAAGTAAACCTCATGAAAATTGACTGTAAAATAACCAATTTAGGACTTGTTTTCGATGAACATGCATTGCCTTTGATGGAACTATTGCCCCTACAACATGGCTGCTACGTAGGCACGTCGCTGGGCTCGGCTTCTACGGAGCGCTGGCGAATCTAGTCTTATCTTTATAGTTGAGTTGAGTTTGTTTGTGGGATATGTGAGTCAAGACATCATTTTCGGCTTGTTTGTTGTTGTAATAACGCCACCACTCCCAGCTGTAACTATATCAATTTAGATTTCCTAGTACTTTATTTTTACGAGTTTAGCAAGTTAACGTAAAATTTGAACCTATTAATGGTTCCACGTTTAGATACAGACTTGAAGATTTGGACCCAGTCACATGAACGAGGCTCGTTATAGTACAACTTGGTATCTATTCCTATCTAGTTACCAAAATGTCGCTTTGTATCGTTTGCGACGATGTGTGGACGTTTGGAAATGGAAGCTTGTGACCGAAGTCCGAAGGTTGAGTCACAGCTTCAGCGACACAACACACATATAAATACGATGGATTCTTGCTGTAAACGACACTGATGTCCTGCAATGGGGACCCCGAGGAATGGTATGAACAAGGAGAGATTTATTTTGTCTGTGGACGTGGGCACGACTTTGATCAGATGTCACGTGTATGACAAGAAGGCAGAAATCCGTGGCTCGTCCTGTACAGAGGTACAGTGTCCACTTTCCTCCAGCTACTGTCACGCAACGTGTCATGCACTCTTGTTAATGTTGTATTCTGTATTTAGGTGGTCCCGTTGTATCCAGAGGAAGGCCATGTGGAACTTGACCCAGACACATTGTGGAAAAGCTTAATCTCTGTGGTGAAGGGGGCTGTAAAAGGTACTGCTCGTTTCCTACATCCCTATTAAAACCATCACCAAGAAACTGGAAATTGTCATGGACCAGTGGTAGGAAAGAACATTTTAGTTAAGAGTTATCCGTACTTAAATTAAAAAAAATATTCTGAGGACTTTCTACTTTAGCTCCCTACATTTGAAAACAAACATTTGTACTTTCTAGTCCCTACTTTTTTAATCGACCACTAATTAATTAATTGACTAACTAATTAATTGACAAGTGTTTTGATCATTGAATAATCGTTTAGAGAGCTTGTTTAACTTAAAATTATTGTTTGAGTATGTTTGTTTGTACAGTACATTCACCCAAATGCCACAAATCCCACTGAACAATGCCTCACTGTGCAATACTGAACCCAGTTGCAAAAGCAACTCGAGACTTTCCATCCATCCATCCACGGGGGTGCCGGAGCCTATCCCAGCCATCTTCGGGCAGGAGGCGGGGTACACCCCGAACTGGTCGCCAGCCAATCGCAGGGCACACATAAACAAACAACCATTCGCGCACACATTCACACCTACGGGCAATTACAAGTCTTTAATCAACCTACCACGCATGTTTTTGGAATGTGGGAGGAAACCGGAGTGCCCGGAGAAAACACACGCAGGCACGGGGAGAACATACAAACTCCACCCAGGCGGGGCCGGGATTTGAACCCCGTTCCTCAGAACTGTGAGGTAGATGTGCTAACCAGTCGTCCACCGTGCTGCCAACTCGAGACTTTATGAAAGAAAAATAGATTGGATAGTCTTTAAAGGGAAAGTCAGTCACCAGATCTCAACCCAGTAGAGCGGGCCTTTCACTTGCAGAATACAAAAGCAATAAACAAGCAGCAACTGAAAGTAAAAGTAGCATCTCCAGGAAGGAAACTGAAAATTTGCTCATATTCATGGGGTCGAGACTTGAGACAGTCCTTGACTCTCCAAGGATTTATATCTATGTATTGGTAATATAAATAGCTCTAATCTGCATAAAATGGTTGTAAGATGAATGTCAACAACTTATTTAAAATCCATTGTGGTTGAGTGTTTTTAAAAAAAAACATTAAAAAAAAAACATAAGAGCTCTGTCATTTCCCCAATACTTCTGCAGCTAACTGAAAATAAGTTAAAGTTGAAAAGATCAAATCAAATAAAAAAATAGCCTACACTGAAATTGTGAATTGAATGTTCAGCACAATCATACTCAGGTCCTGTGTTGCACAATTTAGATGCCGGAGTCCAAATGCATCAAATGGAGGCTCTGGGCATCTCTACTCAGCGAGCTACCTTCACAACATGGGACAGGTGATTCTGTATGACCTGAGAATCTTTACAGTACTCACAGTGTCACTTTATTTACTTGTGTACTCTTTTTCACATCCTTACTTTCCCTTTCGCAGGAGAACTGGTGTTCCTTTCCATAATTTCATCAGCTGGCAAGACCAGAGAGCAGCAGACCTGGTAACGTCATGGAACAGATCATGCACCTTGAAAGTGAGTCTCATTCTGCTTTGCTGATTTGTATCTGCAATTTCTTTTTTTATTAATAAGTGACTCAAAAGAGTCTTAACGCCATTGGCATTAAATCTTTCTCCATTAAATACATTTAAAAAACATACAAGTAAGGTGCATTATTTTCAGTTATCATTGGCTAATTTAGTATTTTCATTAGATATAGGAACACGTTTTTTTGATAGCCTGTCCAATATTTTTTTCTCTTCACAATAAAAGCACGATGCAAGTTAATAGGAGGGATATCAAAACAGTATTGTATATCCTGTAAGTGACAAAAAAAAAAGAAATTGCACTCTTTTTTTTTTTTTTTTTTTTTTAACTTAAGAACATTTCTAGGTCTGTAATTTTCTTAAGGAGTTGAAACAGTACTTCTACGAGTCTTTTTTTTTTGTTTTTTTTTTTTAACACAAATATCTGTACTTCTATTTTAGTGTGAGTACATTTGCCAACTCTGCCTTTAGGCAATCCATGGCGTGATGAAAGTTCTGCACTTCGTGACCAGGCAGAAGCGGTCACTTGCAGCGAGTCTGATTGTGTTCTCGACTCAACATGTCACCTTCCGCCTTGTTTGGGCCCTCAAACACTACAAACAGGTGAGTGTACCTGTATGTGAGTGTTAAAACAATAATGCACTGCGTAGTAAACATAATGCCTCGTGTGCGCTGTTCTAAAATCTGTAGTTAAACTAACATGGACAAGTTACATTTTCTTATTAGCACTTTCACAAATAATTAAATATACAATTACCAACGGTATTTAGCTACATGAGGTGGTTACATTTTAGAAAAGCATGAAGTGTGATCAACCCAAACCCATTTAAAGACAAGTTTTTACACAGCTCTTGTACAACCCCAATTCCAATGAAGTTGGGACGTTGTGTTAAACATAAATAAAAGCAGAATACAATGATTTGCAAATCATGTTCAACCTATATTTAATTGAATACGCTACAACAACAAGATATTTAATGTTCAAACAGATTAACTTTATTGTTTTTAGCAAATAATCATGTACTTAGAATTTTATGGCTGCAACATGTTCCAAAAAAGCTGGGACAGGGTCATGTTTACCACTGTGTTACATCACCTTTTCTTTTAACAACATTCAATAAACCTTTGGGAACTGAGGACACTTATTGTTGAAGCTTTGTCGGTGGAATTATTTCCCATTCTTGCTTGATGTACCGCTTCAGCTGTTTAACAGTCCGGGGTCTCCGTTGTCGTATTTTATGCTTCATAATGCGCCAAACATTTTCAATGGGAGACAGGTCTGGACTGCAGGCAGGCCAGTCGAGAACCCCCACTCTTTTACTACGAAGCTTTTACTACGTGCTGAATGTGGTTTGGCATTGTCTTGCTGAAATAAGCAGGCGCGTCCATGAAAAAGACGTTGCTTGGATGGCAGCATATGTTTCCCCAAAACCTGTGTGTACCTTTAGGCATTAATGGTGCCTTCACAGATGTGTAAGTTACCCATGCCATTGGCACTAACACAGCCCCATACCATCACAGATGCTGGCTTTTGAACTTTGTGTCCATAACAGTCCGGATGGTTCTTTTCCTCTTTGGCCCAGAGGACACGACATCCACAATTTCCAAAAGCAATTTGAAATGTGGACTCGTCGGACAACAGAACACTTTACCACTTTGCATCAGTCCATCTTACATGAGCTCGGGCCATGAGAAGCCGGCAGCGTTTCTGGGTGTTGTTGATAAATGGCTTTTGCTTTGCATAGTAGAGTTTCAAGTTGCACTTACGGATGTAGCGCCGAACTGTATTTGCTGACATTGGTTTTCTGAAGTTTTTCTGAGCCCATGCGGTGATATCCTTTACACATCAATGTGTTTTTGATGCAGTGCCGCCTGAGGGATCGAAGGTCACGGGCATTCAATGTTGGTTTTCGGCCTTGCCGCTTACATGCAGTGATTTCTCCAGATTCTCTGAACCTTTTGATGATATTATGGACTGTAGATGATGAAATCCCTAAATTCCTTGCAATTGTACGTTGAGGAACATTGTCCTGAAACTGTTTGACTATTTTCTCACGCACTTGTTCACAAAAAGGTGAACCTCGCCCCATCTTTGCTAGTGAATGACTGAGCAATTCAGGGAAGCTCCTTTTATACCCAATCATGGCACCCACCTGTTCCCAATTAGCCTGTTCACCTGTGGGATGTTCCAAACAGGTGTTTGATCAGCATTCCTCAACTTTCTCAGTCTGTTTTGCCACCTGTCCCAGCTTTTTGGGGACGTGTTGCAGCCATAAATTTCCAAGTTAATGATTATTTGCTAAAAACAATAACGTTTATCAGTTTGAACATTAAATATCTTGTCGTTTTAGTGTATTCAATTAAATATAGGTTGAACGTGATTTGCAAATCATTGTATTCTGTTTTTATTTATGTTTAACACAACATCCCAATTTTATTGGAATTGGGGTGGTATTTCCCTCACAAGATTGAAGAATTGATAGCGAGACATAATGTTTTGGCTGGTAAATGTATACACTGTATGCCATCTTGCTCCATTACAGCTTTGTAAATCATAACACACAAACCAAGCATACTATTTTGTGTTGGTATAAAGCAGAGATTAGTTGCACAGTGTCACATTCAATATTGAAACAAGATTCATAATCACATTTCCTAAAATTGTTGCCAACAAACTATTTGTCAAGCAACACTTCAGTAGACTGTGCTATAGTCTACTGTGATGTGTCAATACAAAATTCTATTCCTCCATTTAAGGTTCATAATATAACCCCCAGTTGAATGTCGATTCAAACAGCAATGCACATAAAATGTAATTTCCCCTAAACATATTCACTGTTGCTGTTTCTTTCCTCTTAGGTTGCTCAAGCAGTGGCAGATGGAAACTGCTGCTTTGGAACAATTGACACCTGGCTCTTGTTCAAACTCACAAAAGGTAGCTCTGCTATTTTCACATCATTCTCCCATGAGACCCACCCCTCTGCAAATTTCCCCCAAATTCAGTGCAATGATTTGCATGATATAGTTCAGCTGGAATTCAACATCTAATTACTAAATTCTTTACAAATGTGTCAAATGATCACATCATGAAAAAAAAGAACAATCATCTCTCTGTGTCACCTGATCTCCACCAGGTCTGATTCATGCCACAGACTACTCAAATGCAAGTTCAACCGGGATTTTTGACTCCTATCAGGTCTCGTGTAAACTGTAATTTTGTTAATTTTCACTTTGGATGAATTTGTTTTGTATCCTTGTGATGGTTTTCTATTCACAGATGTGTTGGAGTCAGTTACTGTGCTCTCTGGTCTCCCTGCCACTCTCTATTTTCCCCAAAGTAGAAAATACAGGGTGAGTAAATAAATTTTAGAGTCAGTTGGCACAACATTAGGTACACCTGCACATCTAATGAGATCCAACCATCCGTCAGTTCTGTACCGCTTTTCCTGTTCTGGGTCAGGCCGAAGCTGGAGTCTTTCCCAGTTGAATCTGGGGGGCAAGAGAGACAAAGTCAATAAAAGAGAACATAGAGACAGACAATCATTCCTATTCACATTTGCAGCTCCAGTGACTGAGCAGGAATTGATCCCACGTTGGCTACACTAAAGTCAGTCGTGTACCGCTACAGCACCCGTGACTACTAATGAGATCCGACACAAAAATTCTGTCCTTACAAAGATAATGGTGCTCAGTTTTTATTGATATTAGTTTCATCCCATTTACCCCCATGACAGTTAACATATTGGAGGAAGCTAATACTTTACTGACAGTGTCAATACAAATAGCTTTATTACATTTGTTAGATCAGCTGTTTTTTCATACAGCTCTTCTATTGGATCTCATTAGATTGTGTTTGTAATGTTGTGGCTGGTGTACATTTTGCCACAGTTGCCCACATATACTATACATTACGGGCCAAAATTAAAGGATACTTAGCTTCGGGGTACAATTTTTGGATAAACCTCAAATGCACTATAACCTTAACAAGTGAGCTTTGTTTGACCATATCACAACTTTTGAATGCAAATGTCCAACTGTTCAATTTTGCAGCACTTTTTGCACAATTTGCTGTTCGCCAACAAGGAGTTGAACGACAAAATTCGAACAGGTTTTTTGTCCATGAATGGACCAATAAATGTCCTGCGTCAATTAAAATTGGTATTTAAACAGTCTTCTTCATCATGCGGTTCACATTTTGACATCATGACACCGACTCGGCACCTAAAAATTGCTCAACAGTACTTCACCATTGCGAGGCTTGCTATTAGCAGGTTCAACAGAGGTAAAGAGTGACTGGAGGAGTCATAGAAAGACATAGAACTCAACATATGTGGAAATTTTCACATAATTTTCATGGACCAAACACCTTTTGTGAATGTAGCCATTCAGCTCCTTGTAAGAGAACACTTGTGAAAAGTGTTCTTTACTCAAATATTGAACACTTGGACATTCTATTGAAAAGTTTAGAGAAGGTCAAACTAAGTTAACCTGTAAAGATTCTAGCGCATTTCAGGTTCATCCTGAAAGTTCACCCAAAATCCCAATATCCCTGTTTATGAGTAGTGTGTTTTGTGCTTTTACAGTAGAAGGAATGAGGAAATAGAAATGACACCTGTATACTGTTTCACCTCCCAATTGTAAAGAAATGTACCTCAGGAAAGCAAAGTTGTACTTCTTAGTAGAGATGTCCCAATCTGATCACGTGATTTTCACCTGATCGAGATTGGTTGAAGAAGATCGGTTTTATTCATTTTCTAACATTTTAAATGTCATAACGTGACAAAATAATCCCGAGGTGCAAAGATCTTTCCAAATGGAACGGTAATAGCTTCATTTTATATTCAACAATGTAACTTTTCGGGGTATTTTTAGTAACAGTATAATATAAGTGACGGAAAGTGACACACAGACTCTGTGTGTATGTGCGTGGGTGAGACTCACACACAAATTAATGTTTTATCGCGACGTTCTTCTATCCATCCATCCATCCATTTTCTGAGCCGCTTCTCCTCACTAGGGTCGCAGACGTGCTGGAGCCTATCCCAGCTATCATCGGGCAGGAGGCACCCTGAACTGGTTGCCAACCAATCGCAGGGCACATACAAACAAACAACCATTCGCACTCACATTCACACCTACGGGCAATTTAGAGTTGTCAATTCAGCTACCTTGCATGTTTTTGGGATGTGGGAGGAAACCGGAGTGCCCGGAGAAAACCCACGCAGGCACGGGTAGAACATGCAAACTCCACACAGGCGGGGCCGGGGATTGAACCCCAGTCCTCAGAACTGTGAGGCAGACACTCTAACCAGACACTCTAACCAGTCGCCCACTGTCCCGCCGACGTTCTTCTATTCTTTTTTATGTATTTATTTTATATATATATATATATATATATATATATTTTATATATATATATTTATTTTATATACTGCAAACGTGTAGCTCCATGCATGCATCACACCACACTGACCCAAAGAGTCCAAGGGCCCCACCGTAGGAACAGCATTTTTTCCCTCTGACTGTCGGAGATGAAATCAGACTGAAATTTTCCTGTTTTTGGTCAATTAGGATTACCAAAATGATTTCTATTTGCTAAATATATATTGTTTTTTATTTTAATATTATTATTTTACTTGTTACTCATGTATTTTTTGGTTGTTCTTTTAAACATTAAAAGTTGAGTTTTAGTAGATCCCGCTTCTTGCCCAGAGTCAGTTGGGATAGGGTTCAGCACGGCCGCGACCCCAGTGAGGATAAGCGGTACGGAAAATGGATGGATGGAGTTTTGGTAGTTATATGTATCGGATCGGGACTCGGCATCGGCAGTTACTTAAAATGAAAGACTCTGACTCGGGTGCAAAAAAATGTGATTGTGACATCCCTACTTCTTAGTATAGTGTGAGATGATGTATGTTTGTTCTCTCCTGTTGTACTCCAGCCATGAATTTGGTTTCACAGACCCGTCCATCTTTGGGATATCCATTCCCATCATGTCAGTGGTGAGTTGGTATCACACCCTCTGATACGACGTCAGATCAGTGTCCTTATTGTCCTCGTTACGTGAGACCGTGTTATCTTGCCAATTATAAACCCGTTATTAAGAAATACTTCACGCTGTAGATGGCGGACCAACAGGCTGCCATGTTTGGAGAGTGTTGCTACAGTGTGGGTGATGTGAAGATCACCATGGGAACAGGCACCTTCATGGACATCAATACTGGCAGCACACCTCACACATCTGTAAATGGTAACGTATAATACAGAAGAAAGTACAATACAAGCATACAATCTACTGTATGTTCATGTCAGGTCTGTAACAACCAGATGTGGGTCTTCTTGTTAGGTCTCTATCCGTTAGTAGGGTGGAAGATTAGCAAAGAAGTGGTGTATCTGGCTGAGGGTAACGCAGCAGACACCGGCACCGCTATCAAATGGGCTCAGGCACTGGGTGAGTGATGAGATGTTTGGAAATGACTGTAATTGCTTGGGATAAAAGTGGAAAATCTGCAAAAGGGAAGCAAAATCCCATATTTTCTTCTATATTCATTTTCTCTTGCACCTGTCAATGACAGTGAATGAGTTGTTGTTTATTTGGTATTGTTTAATAATTAAACAATACCAAATAAACAAATACTCGGTTAATAAACAGTAATCGGAAAAAAATATTTCGCAATGAACTTTAATGCAAATCTGATTAATTGATGGAATGATCGATAGGATAATTAGTTAAAAAAATATTCGATTATGACAGTTCTAATGTAGATATTTACTGTAATTATGAGATTACCTTTGTATCAGCGTAGTTTAGTAATAGTTCTATTTTGAATTACGTCATCGCCATAAGAATGGAACTCTGAACTTGGTACTTGGTTATTGGTTACGGAGCTCTAACCTGAAACCGTGCCAAGCGTAGCACAGCTGTCATTGCATATGAATGCCATCATAATAAGACACTCACGGTTACGTGAGATCCCAAACGATGCCATTCCAGACAAACAAGTTTTGCCATTTCTAAACATGTCACCATCTAGACAGAGCTGTCATACTCAAGGAGAACCGGCCCTCCTGGTAAAAGAACTTGGGTTCAAAACTAGTTATCCATTATAAAATGATAATAATCTAATGCAGTGCATTGGGCAATTATTAATGTTCCCACACAGAACATATTAGGCAAGGGACAAGAAGTTGAACTGCCTTGCAATCTAGCCCAACAAACACAGTGCAGCTCAGCTTCTGGCTGGCGACATGCTGTTGGCAGAACGTCAAATTTATTGACTCATTCAAAACAGCATCATGCCAGTGTGGATATAGTACAAAGGCAACTTATAGCAGTTCTCCCAGGGTTTTCATGGAGCCAAAGCAATAACAAATGGCATTGTTAGTGCTTTAATAAGCCACACTATTCCAACTATTCCTATTGCACTTGTCTACATCCTTCATTTTCTTAGAGACCAATGATTGATGTCGCACTTTACAAAAACAAAATATTTGATGTCTTGATGTTTCATTTTAAAAGTCATTCAATCTTTTCCAGTTTACAATAAACGCAAAGCAGTGTGTTTTGCATTTTTTACCTTATCATAACAAATGTGAATCAAACCAAAACCTTAAAACAAAGGTACTGCACATACCGAAGTAAGATTTAATTTTTTATTTTTTTCATATCGCACCACCCTTAGTGAATATACAGCTACGTGGTTTCTGCATTATAGACAGTTCTCTGAGGGCAACCGTAACTACAATGTGGCCCACAATGAAAATAAGGACAGCGCCACGAAAACGTATTGGCAACCTTCTCAAATTCTTAGATCTTTGCATTTTTCCACTTTGTTTAAGATCATCAAACAAATCTAAATGTCAGACAAATATAACCCAAGTGAACTTAAAATGCTGTTGTTGTTTTTTTGTTTTTTATAAAGAGAAAACAAAACTATTCAAAATTACCTGGCCTTGGGTGAAAAAGTAATGGCCCCCTAAACCCAATAACTGGAAGAACCATCCTCAGCAGCAACAACTGAAATCAAGTTTTCTAAAACTTTTGGCCCACTCCATCCATCCATCCATTTTCTACCGCTTATCCGAGGTTGGGTCGCGGGGGCAGTAGCTTTAGCAGGGACGCCCTGACTTCCCTCCCCCCAGCCACTTCATCCAGCTCTTCCGGGGGGATCCCGAGGCGTTCCCAGGCCAGCTGAAAGACATAGTCTCTCCAGCATGTCCTGGGTCGTGCCCTGGGTCTCCTCCCATTGGGACATGCCCGGAACACCTCACCAGGGAGGCGTCCGGGAGGCATCCTAATCAGATGCCCCAGCCACCTCATCTGGCTCCTCTCGATGTGGAGGAGCAGCGGCTCTACTCTGAGCTCCTCCCGGATGACCGAGCTTCTCACCCTATCTCTAAGGGAGAGCCCGGACACCCTGCGGAGGAAACTCATTTCGGCCGCTTGTATCCGGGATCTTGTTCTTTCGGTCACGACCCACAGCTCGTGACCATAGGTGTGAGGGTAGGAACGTAGATCGACGGGCAAATTGAGAGCTTCGCCTTTCGGCTTAGCTCCATCTTTACCACAACGGACCGATACAAAGTCTGCATCACTGCAGACACTGCACCGATCCGCCTGTCAATCTCCCGTTCCATTCTTCCCTCACTCGTGAACAAGACCCCAAGATACTTGAACTCCTCCACTTGGGGCAGGATCTCATCCCCAACCTGGAGAGGGCACGCCACCCTTTTCCGACTGAGGACCATGGTCTCAGATTTGGAGGTGCTGATTCTCATCCAAGCCTCTTCACACTGCGAACTGCTCCAGTGAGAGTTGGAGATCACGGCTTGATGAAGCCAACAGAACCACATCATCTGCAAAAAGCAGAGATGCAATACTGAGGCCACCAAACCGGACCCCTTCTACGCCTCGGCTGCGCCTTGAAATTCTGTCCATAAACGTTATGAACAGAATCGGTGACAAAGGGCAGCCTTGGTGGAGTCCAACCCTCACCGGGAACGAATCCGACTTCCTGCCGGATATGCGGACGGTGGTGGTCCCCCTTTTTAATAAGGGGGACCGGAGGATGTGTTCCAACTACAGGGGGATCACACTCCTCAACATCCCTGGTAAGGTCTATTCATGGGTGCTGGAGAGGAGGGCCCGTCGGGAAGTCAGATCTCAGATTCTGGAGGAGTAGTGTGGTTTTCGTCCTGGCCGTGGAACAGTTGACCAGCTCTACACCCTCGGCAGTGTCCTCGAGGGTGCATGGGAGTTCGCCCAACCAGTCTACATGTGTTTTGTGGACTTGGAGAAGGCGTTCGACCGTGTCCCTTGGGAGTCCTGTGGTGGGTGCTTCGGGGGTATGGGGTACCGAACCCCCTGATATGGGCTGTTCGGTCCCTGTACGACTGGAGTCAGAGTTTGGTCCGCATATACGGCAGTAAGTCAGACTCGTTTCCGGTGAGGGTTGGACTCCGCCAAGGCTGCCCTTTGTTACCGATTCGGTTCATAACTTTTATTAATCATGATTGGGTGTGATCAGTGAAAATTAACCAAAAATTGTGATTAGCCACAATTAATTTATGACATAACAAGGGGAGTAATTACTTTTTCACACAGAGGGAGGTTACTTTGAAAAGGTTTTTTTTGTCCTTAATTAATATCACTATTTAAAAACAACATTTTAAGTTCAGTTGGGTTATATTTGTCTATTTACTTTTGTTTGACGATCTTAAACATTAAAGTGGGGGAAACGATGCAAAAATATAAGAATTTGGGGGGGGGGGGGCAATACTTTTTCATGGCACTGTATGACACCTAGAAAAATCCACCATTGTGTAAAGCAATGTGATAACTTTTTTTTGCGTTTGTAGATCTGTTCGCTGACGTGAAGCATACCAGCCCTATGGCATACAGCGTGAGTGACTCAAACGGTGTGTGTTTCGTCCCGTCTTTCAGCGGCCTGCAGGTACGAGCGCAGTTTCAACGTGAGAACATTTGCCTGATGAATGCAAACATTTTATGATTTATTTATTATTATTTTTTGCATGTCTGATACCAGATTATCCATCTTTTCAATCCATTTGTCCCTGTAATATATTTTTGGTCTTTTTTTATTTTATTTTCCTCTGCTACCTTTCTGAAGTGGCCTTTGTAAGTGTGCCTTTTGAATATTAATAACCAAAGTACTATAATGTGTTGGCAGATACCAATGAAGGCATTAGCAGTGTTTGGAATTATTCCCTCATTCCGTACTCCCTAATCACTAATCACAGTTTTTCAAGATATGAGCCACGACACGGCTAAATTTTGTCGTGACATACCGTATTTTCACGACCATAAGGCGCATCGTATTAAAAGGCGCAGTCTCAGTTACGGGGTCTATTTCTGTATTTAACACATACATAAGGCGCACCGTATTATCGGGCGCAGGCATGGTAAAACATACGCTAGCTTAACACATACGGTAGCATGCATGCACGCTAAAGCAATGTTTTTAAAAAGGCAGCTGGAGCAAAACTGAGTTCGGTACAAGTATTTAACAATGTACTCACGTTATTTTTTGGTCAATCCTCATCCACAAATCCATCAAAGTCCTCATCTTCTGTATCCGAAATGAACAGCTGGGCAAGTTCTCCATCAAACACGCCGGGTTCCCTCTCGTCATTGTTGGAGTCAGTCTCGTTGCCGTGCAGCTACTCAGAAATGATGTTAGCTTTTACGAAAGCTCGAACAACAGTGCAAGCAGACACGTTAGCCCAACCATCCACAATCCATTCACATATGGTGGCGTAACTCGCCCGGCTTTGCCTCCCAGTCTTAGTTGCACTTGGTTTTTCACAGCGGCTGTGAAATGGGCGCGCATGGAGTCACAGATCACCTGGGACGGACGGTGATGCGTGGAAAAAAACATCTGGTCTCTTTACGTACACCTCACTCAGCCACTCTCTCATTTTCTCCTCGTCCATCCAGCCCTTTTGATTGGCCTTAACGATGACTTCGGCTGGAAACCTTTCTTTAGGCAGCGTCTTCCTCTTAAAAATCACTATAGGTTGCAGTTTCTGTCAATTACCATGGCAACCAAGCACAACAGTAAAAGCCGACTTCTCGTGCCCCGTTGTGCGTATCGCTACCGAGGTGGTCCCCTTCTTCTCTACAGTGTGGTTCACCGGGATGTCAAAAGTGAGCGAAAGTGACATGGAAAAGGCATGTTGGTGATGTGGTTGGGCTGGATGTGTTTGTCGGCAATCTTTTTACTGCAGTAGGAACGGAAGATAGCCAGCTTTTCCTTGTAATCCGCCGGAAGTTGCTGCGCCACGGTAGTCCTTGCCCGGTTGGCGCCGTTTCATAAAACGAAAGCACCAAGACGGACCTCCTTGAAAATGTTCAATTTTCATTTCTTCTGCAAGCGTTGTTGCCCTCAGTCGAATGGTGACTGTAGAGACGCTTCTCCCGGCTGTTCTTTGCTCATTAATCCATTGCTCGAGTTGGTCTTTCAACTCCTTCGTCTTCTTGACTTGGCGAAGCTCGTTTTCCTGCTTCCTGCGCTTGCGAACCATGGATTCGTTGATCTTCTTGAATTCTCTCGCGGCTGCTCGATTCCCATGTTGCTCCGCGTAACTGATAGCTTGCAGTTTAAACTGTGCTTGGTAAGCGTGTCTCTTCGTAGGTGCCATTTTCGAGGGTCCTTCGCCAAACCAATGTTGTTTGCACATACCGGCACTATATACCTACTGGGGCCGTGCCTTTAGCGTCCTACTTCACGCGCACCCTTCCCCCTTTACGTCCGCATGCTGTCCTCAGTCACGTCCGCCTTTCCTCTATATAAGCAGCGTGTTGGCAGGAAATGCTCCCAGTCAGTCAAGCGGAGCGCTCATCAAAGTCACACATAAGGCGTGCCACATTATAAGTGCGCTTTATAGTCGTGAAAATACGGTACTAGCAAATATTTGAGTGGACTTCAGACTCACACTTCTAGATGGCGCCAGCAAACTTGAAAACATCTGGTCACCATCCACATGGGTTTCCCTGCAGTGTAAGGACAATACCAGTTGGGGGCAGTATGTACCATTAAGCGGGGTTGCCAACCGGCAATTGACCCCACAGAAGAAGAACAGGCAAGGACAATACATTAGGTCCAGTAGTGTTATGCGTTCGCATTTTTCGTTTTAGCAGGTCCTGTGGAGAGCAAATGTTATTACTGTGTTTGTATTCGTACAATACTGTTGACTGCAAATTTTTTTTAATTGTTTTTAATCAAGTTAAAATAAAAAAAAATTGTTTGTTTTTTGACTGGGATGAAACTTTCATTCATTTCAATGGGGAAAGGTGCTTTGAGATACATGGGTTTCAGGATATGAGCATAGTCACAATGAATTGAATTTGTATCAAAGCACTACTGTATAGGGATTCTTATATAGTGGATTTTATAGTTCACTCATCAGTCAAATAAAAAACATACAAAATTACGTCATTGCAACGTACCGGATCAACGTCTGCTTGTGGACCTTCTTTAAAAATATTGAACAAAATTTAGTTTTAAGATGAACGTATTTTCCAAAATTAAGATAGCTGGGATCGGCTTCAGCAGCCCGCGACCCTACTGAGGATAAGCGGTAAAGAAAATGGATGGATGGATGGATGGATAATACAAACAAACCACTCTGTGTCCATCTGTGTTGATACATTGTTCTATTTATATTTATGATATTTTCGCACAACTCATGCATTTGTTACTTGCCGAAAATCACGCTATACCCAGGAAACTGAAATGGAAAATCATTTTTCTGTATTGGACAATGTATCATGGTTTTATATTGCTTTTCTAGTGACCATCGTTCGTTCACTACTTTTCAAGGTGCATTGTGGGATAAATTGAGGGCGCTGTATAGGGATAACCAATACTAGTCATTACACATTTAAACAGCACTACAAAAATGTTAACTCACTTTACAAGACACTTTATAGTAGATGGGGAGTGATTCCAAACACAGCCCTTGTATACCTGTAGATTAATGATTATTAACTATTGTTGAAATGTTACATTTTATGCCCAAAGGCTCCTCTGAACGACCCGAAAGCTTGTGCCTCCTTCATGGGCCTCAAACCTTCCACCACCAAATGCCACCTGGTCCGGGCCATTCTCGAGTCCATTGCCTTCAGGTGAGTCTTTTTGAGGAGCCGCAGTGTTTTGCGTTGAACAGACCGAACATTCTCTCCTTTGTTTGTGCGTGTGTGTGTGTGTGTGTGTTTGTTTTCTTTGCAGAAACAAGCAACTATATGAGACGATGCTAAGAGAAACTAACATTCCCGTTAGAAAGATCAGGTAGAGTTCTTTAATGGCACCTCCTGTTTATTCCATCTTACGAGTCGATATCCCGTTAACAGGTTTGGGTTAGCGCCAGAGACTTCGGGTTCTGTGAATGTAGATTAGATTTTACTGGCAATGAATTACGGCTCAGTACGACGCAGTGTGGCTCAGTGCATTTTCCCTTGTTGTTTGCCTCTCAGGGTGGACGGCGGGGTTTCCTCTAACGACTTCATCATGCAGCTCACCGCGGACCTGTTTGGTAGAAAGATAGAAAGAGGCCAGCACCATGAAATGTCCTGCTTGGGGGCTGCTTTTGTAGCCGGACTTGGTGTGGGTATGTTAGTAGGGTTTTAAATTATTCTTCTTTAACAAGGAACGTAAGTGCTTAAGTTTCTTGTTAGGGAAAAAGAAACATCTTGCAGAATAATCTGATTTAATACAAATTCAGTCTGAATTTACACCACAAGCACTGACGTTTGACCTCCAAAATATCCCCAATACAAATTCATCCTAATAGTATAGTTGCACTTAGCACTTCTAGGACACAAGTAGACCAGGGTACAAGTCTATTAGGAGACCAGGATGCAAGGACACAAGTAGACAAGAAGACAAGTCCACTATGACACAAGGACACAAATCCTCAATGTCAGTTTGTTCTCTAAAAATATTGGTCCTGATAATGTTCTTGTTTTTTCCAGTCTGATCAAAAGTCTTTTTAGCTGCCGACTGTCTGAAGAGGAAAAATCTTCCGTAGCTCTGTAAACTGCTTTCCTATTAATTATTTATGTGATGCAATTCGATTTCAAGACAGTGTAAATCAATTACAGAAGATGCATTTGTTATGATGCCATAATTAGGTCTTTAAAAAAAAGTACTGGTATCTGGATAATACCAATTGTGGTGTGTGTGTCTTATGTGAGGTAATTATATTTTCTCAACAATCGCTGCCCTTCTTCTGGTGGCAGCGTGATCCTTCTACTGTCATTCTTGAAGTCAGCATGTCCAAACGCCCCTTATCATCATCATCATCTTCTGTCCTTGCAGGCTACTGGCAAACCTGCGAAGAGCTGAAGAAACTTCACAGTGCGAGCGACGTATTTTGCCCCGAACGAGCGCCCAGTGACTGTGCTGCTTCCGAGCACACACACGATCTCCAGAGATGGGAGAGAGCTCTCCGACGCTCCATGTATTGGTACAAGCAACCCTGACACAGGATGCGCTCACAGAAGAAAAGCGACTAAAACCTTTTTGAAGAAGTCTGATTGTGCCCTGCTATTATGTCCGGTATACTTGAAAACACATGAGGACGCAGATCGCAGCAGAGACCACACATGAATTGTTTCTCACGTAAAGATGTGATTTCAGGTCGCATACTGTCAGTGACCCCTCAGGTTACAGTATTTCATCAAATATGGACCACATAGTTGCACACTGTTCCTCACAGTGGCGCTAGTATATGAGGTAGTCCCCTGCTTCAACCTTACGAAGCCCCAGACATTAAATGGGCAAAGAAATCAAAACTATCACTACAATATAGATATAACGTGCAAAAATTACGAATGAATGGCCACAAAATAATAAATTGGTGCCATAATATAGTTGTGCCCACGAAATAGGTATAATGCTTACACAAAAATAATAATTTGTGGCCAGAAAATAAGAAAATTGTAACCGTTGCAGCCATGAAATGGGGATAACGTGTGCAAAACAATGCTCATTTGTGGCCACGAAATACTAAATTTGGGCCACGGAATAGCTATTACGTGTGCGCAAAATGCTAATTTGTGAATTTTATAACTTGGAATGACTGGGTAGGCAAATGAAGCACACCTTCACGAGAAAGTGCATTCTCGACATGGTGGGCTTGATTTGCTTCCCCAGCTGTCCAGGATTTTAAAATAAATACATAAATAAATCATTTGCACCATCCCATAAGGAGGTACTAAGTCAGATTTGTCCCTTTTCTCAATGTTACAGTAGCACAGGGACTTCACACTATGTTCACTTTGGATTTTATCAGTCTGGACGCTTTATAGAACCAAGTATATTTTTGAAGCTAGTGACTACAGGAGCCTCACATTAAAACTATATATGTAATTATGCAAATTTTAAAATGACTTCCTCCAGTCCGTGCCGTACACACATGCCCAAAACACATTACGTCTTGTTTTCTACATGTTATTTACTTTTTGCTCTTCTAATACTAATAATAATTTCTTATTGTGGCTTTTAGTGTGGGAACGTTCAAGGATCCTGGGTTGACTGGAATTGAGGCTAGTATGGAAAGCCGTTTGAGCATTTATCGATATCCTCGTTATCCATCTTAACACATTCACTGCCATTGACTGCTTTAGAAGTCAAATATCCATGTTAACTGGGAAGGCTGGCAGTGAATGAGTTGAGGTCCATGTACGATTACTTTCTTTGTCCTCACTAGTAAGACAATTTGGTGCACTACTAGAATGACTGTCTTACTAGAAACATTTATTATACATGCTACATTGTTAACTAGAAGAACTAGTAGTACTAGTAGCATGAATTTGTCAACTAGTGCCCAGCACTGAATTGTCTTTCTGATGAGCACAACGAGCATACTAGTACTATGGACCTTAAGCTAGAGATCAAGGATATGGAGAAAAAAAAATGCTCAAATGGTTTTCCATTGGCCAACACAAAATGTGATAGCCTCGATCAATAATTTGGTATTTTTGGTTGAAATGGGCTCAAAATGTGGACGCAAATCATGCAACATACCTGACTAAACGACTGCATTGTGACAGAGCCTTCGGAAGCCATTTCCTGCCATATGTTAATAATTTAAAAGCAGAGTGTGACTCAATATACGTGCGCTTTGACAAGAGTTTTGGGCTGCTGGGAGCCAGTCGCTTGAGCGTGTCTGCACATCGCTGCGTTATTGTGCTCTCAAACGCAACAAGCAAGCCTGACACTGACCTCGCACGCCCTCCCAAACACACTCGGCGCGCGTCTAATTTTTTGTTTCGTTTTTAAATACAGGTGCAGCAGCAAAAAAAGAATATGTACACGTCTCACACAGTGGGTTTTTGCATTAAACTTTTGATGATACACTATAACCATATGAGGTGCCGTATGAATAATTTGTCTCTCACACACAAAAAAACACATGCAACAAAAGAAATACCTCTCACACCTAAAGAACTCACGGTCAGCAAAAAAACCTAACAACATAAATCACCAATCCCCAACTCACCAAAAAACTCCCACTCACACAAAAGAAAACTCACACTCCAAAAGTTCCCATATAAAAAAAATCTCATTATTCGTGTTCACCCAAAGAACAACACACCACAGAAACTCACACACACACCCCAGAAAAACGTACCAAAAACCTATCACACACACCCAAAACACTCCTGCTGCAAAAACCTCACACAACAACAAAAAAACAGATGTACCAAAATAAGTCTGCCAATCACACACATTTTGTGTTGTTCACAATGTTAGCAAAGCTATGGAATCACTCATTTTAATAGCATAAAAGTCAAACCAGTGCTCAATTGTTACATACAGAAATGTATTGCGTTATAAACAACATGTACTGTAATATACTGTATTCTTTCTTATTATTACAAGAACACTGCATGGTGGACGACTGGTTAGCACATCTGCCTCACAATTCTGAGGACGCGGATTCAAATCTGGCCTCGCCGGTGTGGACTGTATGTAATTGACAAGCGAAATTCATTTTTACTTATGTACATTGAAACAATTAAACACTGCGTAACTTACTGAACTAATCTGTCACAGTTATTTTTTTCAGCTCTGAATCAATAAACAATATTCATTTCTATATCCTGAAAGTTTTTATTTTATGTAAAGCATTTTTTAATGTCGCCACAAACATTACCAGTGTTCGCTGACTTTGGCTGACTTAGTTTTGTTTAGAAACACACAGCAGTGAGTTTCAATGCTCATACGCATGCACACTTATACAGGCACACAAGGCACAAGCGTTTACCATTATTATTTAACATTTTATGGCATTTATCTGGGAGAAATATATACTTTTAAGCAGAAGCTCCTCCCGTCCCCAGAAGGCTACAGTTTACCTGGCCTGCACGCTCTGGACAATAGTGTGTCGGATTCAACGGCTGCATATTACAACATTGCGTCCAATCAAGGACAGATACATGTTAAAAACATAAATGACTTTAAACTAACCATAACGAGACCTTAAATGCAAAGTTTATGTTTTTCTTACCAATGTCAACGTCACTCCGTCCTAGTCCACGATGCATGCGCAAATTACACTGAATTAAAGAAAATCAACTAAATGAACATTTCAGTTCGGTGCCCTGCTGTAAATTTTAATTACAGTAAAGAAAAAACATTTGCATCATTTGCAAGCTAATATTTTTCAACAATGTTTATTCAAAAAAACTAAACGAATGACAACTGTGTGATGCTTTTTCAGTGTACTGAGGTCTATTTCCGTCTGTGTTTTTTATTTGTACTTAAGTAATCAAGCTGAATCAGTACAGTGTTCCTCTGCTATTCGTTGGGATCCTGCTGCGAATAGCGAAAATCGGCAAGTAAGCCGCTATATGTGGAACGTCACGTGACCAAAGCCGGAAAACAGGTTAGCAGACTTCCTGCTAACAAGCATGACTACGGTTTGATGACATGATTGTTTGAAGCGGAACTTGATAAAATAAATGTGTCTTTTCAGACAAACGTGAAATACATGTATATTATTTATTCAAACAATTATGGTATATATGTAAACACAAAGTCTAAACATTGAATATTGTCAACTTTGGTGGCTCAATGGTGGCATTTTTTGTTAAGAAAATACAGTGGGTACGGTAAGTATTCAGACCCCCTTAAATTTTTCACTTTTTTATATTGCAGCCATTTGCTAAAATAAGTTAATTTTTTCCCCACATTGATGTGCACACAGAACCCCATATTGACGGGAAAAAAAAACGGAATTGTTGAAATTTTTGCAGATTTATTAAAAAAGAAAAACTGAAATATCACACAGCCATACGTATTCAGACCCTTTGCTCAGTATTTAGTAGAAGCATCCTTTTGAGCTAATAAAGCCATACATTCTTTTTGGGAATGATGCAACAACTTTTTCACACCTGGATTTGGGGATCATCTGCCATTCAGCCTTGCAGATCCTCTCCAGTTCTGTCTGGTTGGATGATGAACGTTGGTGGGCAGCCATTTTCAGGTCTTTCCAGAGATGCTCAATTGGGTTTAAGTTAGGGCTCTGGCCGGGCCATTCAAAAACAGTCACGGAGTTGTTCTGAAGCCACTCCTTCGGTATTTCAGCTGTGTGCTTAGGGTCATTGTCTTTTTTTAAGGTGACGCTTTGGCACAATCTGAGGTTCTGAGCACTCTGGAGAAGGTTTTCGTCGAAGATATCCCTGTACTTGGCCGCATTCATCTTTCCTTCGATTGCAACTAGTCGTCCTGTCCCTGCAGCTGAAAAACACCCCCACGGCATGATGCTGCCACCAACATGCTTCACTGTTGGGACCGTATTGGACAGGTGATGAGCAGTGCCTTGTTTTCTCCACACTTGCCACTTAGAATGAAGGCCAAAAAGTTCTATCTTGGTCTCATCAGACCAGAGAATCTTATTTCTCACCATCTTGGAGTGCTTCAGGTGTTTTTTTTTAGCAAACTCCATGCGGGCTTTCATGTGTCTTGCACTGAGGAGAGGCTTCCGTCGAGCTACTCTACCATAAAGCCCCGACTGGTGGAGGGCTGCAGTGATGGTTGACTTTCTAGAACTTTCTCCCATCTCCTGACTCCATCTCTGGTGCTCAGCCACAGTGATCTTTGGGTTCTTCTTTACCTCTCTCACCAAGGCTCTTCTCCCCCAATTGCTCAGTTTGGCCAGACAGCCAGCTCTAGGAAGGGTTCTGATCGTCCCAAACGTCTTCCATTTCAGGATTATGGACGCCAACTTAAGTGCAGCAGAATTTTTTGGGGAACCTTGGCCAGCTCTGTGCCTTGCCACAATTCTGTCTCTGAGCTCTTCAGGCAGTTCCTCATGATTCTCATTTCCTCTGACATGCACTGTGAGCTGTAAGGTCTTATATAGACAGGGGCGTGGCTTTCCTAATCAAGTCCAATCAGTATAATCAAACACAGGTGGACTCTAATGAAGGTGTAGAACCATATTAAGGATGATCAGAAGAAATGGACAGCACCTGAGTTAAATATATGAGTGTCACAGCAAAAGGTCTGAATACTTATGGCAGTGTGATATTTCAGTTTTTCTTTTTTAGACGTAATTACAAAACACACCGATTGTACATGAGTGTAGGGAGTGCTTCCCATTGATGTGAGCACGCTCGCTGTGAGGGTTGCTATGGCAGCTTGTGGATGGATAGAATGAGAACAAATGTGTGCGTGTGTGTGTGTTCCCGCTCGTGGTGCTGGTATGGTGAAGGAGGCGCTAATTGAGTGCACTGGAATAAAAAGGGGATGGGGTGTTCATCAACAATGGGAGGATTGTGAGAGAGAGAGCACAGTGTACATTGCACAAATTTCTCCAGTATCGCTGCGCATATACCCCCCAATTTCCAACTGTTAGCAAGCACCCCACTCCGTCCTCTCTCGGCTTTTTTTCACTCAGTGCCGCATTCAGGGAGCCAAACGTGCGAGTGAGGCGGACAGAACGAGCCCATGAATCAGTGCTGCCTACTCTCACACTAATCATGGCCGTGCCGCATTGTATGAGTTGTGGAGGGGAGAACCCTGCCTTGCAACAAATTCAATCTGACAGCTCGAACTGGATGCACCACCACGACCACTAGCCTAACACCCCCCCACCCCCATCAACCCCATATGAGCTGCATCCTTCATCATGGGTCATTATATAACCCCCACCATTTCCTCGTTCTCTTCTCTTTTCCTGACACACTGGTTGTTAAAGGGTGTCATATAGGGCTGCAGGTTGAGCATTTTTTCCCCTTTGTCAGTGTCTCATCCTCTTATACTTGAACTGTATGATGCCTCCATTACTTGGGGAGACGGGGGCATCATTGCCATATGACCTTAAAATGTGAACATGTTCTGTCTCTGTGCATAATATTACTAAGTAAATGTTCTTTTTTCAGTGAACCCCTGTTTATCGTGGAGGACACGTTCCAGACCCACCGGCAGTAGGTGAAAGTCTGCAATATAATAAGAAGAACTGCACGCATTATTCATTCACTCAACAGTCACACCCCAGTGGTGGTAAGCTACTTGTGTAGCCACAGCTGCCCTGGGGCAATCTGACGGATGCACGGCTGCCATTCTGCGCCTACGGCTCCTCTGACCGCCAACAAACATCTAACAACATTCATTCATAGGCAATGTGGGTTACGTGTCTCGCCCAGGGACACGGCGACAACGTGCTCGGGCAGGGATACGAACTGCCAACCATATATAGAGATATTTTATTTATCATGCAGTTGTACCTCCCCTACACACTTAAATCACATTTAAACTTATTAAAATGTGAAAAAACACACTTTTTGAAGTACTCCTTACCATCTGTTCTCATTCTCGTGCAGTTCTCCAAATAAGTGGTAAAGCGTGGTTGCTTCTCGATATTTGTCACCCTCAGTTTAAATAACGCAAAAGAGAATTAAATATTATCTGTAATTAAATATTATATAATAAAACGCCAAAATGTTCAATCAAATCGTGTAATTTCCTCTAACATAAGTCTGCTAGTTTAATGCTCACATATAATGTGAAACGCCATAGACGGGCTAACAAAAAGATCCATCCATCCATTTGCAAAACTGCTTATCCTGTTCGGCATTGCAGGAAGCCTATCCCAGGCAGACTGCACCCTGGACTGGTCAGCAGTCACAACGGGACTGTTTCCCTCACCAATCAGATTTCAAATTTATCCTCACAGGGCCAGCAAACTGTTAGCATTTCTCTAGCCTCTGATTGGTTGGTCAGAGCAAAACTGTTCAACTAGTATAACACGTCTGTAGCTACGCAGCTACACACATTAATCCATTTTTTAATCAGCATCTCTGGTGAGTATGATGCACTTTATGTAAAAAAATTTTGTTTTTGTCATGCTATTCAATGAATATTGATTCTGAACTGCCCCAGTATACCTGCCACAGTTTGCAAGCTGTTATTGCTTTTTTTGGTAGAGTATTGATATATATATTTTTTTAATCGTGACGTGATGGTGGTGGTATCAAGAGGTGGATTAAGTCAGCTGAGTCCCCACCGCAGGCCCTGGTACAGAATCACAACATTCGATACTTCACAGTTAATACAAGAAAAAAGAAAAAAAAAATCCCTCAAATCAAAACAATCTACTGTATTAGCTTCCCTCTCCCGCTTTCCCTTACACTGTGGCTTCAGCATAGTGTCCCATTGCCATAGCAACAAGGGTTGGCAAATGCCCCAAATATCTAACTATATGCTCAGTCAGACACAAATAGCACCCAACGAGAAACATGCCGGCTGTGCATCGCCTGCATGCTGGAATGTGCGCTACAAGCCATAAATCACAATCAGAGAGAGAGAGAGAGAGAGAGAAATACACACAAAACCACATCCTTTCCTTTAAACACACTGTGCAGTATTAACTGGGACAAGCAGATGCACGACCGTAAACCGCGGATGGAGCATAAAGTGATGATAAGAAAGCAAGATAGTGCGTCCTATATTTGTAATGGGTGCGCGTCTCATGCGCCGGCGACCAATGCGCATCCTTCCTCCACATCAGCTGCCACCGAGGGGCATTTGTCGACGTCACTGGATTTTTTTCTGGGATTTTTTTATGTTCCTTCCTTCCTTCCTTCCTTCCTTTCCTTGTGCCTGCTTGCTAAGCGCTCCCTCTATCTCCACCGCCCACTCCTTCCCAACCATTGATCCGACCACTCACCGGCTTCTTCGCCTCATTACATCAACCGCTCTGCGCTTTGGTGCATTTTTTTAATTTATTTTTTTTACCCCATATTTTGGGGATTTACTTTTAGGACGTTTACCCTTCTCCCTACATATTTGAAAAGAATCCCAGCATGGCGAGCACGGAGGATAAACCGGCCAACAAGGCGGAAACGTCCAGCTGGAAGGACTCCTTCTACAACCCGAGGACCGGCGAGGTTCTGGGGCGCACGGCCGGCAGTTGGGGTAAGAAAACCCCCCTGGTATACCCTATTTTTTCATACTGCATTTAAAGATGTGAGCCTCCCAAAAAAATGGGGAGGGGGGATGTGAGGGACCATCACAGGCCTACATGAAGGTGTAGAGAGAGAAGCTTGCACCATGAAGATATGCATAGCTACACATGCAAGGATGCAGGAATGAGTCATGAACACATAAATTGGATTTGAATTCAAATATATATTTTTTAAATCATGTGCACGAATTAGAACAGCGTTGGGCCTCAGTACATCAGCACGCCCCGGCTGCACCTATATGATGCTTTTATGTAATGATGGTCATGGGTAGAGGTAGTAACAAAACGTCAGGCTCCTATAGGCTGCAGAGCGGGGGCCGTCATGCAGCCCGCCCCTCCCCCGTGCTGCTGTGCAGTGGGATGCTCCATTGCAGTTGCATGGCCGCCTACATTAGCATGCCTGTCAAGGTCAAATGGGATTCCCTCTCTTCTTTTCCCCTCTCTTCTTCCCTCCCACAACCCCACTTCGTGCACTAAGCATTGTGGGATACTTCTGGGAGGAATGACAGAAAAGGGAGTTGCATGGGGCTGATAGAAGGGGTCTCTCCCATCCTTTTAATTAGGGGTTGGGTTTTGCTTAAATATTTCTTTTCCCAAAAAAAAAAAAATAATAATCCCAGTTGTTGCAGTGTTTGAATACATTTGATTACATTTCCTTGATTGACTATGCACAAAAATAAACAAACGATTGATTGTAACGGTAAGGCTAAATCTTTGTCAGAATGTTCTTTTCTCCTGTTTTGACAAATAATTATGCCAGTAGAAATTGTCTTTCTTCTTCACAAACTAGTCCAAACCGAAATAACAGCGCCTCTGCTGGTCACAGCCGAGTAGTGGAATCCAATTTGCCTCAGTTTCTTTGAGATGTGATTAATCAACAATTTCACACAATTGACAGAAGTCTTAATTGGCGATGGGTCGGCACAACAAAAAACAATTCTTCAAAAAACAGACTTCACGCTGTTTATTGCGTATGAAGTTTACTGGCAAACTAAATATAAAACAGGGAGAATTATACCCTGTGTATTTAAAACAACCAAACTTTGCCATAAGAATGTTCCCGCTAGCTTAATGCTAACACATAATGTGAAATGCTATGACAGGCTAACAGATAGCATTGGAAGTCTTGGTGTTTTAACCCTTTATGTATAATTGAGCACAAACTGTGGAGCAGCACATCTAGACAGACAATATTACAATACTCACAGGCATACTTTATCCTTTGTATAACTGTATTATACTGCCCCCCAGTGGACAAGGTGGGAACACTAGAATTTGAAACATTAAATCATGATGCACAAACTGTTTAATTCTTTTCTAATTCTATAATTACTCTAAGTTTTTATAAAGTACAATATTGGCAAATGCTATTTTCCTTATTATAAATACATTATGCATTTTCTTTTGGGGGTGGGGCTCAACGGATTTATGACATTTCCATCCATTCCAATGGGGAAAGATGATTTGAGATTGTGTGTGTTTTGACTTCATTAGATTAAATTAAGATTAAGATCAAATTAAATTCAATTAAGGGGATTTTGAGGCTAGCTACTTGTTTTAAGAAATCCTTCCTGTTCTACTGGCAGCTCCATCCATCCATTTTCTGGACAGCTTTATCCTCACAAGGGTCGCGGGCGCGCTGGAGCCTATCCCAGCTATCTTCGCCCAAGAGGCGGGGTACACCCTGAACCGGTCGCCAGCCAATCGCAGGGCACATATAAACAAACAACCATTCGCTCTCACATTCACACCTAAGGGCAATTTAGTGTCTCCAATCAACCTACCACGCATGTTTTTGGGATGTGGGAGGAAACCGGAGTGCCTGGAGAAAACCCACCCAAGCACGGGGAGAACATGCAAACTCCACACAGGCGAGGCCGGGATTTGAACCCCGGTCCTCAGAACTGTGAGGCAGATGTGCTAACCAGTCGCCCACTGTGCCGTACTGGCAGCTCATTTTGTTCAAGTTAAGTAATACTGTACTGATTCCATTTTTTAAGCCCTGTTTTTATGCAGTGCGGTGAAACATTTTCAGGCTTCCTTTTTTACCTGCAGTGGAGAAATGCAGACGTTATGTGTCGAATGCTGCAGCTTCATCCCTTAAGATGAAAGTCAGCACCCGTATTTTTTAACAGTAGCCAGCATTTCCCCCTTGATCCAAAATGGTTTCCCCCACAGGGGATAGAACACTCAAATGAAGAGATGATGTGGAAAATAGATTGTTGTTGTTTGCGGCAGGTAATAAATGATTCATTACTTTTCTCTTTGTGTTGGTCCAATCTTGACCCCCCCCCCCCTTCCCCCCTGTAGCTCTCATCTTGTTGTTCTACTTGGTGTTCTACTGCTTTCTGGCCGGTATGTTCACCCTGACCATGTGGGTGATGCTGCTCACCCTGGATGACAACGTGCCCAGGTACAGAGACCGCGTTCCTTTCCCAGGTTAGTGTCTCCTCCGTCCTCACGTGCGCTACGGTAAAGCTTTCAGCTACAGTAATTGCCAACACAGCTCCATCCATTATTCATGCTTGATTAGTCATATAATGAGATGCCATTGGAGTAAATGTACTACAATGTAGTTTTGGCTTTCCTGTATATGTATCGACCTGCTTGGATTCCTTCACATTCCTGCTCTCTCTCTCTCCCTTCCAGGATTGGTCATCCGTCCGAACTCTCTGGACATCGTGTTCAACAAATCCGAGCCCCTCAAGTATGCACAGTACGTGGAAAACCTGGAGTCATTCCTGCAAAGTGAGAGCCGTGATGCATTCATATTTATATTGATGTTCTTGTCAAGGCAGATTTGTCATATTGGTATAGCGCAGGGGTCACAAACCTTTTTGAAACCGAGAGCTACAATACTTCTTGGGTAATGATTAATGGGAAGGCCTACCGGTTACATACACACTTCTGAAATAGCAAATTTGCCCATATTACCTTTTCATCAAGTGTTGTTATTATTAACTCATTAACTGCCAAGCGGTTTCCAACCAGAGTTCCCCATATTGCCAGCCACTTGCGAGCATGTTGACTTATCTTACAAGACCCACGCAATATTGTTTAGTGACAATATAAGCATTGAATGTACCAAAACAAAGAAAACAATTCTTTGTTTTGGTACAATTGGTTGAATGTACCAAAACAAAGAATTGTCTTCTTTTACCCAAAAACTTGGTTCCTATGTTTTCTCTGTTCGCTAGTAATCAGCAGTAGAACATGGGTAGGTTTCACTAATAACAAAGCTTTTCATGAAAAGAAACATGTCAGACAGAACAGTGACTTTGACGGTAATATATATATATATATATATATATATATATATAGAGAGAGAGAGAGAGAGAGAGAGAGCTCAAGTGTGACTTACTTACACGCCGTTAGTCATTCACTCCATCACATCTTTCTCATGATTGCGACACACACAATCTGTTTATACTATATATATATATATATATATATATATACATATATACTCATACTGTCTGACTGTAAGATGCCAAACGTCAGACTTCCAACGTGTTGGCATTTCTCTCCCTTATAATTGATGTGACAAGTCCAGATTCACAGCCTAATCTTTATCTTTTACTCAAAACCTGTGCTGATCTCAAATCCACAGTGATGCAACACTGCCATCCACTGGTGTGTTTGTCATTACAGTTATAGAAGCTTGAATTATGCAAACAAGCTGGGCTGTGTTCTACATTGTGTTCTATGCCTACCGTTGAAAAATGTACTTGACGAATATATACGCCTTTGGGAGTAAACGGTTGGATTCCCGTTGACAAATGTAAACGTCCACAGCAGTGAATGAGTTTGTAATTTTTGCCGCAACCCTCGTGAATATAACCAGTACAGGAAAAAAATGCAGGACTGATATTAATCTGTGTGAAGACACTGATCATGGTAATGATTTCTCACAATAATGTAATTATCAACAATGATTTAACAAGGTAAGAAACACATCAATATCAACATGTAAGACTTTATTTTTTATAAATCTCTGCGACATAACATTTTCAAATTATCAGCAACATTCCTAGAAAATCACAATCTCTCATCACTGGTAAAGTATTAAAGTATTTTATATGTAGAAAATACTGTGAAAATAAGTGCTGTGAATACCCGTGCATGGCAGTAATGCCTAAGTTATGGAGTTCCATTATTATGTTATGTCGACAGGGCACAGAAATCAATACAATGTCTGCATAATTCTGACTTTCCTGGAATGTATCCAGGAGTTTTATCTTCTCCTGAATGGTCAGGATCTTCCTCCCAGAAGCCTTTGAAGATGCAGGATGCTCGGGGCCCATCATAGAGCTTAAAAGTGCTTAAAGCTAAATTAAAATCCAATAACGTGTGAAGATCACCAGCAGCCAATCCGAGCCTGAGAATGAAAATCCAGTGAGACTGCTGAAATGTTTATTATTTTGCACACATATTGACTTTTCACTGCATTTTACTATTGATGTTTTTCATACTGCACAGTATAATGGATACTATAGTCAAGGTACTGCACACAACTGCTATCTGACCTGTGTCCGCCTCCACCTTTCAGAGGATTACAATGACACAGAGCAGGAGAAGAATCTGGACTGCCCCGAAGGGAAGTATTTCCTGCAGGATGAGGAACTGGAAAAGAAAGTGTGCCGCTTCAAGAGAGGCTACCTTAGCTTCTGCTCTGGCCTGTCTGACACAAACTTTGGTTACTCTGAGGGAAGACCATGCGTGCTTCTGAAACTCAACAGGGTGACTAAAACCACAACTCCTATCCCTTGTAAAATGATAGGAATCATACGGTGGGGGGGTGGGGGTGGTCCATGTATTTGGTACCTGGGCCTTTAGTGAGAAATAACTTGACTTAATTCAACTCTTAATACAGCCTCGTCAGTTTGTAAATATAATACATGGTACTCAGCTGATTTGCTTATTATTAAATGTATCAATGTGTGCAGTTCGCTACAGATGTATTTTGCTAGTTGAACACTTTTGCTCAGACCAACAGATGAGAGGACAGAAAAATGCTGACTTTATTGTGATTCTGAAGGCCCTGGGCAGATTAGTTTGACATGGCAACACAGAAAGGCTGAAATTTGATTGGATGAAAAGAAATCTTAACATCCACATCAAGTACCAAGAGAAACACTATGAAATGAAGAGAATAGACTGTAAGGAATAGAGTAATACAATTTCATGGGAACAAATAGTAGAATGACAGTTACAAATTCAGTAATAGAGTTTTGGGCAGTGCTTTGATTTGAATTCATTTCTCTGCTCACCTTGTAGATTATTGGCCTGAAGCCTATCGGGGACCCTTACGTCAACTGCACCGTCAAAGTAAACTTTTTCCCTCCCAAATAGATGTGCTTGTATGTGTATTTTTGTTTTTGTCTTTTTCATTTCTGTCATTTAAAAAAAAAAAAAAAAAAAAAAAGCTGTGATGAGCAGAACAGTGTGACCACTTTGTTTTGTTGATCTTGATTTCATTTCCCTCCCCCTTTCTGTCTGTTTTGTTTCTTACTGACTTTCTTCTGCATGCTGTCAGTGGCGACCTTAGGGTAAGCTGGTATGTCAAGTATCGGGAATAATAGGCCAGAATAAGAATAACTGCGTAGTAAAGTCACAATGGCGCCAAAACCCACCCCTGTGCCATTTTCAAGCCATTATTAGTGCAATCAGCATAATGTGCGCTGCAAATAGCAAATTTACAACAAAGCATACCATGCTTTCCACTTCATTACAAACTCCACACTAACAAAAGAGGGTCATCGCTTAGTGTTTTGTTGAAAGAAATTCCATATAAGGCATGCTTCCATTAACATGTATTCTGCTCTGCAGAAGGAGAACCCAGTTCAGATGCAGTATTTCCCCAGAAAGGGCCGCATTGACCAGATGTACTTCCCCTACTATGGCAAGAAAGCTCACGTGAGTATTTCTCTCGGGTAAAAAAAAAATAATAATAAGTTGAGGCCCTCATAAGTCAAGGTACCGCTGTACGAGTAAATGTAGTTACGAGATTGGTTACTGAGCAAATGAAACTCTGAAAAATCTATTTGCGTATAATCCTCAAGTATTTGTAGTGTACTTTGTTACTTCCCACCACTGATCCACAGTTCACTGTGTACCTCCTGTGGTCCAGATGAACTACGTTCAGCCCCTGGTTGCCGTCAAGCTGCTGCTCAACAAGGAGGACTACAACAAGGAGCTGTCGGTGGAGTGTCGGGTAGAGGGCTCTAACCTGCGCAATAACGACGAGAGGGATAAGTTCCTGGGCCGCGTCACCTTCAGGATCAAGGTGGTGGAGTAAAAAAAAAAGAGGGAAATTGCCGGTCAAAAGGAACCCCCAGCCGGTGTGGAGGCTGCCCACATTCGCTGAGGAAGGAAGTGTCAAATCCCTCTCAAGACAGCATTCGGGATGAGGCAGATTAGTCCGGCCCGTAGTCGGAGAGCCAGTTACGAATGTTGCTTTGATGACAATGACCCTTCTTTCCTTCAAGATTCCTTGCTGACCTCCGCAAAAGATCCCAAGAGAACAAGACACAGGCTGTGCTCCTGATCCATCCCTTCCACCTGTTGCACAAGTCATCCCCGTTTTGCTTTCATTTCGATGTGATTAGCTGAATTTATAGCCAACGCAAGCAAGCCATTTGGAGCTGTCGTGTTATCGCCGATGCAACTTCTTCATATTTTGTAGATCAGGGGTGTCAAACTCATTTTTGTCGCGGGCTACATCCTAGTTGTGGTTTCACTCGGAGAGCCGTTAGGGCTGTGAAAATTGTAAAAAGGTATCAACGTGAACATCACATCATATGATTACCTATACATCATTGGATAAGCATTTGATTGGTATTCTACCCACAAAAAGTTGGGGATATTGGGCTTTTGAGTGAAATCTCATGATGAACCTAAAGTGCTCTAGAACATTGACAGGTGAACTTAATTGCACCTTCTCGAAACGTATGAATGTCCAACTGTAAATGTACTTTTTGCACAACTTGCTGTCTTCTAACAAAGAAGTGAAAGGCAAAATTCACAGCAGGTGTTTTTCAAGGACGTCCACTTCTCTGCCTTTCTGTGACACTTCCAGTCTCTCTATATCGAGGCTTCAGACAGAATGTTCTCGTTTCTGTATTATTCTTGATCAGACTAACTGGAGTCTCTGGAATCTTCAATGAGTCACGAGTGTTGTGATTCACAACTGAAGGTATAGGAACACACTGAAATAAGTTACACTACAAAATGGTTCCATTATGTCCACTTCTGTGACTTTTCCAGTCTCTCTCGCGATGGCGAGGCTTCGGACAGGATATTAGTATAACTTATTTCAGTGTGTTCCTGTAAATTCGATATTGAATTGCAACACTTGTGATGAATTCGATTATTCAATCAAGAGCTACTCCAGTTCTTCTGATCGAGAACAATACCGAAAGGCGGAGGTGTGAGACCTCCCCTTCGGATCCTATCGTGCTAATCGTCTGTGTCTTCCTGCATTATGCGTGTAGGTCTGAACCATTTACATGGAGGTATAAAAATCAGTGTTTGCGACCTTCACTTGGCCAGACCTGCACGTCTCCAATTGTCTGACAGAGAATAAACGGCGCAAGTTACGTTGTCTTATTTATTTCAGGTATTCTCGAACGGAACAAGTCATTTTCCCCACAACGTCGTCCTTGGAAATATATTGGTCACCTGGAAAGGTTCTAGTGCATTTTCGATTCATCCTCAAATTTCACCTGAAAGTCAAATATCCCAATCTTTTTGTTTGGTTGTAATATCTGTTCAAATCGAAGAAAATGTTTGACTTTGGTTCAGATAATCTGCCCAAACTAAACAAACAAATCCATTTAGCAACAACTATGAAGTAGAAAAACTCATTGCTGATGTGGTGCCCCAGGGCTTTTGAGTTTAACACCTTTCGATAGATCTTCCATCCCCGGAAGAGAGCAGTGTTGTTTTCATCCCCCCATAGTCGTATGGTATACGAACGACAGCATTAAAGATGGTCCTGAGAGAGAATACGAGGATTCTTATCTTGTTGTGAGATGGTGGGGGAAGAAGTCCGGTAGCTCATTTCCAGCACTTATTTTATGATTATTATTATTTTTATTTTTTGCAAAAGTGTCACATATTACACCACAAAGAATCCATATGTTGATAATATAATATAGCAACTGTATTCCTGTATATGAAAAAAAAAATATCTTTCTACATATAAATACATAGTGATCCTTAGCATATTTAGGGAATAATAGATAAATCTTTGTGTTGGGGCACGTGTCGCCGCAACCTAGTCTCGTGCCGTCCGTCTTGCCTGTCTGCATGTCTGCCTGTCTGTTTTTCGGTCAGTCTGTCTTCCTGTGTGCTCACCTCTCCATTGCAACAGCCGACATGTGGGTGAGCCCTTCAGGATTAGATATGTTGTCTTGCTCCGATGCTATGGGAAGCCGTTTGAGCATTTATTCCATATCCTTCATTTCCAGCTTAAGGTCCATGTACTAGCACGCTCTTTGGCCTCACTAGTAAGACAAGTCAGCATGTTTTTTTCCCACTACTACCTTTCACTGCTTTATTACATTTCTGCACTCTAGAAGATAGGACAGCTACATGTTATGAATGGGGCAAAACTATTAGTGAACATTTTGGTGCTACCAGTTTATGACACATGCCTACTAGTTGGGCCTAGTAGTGTTAGTAGTGCAGCACAGTAGTTTACAAGTAAGGTGAATTTGTGTCCTCGTAGGCTAAAAGCGGCAATAGTAGAGGTTAAAATGTTACTAGTAAGGCGTTCTCTCTTTGTCCGCACTAGTAATACAATTTAGTTCACTAGTATAATGACCATGTCTTACTAGTAACTTTTTTTTTCACTACAGCTGTCATTTCTGCACTCAAGTAGGACAACTACATGTCACTAGTGATGCAAAACTAATAGTGGGCATTTGGGTCCAGGTAGCTACTAGTGCATGACACATGCCTATGAGTCGGGCCTAGTAGTGTTACTAGTGCAGCACAATAATTTACTAGTAAGGTTTAATTGCATACTCGTGGGTCAAAAGTGACATTAGTCGTGGAAAAAAACATTACTAGTAAGACACAGTCATTCTATCATTGTGGTGAGGCCAAAGAGGGTACTAGTACACCTTAAACTGAATATGAAGGATATGGAATCAATGCTCGAAGTGTTGTCCATAGATACAAGCTGAGGAGACAAACATGCGCACACACACACTAAGTACACTGTAAATTGCTTCGACGTCAGAGAGGTGCGGTGAGACAAACGAGGAAAAAAAGATCAATAAAAAGCATCGCAAAGTTCAGCATTACCTGTAAGTATGTGCTAAATATCACTACGTGATCTCTATCTCTCTCCGGCTCTCAAATATTGTTTGTTAGTTTTCTCTCTTCTTCGGCCCGTTGATCTGATTGTCTGCCAGTCTATTACTCTTACTCAATGTATATATATCTACTGTAAACACTATCGACCATATTTACTTAATTCACACTGTATTTTTGTCACAAAAACACAACGTCTGTGGATTGTAAAGAAATAATTTAAATATTTACAGGAAATGATCTTATTCAAAACTATGTTTACACAGTGTTTAAAGGAACCCATGTTTGAAAGAACAACTTGTAACATCTCAGGGTGCCTTAAGACCTGATGAAATAAATTGTGAAATAAAAGTGATTTTGAAGGAAAAAAAAAAAAGGACACTCGTTTGCCTGTCTTGTTTTTTTTTTTGTTATCCCTAATTTTAGAGCCTATCACAGCTGATTTTGGAGTACAGCCTGGACTGGTCCCCAGTCAGTCGCGCCATGAGGGCACAAACAGAGTGAACTTCGTGAACATTCACAGCGTGACTGGGAAAAAACATTATATTCACTTTTGAATTGAAGTTCATTTCAGTCTGTACATTTGTACTTATTAAGGAGTCAAGTTATTTCTTCTACTTTTACTCCAGTCTATTTTCACACAAGTATCTGTACTTGTACTTAGTAGAGAGTGTGAGTATGCATTAGCCACCTGTGTCGCCTTTTGTCTTTTTCCAGCCAATATCTCCGTCCATTGAGCACTTCTCTGTGTCCGAAGGATAATCTGTGTGGGATTAAGCCTCTCCTAAAATACACCGTACGCTTCTTTGAGTCGGGCCGATAAAGCAGTCATGAAACCGTATAAATTTTACATCTGCAGTTGATTTTTTTTCAATATTGACTTTCATTTAGATAGCACTGCAAGTCATTTCTAATAAATATCACATATCAATCCCCGCTTTTACCTTTAATCTTCTTTTTGCACAGATGGACGCCCTGGCAGTTGCATGGGGATGCTTGAGAACCTTAAGGGATTTGAGGATGATTTACACAAAGAAGGTGAAAAGGATAACACGGGTTATCCCGTTATCAGCTAAGAGTTGAACTTGCCAGCCAGTGCAGGCCTGAAGCACAGCCATGGACGCAGGCAGCAAATCCAACTGGATTAATGCAATTGATATGATCATGTTTGACTAGTTTGTCTACCAGGGGTATGCAAAGAAAAAAAATGACCAAGCACTTTGGTATTTTTCAATTGACAATATAATGTTGTTTTTCTTTAACAAAAATGACACAAATACTTATAACATTTTGCTTTGTCACCGTTAACTGAGATTTTAGATTTTTTTTCCCTTTAAATTCGTAATTAGCCGAATAGCATAGTGGCTTGAGTCATGTTTTAATGTTTTCGGAAAACAAGAAAAAACATTTTTGGGGAAGAGCATATCGAACTGGTTTTACAATGTTTCATAAACATAACGCAGTGGGTTCCCCTCTTTCTTCCATTATTCTGTATGAAAACATGAAGAAGTGTGGGAAAACTCTGGTCTATACCAAAAGACAGACAAGACATGTTTTAAAAGACATATTTAGCACTTTATTTAATGAAATGTCATCCTTACATGTGATTCTCCTATGTTAAAACTTCTCTTGTGGTATATTTACAAGTACGTACATTTAGTCTTCATTATAACATTAACTGTAAAAACTTAAGATCAAAATCTGGGAAGATCAAAAACCTTCAGCAAAATAATTACCCTTAGAAACATTCATACTGTCCTGAAACACCACAGTTTTCATGAATTTTTTCCTGGCATTTGCGTGTAAATATAATTTTTATTCTATTGAGCAATCGTATTGTATCTTAGGTATTTTTGCTTATATTCCTAGTGTTACTGTTCAAACTGTGCATAATGTGGCTTGCTAAATTCTCTTGAGAACATGAACAATGCCCTGTGTGGATGTCTCTTCAACATCTGGTTTGAGTTATTTGCACAGAATAGAACATTCCAGTATAAATATTCATCACCCAGCTCCTCTCAAATGTCCCACGTCCTTCCAATTCTCAGTTAATAAGAGGCCATTCATAACATAACTATTAATTAGTTGATTTTTCTCATAGCACCAACATAAGAAGTACTAAACCATTGCTCCTCACTCAGGGTAAACAGATATACAGATGTACTCTATGTACAACATTTACACTTTTTTTCCACTTTAATAGTTAAATTAAAGGTTCAACAAAGAGATCAGAGGTTTAAGATTGAACCAGATTCCAACTACAGTAGTTACAAAAGCACATTTCCAGCCATTATAATGTCTAGTTTTAGTGGTGGGAAGTAACACAGTACAAATACTTAGCTACTGTACTTAAGCAGATTTTCCAGGTCTCTTTACTTGGGTATTTATTTTTCTGGCGACTTTTCTTTATTGCCTACATTTGAAAACGGATCTGTACTTTCAGCTCTTTTGTCAAAATACTTCTTTCAACATCCGCAGATGAGGACACAATGTAAAAAAAATGGCGTAACTAAAAGAGAAGTAAAGTTAACCCCAGTTCAGATCTTGATTGATTTGAGATCTTGGGGATTCTTAAGGCGGAACGTAAACCAGCGACGATGATGCAACAGATTCAGAGTTTCTGGCATTCAAAAATTCTCCGTCTAATCCGAAAAAACACTTGCAGATCAGGTGTATTTTTTCCATTATCGTTATCTATTTAAAAAAATTGTTGTTAGTAAGTTGAAAACGCTTGTTATCAAAATGAATTTTGGATACAGTTGACATTAAGAATACATCTTTACTTTTGTTGCATTGCAGTCTTTTACTTAAAGAGTAAATCAGTATTTCTACCCTGTACCAGTCCTTCTACTTAAGTACAGAGTGTAAGTACGTCTGCCACCTCTGCTCCGTTTCTATTCAACCTGCCTCTTACTTCGTGAATTAATTTCATACTTGTGTGGAAGTGTTCTAAAGATGTAAAGACCCCCAGCTGACATTTCTGGTCAAAGTGCATGCAAGGTGACATGATTAAAGGTACAGTGAAACTCCTGCATATTCGTGAATTTGAACTGAAGGACTCACCTAGTCGCTGTTTTTGTTCTCAGGTAAAGCCATGTCTAACATTATTTGGCGCCATCTTGTGGCATCTTGGTGTCAAGGAACTATGTTGAAGTGAGGGGAAGAGCTTGGGGGAGAAAAAGAAAAAAAAAAATCAATCCAACAGCGGCAACTGGTCCAGAATGCTGCCTGGTTTCGTATTGGTACTAGACCAACGTGAATAGCAGGGGAACAATGTATTAGTTTGACCCTCGTTCTGTCGTCCAGTAGAGCAACATCCTGAGATGAGACGTTGCATACTAACGTGCTCTTTACCTGAAAAAAATGTGTCCGATTTGAAAAGGGTAAAAGTGTGCATGTGATGTGAAAAATGAACAAGGAGTCCTCTCACAGCAATATACAAGTACCGGACTTCTTTTCATCATCCACATCTCCTCCACCCTCTTTCCTGTTGGGATCACTTAGCTCGTCGAACAGTCCCGTTTCGATCATCTCCTGCTGCCATTGGATGGACACTGCGCCTGTGCTGAACTCCTTGAAGAATTTGTTATCTTTGGCGTCGAACTCGATGCCTTTGATTTCGGAGAACTCGGCGATGTCGCCCGTGTCCTTGGCGTAGACCACGTTGGGCTTGGGTGTCCACGGGGGCGCCACCAGACCGGCCTCCAGACGGGCGAAGTTTATGCTCTTGAACCACGGGTGATTCCTGGGGTCCTCCAGGTTGTCCCTAAAGAAAAGGCAAAGAATGTAAACAATTTAAAAATGACAATGGCTTCCTTGTTAGATACAGTGGGTACGGAAAGTTTTCAGACCCCATTAAATTGTATAGAGTTTGCTAAAAAAAACACCTGAAGGACTCCAAGATGGTGAGAAATAAGATTCTCTGGTCTGATGAGACCAAGATAGAAATTGTTGGGCTTAATTCTAAGTGGCATGTGTGGAGAAAACAAGGCACTGCTCATCACCTGTCCAATACAGTCCCAACAGTGAAGCATGGTGGTGGCAGCATCATGCCGTGGGGGTGTTTTTCAGCTGCAGGGACAGGGAGACTGGTTGCAATCGAAGAAAAGATGAATGCGGCCAAGTACAGGGATATGCTGGACGAAAACCTTCTCCAAAGTGCTCAGGAACTCAGACTGGGCCGAAGGTTCACCTTCAAACATGACAATGACTCTAAGCACACAACTAAAATAACGAAGGAGTGGCTTCAGAACAACTCCGTGACTGCTCTTGTATGGCCCTGACTTAAACCCAATTGAGCATCTCTGGAAAGACCTAAAAATGGCTGCCCAGCAACGTTCACCATCCATCCTGACAGAACTAGAGAGGATCTGCAAGAAGGAATGGCAGAGGATCCCCAAATCCAAGTGTGAAAATCTTGTTGCATCATTCCCAAAAAGACTGTATTAGCTCAAAAGGGTGCTTCTACGAAATACTGAGCAAAGCGTCTGAATACTTATGGCTGTGTGATATTTCAGTTTTTCTTTTTTAATAAATCTGCAAAAATGTCAACAATTCTGTTTTTTTTCTGTCAATATGGGGTGTTGTGTGGACATTAATGTGGAAGAAATGAACTTAAAGGAGTTTAGCAAATGGCTGCAATATAAAAAAAGAGGGGAAAATTTAAGGGGGTCTGAATACTTTCCGTACCCACTGTAGATAGTACCGTACATTTGTTAAGTACAGTTCAGTCGTATTCAACTTTTAAGTACGAAACAAATCCATTTAATCTTTTCGCGCTTTTGTTTTCAAACATCTGTTTATGTACAACATTTAACTTTTCTGGGCAATACATTTTATTTGAATCATTATTTAAGTAGCTTCTTTTTCATATTCCTAGTGTTAATGTTCAAACTGTGCATAATTTGTCTTAAATGTATTTTACATCCAGTACAGTAAATTTGTTAAGTACAGTTTAGTTCTATTTAACTTTTAAGTACAACACATATGCATTCATCTATTTTTAGAACTGTGTGTTTCCCAAAAAGATTTTTAAGTTCAATTTTTATTTACCCTTAAGAACATTTAAGTGCAGTGTTGATGTTATTATGTATAGTATTGTATTGTAATGTTTATGTATTTTAATGTATTTCTATACATTTTATGCTGACAATTTTCCATCCATTTTCTGAGCCGCTTCAAATAGTGTGTTTTAATAAGTTTGAATGTGTTTAACCAGTATGTCGCGGCATATTAGTGTTCCGTGAGAGATCCTCAGGTGTGTAGCAAGAAATTATCCAAATTCACTTCAATGGTCAGAAAATTATTTATTTACTTACTACTAATATTGTATCTTTGTTTAACTATCTATGTCAGCGACACACACGGGGAGGACAATAAAATGCTCTTCCACTAGATGGCTGAAGATACATAAATAACCTGTGTATCCACGTTTTGTGCTTTCTAAATGTAATCTGTCCCTTGGCTTAATGAAGGTTTAAAGCGTTAAAGAGTATTTTAATGCAGAAAGTTTTTTAAATGCTCTTTCTATCTCGCGGCTTTCCACCTATCAGGAGTTGGTCTGGAACGTAAACAACAACGAACGGGGGATGGCTGTATACTGAAATAATGATGATATCTCAGTTTACTCACAAATGTACTTAATGTGGAATTTAGACGTGTATTGGACACAAAGCTATTACTCTTGGTGGATACACAGCTTAATTGGACCTTCTGCCATCCAGTAGAAGAGCATTTCAATGCCTATGCCTGTCACTATACGTCGCTGACATAAATTGATAAATAATAATTTTTGGACTAATTAAGTGAAATTGGGTCATTTCCCCACATTAGTGTGGTTGTGAATCACTGTTCTCGACTAAATCTTACTTAATGCCGAGACGCTCGTCCATTTTCTTCTTGAGTAACAACTGGATGATGTCTTTGGTGGTGGCATCGAAAAACTTGTGCTCCCACTTGGGTTCCTCATTGAGAATACGACGTTGTACCTCCTCCTTCTCCACCTTCTCCTTTTTACTTTCAGGCCCTTTGAAAGGCGTGTAGCCGGCCACCATCTCGTAGATGCTGCAGCCCAGCGCCCACCAGTCCACTGATGTCCTGTATGGAGTTTTGTTCAAAAGCTCCGGGGCCATGTAGGCTCCAGTACCAGCCTGTGGAAGTAAGACAGGGTACAGTTATATTTTAGAGGTAGGCCTAAAAGGTAAATGAATGAAGACTCAGGCTTATGACATTCACAGAGAAACTTTCCAACAGGGTTAAATGGTCTTCAGAGAACTCTACTGCCATGTTCACTTTCACCTTTAGCTTAGTTACCCTCCACCAGTATCTGTGCCATCCCCCATCCCTCATGACGTGACCCGCAGTCTCGAACCAGGAGCTTAATCCTAATGCTAAGCCTACTACCTGTCAAGACTCATGTGTGTCTACACGCTGACAAGTGTTCTACTATAGCTACCAACCTTTTCTGGATTGGTAGGAACCGTGAGGTGGGACGCATAACAGGCAATACCTAGTCTCTCGTGACTGATTTATACAATTGATCCATCTTCACTACAATATTCCACCAACCTTGACAGGAATTGGCCAAAGATATCTGACTATGGCTGGCAAGACACAAAAAGCCAAAAACTGTATTATCTTATGCACCATGCAAATCTAGAATGTATATCAACTTATTTTGGAGGGCTTTTTTTAATTTTTGTGATTCTGTTGATAGTTGGTCTAATAGACAAGAGTAGTTTAAACTCAATGCTGGAACCAACTCACTCTCTCTAAGCTTAAAGTCACTCTGCTTGCAAACTTCTACTATTATTTTTCTGTTAATCTGATCAGGGACAGACTGTGTAATGCCCATTAAAAGGATTAGGGGGACCAAAGTCAACCTTGCCCTCGGAGGTTAGTACAGTCGCTTTAGCTGGCTGAGGAGCATCACAGAACTGGATAATGAGATTACTGGACATTCATAGCGCTGAGGGCTTACTCCTTGCTACAGCAAATACCTTAAGCAAAGGCCAAAAGATATGTTCAAAGTTCATCATCTTACGGGACATACGTGGTTTTGCAAATCAAACATCATGAACGCAAAGGTGAGTTTTTCTATAGCAGAAGAAGTGTCAGGACTTGACCACTTCTTCTTGACTAAAATGTCACGGTTCCTACGTCATCCCAAAAAAAGCTTTAATTAGCTAGAAGTGAGAGTATATTTTCAGGAGTCATGGTAAGAACATGGAAGGTTAACATTTATTGCAGGAAAGGATCCATACATAACGGTGCCCCTGAAATGCCTCGACTATACAGTAATGTGATCACAAAAGGATGAGTTACCTAATGAATAGAGAGAGACTGATTTGCACAGGTGTATTAAACAGTCCAGTAATCCCTGTCCGGATTTAAAATGAAAAGCCCACCAAGATTGAAACCTGCTCAAGAACGTGGATTCAGTTTTAGTTATGACCTAATGATACCCTTCCTTACCTTATGATACCTGAGCACCGTAAGGAGGTGCTGTTTTTGATGCATCATTAACCAATTAAGAGTGTTGTCATTCCTATAGTTTGGTGTCTCTCAGGTCTCGCTATTTAGATAAAAGTGTCCAAGGCAAATAAGAGGAGAAATAGTAGTAACTGTTATGAGTTGGCTCTACTTACCATCTGGGAGACAGTTTTTCCTGGGGCAATCTCTATGGCCAGACCCAAATCTGAAAGTCGACACTGGCCGACACTGTCCAGCAACACGTTCTCAGGCTTCATGTCACGATAAATGATATCCATGGCATGCAGGTGAAGAATACCGGTGGTGATTTGGGCTGTGTAGTGGACGATGCGCTTCATCTCGATGCCCTTGTCCACGCCATTGCCGTCATAGCCAATGTTGTAGATGTGGTATTTGAGGTCTCCTCCATTCATCAAGGTCATAACAAGGCACAGGTGGGTATTGGTGTCATAAGCGTAGGCCAAGTTGACCAGAAACAGACTGTTGACCTTCTCCAAGATCTTTTTCTCCAAAAGGGCCATCTTCTCACCACCCTTCTTCTTCAGTCGTTTTTTACACAACTTCTTGCAAGCATACATCTGGCCTGTGTTTTTCACCTGGACGGCACATACCTGCGAAAAGGTTTCAAGTGAATAGTTGAATTGAAAGACCCAAATGCTGCAGAAGCAACCTTCAACTATAACTGCACTGATTGTTGGACTTTTTAATTTGTGTAAATATACAGTAGCCAAATGCTGGGAAAAGGCCCTGTAGTACCTAACTTCTGTGACTTCAGTTCACAAATTAGACTAAAGTTTAGCCTACAACTGACATAATCTCTGAAACAGTGGCACTTTATATATAGATTCAAGAAGTCAAACTTCTCATTTACGTTGAATCTGGACTGCAGACATTTTCAGAAATATTCAACACAGTAGGTATTCTTTAAAATGAAAATGATACTGTACACCTAATAGGTAATGGGTTCAGCCTTAGTAGTAATCCTCACAATTTTTCTCATGTAGGTTAATGAGAGGTGAAATGTCTTCTAAGACAACAATTACAGTCCAGTTGTGATCGATTCAATGCCCTGAGAATTCTCTTGTGTATTTATTGTATTTGCAGGTCTTTGTAGCTCAACTTCCTGCATGCTTTTCAACATTTTGGCCTTTGCTTTTATCCTTAGTTGTATGGCAAAACGTACCGCTAAGCAGTTCACTTAGCATGATACAGAATCATTTAAGGAGTTCCCCAAGGATCTGTACTTAATCCTGTGTCATTCAGGTTGCATAAGGACCACTGTTGCTTCAAGTTTAATTGCAAAGGTTAAGTCATGAGTAGCTAACAGTGTGTCGTTTAAAGTGTAAAAAAGTTTAAAGTTTTTTTTTAAATAATCACATTTAAGCATTTCAGTCACAATATTTCTGTAACAAGCTTCCAGATTTGAGGAAAATGTCATTTAAAGCTTATGAAGAAAAACTCCTCATAATTTATGAACTTCTATGTTCTATGTTCAGTCGTCAGTAAAGGGATTCTTGAAGACTTCTTGATTGTGTACCATTTATACTGAAAACTGTAAAACTACGGTACTCTAAAATCAAACTATTAGGTATGTGTGTACCTTGGGACTTAATGGTCTATAAAACAAATTAATGTATGTTGATGTAATGCTTTATCATATTTCTATTTCCATTAAAAGCTTTTGTGTCAACATCGTTACAGTTCTAGAAAAATTGCATGTTTTTTTTATCTTGTTGAGGACTCTAATAATTTTAAACCATCATTTTATCAAACACACTGACTTTATGTCATGAATTTCCAGTCCTACCTCTCCAAAACCACCTTTTCCCAGGGTCCTGAACTCATAGAAGTACTTGTCGCTGATGGGTTGCTTCTCATACTCCTTCCACTGGAGAAATTTATCAAAGAATGGATTGGCCTGGTAATCTGTGAAGGGTGTGCCCATCAAAAACTCCCTCACACCATCTTGGACTTTGCCTTTCATCACCTCATCGAAGGTGGCATCTGTCACAGCCTTGCATTTGTCAGCGGCCTCCCCAGTGAGAAAGGACAAGAAGTTCTTGGAGTCAGCTTTGCAAAACTTGTTGATGATGTTCTGCCGCGCCTTGTCTTTTACTGCACCTTCAGCCAGATCCCAGTCGTAAAGCTCGTCCAAGAAATCAGCAGCAAGCTTAAACTCGGTATTGTTTGCCAGGAATTGACGGAAAAACATTTTGCCAATAGGCTGCCGTTCACAGATTGATGTAAAGTCCTTATCGATGGATGATCGCACTGCAGCACATTGCTCCACCTTGGGCAGAGACAAGCTGCGACGGCGCTTTTTCATCTCCTTGTCATCACCACCCTGGGCTTTGAGGTAGGCCGTGTTGGCCACCAGGTTATCCAGACCCCCCATGTCACACATCTTGGCGGCTGTATGTGGTCGGCCCCCCCTTACGCAACTGGGTTCTTCAGCAACTACCCAGGAAAAACCTCTTGCAACGGGTGCAGTGTGTCTGAGGGTGTACGGGTCTCAGGTTGCAGGACTCTTAAAAGCCAGTGAACGAATGAGCTCCTTCACCCAAACTACCTGCAAACCCAAGACACACTGACACACCCAGTAATCACTCATTTAGAATTAAATACCAGGGAGGGATTTTGGCTTAGGTATCTTTGTGTGGTCTATTCAAGGATGCTGTGCACAGAAAGGGAATCGTAAGCGGGCTCTGTCCTAAGAAGCTTTGTGGCCCTCTATATTTGTTCATGATGTACAGCAGTCACTAGCAGGGATCGTTGACTGTGCACTAACTTTTTCAATTTTTTTATTGCATTGCAGTTCACAAAATTTCCTTGATTGACAATGGACAAAAATGTAACAAGACATTTTGGCTTTATATATTGTTTCAAAGGGGTGAGGGAATCTCTCTGAATGGTCTGAACTCCTGCTTCGATACAGGTGTTGTATTGACAATAACAAAATCTCCCGAGTGCATGTGACAAAATTTTGAAGATTGAACGTTTTGGCCATAACTCCAAAAGGTACTTAGGGTTAGCCCTAACCCTAAACACTAACCCTAACCCAAGCACAACACTGCTCTTTGCCAAAAACACACAATACCTACAGTGAAGCCTGGTGTTGGCAACATCATGCGTTAGGGCTGTTTTCTTCAGCTGGAACTGGGGCCTTAGACAAGGTGGAAGCAATTATGAACAGTTTGAAAAAGCAGTCAGTCTTAGCACAAAACCTTCAGACTTCTGCTTGAAAGCAACCATACTGTCAGGAAAAGCCTACTAGAACATCTGAACTTTAAATGGTGGCAGCTTTGCGCTGACTCCCATTTAACATGTTTGAATGTGTCCACTGTAGTGCACAGTATCAGGGAATTTTACTTGAGCTGCAACAGTGGTTTTAATTTTCCAGTATGAGGTCATATGCGCTATCTTTGGTACTGGCATTGACACTAATGTAGATTAATTCAATATCATAAACCTCAAATAATATTAGCTAATCCATTCTGAAATGGTCTTAAACTGTCAGTGCACGATACAAGATCACAGGCTTGCTGCCACAGCTTCAAATGCAGACTTTTTCACTTACAATATGCCTGAGCGGGTAATTAAATTGTATTTTTATATGACGACTGAATTAGCCATGCTTAATTGGCAAGTTTTGGTCCGTGACAAAATTCTGCCAGTATCCTTCAGTGGTGAAGCAGTATTTGAAGAAGACGAAAGGGCATACTGCCAGTAAAAGAGACTACCATACATATCAAATTTGTCAAACGTCATGTTGTAAATGGATCATAGAGTCTTGTAAGGATTTAAGTTCCCTGAGTGGATGAAACGGGCACGGCTTCTAACTTTTCCAACAGGTCAGAGGGTTATTCTGCACACTCATAAGTCACTGTAAGAGGTCCTACTAGTTACCACGATGAGATAATCTCTGCTGAGCCATGAATTCTCATTGGAGCTCTATTAGGAATTAATGGATAACAGGTCTAAGTCATATGTCAGCAAACGTCAACGAGTGAGCAGAGAAACTGAGCTGAGACGACGACGACAACCCAGAGGAGCCTGGTGCTATTTTGGCCACTCGCTACTAGATGTTTGATCGTGTGTCTTGTCCAGGTGTGCCTCGTCTCGGCAGTTTGTTTGTATTTAGCTCCCTGGGATTGTTCAGTCTGTTTTGGATCATTGTTGTTTCAGCAAGTCATGTTTCTAGTTTTGCCATTTTTCCTGTTGTGGTATTTTGTTTCCCTGTGTTTCTTTGTTACTTTTAATCTAGATTTTTTTTTCTTTTCTTTTTTTTAAGAGAAATTATTTAGAATTTTCCATGTACCTTTTGTTTGGCTTTTTTGTTTCTGAAAATAAATATTTTTGTCGCGATTTATCCAGCCCTGCCTCCCTGTTTCCGTGCGCTTGGGTCCTCATCTTTCTTTACCACAAAATTGAGTGGGCATGCACCAGTGAACGATTTTAAAAAATAAAAATAAAAAAATAAAATAAGTAAATACAAAATCAATATTAAACCAAAATGTTTTTAAAAGAATTCATATGCTGAGGTGCCATGACCATACGATCCTATGCTAGTGATTGAATTGATTAGTCAACTTTCCTTATCCGCATCAACGTTTAACGCTTGAAGTCGACTGATCAATAATCACATTTTTGGCATCTTCTCTTCCAATTCGCTAATTTATAGAAGTTACTTGGCACTCACCTGTCTGCTGCCATCACCGGAATACAACGCTCTGTGGAGCAGCGACATGTTCGTTCAACAAGGCAACGTCTTTGTACGTCTGGACGTATCTGTGAATGTGAAAATAAACTGGTTGTGTATAAGAATAGCAGTTAGCCTTAACAGATTTGGCTATCGCCACTGTTTTTAAAATATTCTTACCAGCAGGACGATGGGATCTGCGGTGAGGAAAGCGGTTGGTGGCGTGAAGTGACCAAGAATTTGGAAACTCTCTGTCGCCAAAATGTTATGTCCAAGAATGCACAGACAACTGTGTGCTACTGAGAATTTTATTCACCATATAACAAGGACCAACATCACTTCGTTTGTATCCCTTTATGACACTGACAGTGTGAAAAAAGGTTGGGGACTGCTGCAACATGCCGAAAAAATAATGTCATCAATTAATTGAGTTCGGCTAGAATTAGAACGTTACCTGTATAGTCGACTAAAAAAAATCGTTAGTTGTTCATGCCCTATTCTATCAATGATGTCATTGATTAATCAACTTTGAGTAGACTGAAATTTTTTAATTGTATGTATTCAATTTGTTTTTTTCCCTTTTATTCAAACAATTGATTAATGAGATTATTGTAAATTGTAAATATTGTATTGTTAAAATTGTAAATATTGTATTATTATTATCCATCCATCCATTTTCTGAGCCACTCCTCACTATGGTCGCGGGCGTGCAGGAGCCCATCCCAGCTATCATCGGGCAGGAGGCAGGGTACACCCTGAACTGGTTGCCAGCCAATCACAGGGCAGATACAAACAAACAACCATTCGGACTCACATTCACACCTACGGGCAATTTCGAGTCATCAATTAACCTACCATGCATGTTTTTGGGATGTGGGAGGAAACCGGAGTACCTGGAGAAAGCCCACGCAGGGACGGGGAGAACATGCAAACTCCACACAGGCGGGGCCGGGGATTGAACCCCGGTCCTCAGAACTGAGAGGCAAACGCTCTAACCAGTCATCCACTGTGCCGCCCTGTATTATTATTAATAATATATTATTATTGTAAAAAAGAGCAAAATAAAATAAATAAAAATGGTTTAATTAATTATAATTAGATTATCAGTAATACATACCCGCAACCCTAATGAGGACAAGTGCTATAGAAAATGGAAAGCTGGATTAAAAAAAATACAAGTGAAAAATTAGAATGAATTAACTATTTCACACATAGTTCATTCACCTTTCGATTTATTTTTCTTAGCCAAATATGGACAAAACGGATAAAAAATTGGATCAAACAGAAGTAGCTGTCAGAGGGGCCTTTTCTGGACACTCATATGACAAAACCAAGGTGTTTTTTTTTAATTAAATTGACACTTTTATAACAAGTCCATGTTAGAGACTCACTCTATGGATGTCTAAATAGCCAAAATACGGGACCTTTAAAAGTTTAATTTGGTCTGTAACGATGCTCGTAACTCAAAATACTCGAGTCACACATCCCCTTGGAAATAAATGGAAATGCCATCAATCCGTTCCAGTCCTCAATAAAACGCCAACAAAAACATGTTTTTTATTACGAATTCTAGAGGATTGTACTTTCTGAAATTATATAATTATAACATAATGAAATAGAATGTAAAGAATTAAACAGTTTGTGCATCATCATTAATTCATTGTGCTTCTCCTGGTAGACGTGCTATGGGCAATGGGCCAAGTATAATACAGACATACAAATATGCACAAAGAATATGCTCACACCTGCTCAGTGAGCTGCAGTAACAGTTGCCTTTATCACAGAGAATAAAGACTATGCCTGGGAGTATTGTTATACTCTCTGTCTACATGTGTTGCTGCAAATCTGTTGTTTATAGAGCAATAACACTGCCTAAAAGACGCTATCCATTTTTCATTAATTGTTAACATTAAATTAAGAGGACTTTCCCAAGGCAAAGCTATCTGGTTGTTTTAAATACACAGTGTAAGTTTCTTTATGTTTACCGGTAGTTTGAACTGGGAGTAGCAGTAAACAGCTTGAAGCCTCTTCTGAAGAATTGTTCACTATCTGCCAGACTGCTGCTTGTTGTGAAGTGAGTCAAGTTCACTCCCAACATCTAGCGTTGGTATCTCAAATTTTTGCCAAAGTTAAAGCAAAAAAAACATCAGCGCGACAGCTCGTATCACGAAAAACTCTTAAATCAGGTCACTCATAAGTCAAGTTACACTTGTATGAAGAATTTCAAACGTGGTCAAGTTTTAACAATCAACATCCATCCTTTTTCATAGTTTAAATGTATATTTTGTGATCATGGCTTTTTTGCTGTAGTACTGGAGTGGTTCTAACTACTGGAGACAAACTCCTTGGCCAACAAAGATGATTCTGATTCTGATCCGATACAACTCTATACACATACGTCCAATTAATCAAACATATGTATGTGACTTTGCTCTGAGAAAATACACAAGCATAGCAAGAACAAACATTTTTGCTCTGCCGCAGTGCTGCTCAGGTCGCATCACATTCACCTGGAAGTGAAATCACGCATTAAAACGCTGGAGCCCCAAAGGTTCTGACTTGGTACTCAAACCAGTTGCTAAATAAATAGGATCCGTTTCAGTGAAAGCTAGACAGCTGATTCCCATGACCCAAATCTTACCAGGCAGAGTGTATCCACTTCACTCAACAAAAGGATGAATGACTGCACCCCCTATAGGATTGTTTCTCCCATTGACTCATAATCCTATCAGCACTAACGGGAGTTCTGTGCCTTCTTGGAACTCAAATCATGATGTAGCTCAATGTGGAAGGCTTATCAATATGAGGCAATTCCAGCAATGTAAACCTTTGTAAACACTTTTTTTGTAATTTAGGTATGGTCTATTGTTTTATCTCATGGTAGGTAATATGTACTAATATTGAAGATTATAGCACAATATTGTACTTAAATTAAAACATACAGTAATAACATAACTGTATAGAATGCAATAAATTAAAAAGAGTGCACATCATTATTTCATGCTTTAATTCAATGGAGGCCCATTGAATTCTAATGTGCACTCTTTGGCCAGCAGGGGGTGGCATAACACAAAGATAGTTTTGACGGCGAAACACAGAAGACGAATGTCATGAATAAGCTGCAGTAATATTCGTCGTTTTTTTTTACAGAGGATGAATTATGTATGCCTGTGAGTTTCTTTGTATGTCTGCTTGTTGCTATCGTATGTCTTCAAATGTAAGTTGTTTAGAGGGTTAGAACTACCGCAACAGCCATGCTACTTTTGTTAGCCTATCCATGGCGTTTTGAATTGTGTGTTAACATCAAGCTCGCGGAATTTTGTAAGGCAAAGTTATGTAGTTTGGTTAAATACACAACATGTAGTTGTCTTTGTTTTATGTTAAGTGTGACAGTAAACCTCAACTGGGAGTGGCAATAAACAGCTTGAAGCAAGCACTTGTTTTAAAGTTTGCTGCCACCATCTAGCGCTTATAACTAAAATTTTTGCTCACAACCCAAGACAAAAAATCGTCTGAGCGATGGCTCGTATTTAAATTTTTTTTAATTTTTTACTTTTAAGGGGCGGTAGCACTGAATGTACAGTACAATTACTCCATCAATTATGTATACACAATTGCCTCTGCATTTCATTGTTATTAGCAGAGGTGGATAGAGTAGCCAAATATTGTACTCAAGTAAGAATACTGATACTTATATATGACTATGATACTTATAATATGACTCAAGTAAAAGTAAAAAGTAGTCATCCAAATATTTACTTGAGTAAGAGTAAAGGCCTCTGGTTAAAAAGCTCCTCGGTGGCAAGGCCCCGGGGGTGGATGAGATTCACCCGGAGTTCCTAAAGGCTCTGGATGTTGTGGGGCTGTCCTGGTTGACACGCCTCTGCAACATCGCGTGGACATCGGGGACAGTGCCTCTGGATTGGCAGACTGGGGAGGTGGTCCCCCTTTTTAAGAAGGGGGACCGGAGGGTGTGTTCCAACAACAGGGGGATCACACACCGCAGCCTCCCTGATAAGGTCTATTCATGGGTGCTGGAGAGGAGGGTCCGTCGGGAAGTCGAATCTCAGATTCTGGAGGAGTAGTGTGGTTTTCGTCCTGGCCGTGGAACAGTTGACCAGCTCTACACCCTCGGCAGTGTCCTCGAGGGTGCATGGGAGTTCGCCCAACCAGTCTACATGTGTTTTGTGGACTTGGAGAAGGCGTTCAACCGTGTCCCTTGGGGAGTCCTGTGGTGGGTGCTTCGGGAGTATGGGGTACCGAACTCCCTGATACGGGCTGTACGACCGGAGTCAGAGTTTGGTCCGCATGTCCGGCAGTAAGTCAGACTCGTTTCCGGTGAGGGTTGGACTCCGCCAAGGTTGCCCTTTGTCACCGATTCGGTTCATAACTTTTATTAATCATGATTGGGTGTGATCAGTGAAAATTAACCAAAAATTGTGATTAGCCACAATTAATTCATGATATAACAGGGGGAGTAATTACTTTTTTACACAGAAGGAGGTTACTTTGAAAAGTTTTTTCTGTCCTTAATAAATATCACTATTTAAAAACAACATTTTAAGTTCAGTTGGGTGATATTTGTTTATTTACATTTGTTTGATGATCTTAAACATTAAAGTGGGGAAACGATGTAAAAATATAAGAATTTGAGAAGGGGAGAGGGGGGGGCAATACTTTTTCATGGCACTGTATGACACCTAGAAAAATCCACCATTGTGTAAAGCAATGTGATAACTTTTTTTTGCGTTTGTAGATCTGTTCTCTGACGTGAAGCATACCAGCCCTATGGCATACAGCGTGAGTGACTCAAACGGTGTGTGTTTCGTCCCGTCTTTCAGCGGCCTGCAGGTACGAGCGCAGTTTCAACGTGAGAACATTTGCCTGATGAATGCAAACATTTTATGATTTTTTTTTTTTTTTTTTTTTTGCATGTCTGATACCAGATTATCCAGTTTTTCAATCCATTTGTCCCTGTAATATATTTTTGGTCTTTTTTTATTTTCCTCTGCTACCTTTCTGAAGTGGCCTTTGTAAGTGTGCCTTTTTAATATTAATAACCAAATTACTATAATGTGTTGGCAGATACCAATGAAGGCATTAGCAGTGTTTGGAATTATTCCCTCATTTCGTACTCCCTAATCACTAATCACAGTTTTTCAAGATATGAGCCACGACATGGCTAAATTTTGTCTTGACATACCATATTTTCACAACCATAAGGCGCACCGTATTAAAAGGCGCAGTCTCAGTTACGGGGTCTATTTCTGTATTTAACACATACATAAGGCGCACCGTATTATTGGGCCCCAGGCATGGTAAAACATACGCTATCTTAAAACATACGGTAGCATGGATGCACGCTAAAACATAGGCTAGAATGCATGCTAGCCTATGTTTTTAAAAAGGCAGCGGTAGCAAAACTGAGTTCGGTTGTACTTTATTGAAGTATTTAACAATGTAGTAATGTTATTTTTTTAACAATCCTCATCCACAAATCCGTCAAAGTCCTCATCTTCTGTATCCGAAATGAACAGCTGGGCAAGTACTCCATCAAACATGCCGGGTTCCCTCTCGTCATTGTCGGAGTCAGTCTCGTTGCCGGGGGGCTGTTCTGCAATGATGCCGGCTGTCGCTAAAGCTTGGACAACAGTCAAAGCAGATTAACCCAGGCATCCACAATCCATTCACATATGGTGGCGTAACTCGTCCGGCGCTGCCTCCTAGTCTTAGTAAAGCTGTGTTCGCCATCTGTCATCCATCGCTCCCACGCCACTCGCAACTTCACTTTGAACGCCCTGTTTAGTTCCTTCGTCAAGCCTCCCGGAATGATGGTGAGCTCCGACTTCATTTGCTGCACTCGGTTTTTCACAGCGGCTGTGAGATGGGCGTGCATGGAGTCACAGATCAACAGGGATGGTGACGCGTGGAAAAAAAACATCCGGTCTCTTTACGTACATCTCACTCAGCACGCTCTCATTTTCTCCTCTTCCATCCAGCCATGCTGTCTTCAGTCACGTCCGCCTTTCCTCTATATAAGCAGCGTGTCGGCAGGAAATGCTCCCAGTCAGTCAAGCAGAGCGCTCATCAAAGTCACACAACAACATTTACAGATTTTGGAACTCGGTGCACACATAAGGCGTGCCGCATTATAAGGTGCCCCGTCCATTTTGGAGAAAGTTTAAGACTTTTAAGTGCGGCCTATGGTCGTGAAAATACGGTTCAATTATTTGCAAATCATGTTCAACCTATATTTAATTCAATACACTACAAAGACAAGATATTTCATCTTCAAACTGATAAACTTCACTGTTTTTAGCAAATAATCATTAACTTGGAATTTTATGGCTGCAACACGTGGCAAAAAAAGCTGGGACAGGTGGCAAAAAAGCTGGGACAAGTGGCCATGATTGGGTACAAAAGGAGCTTCCCTGAATTGCTCAGTCATTCACAAGCAAAGATGAGGCGAGGTTCATTTCTTTGTGAACAGTGCGTGAGAAAATAGTCGAAGAGTTTCAGGACAATGTTCCTCAACGTTCAATTGCAAGGAATTTAGGGATTTAATCATCTACTGTCCATAATTTCATCAAAAGGTTCAGAGAATCTGGAGAAATCACTACATGTAAGCGGCAAGGCCGAAAACCAACATTGAATGCCCGTGACCTTCGATCCCTCAGGCGGCACTGCATCAAAAACTGACATCGATGTGTAAAGGATATCACCACATGGGCTCAGGAACACTTCAGAAAACCAATGTCAGAAAATACAGTTCGGCGCTACATCCGTAAGTGCAACTTAAAACTCGACTATGCAAAGCAAAAGCCATTTATCAACTTATTACTCAATTTATCAATTTTGCCGTGAAAAAGAACGGACGCCACGTTTTTGTGCGTACGCACCTTTTGTACATGAGGCCGCAGACCTGTCTCCCATTGAAAATGCGTGGCGTATTATGAAGCATAAAATACGACAACGGAGACCCCGGACTGTTGAACAGCTGAAGCTGTACATCAAGCAAGAATGGGAAAGAATTCCACCTACAAAGCTTCAACAATTAGTTTCCTCAGTTCCAAAACGTTTATTGAAAGTTGTTAAAAGAAAAGGTGATGTAACACAGTGGTAAACATGACCCTGTCCCAGCTTTTTTGGAACGTGTTGCAGCCATAAAATTCTAAGTTAATGATTATTTGCTAAAAAATAAAGTTTATCAGTTTGAACATAAAATATCTTTGTAGTGTATTTAATTAAATATAGGTTGAACATGATTTGCAAATCATTGTATTCTGTTTTTATTTGTTTAACACAACGTCCCAACTTTATTGGAATTGGGGTTGTAAATCAAAACATACATTGCGTATTTAGAACTACATAGCTTTACCTTAAAGACTGCTAGCTTAATGCTAACACATAATGGGACATGCCATAAACAGGCATTACAAATAGAATCTATATGGTGGTGTTGTAACACAATAAGCAGCACACATCGACGATATAACAATACTCAAAGGAATAGATCTTGTTTATCCTTTGGCAAAAAAAACATATTACTTCATTTTAGGCCTATTGATTCACTTACAGTAGTTGTGAAACTCCTTACAGTAGTTGTGAAACTCCTCTTCGTTGGCGTCTGCATGATTGTTTATACTGCCCACCGATGGCCAACTTGCACACACCAGATAGAATCCTCCATCCATCCATTTTCTGAGCCGCTTATCCTCACAAGGGTCGCGGGAGTGCTGGAGCCTATCCCAGCTATCTTCGGGCAGGAGGCGGGGTACACCCTGAACTGGTTGCCAGCCAATCGCAGGGCACATACAAACAAACAACCATCCGCACCCACGGTTACACCTACGGGCAATTTAGAGTCTTCAATTAACCTACCATGCATGTTTTTGGGATGTGGGAGGAAATCGGAGTGCCCGGAGAAAACCCACGCAGGCACGGGGAGAACATGCAAACTCCACACAGGCGGGGCCGGGAATTGAATCCAGGTCCTCAGAACGGTGAGGCAGATGCTCTAACCAGTCGTCCACCGTGCCACCCCGTTATTCCTATGTGTTTTTATAAAGTACAATGTAGAGTTCTATTTTCCTGATTAAAAAGATATTACAAACATTTTGTAGGTTTTTTGGGGGGAGGCTGGAACGGATTAATGGTATTAAAATTTATTTCAGCGGGGAAAGATGATTTGGGATGCGACTGTTTTGAATGACAAAGATGGTCACGGAATGAATCAAACTTGTATCCTAAGGCACAACTGTGTATGTGTTTGTTCGTCCATCTGTTTATTAATTAGAAGTCTACTTATTGGTTTATGGGGTATTATGAACGGTTGGGAGGTGCCATTATGATTTAAGGGGGTGATTGGATTCCACTGATGCTATAGAGACTCAAATCCACTTCTTTCATCACACCTTTATCCGTAGCCTCGTCATTTTTTTGTTCTTCCTCTACAAAATGTTATTGACATTGGTTATGTTTCTTTAGTTTACAATATCAAAATGTATTTTAAAATAAAAACTACTGACTTTTGCACCTATACAATCTCATGAGATCTATTCTGGCTTTACGGAGATAAAAATGCTCCTCTTTGGGAGGTATTCATTAAATATTTGTTTTTATCCAGTTAGTCTCTCATACAGTAAAATAATGCAACCAAAATGTGGCTTGTAAGTGTATTAGTTCATGTTTATTTTTGGGTGTTAACATTCAGATGGCACACTAGATAATAATCTCTTAGCAAATGTTGCAAACTGCTCATCAAATGATCTATTTGAATTATACGACCAAAGAATGTGAACACTTAAATTAAGTAAGGGATGTTATATGAGTGACAAATCAATACAGTCCAACAGCAGGCTAAATATGGGATGGTGAAGTTTTTTTTTTTTTTTTTTTTTGGGCGCTGTCATCCCTCCATTGTGTGTTCCACCCCCGCAACTGGTTTTAGGTCGGAACAAGACGTCTCTGACCTTTTCCCAGGAGTAAGCTCGGCCTTCTCCTCTTCGGCCCTCAGCCTGCGGCGGCTGAGGAGCTTCTGTAGCTGCAGCTTGTTGGTGAAGAAGATGCTACGCCAACCCACCTCTCGTGCCAGGGCAGGTACCTCGGGGGAAACTGTTTTGCAGCACCGCCGCACTGCCTGCTCCCAGAACTCCTCTGAGCCACATAGCTGAGGAAGAGTTGAAAAGTACAGTATGCTTGGGTCTTTAAATTCAAAACCCCTTAAAGCTTAAAATACCTCCCCAATACACACTTATTCAAACTTACTTAAACACATTGTAAGAATATTGCAACATCAAAAAAATATATTTAAAAGAAAAATCTTCAATATAGCAGGACTGCAATAGGCAAACTGCGATATAGCAGGGGATTACTGTACCAGTATTTCTCATTAGGTCCCAGCAGACAGGCCAAAAGTCTTTATGGGGAACAACCAATGTGCATTTTTATCTTTGTACATTGGGAGAACTCACCTCCCTGAACCTATGCGAAGTTCGTCCAAGCTGACCCACATCTTCGAGCTCCAGATAGTTGACGATCTGCAGAAGTAAGGAGTCAGGGAGACGTGCCAGGTAATCAAAATGGCCTTGGCATAGAGCCTTGGTGTACTGCAAGGCACCATAGCCAAAGATCATGCCGAGTTCATCTGTGAAGAAGATATTTGTCAAGACAAATAACTTTTTACTTACACAATGTAGCCTTTTTATTGCCCCAATATGACCAACTATTATACTACTAGCATAACGCATATACTACTAGCATAACGCAAACTGTTTATTCCTCCTACAAAGTCCTTACTTTGTAGCTTGCTGTCATCCAGGAAATCCTCATGAGACATGGTCATTTGACCAGGCTTTGAAAGCCTGTATACAGCTCTGGGAGATATCATCCACCATCTCCATATCACCTGTGTGTATTAGAAAGATTATACACTCTGGGGAAACAACATAAGGCAGTGATTCCCAACCACTATATGTCGTGAGCCGGGATGTCGCGGGAAATGCTCTTAATTGCTCTAAAAAATATTTACAACTATGCGAGCGATGTATAGTGACAGGCATAACAATTAAATGCTCTTCCACTCGATGGCAGAAGGTACATATAACCTGTCATTCATAAAACAGAATAATAGCTTTGTGTTCAACTTAACTGGCCCAGATTTCACACTGGGTAAATTTGTGAGTAAATTGAGATGAGATCCTAATTATTTCAGTACTGTATAGTATATACTTTTCGTGACATTTTTGTTTGGTGGAGATTTTTACAATGTAAAATGGGTGTCATGGCTAAGTAAATGTTGGGGAAAACTGAATATAACAACAACTGAACAATTCAACATCAAAACAGAATCAGAAACTTATTTTGTTCTATGTTTTGATGTTCAATTGTGTCATCTATCTTTAATAGAAATAAGCATCAGCTTTGCCTGATACTGTCCGTAGGACGCAGTGAATTTTCCCCACCATAGTAAGAAGCATATTAAACTAATATTGTACCGCTGTGAGGGTGTTAATGAGAAATGACCATTATTATCCGTTTTGTATAAGAAGGCGACCACGGCGAACGTTAACGGCTAACAGTAATTAGCATCGGGCACTGAAACGGTGACCCTCTCATTAATTTCGGTAAAAGTCAGAAAACCAGGGGAAATAACTTTTGACATTTGCCACTGAAGTGCGTATACGTACGTCTTCCTTGGTAACAACGCAATTATAGAAGTTTTTGTTAGTTGAGGGACCCCGTCCAGAGATTTCAAACAGCGGGTCTGTCAACAGGGACGCCATGATGGGTTTGTGTGTTGCCATGGTAACGGTGTTCCAACACTTTTATTTACAGTAAACAGTTCAGGGGTGTCAAACTCAGGTTTTGTCGCGGCCCACATCGTAGTTATAATTTCACTCAGAGGGACGTTATGGCTGCGAACTCCTCATAATGTATATTCATTATTTCGTCATTATTCATCCATCAGATATTCATTCCTCATATTATTACATATACACAAATTGATGGATAACTAGCTTTAAAATCAGAAGCCAGTAAAAACTCCAGCTACAGTATCATTCAAGTTATTTTTAAAGGCGAATTGGTAACTAAAAATGCTTGCAATATGTCAATATTTTTAAAAGTGAAGACAATTTGCAATTTTTATTTTTTTAAATAATTACCATGTACATACCGTAATGCAAAATTAAGATGTTTTTAGCAAGAAAAAAATATTCATAATAATTTTTAAAGAGGAAAAGTAACTTATTACAGTAACTTATTTTTAGATTAAAAATTGTAATGACAATAAATTTGTATTTTTTTAAACCAAACTACCAAAATGCCTATTTTCAAGGAAAGTAAACATAACCCCAAAATGCCATAAAAATTGGTTGCCTTTTCATTAAAAAAAAAAAAAAAGTTATGACAGTATTTTTCCCCAAGAAAAAAAAGATTTGTCAAAATAGTCTTATTCCAACAAGAATAGTCATATTTTTTTATAATATTCATAATATTTTTCTTGTCATAATCTTATCACTGTATATTAAAGTCAGTTATAACGAAGTATTTAAATATTATAAATATAATAAATAATAAATATTTTCATTTATATTTTTGTTCATATTTTAATTTTTTGTTATTCAAAAACCTATCATTATATGATGCCGTTTATTTTGGAAAAGGCAGCTTTTTTTTAGAATACACGATATTCTCACAAAAATTGTTTTTGTTTTTTTTAAAATGGGCGTTTTCTCTCACATGATTTTTTGCTCCCAAGGAAAAAAAAAAAAAAAAGCTATTGATGTGGTGTCATTTATGTGATGATGCATCACAGTCGTATCAGAGCTTTTAATTGGCCTAAAGCTAAAAGGTAGGAAGGAGTAATTAGTTTTATCGGCTCGCTGGTCCACATACGTAGTCAGCAATCCCCCCCCAAAGACGACGACATAATTTATTGCAAATTATTTTATCTGGGTACCCCAGTTTGAGAACCACTGGTATAGTTGACTTGCTAAAATAACTAGAAGGATGCAGTATTTAAAAATCTTTTAATTTATTTATACATATATTTATATATGTACACATTGATTTAGCTATTCTTGCAAAGACAAGAAACACACGGAATTTATTTGTTAGTCACGAGCGGCACAATTGGGACCCTAATACATGTCCGGTGACAAAGTAATTCAGTAATAAAACGAGGCCTAAATCGAGTGCAAACTCAAACCTGAAGGCAGTCGCTGCGGAAGCTCACATTAACATAGTTCACACATTGTGAAATTTCGAGACCTGCTCATCTGACATCCTAAATGACAGTTATTTGGATCATTTTGCACACTTTATCCAAATTTTCTAGATAGTTTACTGCATTTGTGTTCTCACCGGCTTGTCCACATGCCTTAAGTTTCAGTTACTCAAAAGATCTGGCCTTAGTTTCCAACTGATGACCTTTGGTTCTACAATTTTAGATACTGGCAATACAGCATCCCAACCAACCTGGATGGATTTACACACTTATTAGCAAGCTCCTTTTGGTTATAGGCAACTGTAACTCTGGTTGTGAAGGCTATTCATGGACAATTTGGGCCTAAGTTCTAACCTAGTAGCACTAAAATAACAAAAACAATCCCTTTTTTTAAATGAAATACCTGCATCTCCATGGTTGGGGTCAAACTCCAGCTCACTGATATATAGTTAGAACCCTGTTGGTAAATTGTAAACCCTTACTTACAATATAGCATGTAGTGGTTTTTACACAAAGTGTAGCTACTCACCTTTGTTAACACGGTCTTCGTTATACATCATAAGTAAATATGATTACAAACGATGATATGCTCACAGTTTACAGGCATAAACAAATAATAATAATATAAAAATTATATAATGTATTGTATATAGTCCAAACATTTTCCCCCTAAAAGTCCGTTAGTCTTCAATATAGTCCTTTGTTCTCCTTCATAGTGTAAACTTTGTGCAGAAAGAAATGTAGTGCCAATAATAGCGTTACTGAACGGTGCGTTGACTAATGTGCTGCATGCTGCCCTCTGGTGATGAGGACGGGGGGTTGTGCTACAGGAATGGGTTGGTTGAGGTACTGCCTGAAGGGAACGGTCCAGTGGGGGCTCCCGCCTAGAAGGAAAAGAGGGGATCAAGTAGGCACACTCTGTACTTAAGTAGAAGTACAGATTCTTCTGTTATTAAAAAAAAATTGGGAATTTTTTTTTTGTTTGTTTTAAAGGCTGGTTAAAAGTAGAAATAGTACTGATTCGACTGGTAAAGAAAAAAAGTTGACTAAAATGTATTTAAATACAAAAGTGAAATGTTGAAAAATGTTACGTTACTATAAATTACATTAAAAAATTTTACTTTTATGTTTTTATTTTAATTAGTGTACTGTTTATCGCAGGAGCTACATTGCAGGCCCACACACAATAAGTGAAAATTTCAGGATGGTGTCTCTGAAGGTGCCTTAAATTTTTCAATGAGAGTCTGGGAAGTTTTTTTGAAGCGCCTGCGACAAATAGTCTGGGTCTTGTCATATATGCAAATTATATCTCTGTTTTCAAGCAGGTAGCTGAAATGCTCCCATAGTGCTGACCTGAAGTTTTCAACATTTCAGGGTTTTTAAGTCGTACTAGCCATATTTCCGTCTCTCCTCCTCTGCCGCTCTACTCGCGTAGTTTAACTGGTATTAATGCTAGCCACAGTTTTGAAAAAGGAATAGAAAGTACAGGTATCTCTTTTCAAATGTAAAGTGTAAAAGTAAAAAGTCATCAAATACTCAAGAACTGATACTAAAAAAAATCTACTAAGTACAGTAACAAAGCATTTGTACTTAGTTACTTCCCACCATTGGGAATGATGCTATAATTACACGCTTAACTTCAGTCAGCGGCGCAACCATAACTTGAGACAATGCATGCTCACCATGAAGGGATTAGTGGGCATGCCAGGACCAGCCATGGGCTGACCGAACGGCGTCATTGAGGACTTGTTTGGACCATAGACTGGGAATGCAGCAGGGCCTTGAGGGGGAAAGACAAACAGGGAGCTTGAAGTTTATAAAACTTAACAAATCATCTTTTTCTATGGCGCTCGTGACACTGTAAAGGAGAAAGAGGATCAAACCCCAGCATGTCAGATTGCATTTAGGAAGTGACTGAGCCTCAAAAGAGATGGCAATTTTGTTTTATGGGCTTTTGGTCCAGACTTACAGTATAAAGTGGTTCTCAAACTGGGGTCCCAAGATCACTAGGGGTCCACGAGGCAAAGCTTGGAGCTCCACAATAATAATTTGCAATAAATTATTATGTCATGTCATTTTCAAAAGTGCATTTTTTACTTTACATATGGGGACTGACGCACCAATGACACAAATAGTAATCCTCGCGAGTTTAGCTTTGAGCCAATTAAAAGCTCTGATATGATTTTGACGTATATTCACGAAAATCTGACATACCTGCATGAATTGTTGTTGTTTTTTAATACCAAAAGGCATATTACAGGAATCCCCCCCCCCCCCCCCCCCCCCCAAATTCCCTTTTAAATTGGATTTTACATGGTTCGTTAACCTAACATTTCACCATTCATCCATAGTTGAATATCCACAGTTTATCCAAGACCAGATAAATAGTACAAAGATGAATGATTGGTCCTTCCACCATTATACAACTATCTATTATTACAATATAGGAACAAAAAAACTAGAACAAGAATACTGGGGGTCGCCTTTATGATATGAAAAAGGAACATTTTAAAAATGAAATAGAAAGGGGAAGAATATAAGAAAAGGACATACAACTTGGCATTGGATAAGAGATGGTAGGACTGGTGTAAGATACCCGAGTCATCTTTCCCATCATTTCAAAAACACACTTTGTTGCAGTCTTAAAAATATTGAATTTAACAAAATTTAATTTAGTTAACGGGCCCGGTGAACGACTGGTTAGAGCGTCTGCCTCACAGTTCTGAGGACCGGGGTTCAATTCCCGGCCCCGCCTGTGTGGAGTTTGCATGTTCTCTCCATGCCTCCATGGGTTTTCTCCGGGCACTCCGGTTTCCTCCCACATCCCAAAAACATGCATCGTAGGTTGATTAACAACTCTAAATTGCCCGTAAGTCTGAATGTGAGCGTAAATGGTTGTTTGTTTGTATGTGCTCTGCGATTGGCTGGCAACCAGTTCAGGGTGTACCCCGCCTCCTGCCCGATGATAGCTGGGATAGGCTCCAGCACGCCCGCGACCCTAGTGAGGAGAAGCGGCTCAGCCAATGGATGGATGGATGGATAATTTAGTTAATTTCTATTAACTAGGTCATGAATAGTTTGGTGTAAATTTGAAACATACAATGGCGATTACGCGTACACGTGGTAGTCACAGTATGTTTGATTGGCGTTAGGATTATGAGGGGGGGGTCCTTGGAAAAAATTCTCACCCATAAGGGGCCCTTGGACCCAAAAAGTTTGAGAACCCCCAATATACCCAATATATATGTAATTGTTCAATGAACTGATAACCCAAATAAAAAAAACTTCAAATGACTGAGCAGTAGCTGCCGCTGACAAGCTGTGACATGCAGTTCCCAGCAAGCATAAGTGACAATTTCCAAGGCTAAGGGGCCATCATGCTCAGAAAATCATATGCATGTCTGAGAAATGTGTGCATAGGAAACAACTGGCAGGTGCTGCATAGGTAATAAGGTGGTACAAGGACACAGGAATATGGGAGGCCACTAACCATTCGACTGAGGGTGGTAGGCCCCGGGTTGAGAATAAGGGATGGGGGCCTGGCCAGGGAATTGCTGCTGGAAGTTTCCGCTGAAACTGGTCGGGAGGCAGTATGAAGACGAATTCCCAAAGCCAGCGGGCATGCTCATTGAGCCAGTACCAAATGAGGCGGCTACAAACATACATACGCAACAAAACACAACACAAGGAGGAAACACTTCTAAGAACACAGGAAGTTATCTCGGCTTACTTGAACATTAACTCAGGGGTGGGCAAACTTTTGTGCTCAAGGGCCACATTTGAAATTTTAATGCACAGATGGGCCAGGTCATTCGTTAATGAGGATAACAAAAAAAAGGTGTTTGCAATACGTGTAAATTGTACAGTGAAAAGAGATAACTCTCATTGACAAATTATGGGGGAAATTAAGTTAAAACATGTTTGTAAAATTGTTTATTTTAGTTGTAATACTTTTAATCAGATTTGTTTGCATTATTCAATTAATTACCAATTATTCAATAAAATAAAAATTGTACAAGAATGATACTAATATTTTTTATTTTAATTACAATAAATGAATTAAGTAACCAATTATTTCATGAGATAGGGTAATAAACAAACAATGTACATACAGAGAGAAAAAAATTAAGTTAAAACTATTTCAAATATGTATGTCAAGTAGTTTTAACTATACAATACATTGCCTATTTATAACATTATATGTATTAATTTAATTATTAACCAAACAATTATTTAACACAATAAATTAATATTCATGTAAATATTTTCTTTCATTGATATATTTAGTTTTTAATGAGATATGAATAAATATATTTTACGCAACAAATATTTGGGAAAAAAAAGCTAAATCAATGCAACAAATATTACAGGACTATTCATAATGTAAAATGCCCAGTGGGCTGGATTAAAAAAACGGAGCAAGCCCTATGTGTTACATACTTTGCCCAGTCTAGATTGAGCTACACCTAACCACACCAGGAAAAGATGTCAATGTGTGCTAAAATGTGCACAAACCTGCAGCTGGAGCTCTGCCATTGGCTTGGAAAGGGTTGGTGGCCATCTCTGAGGCGACAGCTGCAGCAACAAAGGGATTTGTGGAAGGGACCCCTAAATGGAATGGCCGGTTTTTAAAAGAGTAAGAAATGTATTTTTATTCTAAAAAGGACCACTATAATACGAGTCACCTCCAAAGCCGGGCTGCATACTGGGTAGAACAGGTGCATTCTGGGCTGGCGATGAGCCAAGCACTGGACCAAATAAATTCCTGTCATGACAAGCCTGTGTTATTGCATTACAGCAATTGAATATATGAAATCAGGAAGCAATTTTTTTGTATTCGCTAATACTTGCAAACATTTTTCTGCTTTCTTGTAAACAGGACACAAATTATTACCCAAGTTAATTAAAGACTAAATATTTTTAACATGAGCAGAGTTGCTCCTATATAGTGAAATGCCTGTATGTCAACCAGTCTCTCACCCTTGCACATTGCTGCCTAGAGAGGAGCTTAGCTTGTTGTCCAACTCAGCCAAAGCAGCGTAGCGATCCTCTGTGCAGCTCCCAGTTTGGGACTGGGCGAGGACAGCGCTTGACCTGGACGGAATTGGCATGCCTCCTCCTGTTTAAATGGTTGGTTATATAAGCATTATGTACATTTTCTGACATATTATACTTTATGAATTTAGGTAGAAGCTTCCACATTGTTCTGCTAATTGGCTAGGCTGCATTCCCAGCGGCCAGGGCACCCCAGTTTTTGGTCACCAAGGACAAAACACTACTGTCAAAAGACACCGCAGAAGGCAGGCTGACAACTTGACAGCCCATGATTGCCAGGTGATATTTTTTAGAAGTCAAACAATTTGCACTTTGCAGTGTGTATGTGAATAACATGCTCTTTTGCGTGATTTGGTAGATGAGACGGATAGTGAATTAGCTGTTCACGGAAAACAAATATAATCAAACATTAAATGAGCGGCAGTATGTGCCAACCCTATGTTGATGCTGACTCTGGAGCCAAGCCTACGAGGGGCGCTTCATTTGACTCTGCTGGGGCCAAAAATGTGCTTCAAAAGTGCCCAGCGTCCACATTTCATCCACAGAAAACCTTGAGAGAATGTAACGAAGCCCATCAGAATGGGTCAGGCCAGAAGGGAAGGCACTGGCATCCGTGTTAAATCACAGATCGAACCATAGTGCACCTTTTAGTCTCCAGAACTCATGAACACTGCGATAGACCATGAAAAAAAGATGGCATGACTTAAATATGGAGAAAAATAATAGCCAAAATCTCACAATACACTATGTTTCGAGCAAACGGGGCTGCCGTGGCCACTGGGAACATACTGTAAACGTAGCCTTTAGGCTAGTGTCTCGTGAGAGACAAAACATATATGCTAATGTTTCCGGAACTAAATCACAATTTTTAAAACTTAAAAAAAAAAAACTAGTAACGCATGATCTTCGACAACCACAACAAATCCCATTCGTATCTGAATTTTACCAAGAATTCTAGATTAAGTGCATCCATCAGGTTTTCATGTTCCACACGTGCTCAGTGCAGCTGCAGCACAGTGCAGTGGTGTACACTGTGAATATGAAATGACATGTGGTGAGGTGAGCAAATGTGGACAAGCTGGTGGAGATAGAGGGGGAGGGTACCTGTGGAAAAGGACTTTAAGGGGGGTGACGTGCTCAGATGGGATGGAATTGCAGTGTTTCCAAATGCATCAAAGTTGGCAAAGTTGCTGTCTGTATTACGCTGAGGTGCTGCAGCCAACAACAAGGGAAAATTGGATGATGAATTTAAAAGTAATGGAATGATGACAGGATGTACATTTGTTTTGGAACACGTGGGTTTTGTTTTACCTGATTGGCTTGGAAAATGTGCAAAGTTGGCAAAGTTGGTGGAGGTGGCAGCCTGTGCAGGTGGGGCAGCAAAGATGTCACCACCCAGGTCTGACAGAAGGTCAAACCTTTTCTCTTGGGGTGTGATGTGAGCCTGGGAGCGCCCTAACGCTGGGGACTGGACACAAGGCATAGACAGTCATCAGACATTTTCCTCAAATCATATTTCTAAGGAGAACACAGATGGGTTTCAATGTGCATTTTCTTACTTGACGAAGTGGGGTCTTGTTGAGCTGTAAGGTCTTTAGAGGCTGTACTTCTGGGGTACTGCCAGTGCTGCTGGCTGAGGAGCCAGACACTGATGCCTGGACGTTTACGACTGACCTGGCTTGGTCTGGAGGTACATACCTTCAAATTGAGGGCAAATTAAAAAATAAATGAATATTCTCTTATGTTGGAAGGTGAACACTGGAGTTAAAATCATTGATTCAAGCAGTGGCTTTCTCTGCCATCAGAAACATTGAACGACATTTATAACCTACATTCTTATATTTATTCCATGAAATTGTATTCATTTGTTTCCAACTGTTTTTTTCTCTTCATTTTGTTGTGTTTTTCTTGGCTGCACAGTTTTGGTATATGTAAGTATTATTAGTATATTTCTAATCTGCCCACAGCCTTCAGAAGCAGTAGTGCTAGCTTTAAACTACTGTATATTAGCAATGAGACTGTTTCTTTAACCCAATCAGATTTCAAATTTATCCTTACAGGGCCAGTGAGCTGGCTACATTACTGGCAACTTTGACTTCTGTCCCAACCTGGACACATTAATACATTTAATAATCATCATCTCTGGTGAGTAAGATGTTTTTTTTTGTGTGTCATGTAATAGACAAACATTGATTCTGAACTGCTCCAGATGATGTACTAAACACGGCACAGTTGCAGGTTGTTATAATATGAACCTGCACATATTCGCAATTCGCATTTGCAAATGTGCATATTTGCAGATTTTTGGGGAAGCTATCCTCCGTTATTTGATGAAAATCTCATCTATATGCCATATTTGTGCTCAGGCCAAAGCAATTCAATTATCGCCACATGGTAGAATCTTGATGTTGTTTGGTTTAATTCAGTGATATTGGATTTTTGTCTGCATTTTCAATGTCCTATTTTATTGGGGGGTCCTTGATTGCACCATCAAAAGTGAAAGTATGTTTCTGCTTCTCTCCAGATGCAGCAACTACTGTAATAATAGCCACAGGCTACTTTGCATTTATAATATGCTTGTATTCCCTTACATTTACTATTGTGTTTAAATGCCGAAAGGTGAATTAAACGACTTTATGCTGTTTGTGTAAAGTGATAGTGCGCATCTTTGTTTGTCTATGTGTGATGTCACCTCAGCTTGTGCGAGCATGTTTTTTGGCTCGTCTGTTAGCTAATACTATTGACGCATCATCTGAAGGCGGTTTGCTTCTTTTGAATGACTACTGAATACAGTAGTTTATGTACGGAAGAGTATTGCTGCCACACCAGAAAAAAATAAAGGTTCAGTATCACGTTATAACATAAGTTTCACGGTTTTATGGTCTTTCGGATGGTCTAGCAACAACAAGGAAAAATTGGATGATGAACTCATGATGAGGACTCATCAACTCCTGTGATCACTCACATCCTTCCAAGGGGGAGTTATGGACACAGGCAAGCACAGAGGTGGACTCTATTATAGCTATTAAAAAAACTCCACCCTGTGGCGTGCTAGCCAATACCAGCCGTAGCGACAACCCGACTTGGAGGAGAAAAGAGCACGTGCGGGTTGCGCTCGAGTATAAAGGCAAACTGCGTGCGGGATAGGCTCAGTGACGTCAGCGCGGTCACCGTCCGCGTGAGTATAAAGAAGCCTTTAGTGCAGTGGGACACTTCCACCTGAGCGATACCAGCTGACAACATCTACTTAATGGATACATCATTCTGAAATTCCTGCAATAAAATTAATATTGGCATGTTGAACTATTGAGAGAGAGCTGCAGAGTGTTCATCTCTCAAAACTTTGGTAAAAGTGACTTTTCAAGTCAATGGGCTTGAGTACAAGTGAAGTCAAGAGACTTTGGTGTTCAAATCGAAGTCAAGTTGAAAGTCTTGTGCCATTTCGCCTAGTCTAAAGTCATCAAATGTATGACTGGTCTGACTCCTGACTCTGGATAGTGGTGGTATTAAGAGATGGATTAAGTCAGGTAAGTCCCAATGGAAGGCCGAGGTACCAAATGCTGAAATTTTAAGAACATGATAGTTTTTAATTTATTTTTTATCATTTGTGCTTAATGGTGTGCGTCCATCAAATAGTACAATAGTGGCTGCAAACAACCAAATCACCATTTGATATGAAAAACACTACAAAACAATTAACTAAACCAGATCTTATTTGAGTAGACAAAAACAAGCAAACAATAAGTTCAGCATACCATCTTTTCTTTTCATATTTTTCCTGGAGGAACTCTTTCACTTTCTGCGGCTCCCGGAAATCTGGAACAACTGACGTCCTGTCATCATAGAGGCCCAACCAGATGTGTTTACAGACCTACAGCAGGACAGGGTGGGGGTTCAGAGGAATGAAGGGGGTGGGCGGTAAGGAGGGGAATTTGAATCGGGGGTGTCCAAGAGAGAGGTGAGACAAAGTAGCAGGAAGGGGGAGGGGATGAAGAGAAATGGAAGGGAAAAAAAGTCAGGAGGACTGCCAATAAAGTTGACAAAGCAGAACTGAAAAAGCAGAAAGATGACTTCAGAATTAAAGGCAGAGCATTATGACAATTCAAATATGTTCAACAATGTTGCAGGAGTGTGTTACCTCATTGCTGTGTTTCTGTAGGAACTCAATTTCTTGCTGTGTGAAGGTAGTCATAGAGATCGACTTCACTCTGTGTGGGGGGTTCAGCCCTCGCCTGTGGGGTGGAGGAGGTTTTTTGTTAGCTAAAATATAGGAGGCCGGACGCAATCCAATGCCTTGTGTGCACGTGTGTGAAAGCAGCAAAGACAAATTCCTAAATACAACACCAAACAACTGTGGCATACATTTACTGCCACTGCATTCCTTGAATTCAAACCAAAGCTGAATGATCACAGGTAAATCACTTGGAAAGCTTGATGTGTGGAGCCTCTATGGAACCGACTTGGAATATATTTTGTCCTCACACTTTTGTTTAAACATTCAAGCCATAGTCACGGCTAGAATGTGATTTTGATCCTGGGAGACCTTTTAACAGATAAACAGCAGAAGCAACGTTACATCAAAATTACACTCCAAAACTTTTACAAGCCACGATTGCTTCAGCTGACAGGACTTTCAAAACTACCTGGGGACACGTTAGGGTCAATTTGCTCTCCAGAAACTACATCACAGAGAAAGTGACATCATTGACATCTGTTCACGCAAGCAAACAAGGACAGGATGCAAAGAAAATTCCAACAAAAAAAGTCTAGTCAGTGGAATTTTTACAGCTTGTTTAGAAGGAATTGTTCACCATCTGTACAGCATTGAACATCATGTTCCAGAGACTCACTTATTAAGCTATTCTTTAAAAAAAATTAAAAATCATCAACAGCAGGGACTGTTGAATAAAGGCCTCTCTATACTCCCGCGCTCGCGTGGTCGACAGCGCCCGCATTGCCTCACGTGACCGACGCATTGGGCCGCGTGGCCCCTATGCGTCACTTGACGTGCACAGGGCAAACATTTTTGCTGCGCGTAGAATGCCACGGAAATCACCTCCCGTGATTGGTCCGTTTTAGTCACATGTTGTGATGACGTACTCAGTGTTCCCCTTGATTCTACATACCATCTACGCCGCCGCCTTATTGATCGATTTTGGAGCATAATTAAATGTATCATCTGGTCAGCTCGGTTCATTTGTTCTAGCAGACACTGTTCCACGGTCGCCATTGTTGTTACTTTGCTCCTTGTTCCGGAAAGGAATGTAAAAACGGGTACCGGAAATGGCCAAAAAATGAAGAGGAAACTCCACCCTGTGGTGGCCTAGCCAATACCAGCCGTAGCGACACCCCCGACTTAGAGGGGTACATTTTCAAAACTGTGTGCGTGGGTTGCGCTAGAGTATAAAGGAAAACTGTGCGCGGGATAGCCGGAGTGACGTCAGCGCGGTCACCGCCCACGTGAGTATAAAGAAGCCTTAAGTGAGCAGAATGAACTCTGCTGAAGACAATTTCAGTAACTTGAACATTTGTAGTTCAACCAAAATGCCTCGAATGTCAAATAGTCGTGAGATACCGCTGGGGGGGGAAATTGGCAAACATGACAGGCCATGATTTCCATGGATGGATTCTCCATTGTCAAAACATTTCCACGGCAGTCATGGTGCAGATGGGAAACCTAGTAGGCTGTAGTAAAACCACGTGCAGGCAACTAAACCTGACAGTAAGTAATAAAGCGTATCAAAACTTGGAAGCGGTCCGCCGTGTAACGGGAAGCATATGCATTTCCCAGCATCTCGTATTCACTGCCTGCAACTCTTCTAAAGCTAAGCCATGTGTTAAATTTTCTTGCAAAACCCACCGTGACATACCTGTTTCTTATGCTTAATGTCGAATATGTGTGTTTGAAAGCGCACGACAAAGAAAGAGAGCCACAGAGCATTTTCTGGCAATGCAAACGCACTGCACAGTGTGTACAAGAGACGGACGGATTAGTCAATTAGTTGTTTACAGAAAACTATTATTATCCAACATTTATTGAGTGACAGTATGGGGCTTCCATACCGACGCCGACCCTGGAGTCGAGTCAGGGAGCTTCCTTCGACTCTGCCACAGCCACAAAAAAATGCTCCAAAGGTAGGCTTCACGTTTCATCAGTAAAAAACCTAGAACGTGAGAAACGTGAGGGGCGCCATGAGAACGTGATCGGTCGGGAGAGAACCCACTGGCATATGTGGTACGCCGTTGACTGAACCATAGTGGGCCTTCGAGCCTCAGCAGCCCCCCCCCACGACCTGTGAAAAAACTTAGCAATAATTAAAGCTAGAGGGAAACAATGGCCAAATTCAAGTCACGTGTGATCAAAGGGTGGAGTGTTATGCATGTTTTTTGTTTTAATTCAGTGGGTAATTTCCTTTCATACTTGCATGACACTTACTGTTAAAAACAAAACAAACAATGAGAAGATGTTTAGTAACCACATTCGGCATTAAACTTAAGGTAGTGTTTCTAAAGTATTTACATTAGACTAGTTATTTCCATCTTATACTGGTATGGAAATTGATGTTTAACATGTTACTGGAAACAACGGCGCTCCAGTTAATAAGGTTTCATACAGTGTTACCTTGACTTATGAGTTAATTTGCTCCAAGCTCAATTTACTTATTTATCAAATACATTTTCCACATTGAAATTAATTGAAATGCCTTTCATCTGTTGCAGGCGTCAAAAATACTAAGTACTGTATTGTGTTCTTTGGTTAAGAGAAATGTTGGTTCAGTTGTTTAGATTCTGATTCAGAATACATTATTAGTCCCAGAAGGGCAATTCGGTTCTGGAGCACAATAGCAATAAAGCCAATGCTTGACTCTATGAAATCACACATTTTGTATTACCATTTCATATAACGAAGAGACTAAACAATGGATTCAAAACAAATACTATACGTAGGTCTGCTCTATACTCAGAGGGATATGTGAGGCTATGTTTTCTTGTGAAAACATGCAAGGCCAGTTAGAAAGCTGCTGGGGAGCATTCAGGCTGTGGAGAGTTCCCAGAAGAGGGGTAGTAGAGAAGTCCTGGTGGAAAAACCTGCCTGCGGGAAGGGATTTAAAAACAACACTGGTGGTAAAGTACTGTGGATGTTAGGTCAGAGTCCATGCTGTGCAGAAATTGTGGAAGGATGTGAGAATGTTGGTTAATGCAACTCTGCAGTTCCCTTTTCCCTCCAAAGAATGAGCAAAAACCTACAGTATTTGAAGTCAAATTCTATAAGATGGCGCACTCTCTATTCTCTAACTAGGGGCGCAGCTATCGAATCCTTTCAGAATCGATTATTCTACAGATTATTCTGATTTTTTAAAAATTACTTTTCATTATTCAACAAAAAAATTTGCATGTAAGGTACAGGCATTATTGTTTTCTACTTCGAGTCGCCATCCTCACATTTTAGTATATAACCTGTGACTTTGCGTGTGTGTGGCTTAAAAGCTGCGGCCTAGCTTGGTGACGTGGGGTTAGCAATGAGTGTACAGTCTGCTGTTGCAAGCTCAGGTAAGCAACTTTCTGCTACCTGGCTAACTGTTAGCCAGTCTGTGTGCCTGGGTGTCAGTTGTGGCTTTAGCAGTTCGCGTATCAATGTGCTCATTACGCATTTATTTTGTTACGATTTGTTCAAGAAAGCGATTGAAAGTGCACCGGCGGTCTTGTCCATATTTGATAACCTGTGGGGCCATTACAATACGTCCTAACTAGCAGAGGTAGGCTGTTATAAATTGGCTAACATCAATACCTTGTGTTGGCGATCATAGACGTGCTGTTGTGATACATGTAGTTAGTTCTGCTCTGCAGTAGACACATTGCACTTTATCTTTTTTTTTAAGTATGAAACAATCCCAAGCTTTGGAGATTCTCTGTCTCAATATTGGAATGTTGTTAGCCTAACAACATAATTGCCCAAATCATTTTTAACCTACTCTTACGAAATAAAAATTACTAATAATAAAATACCAATGTGCTGGCTAAAAGTGTCTTCTTATTTTCCGAAAACGTTCAAATATGACTTAGGCAACTGTACTATTAGGCTAATGTAAAAATATGTGCCTTGTGCTCAATAAAGGTTGGGAAACACTGGCTTGATGTACCACTGTACACTTTAGTCATGGACCCAGATCTGTAAAGCCCGTAACGTTTAGGCCCCATCACACAGTACTCAGTGAGCACATTGCTCAACTCAAGTTCACTGGTGCTGATTTCCCAATGCGTTAGTTTTGGGAGGGGAAATGAGAAGTGGCCCACTGACCCACAATGAATGTCACATAAAAAGGGAAGGAGTTGTGGGAGCCATCCTTGCCACGCCTTGAAGACATCCTGTTTTAACCTCTAGATGGCGGCATACATTTATAAAATGGGAATTTCTTTTTCATTTTCCCCTTTACCTATGTATAATGCGCACTATTGACTTCTGACAATTTTTGGGGGGAAAATTTTGCATTATATACGAGAAATTACGGTCATTATTATTAGGATTTTTAACTTTTGCTCCCAATAAAACATATCTGCACTTTTTAGACTTTACACCGATCTGATCGGCTTGATTGGTATCGGTATAATTAGCATTTTATGCTGATCCGCTTTAATGTCATCATTCGCCGATCCAATCAATGACATCATTGATCCGCTCCCCAAAAGACATTTACGCCGCGTCGGCATCATGTACAGTATATTTGAATCCAAAAGCTAGTTTATTTTTAGCCTTGTCGCATGTCTTTTGACGTAGTACTGTAAATATCTGACCGCCAATAAAAGTTTTTTTTTTTTTTTTTTAAACATGTCGGCAGGGACAGACAACACGTCTGAGACAGACAACACGTAATGCCTGGATCAGACTACAAGACAAATTTGGTCTTTCACGATTGCACTATGTCAGACTACTGCAATAAAATCTTGTATTCTGGTACCACTACATCCCGTATTTTACAATCACTGTGCTTTATACTGTCAACTCAAACGCGACCGGATACACTCATTACCATAGCGACTACAACACCAATGGATCGCGCCGCATGTATTATAAGAACAAAATAGGGAAAAACGTGTGGTGGTGGTCATCGGTGCTCAGAAAAGGATTTTCATTCAGCAATTGATTGTGGTATGTTCATGTACTTTTAATACGATACGGCTCGCAAGCAGGCAACAAAACGTTATGTTGCCTAGTAAGCTAGTGCTAGCACTAACGGTTGTACGTAAACATGCGGGTGTTCTGTCAAATCATGCTCTAAAGGTTCAGTGTGTGTGTGAAGTAATTTAATTACAATAAGTTAGCACCCATTATTTCTGTTATGTTGTAATGTTGATTTGACCTGACTGATTAGAATACATGACCTGACTAGAGAATAATTTTGAAGATACTCAGTATACAGTACACAAATATATACAGTAAAAGAACAAGTCATTTAAAGAGATACATTGCTCCATCTTGGGATCGGCTCGTTATCTTTTTTTTTTTTTTTTTTTTTTGACTCGCTGATCGGTCCCAAAAATCCTGATCGTGTAAAGCCTGGTACTTTCTCCTCCTCGCTTGGTCAAAATTGTTTTTCAACCCCTACGGATGACAACGCACCATAAAAAACACAGAACTAGAGCGAGGTGAAGTCAACCGCGGTGGAGGTCTTGATTGACATCTTGGGGTCTTATAGGACAAAAAAAAACAGGGACAGCAGCCACATGGAGGAACATGAATTTGGAAGCATTAATGGCAATGACACAACTGAAGCAAGATATTCCCCATCCATAGCCTTATTAAAGAGAATTGATGTTGGCTCCATGAATGATTCGTGGTAAATGTGTTTTGTCTAGTGCGCCCCCAAGCTTCTGACATTAAAAAATGTCTCCACTTAATCTGAACACACAAGGTGTATTTATTTCAGTTGTTAGCGTTAGCTAATTTAGCGTTTTTTAGTCCACAATGTTGTGCCACATTATGAAAAACCGATAATTGACAGTATAAATCTATTTGTATTTGAACACATTTCAGAGTCTTAAATCAAAGAATTGAATCAGTACTTTTATTTCTACTTTTATCAGAGGCTTTTTTTAAATATATAAGCATGAGTGGTTGTTTGTTTATATGTGCTCTTCTATTGGCTGGCGACCAGTTCACGGTGTAATCCACCTCTCGCCCGAAGACAGCTGGTATAGGCTCCGGCACGCCCGCGACCCTAGTGACGATAAGCGGTATGGAAAATGAATGGATGGATGGAAGTACTGTATCTGCCATTAATGCGTCCTAATTCACTCTTAAGTACAGAGTGTGAGTACTTTTGCCACCCTTTGGTATTGTATATAATTGACAATAAAAAAAAAAAAAAAGTAAAAAAAAAAAAAAAATCTTACTTTTTTTTAATTGAGAACATTTCAAAGTCTGTACTTTTTTACGTAATTAGAGGAATTGAATCAGTGCTTTTTTTATACACAAGTATAATTCTGTACTTCTACTTACGGTAAGTATAGAGTTTGAGTACTTGCCACCTCTACTTGAATACATTTCATTCTGTACTTTTCTACTTTTACTTCAGTAAAAGGAATTGAATCAGTACTTCTACTTTCACCAAAGGCTTTTTACATAGTATGTATCTGGGCGTTTACTTAAGTAATTTCTGTGAGTATTTTTGCCACCTCCATGTCGTATTTATTGACAGTAGAAATGTATTTTTACTTTATTAGCGTACATTTCAGAGTCTTTACCCTTTTTATCCAAGTATTTCCACTTCATAAGTACAGAGCGTGAGTAGTTTTGCCACCTCTGGCAGTAAAAAAAAAGATGTTTTACTGTTGTACTTGTGCACATTTAAGAGTCTGTACTTTTAACTAAAGGAAGAATCAGTTCTACTCGAGCTGTACATTTATTATTACTAAAGTGTGCGCGTACCTCTGGGTATTGTACATAATTGACATTACTAAAAAATATATATTTTTAATAGACTGTATTTCAGAATTCCGAAACTGTTTACTTAGTAAAAGAATTGAATCAATACTTCTCCAACAGCTGTACTGTGTAAATACTTTTGCCAACTAGTCTGTCAACCACCAACAACACCCATGAGACCATGTTCCACTAATCCACTTACAAACTCTTCAGCCTGAATGTGACTTTGAAGACTCCAGGTCTTCATTTAAAGCTTGTAAGTACACGACGACGACCTGACACTGAACCCGTCTTGGCGTCCAAACTGTCTCGACTTGAACGCTTAGCATACGTGCTAACGGAACCGCCAAGTCAGGCAGCCGCGGAGCTCCCCGGCTTTCCCTTCCCCCGGAAAAAGCGTCGTCCTCACCGGGTGGACGACAACAATGAGAATGGGACTTACAAGATGCCGGAGCAGGTGGTACAGACGAAGGAGCCCACTGTCATGTTGACATAGGTCGGGCCGCGCTGGTCACAATCGAAGCATTTCCGATTTGCGGGGAGGCTAGTCATTTCCCGGAGCATCTTCAAATGAGTCTCCTCTTGCTTTCGTTTTGCGCTGGTCGCCATGGTTAGGGTGGTTCGGTTCAAGACCTGGAAATGGGTGGGCGTCTTCGGGGGGGGCGCGTTGGACGGCAGCGGCAGGCGGGGAGGAAGGGAGACAGACAGACAGGCAGGGAGGCAGGCAGGCAGCAGGCTGAGAGTGCTATGGATGGGCGACTGACAAAATCTTCTTCTCTGGGCAAAAAAATAAAATAAACCGACCAGCTTCTCAAGTCACAGCGCCACCTGCAGGACAGAATTCTATCGCAATAACCCGGGTCCTTAGAACTGTGCGGCAGATGTCCTCACTAGGGTCGCGGGCCTACTGGAGCCTATCCCAGCTACAGTATTTTCGGGGGAGAGGTGGGGTACACCCTAAACTGGTCGCCAGCCAATTGCAGGGCACATATAAACAAACAACGATTCGCACTCACATTCACACCTACGGGCAATTTAAAGTCCTCAATTAACCTACCATGTATGTTTTTGGGATGTGGGAGGAAACCAGAGTACCTGGAGAAAACGCACACAGGCACGGGGAGAACCTGCAAATTCCACACAGGCGAGGCCAGATTTGAACTCAGAACTGTGAGGCAGATGTGCTAACCATTCGTCCACTGTTCTGCCTACAGTAAAACAATGACATAAAGAATAAAGTTGCTTCAGATGGGCCAATACACATTTGGAGTACCAATAGTTCAAAATTCCCTGTGCAAAATTAGATTTTGTGGCCCTCTATTTCTGCCAGGAATATAGTTGTAAAAATGTGCAAAAGTTTTAGGCGATAATTCAAAACAAAGTACTTTAATCCAAACATTACTTTCTTTACGTTTATCTATTTTTCCTCAATACATAAAGATGAGCTTGCCTCAATTTACTCAAAAAAATTACCAAGTGTGAAATGTACAGACCCTTGACAAAAAAAAATAAATAGAATATCATGGAAGTTTATTTATTTCCATAATTCCATTCAAAAATTTTACCTTTTCATAGATTATAGATTCAGGCCCCACAATTTAAACAATTTCTTTGTTTATTTTTACATAATTTGGGTTTCCAGCTCATAAAACCCACAAAATCAGGAATAAGAAAAAAATAGAATACTGTGAATAAATCACAATTTACTTCTCAGTTTTTGGAGAAAAAAAAATAAAGGTCTCATTAAATCAATCAAAATATGGTACTTTCAAATCGATATGTTAATCTTCAATACTTGGTTGGGAATCCCTTTGCTTTAATCACCGCCTTGATGCATTGCCTGGGAGTTATGGAAACCCAGATTTCCTTGATGCTTGCTGTCAGTTCTTCTTTGTTTTTGGGTCTGGTGCCTCTCATTTTCCTCTTGATAATACCCCATCGATTCTCAATGGGGTTGAGATCCGGTGAGTTGCCTGGACAGTCAAGCATTGTGATGGCATGGGCATCAAACCAGGTTTTGGTGCTTCTGGCGGATGGGCAGGGGGCAGGTCCTGCCGGAAGATGAAATCTGCATCTCCATACAGATCTTTAGCAGAAGGTATCATGAAGTCCTCTAAAACATTCTGGTAGACTGTTACGGTGACCTTGGATTTAAGGAACCAGAGTTTACCAACACATGCGTTGGACATTGCACCCCAAATCATGACTGACTGTGGGTATTTTCACACTGGACCTCTTCCTCCAAACCCTTGGACCTTGATTCCCAAATAAAAGGCACATTTTACTTTCACCGGAAAAGAGGACCTTGGACCACTGGGCAACAGTCCAGTCCTTCTTCTCCTTGGCCCAATTGAGACGCTTCCTACGTTGGCTCAGGCTCAGAGGTGGCTCGACCCGAGGAACCCGACAGTTGTAGCCCATCTCCCAGATGCATCAAAATATGGTGGTTTTTGAAGCTGTGACTCCCGCCTCATTCCACTCTTTCTGGTTCTCTGCTAGATTCTTGAATCTTCTCTGTTTGATAACCGCCGAAGCCCATGGTCATCTCTTTTGCTGGTGCATCTTTTCCTGCCACATTTTGTCCTTCCACTCGACTTTCCATTGATATGCTTGGACACAGCACTCTGTGAACAGCCAGCCTCCTTAGCTATATGAACTTTTGTGGCTTGCCCATCCTATGGAGAGTATCAATGATGGTCTTCTGGCCTGTTGTCAAGTCTGCAGTCTTCCCCATATTGAACCAAACTGAGACAATTGAACCAAATTATGTAAAAATAAACAAATAAATACTTGAAACTGTTTAAATTGTGGGCCCTGAATATATAATCTATGAAATTTTAACTTTTTGAATAGAATTATGGAAATGAAAAAACATTTCCATGATATTATTTTTTTTGGATAGGGTCTGTCGGCCTGTTTAGTTGAACACGTAAGCAATTGTTGTGTTTACAAAGGGCAACAGGTGAAAACTGGTTAGCACATCTGCCTCACAGTTCTGGGGACCGGGGTTCAAATCCGGGCCTTGCCTGTGTGGAGTTTGCCTGTTCTCCGGGTACTCCGGTTTCCTCCCACATCGCAAAAACATGCATGGTAGGTTAATTGAAGGCTCTAAATTGCCTGTAAGTGTGAATGTGAGTGCGAATGGTTGTTTGTTTATATGTGCCCTGCGATTGGCTGGTGACCAGTACAGGGTGTACGCCACCCACCCAAAGATAGCTGGGATAGGCTGCAGCACGCCCACGAGCCTTGTGAGGATAGGCGGTACAGAAAATGGATGGATGGATGCACATTCTGCCATCTCGTGGAAGAACATTTAATTGTGCCACCTGTCACTATACGTTGCCGGCATAAATAGATGAGCAAAAATATTTTTTTTGTGGTAAATGAGTGATATTTCTTTTTGACCATCCATCCATTTTCTGAGCCGCTTATCCTCACAAGGGTCACGGGAGTGCTGGAGACTATCCCAGCTACCATCAGACAGGAAACAGGGTACACCCTGAACTCGTTGCCAGCCAATCGCAGGGCACATTTAAACAAACAACCATTCGCACTCACATTCACACCTGCGGGCAATTTAGAGTCTCCAATTAATGCATGTTTTTGGGATGTGGGAGGAAACCGGAGTTTTCCTCCCAGACGCTCTAACCAGTTGTTCACCGTGCTGCCTCTTTGAGGCCAATTAAGTGAAATTGGATAATTTTATGTAGCACACCTTGATCTCCCGGCACATGGTTGTGAATCACTGCGTTTCACTACTTTATTCAGTCACACATACAAATACTCAGAAATTGTTTAAATGCTGTTTTAATTTTATTGACAGTATTTAAACAATGTTTAATCCAGATAAATGAGTATTTACAAAACACTTATTTTCTTTTACACATCTCAGTTATAGTCTTTTTCAAAAATCCACCAGCGTAATTCAAGTCTGTGGTCTGCGCCTTGGCACAGATTTCACAACAGGTGCTACTTGAATACCTTGTGATGAGACATCCCCTGTCTCTTTTGGGCTTGGTGGAAGCAACCCTGACAGAGATCACACTGGCCTCTTTCATAGCGACCCACTGTTTGCTCTGTCTTTCTTGATTATGCCGGACTTAATGATATTCATTGTGAATGGCATTTTAGCACTCAGACAAGAAAGCTGATCACACGCAGAACAAGAACCCTCAATTCACAGGTTTTCAAAATGATTATTTTTTTACCTACATAATCAACAGCTGTTAGAAAGTATTTCAAAGAGCATGACAACAACAGTAATAATTAAAAAGGTTAAATGGTTGCCTTGCAAGGCATTAAAAAAAAACACAGACATTTTTTTTTACATTGGAAAAAATGTTTGCATAAAAAAACTAAATGGGTTATACATGATTGTGAGAGTTCTGTAAAAGCATATAGATGTACAACCAACTTCCATCCATGTTTGATGGTGTCATTTCAATTTTGGTTTCTTTCTGTTGCTGCTTCCACAGTCCCCAGCTTCAACAGGCTGGAAGAGGAAAGAGTGAATAATTGTCAGGTCAAACCTATTATTGCACAATTCTTTAAACTCAACTACAGTAAATGACTTTCTGCTTCTATTTCAAAGTAGCAGTAAGACAACATTTTTGTTGTGTAATTTGGATCTAAATTCATGTGTCGAAATGTAGACGAACTGGGAAAAAGTACATTAAAAAAATAAAAATAAAAAATACAGTGCATATATATATATATATATATATATATAGCATATCATTAGCCCAATAGAATAATTGCCTCAAGACATTGTTGATTTACTGTCACAAAATGAATAATAATAATGATGTGTTGCTTAAAATTGTGTTTTTATTTTCTTTATGTCTGTGTAGAATCTCGTTCATCCAGATCATGGGAATCAGCAAAAGGTTGAATTGAAGCTACTGGATTCTTCTTGTTTGTTGAAATTATTGTTTTGTTTTTCGAAAAAAGTCTGACTTAGGCAACGTTGCTATTAAGCTAATGATATACAAATATATTATGACCCTGACTGGGACCGGACTCTGCCATGAATAGCGAAAATACATGAGTAATTGATGCCCACCCCAAAAGGTTTTTAATTGTCTATAGAGGCCACAAGATGGCGGCAAAGCACTTTTTTTTTTTATTAGACAAAGCTATGGTCTAAATAAAGCTCCTTCTCTCACTTCAACAAAGGTCCTTGGCCACAAGTTGGTGCCAAAGCAATATTTATATTTTTCTACAAGACAAGGATTTAGCCTGAGCACAAAACAGCAAATACAGTGGTGCCTTGAGATGCAAGTGAGGGAGTTTTTTTTAGATACAAGCCATCGTTTGGCCGATTTTCTGCTTTGATTTGCAAGCAAGAATTTGAGATACGAGCACAGTGTGGTGGCAGTCAACACAACTGAACTTATAACAAGCAGCAGTTTAGCAGATTGTGAACAATTCTTCAAAAAGAGGCTTCAAGCGGTTTACTGCCTCTCCCAGTTTAGTTTACTTTCAAACTACACATAAAAAAAAAGAGAATTGCACGTTGTGTATTTAAAACAATCACATAGCTTTATCTTAGGCAGGTCCATTTAGCTTAATGCTAACAAACAATGCAAAACGCCAGAGACTAACAAATACCATTGGTGTCACGGTGTCATAACCCTTTAATCAACGGCTATTTCAACACAAACGGTGGAACAACACATGTAGACAGATAATATAACAATACTCACATGCATATATTCTGTATCCTCTGCGAAAAAAAGACTAATATTACTGCTTCTAAATGAGTTGTGACCAACATCTCCATGTACAGGGTGATTGAAAAGTAACTCTCTATTTTTAAGTACTTATGAACTATAATTCTTACTAGAAATGAACATGCGAAGAAAGTGTATTGCATGGAGTTTAATTTAAAATTCGATATGGGCGCCAGCATTAGGCACCAGTTTCTCAAGCCGCCTGGGAACCGCATTAACTGATTTCACAAGGAACTCTCGCACTTCAAGTTCTTCCAAAGTCATTGGTTTGGTAGAATAGACTTGCTTCTTTAACCAACCCCACAGAAAAAAAGTCGTAGGGTGTTAAGTCAGGACTTCTGCCTGGCCACTCATACACAAAAAAAAATTGTGAAAATATTACCTCCCACAGCCCAAAAACATGCGTGCTAGGTTCATTGAAGACTCTAAACTTCCCGTAGGTGTGAATGGTTGTTTGTTTCTATGTGCCCTGCAATTGGCTGGCGACCAGTTCAGGGTGTAGCCCCGCCTCCCGCCCGATGATAGCCGGGATAGGCTCCAGCACACCCGCGACCCTACTGAGGAGAAGCGGTAAAGAAAATGGATGGATGGATATTGCAACATATCAATAAATTATAAGTATTTTAAAATAGGGAATTACTTTTCAATCACCCTGTATATCTGTATGTCTGTATTATGCTGACCCCAGATGGCCATGGTGTGCACAACAGAAGGAGCAGCACTCAATTCCATTGAATTTAAGCAAAGAAATCTGGCAAAAACTATTCAATTCTTTACATTCTGTTTATGTTATTATTGTATGCAGCATTCAATTCCATTGAATTTAAGCAAAGAAATCTGGCAAAAACTATTCAATTCTTTACATTCTGTTTATGTTATTATTGTATGTTCTTATGAAGTACAAAATCATAGAGCGCTATTTTCTAATTAAAAAAATTTACATTTTTGTTGCTTTTTGGGGGAGGCTGGAAGGCATTTATTGTATTTCAACTAATTTCAATGGGGAAAGATGATTTGAGATACAAGTGTTTTAAGTTACGAGTGTGATCAAGGGGGAAAAAAATGATCTCGAGACAGAACAGTAGGTGAATTTTCAGCAAATAACAGAGCATAGTGTGCCCCCAATAAAGCTGGTGGTTTACTGTATAATTTTACAGAATTTTGAACCATCAAAATGATTTATAATGGTAGAACTGGTATGTATTGTTTCTTCAATCAATCCTCTATTTTCCCTGCTCTATGAAAGTCTTCAAGTCATGATTTATTTAAGTTGAAGCAGAGCTTTTTATCCCTTCAATAATACATTTTAATAAGTAATAAAGTAATCATAAGGTTCACCTGCTCCCTCTTTCTAAGAACTCTGAAAAAGTCATCCATCCGAGTTTGCCTGCTGTGTCCTGCTGTGATCTCCGTTTCCCTTTGCTTTCGCTTACTCTCCCGAATCTGTCGGAATCTCTCCATGCGATGACGGATTCTTTCCTCCCTAAAATCATGAAAACAAACATCAAGTGACTAGTCTTGAAAAAGGGAGAGAATCACATGCAAAATACTACAATGGATTTGTACTTGACATATGTGGTGCGGCAGAAGAACCCAACCAAAGCTTCTTCATCTGGCTCAGTCCATATCAACTCTGGTATTTCTGTGTGTGGTGCATCCAAAAATAACTTTCGTGCCTCTTTGTATTTCCAGTTATTTGGCACTGGATATGTCTGTGGTGCAGCAAGGTATCAACATCTTAAAAAGAACTCACAAAGTGTAGCTTGGTTGACAATGTCGCACCTGTTTGTTGATATGCAAAACGACATTTTCAATGGTGCGGTACTTCTGGATGAGTCTCAGAGCTCTCTTTGGACCGAACCCTGCGATCTTATCACAGTAGTCGCATCCCAACAAGATACACAGGTCAACAAACTGGGATGGGCGAGGGAAAGAAGCACATGATAAATATTAAGCAGTGCCTTAAAACCTCAACAAAATAGGAATCTAAATACAGTGGTATCTTTACTGGCTAGTTGAATTCATTCAACTAAATTTACTCCTACACCTATATCAAATACATGTTTCCAATTGAAATGAACTGAAATGCAATTTATCCATTGCAGCACAATTATTTTGTTCTGTTTTTAAAAAGAAACACAAGCACTGTATTGTAAAAACATAATTAAAGCCAATAAAAATATATAATCTGGTTTTATTAAGTGTGTGTGTTGGATGTTGGATGTGTGCCTTTTAGGGGAGTGGCTTAGTGAGTGACCTCTGGATCTAGAGTCTGTTAGTCTGCGTGTGAGCATGTGGGTGTGAGTTGTGGCCAACAGCAGCTCCTTTGCAAGTGTACTCATTTCATAGACCGTATTTTCACGACCATAAGGCGCACTTAAAAGTCTTAAATTTTCTCCAAAATGGACGGGGCACCTTATAATGCGGCGCACCTTATGTGTGCACCGAGTTCCAACATCTATAAATGTTGTTGTGTGATGAGCGCTCCGCTTGGCTTTTTTTATTTATTTATTTATTTTTTAGCATTTCCTGCCGACACGCTGAACAGAGGAAAAGCGGACGTGGCTGAGGACAGGGGAAGGGTGCGTGAAGTAGGACGCTAAAGTCACGCCCCCAGTAGGGATATAGCGCTGGGGTGTTTTTTTTTTTTTTTTTTTTACCGCTTGACTGACTGGGAGCATTTCCGGGGTGGGCATTGTGCAAAACAACATCGTTTTGGCCGTGGGACCCCCGAAAATGGCACCTACGAAGAGACACGCTTACAAAGCACAGTTTAAACTGCAAGCTATCAGTTACGCTGAGGAACATGGGAATCAAGCAGCCCCGAGAGAATTCAAGATCAACGAATCCATGGTTCGCAAGTGGAGGAAGCAGGAAAACGAGCTTCGCCAAGTCAAGAAGACGAAGCTGAGTTTCCGCGGAAAAAAAAGAAAAACAAAACGCGGAAACAAGGCGAGGTGGCCGGAGTTGGAAGGCCACCTCGAGCAATGGATGAATGAGCAAAGAACAGCCGGAAGAAGCGTCTCTACAGTCACCATTCGACTGAGTGTAATAACTCGGGGCTTGCCATCAATCCGTGAGGCTTGACAAACCGCTGGACATCCGTGTAAACATGGCGTTCAAAGTGAAGTGAGCGGCGTGGGAGCCATGGATGACAGATGGCGAACACAGCTTTACTAGGCTAGGAGGCAGCGCCGGACGAGTTACGTCACCATTTGTGAATGGATTGTGGATGCTTTAGCTAACGTGTCTGCTTGCACTGTTGTTCGAGCTTTCGTACGGCAACGAGACTGTCTCGAACCTGCCGTGTTAGATTGAGAACTTGCCCAGCTGTTCATTTCAGATACAGAAGATGAGGACTTTGATGGATTTGTGGATGAGGCTTGATCAAAAAATAACGTGAGTACATTGTTAAATACTTCAATAAAGTACAACCGAACTCAGTTTTGCTCCTGCTTCCTTTTTAAAACATTGTTTTAGTGTGCATCCATGCTACCATATGTTTTAAGCTAGCGTATGTTTTACCATGCTTGCGCCCAATAATACGGTGCGCCTTATGTATGTGTTAAATACAGAAATATACCCCGTAACTGAGACTGCGCCATTTAATACGGTGCGCCCTATGGTCGTGAAAATACGGTATGTGTGTTCAGCTGAAAGTACATCCATGACTGTGGCTCTCCTTGCCCACATGCGAGGGCATTGCAGTACCTTCATCGCTCCATTTTGTTTTCACTTCCCTCGCGTGGTGGCATATAGTATCTGAGGCTTGCTCATAACTAAAATTTTGATTCGCAATATAAAATGACCAATACTTGTAACTCAAAAACTCATCAATTGTGGCACTCATAAGTCATAGTACCACTGTAATCCGTTACCTCTTTGTGAGTTAGTTGGAGCTTCTCCAACAACATGGGTAAAGAATATTCCACTATGTCACTGTAAATGAGAAAAGCATTGATGGTAAGCACACTATAGTAATAGTATGGCCCTGAAAGAAAGCAAAGACTCTTTTTTTTTTTTGGAAGCTGTTCTGCAGCTTTAAAATGTTGCTGCTTCCACTTTATCTTACAGTGATCCCATAGTGACAAAAATAGAGACACGCTGCTTAATTTTGTATTAGTGGCAATGTTATATAACAAAAATGTAAAAAATGTTTGTGGTTTAGTACAAAAATGCTTACGACTGTAATGAAAACTACAGAGAAGTTGATAACAATATGAAGACTACTTTAAAGAGCATGCTGCCCGTCATTCTTTACCTGTCTTTCTTGGCATTTAGCTGGCGAATCAGAACATGAGCCCCAAATGGCAACGTGTCCATGTCCTCTGATGCCACAGCTTCTGCAGTCCTCTCTCTCACCAGCCAAGCACAAAGGGCCTCAGCGTCTCCTGGAGCCTGGAACAAACCAACAAGAAGAGAGAAAAAAAATTGTCAAAAGTGACAGAGTCAAGGGAAAATAACATTTAACTATTATGAAGGTCATACTTGGATCACAGGTACACCCAGAAGCTTCAGGAGATGGAAACTGTCTTTTGTTTGGAGTGATGCTGGATGAAGGACAAATATGCCGCTTGAGAAGATACAAATCGTTACCCTGATAGCATAATTGCTTAAGTCATTTTTAACTTAGTCAAAATATCAATTGAAAAACACTGATGTGCTTGCTAATAATGTTTTTTTTCTTTATGTCTGTGTAGATCTACAGTCATCGAGGTAATTGCAATCTGCAAAGGTTGAATCGAGGCAACTGAATTCTTCTTGTTTGTTGAATTAGTTGGTTTCACTTGTTTTCAAAAAGCTTTCAAAAATGACTTAGGCAATTGTGCTATTAGGCTAACAAAATCAACATCACACTTCGAGGGTACATTCCAATGGCAGACCGTGCATTTGGCACCTGGGCCTTCAGTGAGGACTTACCCGATTAAATTCACCTCTTATAACACCACTATCATGTCAGAATTATAAAAACTGTCAATACTATATAAAAAATGCTAATCTAATAACATGAAAGAAACATAAAAATTCAAACAAAATACATAATACTAACTAAAAGATACTGATTATTAAATGTATTAATTTGTGCAAATCACTACAGGCATGTTTTGCTAGTGGCACAGTTTTTTTCTGACCAACCAATCAGAAGACGGAAAAATGCTGGAATCATCAAGAGCCAGTTTGCTGGCCCTGTGATTGTGAGGATGAATTTGTAATCTGATTGGTTAAAGAAACAGTCAACTCTGTAACATATCTTAAGTTACATTGGTCAATATGACTGATTCTGAGCGTCCTGGGCAGATTACATAGGCATGGCAACACATAGAGGCTGAATCTGATTGGACAAAAAAAATAAATAATAATAATCTACCGTCCACATACACGTACTGGAAGCAGTGCAGCCAAGGGAAACATGACAAAATGAAGACAACAGACTGTTGAGAATAAATTAATACAGTTTCATGTAACTAATATTAGAATTAAGGTCATAAATTTAGTTCAGCTGCTTCTGTGTATATTCTCGTAAAGGTGTATTTTGTACCTGTGCCCAAATGGTTGGGGGAGCGCCAACCTGCTGCCTCAGCTCGTTTCTGAAGCTGCCAGAAAAACATGAAGAGATCAAACAACAGTTGTCCACTGTCTCACAGTATCAATTAATTCAATTCACATGCATGCTGGGCCAGCGTTATGACCTTTTACATCAATATTTTGAGTAGCCTCTAATAGTTCATCTGCAAAACTTAATTTTCAACTTGAATGACAACATGTGGTCTTCGGTGTGTAACTTACAGCAGCAATCTTTTCTCCGGGAGGTCTTCCATCAAACACAAACACGGGCTTTATGTCATGTTCCAGGAAAGTCAGAGTGCGAAAGAAGAGGCCAGTCAATGGGCTGCAGAAGCAGACACAGACACACAGCCAACTACATCCTGTACTGTAATGCTTTCGGATTAAACTGGAACAAGATCATGTTCAGTCAGAGTGTCCTTCCAGTTTGCAACATATAGTATTTCAGGTTACTTACTTCAGTGACGGTGTTGCGGCACGGAACTGGTTCATCACGATTGATGTATCCAAGGCAATGACCTTGCCTTTAGAGTAAAAAAAAAAAAGCTCAACAGCATTAACTAATTAAACTTAACACTGTAGATATCCAATAATTAATTGATTAATCGACAACTAATAGATTATCAAATTAATTGATAATTATTTTGATAAAAGATTAATAATTTTGACCCATTTTTTCTTTCAAAAAGGTCCTAATGCTCTGATTTTAGACTCTCAACAGTAAATATTCTCTGATTTCTGTTGTCCTCCATTTAGGCAGACTGATTTGTGTTTAATCAAAATACGATGTTTGCAAACATCTGCTTTTACTTTGGAAAAACTAATCAACATGCCTATCTTCTGACATTACAGGCTAAACTAGTGACTGAATCATAACCAATTCATGGGAAAAAATGAGTCACTTTATTCTATTGTGAAAATAATAATTATTTGCAGCTGTAGTATGAATAACTTGTAATTGAGTAATTGATAGCCCTTCGCATTACCCAAGAAGGAGCTCTCACTTTTCAAAAAGGCTGATGAGTACATCACTCCCTCTTGAATGATATTGCTTAGTATTGTCTATTTGGTTTTGTTTAATCATTAAAAAAATAGCAAATAAACAATAATCGCTGAACAAACAATAATCGGGAAAAACTGATTTCACAATCAACTTTAATCCAACATAATTTGTTAACCAATTATTCAATTAATAGATTGAATAATAGAAGTAATAATTTATACTAAAAGTATTCAATAGCTGAAGCTTGACTACATTGTACTGCAGAAATTAATATTGAATACTGTATATCTCTGGCTCTGAGTATGGGCCATTAAGGGCGGGTGTGGTGATTGCCGGTTGTGACATCACATCAAAGATGAAAGGTCAAAGGGACATTTAAGCTTGAACGCTGGCTCAAGTTGGAGAGTCGATGTGTTCCGTTACTACTTGTGGGAATAAAGTGAATGAAAGGCATCAGCAACTGTGTCATCCATGACCACATACGAGGACAACAGAAATGACAACAAACCCACACTGATGGCATTACATATTTTGATGAAATAAGTCCAGCATGATAGTGTTCCTGGTGTCCAATCAACAACATGAATCACCCCCCCAACCCCCTGCACTACTAATTTCCCTATGGTATATATACACTACTCACAGAAAGTTTGTGATATTGGGCTTTCAGGTGAAATTTCAGGCTGGACCTAAGATGCACTACAAGCTTTACAGGTCAACTTAATTTGACCCTCTCGAACCTTTAGAATAACGTTCATGTGTCAGTACTTTTTGCAAAACATGCTGTTCCCTAACATAGAGCGGAAAATACAAATTCACAACAGGTGTTAAAATTCATGAAAATGTCTCGCAAGGGCGAGGCACTGTTGATGAATTGTTAGGCCTCATCTTTGTCTCATGATTTCAAAATGTGAACAGCACGATGAAGAGTACTGCTTAAATACCAATCCTGATTGAACTATTGGCCCATTCATTTATTTATTGGAGCCTAAGAATGCATGTTGTGTTAACATCTGGCGCAGGAAGAGTGTGTTAGTTTTTCATTCTTTTTTTAGAAACAAAAAATATGTAAGAAATACGAATGATTGCAGAAAGGTACCAAAGATTAACTTCACCCAGGTGCTACACTGTCTGCGACGTAAACACAGCGAGGTCGTCATCAAGTTAGCCTTGCGTCTCACAACAACGGCGAAATCGTGGCAAAGAAAAACGATGCAAAGTGCTAGAAAGTCAGAGGTGACTGTTTACCTGTGTAGTCACTGACATCTTTGTGAGAAATCGCCCCGGGAGCTTCAAATCGGATCAAATCTGCTAGCTTAGTTATCCCCATCGCAACCCTATCCGTACCTTTAACAACAAACCTACGCAGTGACGTCACTTCTGGTAGTGCCAGGAACATTTTTCTTTTTTTTTTTATTCAAAAAATAAGGGTCAAATTTTGTTTGAGCTGTTTTTTTTAACCACTTTTACTTGCCTAAAATCCGAGTGAATACAGGTTTCAGTCCTCGTTGAACGACGGAGTTTTGGTCCTAAAGCGGCGACGTAACTCGAATTCGCACGTAAATTGTAACGCACCGTGGTCTATCCCTATAACGGAAAATCTAATATTTGTAGATTAATATTTGTATGGGCGCTGCTCTTAATTAAGTGTCGTCACCCGAGTACGCTTGGTACACAGGAAGGTCTGGAGTCGCCTCCTCGTAATGCTTACTTTAAACAGTAGGAGGAAGCGTTGCACAAAATAAAAGTCATGGAGAATTTAATTACAGCAATTTATCAACAACAAATGTATTGGTTTTTCAATTCAAATAAAACATCAAAGACACACAGATAAGAAAACAATATATATACCCTCAATGTCAACTCTATATAGAATTCAATTTGCTGACATCTAGATTTTACATAAACATCTATAATGCACTGCTACAGAAACAACAGCTCGAAGAAGACTGGATAGGGGGAAAAGGTAACTTCTATTCATCTTCTGGGGAAAATGTGTGATGAAGCGAGGTCAAAACTTGGAAAGCTCGTGTAGAAAATTTACATGACATCCACATACAGGTTATGTAACTGATAAAGTAGTAAAAGAAAGAGAAAAAAAAAGAGCAATAGTTTGACAATGCCACATTTCACTACTGTACATCGATGTTTTGGTGAAACAGAACACAATGAACATTCAGCATAAATCTTATGGCATCTTTAGATTTTTTTTTCATGATACTTTGACACTAAGAATATTTATTTACTGCAGCTCCAACTCTGGACTGGGTCACCCAAAGCAATTGTTGCCAAAGTAAAATATTATCTTGTTTCTCATTTAATGATTAGTTCCACAAAAAAAAAGAAAAAGTATTTGGCTGCACAGCGTAAAAGACATGGGAAAAAAAGGTAACATACAATAAAGCTACTAAACGCAAGTATCAGTGGGGAAAATAGATCCAAATATTTTTTCTTGGTTATGTGCAACATAACCACACTTTGCCGCTTGAAAAATAATATTAACAACAAAATGCACTGCAAAAGCAGCAAAAGTGTCGTACAGTACGTTGGATCTAAAACAGTGCTGTATACAGTGTAGAGTTTGAAATCTGAATTTCAATCATTTCCCATAAAAGCATGCAATGGATGACACTGAAAATGCAGTTGATTCCAGCAGTTGTCTAGATGTTAGAAAATAATCCCTAATTTGTCAGTACCAAAACATTGCTTTGGCTCCATGTGTTTTGGGAGATGCTTTTTCTTTCTTTCTTATTTATTTATTTATTTATTTTTTTAGCGGCGGAACCAAACCCAGGTATTGATAAGCCAGAATGCAACCGTAGCAGAATACAGGACGATTTCTCGCTTGGAGCGTTCCTTGTTTTCTTCCTCCAGCATCTGCAGACGGCGGTTAAGCTTCACAATCTGTAAGATCACACACATAATGTATTTTCTTACTGGCATGCACCTGGCAATGGGACCGGATCCTATAATTTTTCATTATTCACCTCAACGTAATAAACAATAATACAGTGAGTGACCAATAACTCACAAAAAGTACATTCAGGATGGGACTAAAATTAACCTAAAATGCACAATAACATTTTCTTTACATTAAAAAGTTTATAGAAAGTAAAATAAAATTTTAGTGCATTTTAGTTTCATCCTGAAAGTCCAAACGAAAGCCCAATATCCCTAAGTTTTTGTGAGCAGTGTTCAATATATTAGGGACATTACATGTATAACATGTTGGAGTCATGTGAACATACTTGTCGTCGTAATGAGGAAGCGTCCACTAAGCCAGACTCATCTGGGTTCATTTCCAAGGCAAGGTCCAGGTGTGTCCTGTGCGATGTACAGTGATGACAAGTATGAAAGACACTCTCTAATAACAAATCCACGTAAAACACATTGAAATAAAGAATTAGTTGGAATTAATGTGAGGTTGTAATGCCAGAGTGAGGTTTCTTCTCTATATTGCGGCTGAGACATTGAAAGTGACATTTAATTGGCACAATTGGGAATATGCATCACGCCAGCCTAAAGAAACAAAAGACACATGGACTCAGATATTACGATGTACAGTGGCGACTTGAGATCTGAGTGAGTCGAATTAAAAGCCTTGGGACACGAGCAGTCGATCGGCTTTTGTTTTTTTGCTTTGACTTGCAAGCAAAAATTGGAGATATGAGCGCTATATGGTGGCAGCAAGCTCAACTCCCTTCATAACAAGCAGCAGTTAGTGAACAATTTAAAAAAATAAATAAATAAAAAAATAACATAAAAAGAGGCACGGTGGGCGACTGGTTAGAGCGTCAGCCTCTCAGTTCTGAGGACCGGGGTTCAATCCCCGGCCCCGCCTGTGTGGAGTTTGCATGTTCTCCCCGTGCGTGTGTGGGTTTCCTCCGGGCACTCCGGTTTCCTCCCACATCCCCAAAAAAATGCGTGGATTGGAGACTCTAAATTGCCCGTAGGTGTGAATGTGAGTGCGAAAGGTTGTTTGTTTGTGCCCTGCGATTGGCTGGCAACCAGTTCAGGGTGTACTTCAATAAAGTAGAACCGAACTCAGTTTTGAGCCCGCTGCCTTTTTAAAAACATTGTTTTAGCGTGCATGCATGCTACTGTACATTTTAAGATAGCGTATCTTTTACCATACCTGCGCCCAATAATACGGTGTGCCTTATGTATGTTAAGTACAGAAATAGACCCCGTAACTGAAACTGCGCCATTTAATATAGTGCGCCTTATTGTTGTGAAAATACGGTACAATATTTTAGTGTTTTTTTTTTTTTTTATTAAAAAACAAAAATTCTGATGTTTTTTGGGGAGGATGCTGGAACGGATTAATCGCATTTCCATAGGGACAGATGAGCTGATATGAGAGTGTTTTGAGGAACAAGCGGGGTCACGGAACATTAAACTCCTATCTCAAGGCACCAATGTATCGGATATCTGCCAATGCGACTGCAGTGTAAAAGGACAAATGGGATATACCCAGTTAATGCGGTCTTGACTTCTTTGAAATAAACACTGTTTTGCAAACAACACAAATGCTTTAAAAAAAGAGCAAAAGCAGTATAAAAATAGAATATAGAAATAGAAAAATGCATGGATATATAATACATTTTCAAGAATAAATTGAAGGGAAAAAGAAAACAAAAAAAATTCACCGGCGGTGACTGTCATCCAAGACTTCAAGGACCTGCTGGTAGGCCCGGCGTGTAGTGGATTGGATGTAAGCCATGAAGCCCGCGGCTGTGAACAGGTTGACGTTTGCGTCCTCAGGGGAGCACAGAGGGGGACACATGCGGACTGGGGGGGCAGAAGGTGAAGGTGTTACACTGTCAGAAAGGTAAGTGGAGAGAAACAGTAAAGAGGGGGAGATTTTTGAAGTAGTTAGGAGTAAAACAAGAGGCAGAAAAGGCGCAAGCACTATAGAAAAGAAGCACGTCCTCACCTTACGTCACCTCTGATAATCTGACTGCTATGCCGACCAGATATGAACTCACTGGCACTGCGTTCCCTTCGAGATCGAGAATGAGTCTGTGAATGATACATAATCTTGGTCAGTTTTTCCCAACTTTTATTGAGCCAAGGCACATACGGTATTTTACATCTCACGGTACAATACCAAATAAAAATGTCAAAAAAGTGGATATACTGGTTTGGGTTGCATGGTGTACTGGTAACCAAAAAAAGTACAGTGTTATCAAAAACAGTACAATATCACATCTTTTTAGTAAAGTTTTTTTTCCCCCCAGAGTTGCTATGTGCAGCTAGACAGATACTCAGCATAGTTTTTCACTTTTCTACGAAGGATATTATGAATTATGAACCAGAGAGGGAAAAAGACAGTACTATGTGCTGGTTTTCACAGGTCTACGTTTTTGTGATAACTTCTGTGAAGCAATTTTTGTGGGATGCAAATCTCAGCAGCTGCGCAAAATATTTTATTTTTAACAGATTGTCTTTTTTTTTCAAGAGGGTATATATAAAGCATTATTTTTATGCAATAAGATAACCTTTATGAGTCCCACAATGGAGAAAATTACGATATCCTCCAATGCCTAAGATTTTGAATGAATAAAAATACAAAGAATTCAAAATGCATGTTGGGCCTCTCTGATTCCACTGCTTTTACTTATGTTTTGGTATGGTATAGATTCAGTATCTGTTAACATCGCAAAGCTATCAAAAGTGCAGAATATTGCTACCTCCGATGCCAGATCCTTGTGCTCCAAAATCGATTTTTAAATCAAAACACTGATACTTCGGTTATTAAAAGTAATGTACATCGTTAAGAGGAACACATTGGAAAGTAACTAAACTATTGAGATTGTCTAACTGCTGCACAGTTGGTGGAACTACTTTTTCTTTCGCTTGGAAAAGTCCATAATGATTAGATTAGATTATGACGCAATATATATATTTTTTAAAAATAAGAAAAATATAATTAGTTCATCCACTCTTCAGAAAAGTAAACAGGAGGGATGCCTAAATGCTCCCAACTTTAAACACCATTATTTAGCTAACCAATTACAATACCTCATCAAATGGATGCACCACAATGAGGAGCAACAATTGGCTAGAATTGGAACAGATAGACTGCAACAAGATCAAACTCTCAAAACTCCAATTTATTTAAGTCTTCAACTCCATAAATGCTTCAAGAACCCAATAATCGCATCCAGTAAAGGCTCCAGCACGCCCGCGACCCTTGTGAGGAGAAGCGGCTCCGAAAATGGAGTGATGGATGGATGCTTTAGCTAATGACATAAAATGATGTGGCGGGCTGGATCTGGTCTCCAGTTCTTCAGTATGAAACCTGTGATCTAAATGGATTTTTTTTTAAAAAAACAAAAAAAACCCACACAGATTTGTCTTACTGCGTGGCTGGGGTTGCTCTTGCTTATTTGATCAGTTTCCAAGGAGCCCAGTGGTTGTTCTGAGAGTGTGAGAACACGCGGTGGGGCCTTCATGTCCAGGAGCTCCATGGTAGGAATGGACTGAATCAGGTCCAAGTCTCTCGGACAAGAGAATTGAGGATCCCCATCATCCGCTGTGTAGCAAGTGGAAAGAAGAGAGTCAGAAAATGACGAGTCACTGAGCTTACAGTGTCAGCGGCAGGTAGCAATAGAGATACTGAGAGAGTGGAAGAGTCACAGAAAGGCATAGTATAATTCATGTCTGAGCTCACCTGTAACGACAATTCGTTCAGGCACCTGCATCAGCGTTGAATGAGTGTGCAGGGGTTGCTGCTGTGGCAGAGAACCATCTTGGTTTTCCGCAGCCACCTTGAGGGTGTCCGGGATGCGCATGCGCTGGCTGATGCCCTCCGTGTACTCCAACTCATAGTGGATACGGTTCATCTCCGCCACCTCGGCGGGGGGCGAGGTGAACGACGGCCCACTCATGCAGCCTGTGGGAGAAAACAGAAATACACATTTGTACACAGATACAAATTAAGACATACAGTATTGGGTCTTTTTTAGGGTCAACTGCAGTCGCAAAGACAACTTAATGCTAGGCCAGTGTTTCACAGTTTAAGTTTATAACCGGTGGTGGGAGGAAACAAAGTAATCATACTCTATTACTGTACTAAAGGTAGATTTTTCAGTATTTTTTTTTTCTGACGAAAGATTAGAATGTTCCATGTTGGTATGTGACATGGAATAGGTATAGTCTAATTTATGCTGTAGTAATATTTAATTAGCCTAATAACATAAATACCTACTTTAAGTAATTTTTATTGTTTTTTTTATTGTCCTCAGAAATCAAGAAAACAAAAGGATTCGCCGATACCACTTTAATTCATATCAATTACAAGTATATATTTGACTACTCATCAAAACAGAGTACCAATACTTGATCTTGTCATTACGTTTTGAAAACGTGTTGCCAAACTTTTCCAGAACATGGCATGAGTTTCACTCGAATATAACAGAGTTTAGACTAGTAATAATTTGTCATTACGGAGATTTTTAAAATCCAATTTCATATTTTCCCTAAACAGTCTTCCCACATATTTCACTTAAATGTAGGCCATAACACACGTCATTTTAGTTCTAAAATAAAACTTGCAGGACATCTGAACTAATGCATTATCAGACCACTACTTAATACCAGTATCTTGGAATTTTTACCAGTCCGAGTACCGGTACAGACCTACAGTATTGGCAACGGCACCAATATTGGTATCGCCAGTATCTGTGTATCACTAGAAAAATACAACAATTTCAACAAACAAGAGTCAAGTTTCCTCGATTTAACTTAAAGTTGCAGATTGCCATTATGACAGGCAATTATGCTTTTAGGCTAATGATTTGGACAGTTAGTACAAAGTGGGAAACATTATCGACCGTGATTTATGATGATGAATTACAATACACACAAAATAAGGTGTATGAAACTGTTACTATACATAATGTATGCATAATAGCTCTACTCCACGTTGAAACTAAAGATAAATTACAGTGAAGACATTACAATTATGTAAATATATTAATCATATGCTCGTCAAATTCTGCAGTGACATTTATGAGTGCAAAATGAAGAGGTATAAATATACCGAACATGAACAGTATACAGTAGGTATATGTTAATATGCACATTTATTTTACACATTTTTACAATATTAATTCATATTATGGCACAGCTCTGAGACATGCAACACCGGGTTCATACACAGGCATTTATTACAGCTTTAAAAAAATAATAATAAATAAATAAAATTTTAAAAAAGAAAGAAAAGTAAACAATTCTGATGATATTATGACCATTAGATCTCGTCCCAATCAAGCGAATATTAAGACAATCTGCTAATTCTCTTGACAGATGATTCCAATGTAATTAGGTTCCTGCGAAATTCATAAATTAATTCTGTAAACAATTCATCATATCATCATGTGACGCGCCAAACGGAACTGATACTGTATTTGAGCGAGACCATTTCACGTTCTTCTGCATTAAATTACATAACACGAAGGCTGAGCTGTTGACACACATGACCTCGACGTCTGTAAAGGGATTTAGACGTCCATCAATCAAATACAACCATGAACGTTAATGGTGTCTAACGTCACAAAAAAAGGTTATTTACCATACGTCACGGTATAAACAAGCGGTACGGTCACGACGGTTTGTTTAGCCATTCGCTGTAACGGTCTAACCCAAAACGTCGGATTTATGAGACGCTTGACTCAACCTAAACCCAACGACGACATACCTTTAGTAGTTGATGCGCGGGATTTAAATATTCATTGGTCAAATGGATGGCAACTTGTTCCGAAATGCAAAGACGCGAATGAGTATAACCCGGAACAGAATGTAGAATCGATTAAATGAACCAATGAACGGCCCTTTTAAACTGGTGGTCTGTGTGTGCTTGATATAGGTATCCGAAGTGCCCGCCGGGGCGGAGCTGGGGGAAACAATATTTTTTTAACCATCAAATTTCGCACATTGCATTTTTTTTCTATGATCGAAAAATTCGGTGGGAAAAAAATATAGTGTCAACAAGTCTTAAATTGTTATTCAAATTAAAATATCCCAAAAATACCAAAAGCTTTATCAGTGGGGCCGTGCCAGTTTGAATTTTATTTTCTTAGTTTAAAATAATTATTTTTGTTTTTACAATGTGTGTATCGGTCGTTCTTTCCATTTTCAATTGGCAATCAAAAATCCAAAAATTAAAAACTATTTAATTTTTTTTATTTAACATACACAGGAAAAGGTATGTCTCAGAAAATTGTGGCTGCTATCAAGCTAATATATCTTTACTAATAATGCTTGCTACCAAATTCCTTGGTGACTGGATCATCCAAAACACGATAGAATATATATTAATATTAAAATAAAAAATAAAAAAGCAAAACCTTATAATTTTAATTATTTATTTTTTACTTTAACACAAAAAACTGGAAAACAAATGTGTTTGAAAAATGTAGGTGCGGCTAACAAGCTAATGTATCTTTGCCAAACTTTTGAGTCACGCAAAACCATATTATTATATATTAAAATCAAATTCAATAATATTTTTAAAGTGATTTTTTTTTAAAAATCTAACACAAGAAAAAAAGGGAAAACAAATGGCCTTCAAAAAATTTTGGTTAACAAGCGAATGTATCTTAATAATGCTCGTTACCAAACTTCCAGATCATGTAAAAATCTAATTCAGACCTGTGGCTTATTTTTTCAATGTCATATTTTCAAACTGACCCTTCAACTGGATTGAACAATCTTTTTTTTTTAACTTTCCTTTTTGTTTACAATTAGGCAGCATGCTGTGGTTAAACGCATGTCTGCCGCACAGTTCTGAGTTTGGTGGTTGGAATCTCAGGTGTGGCTTTCCTGTGTGGAGTTTACATGTTCTCCCCTTGCTAAAAAAAAAAAAAAAACACAGAACTTTTTTCCTGTTGTAAATGGGCAACTTTTTAATTTCTATACTGTGGCATTTAGGGGAGCACATGGTATTTATGTTTGATTGGCGTTCGGATTATAAAGAGGTCCATGGATAACAGTATCTCCTGTATGGAGAAAAAAAGTTTGAGAACCCCTGAGTAGGTTTCTCCAAACTACAATACGATTGCCTACAAATCCCAGCATTCCACCGGTTTTAACACCAAGCTGCGCATGCGTTGTTTGTCAGGGCCATTATTTTGTCCTCAAGCTGTTGAACAACGGGGCTTCGTGAAATGAATTAAAAATACCGAACGCGGGTGGGCTATTTTTCTCTTCGCCCACCGCCACGGACATACATGGAGTGTCTCGGCCGCTAGGACGGCTTGTCGCAGGGCTATTGGCTGCCCGAGTGGACTTGGAGGCCCCGAAGACGGTGCTCGGAGTGACAGCCCCGTTAAGAGAAGAAGCAGTAGGCTGGCTGACTGGCTGGCTCTTTATCTTGTTGGCTAGCCACCTAAAGCTAGCTTCCTAGATAGCGACTGAAGGAGGGAAGGGGTGGGGGCATGGGGGCGGGGGGGAGGAGGTACAAAAATAAAGTAAAAAGGACACATTGATAATCCCGGAAAGAGTGAAACAATCAACTTGAAGAAGAGATGGCACACCTACGAGACATGCAAAACCAGGTACATGAAACAACATTTGCACACTATATTCACACACTGTCAAGACAAGGCTTTCATTGTAAGGTGGGTCATCGTAGGAAGACGAAACATGCACAGTATTATTACAGTGTTTCACAACCTTTATTCAGTTAAGGCATATTTTTTACATCACCAAATAAATTTGCCACAAAAAGTGGATACACAGGTAAGTTATATAGCATCTGCCATGTAGTGAAAGCGCATTTCACTTTTCTGCCTGTCACTATACGTCACTGGCATAAACAGATGAACAAAAATACATCAGAAATCAACAATTTTCAGAACAATGAAGTGAATTTGGATCATTTTGCACGACACACCTGATGATCTCATGGCACATTACGGGTTGGGAATCACTGTTCTAATGTCAAATCCGTATTAACCAAATTCCTTCTACACTTGTACTAAATGTGCATTACAGCAGCTGAAACAAGTATTTAACACGTCACCATTTTTCTCACGAAATATATTTCCAAAGGTGCTATTGACATGAAAATGTCACCAGATGTTGGGAACAACCCAAGTAATTCATACGTATAAAGAAAGTAGAACAACTAAAATCAGAAATTAAGTTGTGTGTAATAATATGTAATGACACAGGGAAAATGTATTGAACACATGAAGTAAGCGAGGTGCAAAAAGGCATGGAAAACCAAGACACCTAAAATCTATCAATCATCAAACAGCAATCCAGCCCCTTGTCAGTGCAAATGAATATCAGCTGGTTCAGTCCATATGTTGGCCTACAAAAAGGTCTAATAGCCAAGGTGTGAGTCAAGACACATCTCATGATGGGTAAGAGCAGAGACCTGTCTCAAGACCAGCTCAAACTAATTGTTGCAAAACATAATGATGGCATTGGTTACAGGCGCATATCTAAGCTTCTGTACGTTCCAGTGAGCACGGTTGGGGCCATAATACGTAAGTGGAAAGCCAATCATACCACCATAAATTTGCTTCGATCAGGTGTGACAGAGGAGTCCAAAGAATAATCAGAAGAATTCTCCAAGAGCCAAGGACCACCTGTGAAGAGCTTCAAAAAGACCTGGAATAAGCAGGTACTATTGTCACAAGACTTTACACCAATCTGATCGGTATCGGCCGATAATTAGGATTTTATGCTGATCGGCTGATCGCTTTTAATGTCACAATTCGCTGATCTGATCGGCTCTGCAAAAGACATTTACTCCGCGTCAGCATCGTGTACAGTATATTTGAATTCAAAAGCTAATGTATTTTTAGCCGTGTCGCGTGTCTTTTGACGTACTACTGTAAATATTTGACAACCCATAAAGTTATTTAAAAAAAAACATGTCGGGAGTGCGGGACAGACAACACATCTGATACAGACAACATGTATTGCATGGATCAGACGGCAAGACAAATTTGGTCTGTCCCGATTGCACTATGTCAGACTACTGCAATAAAATCTTGTATTCCGATACCACCACATCGGGTCTTTTACAATCACTGGGCTTTATCTTGTTAACTCATAATAAACGCGACCGGATACACCATGGCGACGACATTGCGTTGCGTGTATTCCATCCATCCATTTTCTGTACTGCTTATCCTCACCATTATAAAAACAAAATGGGGGGAAACGTGGCTGGTGGTCACCGGTGCTCGGAAGATTACGTTAATTTAAGGCTTGCTTGAGGTATGTTCACATACTTTTAATACGATACCTCTCGCAATGATGATGTCGAATCATGCTCTAAAGTTTCGATGTGTGTGAAGTAATTTTAATTACAATAAAGTAATTCAACTACAATAAGTTAGCTCCCATTATTTCTGTCATGTTGTAATGTTGGTTTGACCTGACTGATTAGAATACATGATGTGACTAGAGCAGTGATTTCCAACCTTTATGGCGCAAAGGCACATATTTTACAATTGGAAAATCTCTCGGCACACCAACAAAAAAAATGTCACAAAAAGTAGATACACAGTAAATACTGTATGTAGTTCCTGCCATCTAATAGAAGGGCATTTATTTACATACATACACACATTATTTCTTGTAAATGAATACTTTCTTTAGCAGTGAAGTAAAATGTGATCATTTCCCACGGCACCCCTGAAAATTGCTCATGGCAGACTAATGGGCCACGGCACACTGATTTCCGAATCACTGGACAAGAGAATGAATACATTAAGATAGTCATTATGCAGTGTACAAGTATATACGGGAAATTAACAAGTCATTTAAATAGACACATTACTCCATCTTGTGATCAGATCGGTTATCCTTTTTTTAAACTCGCTGATCGGCCCCAAAAATCCTGATTGTGTAAAGCCTTTTTGTCACAAGGAAAACAGTGAGTAATGTACTTTACCAACATGGCCTGTATGCACGCTCACCACGCAAAACCTCAATGCTGAAAAAAAAGCATGTAAAAGCTCGTTTAAAGTTTGCTAAACAACATTTGGACAAGCCAGTTAAATACTGGGAGAATATAGTCTGGTCGGATGAGAGCAAAATTTAACTGTTTGGATGCCATGATGCACACCACGTTTGGAGGAGAAATGGACCTGCACATCACCCGAAAAACACCATACCAACTGTGAAATTTGGAGGTGGGAACATGATGGTGTGGGGATGAATATTATTATTCATATTATTGAAGGAAGGATGAATGGGAAAATGTACCGAGACATTCTTAACAAAATTCTGCTGCCATCTACGAGGGTGAGGAAAATGAAACGAGGGGGGACATTTCAGCAAGATAATGATCCTAAACATACTGCCAAGGACACTCTCAATTGCTTTCAAAGAAAACAAATAAAGATGCTGGATTGGCCTAGCCAATCACCTGACTTGAATCCAATTGAAAATCTATGGAAAGAACTGAAACTCAAGGTCTATAAAAGAAGCCCATGGAACCTTCAAGATTTGACGAGGAGCAATGGGCCAGAAACACACCAGAGCAAAGCATTCGACTAGTTTCTCCATGCAGGAGCCATCTTGAAGCTGTCATTGCAAACAAAGGCTTTTGTACAAATAATTAAATAAATACCAGTTGGCGTGTTCAATACTTTTTCCGTGTCATTTCACACTATTAAATACAACTTAATTTAGGATCTTATTTGTTCTACTTTCATTGTAAGATTACTTGGGTTGTTCCCAACATCTGGGGAAATTTTCATGTCAATAGCACCTTTGGAAATATATTTAGTGAGAAAAATGGTGACGTGTTAAATACTTATTTGTACACACGCACAGTAAATACACTTGGTATGTATATAAAAATTTATTATCCACCACATGCCAACATGCAACATCTTTTTTTCTTGTTTAGATTTAGATTTGAATTTTAAACAGTGTAATTGATCTTTTTCCTTCTTTAATACTGACATGATGTAAAGCTCAACTCTTTATTTTAACACGCCAATGCTTTTGTGCTTTTCAGCAGGCGACGCCCATAATGACCTTAACTCAGTTGCCACGCCATTTACGTTACACCACAAACACATTGAGGAAAATCCAATTTTTCCTAGTACTACTTCTGAAACTGCATTTTCAAACGAGTTGCAAACATTGCAAACATGCATGTAGAGTAGATCATTATTTGTCAAATATTTTACACCAAGTACCACCTTAAAAATCACTGCAAAATTATGTACAGTTTGAACATTAACATTAAATATAGTTCAATAAAAAGTGTACTTAACTCATTAGACTCATCTATGTCAATAAACACCTAAATGAAAATTAAATATTCGAGTAGTAGCAAGTCAAAGAGTGAGTATATTTTTTCGGGACACTCTGTATGCTATACATGAAAAATTCATAACTTTTTAAAATGTCATTGAACTAGAATTCACGGTTGGATCCTGAGGAGTACTTCACCAAGCAAGAGCGCATTGGCAAGGGCTCCTTTGGAGAGGTCTACAAAGGCATCAACAACCGCACCAAGGAGGTTGTAGCTATTAAAATCATCGACCTGGAGGAGGCAGAGGACGAAATTGAAGACATTCAGCAGGAGATCACAGTGCTGAGCCAATGTGATAGTCCTTTTGTGACCAAGTATTATGGCTCATACCTCAAGGTGAGTTCCTCATTCAAATCATGTCTTCCCACGTGGATGCTTTGAGACATCTTTTTGCTATGTTTTGCCTACCAGGGGACCAAGCTGTGGATTATCATGGAGTATTTAGGTGGAGGATCTGCTCTGGATCTGGTAATGTAATTTCTGTTTTCTTGCACCTTTTACAAATTTGAAAAATCTAAAAGCAAAACTGTTTTTTTCCCCAACTAGCTCCGTCCAGGACCACTTGAAGAGACGTACATTGCCACGATATTGCGGGAAATCCTGAAGGGGTTGGAGTATTTGCATTCTGAAAGGAAGATTCACAGAGACATTAAAGGTGAAAAGAATGTCTTTGGTAATACAGTGAACCCCTGTTCATCCCGTGAGTGATACGTTCCAGACCCACCCGCTGTAGCTGAAAATCTGGTATTAAGAGGCTGTATAAAAATAATAATAGTTTTACAACCCCACCCGTTTGAAACACATTTAAACTTTTTCAGAATTTTGTAAATGTATTTCAACGCCAAAAAATTAAAAGTTGTGCCTTGAAATAAGAGCCAGCCGACATACAAGTTTTTGGAAATACGAGCCGTCGTTTGGCCTTTTTGTTTTGCTTTCACATGGGATAAAAAATGTGATATAAGAGCGCTTAGATGCTGGCAGTGAATTTGACTCACTTTACAAACAGAGCAGTTTGGCAGATGGTGAATAATTCTTCAAAAAAGAGGATTCAAGCTGTTTAATGCCTCTTCCAGTTGAAGTTTACTGTCAAACTAAGCATAAAGTGTCAAACTAAGCATAGAGAATTGCTCATTCCACAAGCGTAACGCTAACACATAATGGGAAATGGCAAAGATTACCTAAAAAATGTGGTGTTATAACGCCTTAAGCAACAGATTTTGAACACAAATGGCCGTCTCTGATGTCATAGGCTGTTTCGTACTCGAACGCTGGCACCTAAATCCATTACACTCATCCAGCATCCAAGTAACGGTACTTTTATTCCATTGCAATAATCTAAATGTCGCTCGCTACTTTTATTTATCAATTATTGCTTGTTTATCAACTGTTTCGTGCGCAAGACTTAGACTTCCGCGTTGGGCGCTGTTTGTGCCAATCCCATTTAACCGCTAGTGACGTTAAAGTCTAGTGCACCAATCAAACGACACAAGAAAGTCACAACATCAGCTTTCGTGTATTGTAGTATTTTACTGGCACTGTCTGCACAAACGGGGACATTTCATCTCACTTATAACTTGAGAAAACACAAAACAGAAAATTTGCACATACACACAGCAAGATTAGAATTTGCACATTCACATTTTATTTTTTTATTATTTTTTTTATTGATGTTCATGGTGTGGTTAAAAAAAACTGAAGTTACTCACTATTTACCCAGTACTTGAGTAATTATTTCACTGTGTACTTTTTACACTTAAGTAATTTTTTGGAGGACCACTTTTACATGAGTGACATTATTGTCAAGTAACAGTACTCTTACTTGAGTACAATGTTTGGCTACTCTACCCACCTCTGGAGCGGACATCCTCTCTTGCTACTCTTACGTTGAAGCAACATTTTTGCTCATCAGATCAGCCAGTGTCTTATTTGTTGCCCTAGTCTTTTGTATTTTCGTGTTGAGGTGTTGCGGGTCGTGGTTTTGGTTGTGGTGCCAGCAGAACCACGACGCACACGTAACATTGGCGACAAGAGCTGATCCACTAGTATTGTATTAATTAATTATAATATTGTCTTGTATTAATTCGGAACCGCGCCTACAATTATCTAATTAGTTTACGGATGTTAATGTTAAATGTATTTACCGATGGAGCGATGTTAGGGATGATGTCACAACGCAGAATGAACTAACTTCAAATTCAGAAAATATTGTAATCAATATTTCCCTGGAGGATGCATTTGGGATTAGCCTTTGAAATTGGGATTAGCCTTTGAAGTTGGTAATAGTGAAAAATGAAGTGAAACAGACAATGATTTTAGTCAATTATTTTCCAGAATGAGAGTTCTTAAGGAGGAGGATGCTATTCATGTGGCACAGCTTGAAGCAGGCATCAGGTGCAGGTGGAAATGGCCCTGGCTCAAGTTGGAGGCCAAAACAAAAAAGCAAATAAATTAGACAAATTTACTGTTAATCTTAAATTTGTACATCAACATCTACTTGAGCGGTGTAAATAAATGTTTTGCTGCGTGAAGAACATTTATTTTGCCTTATTATACTATTCAGAGACTTCCAGATTGGTTAATTTATGTTAAAATCCCAAAAAAGTCTCTGCTCCCAGGGCCCCCCTACAAAGTTTTTTATTATTATTTTTTTGTCATCCTTTTCATGTCTTCGGTGTTTGCATGTCAGTGGCATGTTTACCATTGCGTTCCATCACCTTTCCTTTTAACAATACTCAATTAGCATTTGGGAACCCTAATTGTTCTAGCTTTGTAGGTGGAATTCTTTCCCATTCTTGTTTTATGTACAACTTAATTCAACAGGGTCTCCGTTGTCGTCTATTGCGCTTCATAATGTGCCACACATTTTTAATGGGAGACAGATCTGGGCTGCTGGCAGGCCACTTTAGTACTTGCACTCTTGTACTACAAAGCCACACTGTTGTAACACATGCAGAATGTAGCTTGGCATTGTCTTGCTTAAATAAGCAGGGACGTCCCTGAAAAAGATGATGCTTAGATGGCAGCATATTGCTCCAAAACTGGTATGTACCTTTCATCATTATTGGTGCATTCACAAATGTGTAAGTTAGCCATGCTAAGGGCACTAACACACACCCATACCATCACAGATGCTGGCTTGTATTTGTAGATGTGGCAACCAACTGTGTTAACTGACAATGGTTTTCTAAATCGTTCCTGATGACGCCGGTTTTTAATGCGTTGCCGCCTGAGGGATCGAAGGTCACAGGCATTCAATGTTGGTTACGTGCAGAGATTTTTCCAGATTCTCTGAATCTTTTGATGTCTGAGTTTTTCAGGGACGCTCCTTTTATACCCAATCATGACACACACCTGTTTCCAATGAACCTGTTCACATGTGGACTGTTTCAAACAGGTGTTTTTTGAGTATTCCGCAACTTTCCCAATCTTTTTAGGAATGTGTTGCAGGCATCAAATTCAAAATGATATAATGTTCATCAGTTTGAACATTAAATATCTTGTCTTTGTAGTGTATTCAATTGAATATAAGTTTAAATGGATTTTCAAATTATTGTATTTTGTTATTTGTTTTACACAACGTCGCAACTTCATTGGAATTTAGGTTTGTATTCAAGTTTTTTACTATATATTTTTAAAAACTGCAAGTTCTATTTTCTTTATTAAACAATACATTACAAAAATGTTGTGGTCTTTTGAGGGAGACAAGTATGGATGAATAGGGTCTCTATTCATCTCAGTTGTGGTAGATGGTTTGAGATACACAGCACGGTAGTGACTGGTTAGCACATCTGCCTCACAGTTCTGAGGACCTGGGTTCAACTCCGGCTGTGTGGAGTTTGCATGTTCTCCCCGTGCCTGCATGGTTTTTCTCCAGGTACTTTGGTTTCCTCCCACATCCCCCCCAAAAAAACATCCATGGTAGGTTAATTCGAGACTCTAAATTGCCTGTAGGCGTGAATGTGAGTGTAAATGATTGTTTGTTTATATGTGCCCTGCGATTGGCTGGTGACCATTTCAGGGTCTACTCCGCCTCTCGCCCAAAGTTAGCTGGGATAAGCTCCAGCATGGCCGCGACCTTAGTGAGGATAAGTGGTATGGAAAACGGATGGATGGGTGGATTTGAGATACGAGCGTAGTCATAGAAATGAATTAAAGTTGTATCTCAAGGCATTACTGTATAGAAAATGCTGTATATTTTGTAGTGTCTATGTGTTAGATATGTGCCTCCAAGAGGCAGGCCCTGGTGGGATGGTATGTGACATTGGCAAGTTTTTGTGTGAGTGTCTGGGCGTGAGCTGTGGGTGACAGCAGCTTCTGCATGAGTGTCATTGTGTTTTACTGTTTTCCCGCTGTTCAATAAAAGGCTGAAAAGTGCATCGGCAACTGTGGCTCTCCTTTGCCACGTGCAAGGGCAAGTACAGTGGTGCCTTGCGATAATTAAAGGTTTAATTCATTCAATGACTATGTTTGTATCTCAAAAAACTTGTATCTCAAACATCTATTGAAATGAATTGAAATGACAATCCATTACAGCCCTCCCAAAACAAAAAACTGAAATTTTATGTTTAATGAAGAAAAACAACACTGTATTGTAAAATATAAATAGAAAACCCTGATAAAACAAAAAACGGAATTTAAATAAATAAAATGCGCTACAGTGGGGCGCGAACGGTGAACTGAAATATAATGGTGGAACACTGGAGCAAAAATCTACACTTTGAATGATTTCACTTGTATTGTAACTCTTTTTCCTTCTGCTACCTCCAGCTGCCAATGTGCTCTTGTCCGAGCAGGGCGAAGTAAAGCTGGCTGATTTCGGGGTGGCGGGACAGTTGACTGACACTCAGATTAAGAGGAACACATTTGTGGGCACACCCTTCTGGATGGCGCCCGAGGTCATCAAGCAGTCGGCGTATGACTTCAAGGTGAGACCACAGCTATGCAGAATGGACACTTTAAGCCAGTGGTCCCCAGTCACAGACTTGTTTCATGCAGCAAAAGATTCACAACTGTCCATTCCCCTGAATGCAGTTCTTAATTAATTAATTAATTAATTAATTAATGATAGACCGGTATGTTTTTTTCAGGACCGATACTGATTTTTAGGCTTTACACGATCAGGATTTTTGGGGCCGATCACTAATGTGTCTATTTATCTATGACCTGTTCATTTACTGTATATACTTGTGTACCTAATTGCTCAAACAATTCTATTTACAATAAATAATGTATCTTTGTTCCTCTATTTATGCCAGTGAGGCATAGTGACAGACAGAACAAATGAAATTACTTTTAACAAATACTGATAATGACATGTTTATTCTCACGTTCTCCAACTCTGGGCGTTGTCCAGAGTTGGGGTCCGTTTGGCTTCCCCCCACGCTGCATTGCTTGAACGCGGCATGCTCCTCCTTGTGTACATTCTTCAGGTGCCCGATCAAATTTATTGTGTTGAAGCATTTAGAGGACGTTCCCCACGACGTACGTCAGTTGTGCACAGATTGCAAATAACTTACGTGTTGTTTGTCTGAGACACTGCAAAATAGTCCCACACTGACGACGTGTTTTTTCACCGACAAGATTGAAAAAACTTTATTGGCCGTCAGTTAGAGGACTACGCCACAAGACACGTGACAAGTCTAAAAATAAACTAGCTTTTGGATTCATACGCAACGGCTTTTATTCTCACCCACATCCTCTCTCTTTAGCAACCTGCTTTTTCCTATTTTTTTTTTTCCAATGGTCTGGTCCAATCGGGTTCAACCGCATTACGCAGTGTATGGCGGGTCTGTCACCATCATTTAAAAAAAATCATGCTTAACAAAGGTAGGATGTTGGAAATGAAATGAAGGTATTCAGTGCTTTTTTGGGGGCGGTTTTGTCATCACATTATAGGCAGAGCAGGTTTGGTGCCTGAAAATCAAGTGTAGAACTAAAGCCACATTTTTAGTACGACTGCTGGTATTGCCTTTTAGATGCAGCTTTCCTTGTAAGTTGTAGCTTCTTCTTTGGTCTTTTCCCCTTTCTGAAGAAGCTGCCCAAAGACTTTTTTTAAACTCCTTTTTGCTTGCTTGTTTCTTTACTTTTTTTCTAGCGAATCATATCTCCAAGACAAGCTCTTTGACATGTATAGCGGCAACAGGCGGATGCACCTGATTTTCGAAATATACCTTCTATCAGACTGCGATGAGCAATAAAATATTTCATATTGACCCGTGCTTTTAAGTAAAACATCACAGAGGGTTCTCAGTTTGCGACGGATGTGCAATGAACTAGTGAGTGGCGTAAGAATGCATAGTCTGGAGGCACACTTGGTTACCTTCCCGCTGTACTGTTTTTCATTTGATTGTTTTATATGGCCTAAAAGTGCTTTCATACAATTATTTAATGTAATTATGACTTTACGACTGCATTAGCGTAGGTTAGTGACGGACTGTGTCGTGTTCTGTCACCGAAACTGAGGGCCTCCTGTTATGTTTCAAAGAGCAGAAACCATATGAGCACCTTTTGTTGTGTGGAAAAATGCACAGTATGTAATCACCAGCAATTTCATTTGGTACACTTGCACCATCTTTATCTGATCGCCGCTCTATCAGGAGGTCAGCCTTTATTAGGATCATAATACTTTGCTTTGATCCGGTGTCATTTTTCAGGCTGCGTGACATTCTTGAAATTGTTTCTTTTACTCAGATACCCGGGGCAGCACGGTGGACTAAAGGTTATCACAAGTCTGCCTCACAGTTCTGGGGCTGGGTTTGAATTGCAGCTCCGGCCTTCCTGTCTGGACTTTGCATGTTCTCCCTGTGTTTTCGTGGGTTTTCTCCGGTTACTCTGCCTTCCTCCCCCATTCCAAAAACATGCACAGTAGGTTCATTGAAGGCTACAACAGTTGAACTTTATTTGGGGTTAATCAAAGTCACTTTAAATGATTGCAGGTGTGTGCTGTCTCTCATTTAATATGTTTGATTTACTTCCCCACTTGAAAATACTTTTATATTGAGTCCTACAGGTTGTAAGTCACATTAATGATGGAAAAAGTTTTGAAATTATTTATCTTGTTCTTTATATATATATATATATATATATATATCACCAAAAAAAAAGACATTTTAACAGGGGTGAGTAGACCCTTTATTTGTACTGTATGTGTGTAATCCTACTGTATTAATTTTGATTCCTTTGCCCTTTTGTTAGGCTGACATTTGGTCCCTTGGAATCACAGCCATTGAGTTGGCCAAAGCCAAACCTCCCAACTCTGATTTACACCCCATGAGGGTCCTCTTCCTTATTCCCAAAAACACTCCGCCCACCCTAGAAGGAGCTTACAGCAAGCCCTTTAAAGAGTTTGTGGAGGCATGCCTAAATAAGGACCCCCGTTTTGTGAGTAAAATTTTCATGTTTTTTTAATGCATGGGCGTGTCAAATGCTTGCTTGCATTGGTCAAACATTTTACTCAAATAACAGCAGTGTTAGGATATATTACTCAAGTAAAGGTACAAAGTAGTCCTCTGAATAATTAAGTATTCAGTGAAAAACTACTTAAGTACGGAGTCACTTGTGAGGCACTTCTGATTTTTATTTCTTTTGCCGGGCATGAGCATCAAATATACAAAAATATAAAATAGGAATGTGTAAACTCCGAGGTTACCCAACACTATCACTTAAACTAAAGCATTAATGAGTTATTTTCAATTAAAGCAAATTCAGCCACAATTAATGGCGTTAACTTTCTTATTTTACACACGTGAAACAGCACAATAGGCTGACCAGGAAGAGAGTACCTAGAAAACCACAAGGTTTTTTCTCAAGTCTGAACTGAGGTAGGTTATTGTAGGCTGAAATGTGGACATTTTTCGGCAGACACAGATAACAACGCATGACCGCCTCCGTTGTTTCTGCCTTGTTTCATGTAAATGAATCACTTTAAAAACTTTGCTTCTGTGCGGGGCCACAGAGACTTTTTTTGTGGTCATGTGACTGCCTTGCTCTGTTTGATTGGATGAGTCAAATTGAGTCAAATGTCACCGGTGGTGATGTTGTTGATGTGACAGAAGTCTCTCTGACAAACCAAAACAAACAGATCGCACAAGCAATAATAGAAAGTATCAAGGAGAATGTAGCTCAATGTAATAGGGTAATATCACCACGTTTTTTTTAAATTATTATTTTTTTTTTAATCTTTTGTCTCCTTTTTTCTCTCCCGTGCTTCTTTCGACTTAGAGGCCAACAGCCAAAGAGCTGGTGAAGCACAAGTTCATCACGCGTTACACCAAGAAGACTGCCTACCTGACTGAACTGATCGACCGCTACCGCCGCTGGAAGTCCGAGGGTCACGGGGAGGAGTCCAGCTCGGACGACTCTGATATGTGAGTCTTACATGGTCCACTCTACTCACCTACTTATTGGTTACGCAATATGTAGCTCGAGTCAAACTAGGGCTCTTCTATGTCATACCCGTCATGATATTGTGATACTTTAAGTGTGGCAGTAAGATGATGTGATAATCGGAAATCAATCCACAGTATTCTTAATGCACGATTAACGTGTCCAAATTGTTAGACATAACACTTCTTAAATTGTTTGGTCATTTTCCCTCTATTTCTTTCTCCAGGGATGCGGATAGTGATGTGGATTCCTGCCCCATGTGGACCTTTCCAACAGTCAGACCAAGCTCTTTGAACAAGTTACAAAAGGGCTACACACATACTGACTTGGAGGCAAGACACACACTTGAACCACACAATCTACATCAAATCTATATTTATGTTGAAAAATCATCACATTATCTCTTTCCAGTCAGGGGATTCTGTCAAAAGGCAACCCAAGTCACAGTGCTTGTCAGCCTTGGTGACACCCATCTTCAAAGAGGTATGTCTAAATCACAGGGTTCGCAAACATTTTGGGGCCAGGCACCCCAACAGGAGAGAATTTTTCCCAAGGGCCCCCTTATGAATATGAATGTCAATTAAACATAACTACCATGTCGTCAGCCTAATAGCATAACAGTAATTGCCTAAGTCATAGTTGAAAGTTTTTGGGAAAAGAAGAATTAACCCAACAAATTAAACAAATAAAAGTCCAGTTTCAATATTTGCGGACCTGGATGACTGGGAATCCACAGTAAAATTAAGAAAAAACAATCTTTAGTAAGCAAATTTGTTTTTGTTTTTTTATTGATGCTGTGACATTATGTTAAAAATGACTTGGGCAATTATGCTATTAGGCTAACGACCTGTACCTTGCATGCAATAGAAATCAAAAAGTTGCCTATTGCCTGAGAAGTAAAGTCATAATCAGATGAATTTTGCTGGAAAGAAAAGTTGTAATCTTAGGAGAATAAAGTTGTATTTTTCCAAGATAAATTCGTAATTTTATGATCTTAAAGTTAGTTTAACGAGGAAAGAAAGTCCGTTTCAATGAGTGAATTTCAAAGACACAACTTTATCCTCATATTATTACGTGTTTCATTGTGGAAAAGATGCCTTATTCTCAAAAAAATATGACGATGCATAGTCTAAAAAAATATGCCTTTTGTTCCACAATTTTTAGTACCTGTTATAATGCATTATTTGTTTTTCTAAATTGCCATTCCTATGGCATCCTGACTTTCTGAAGGCAAGAGTAATTTCATACAACAAATTCTATAACTTGACCTCTTAAACTACGTTTTGATTGAGCTATTAATGCAACAACATTTTTATTGTGGTTGTAGTTTATTAGGCATAATGTTACTACAATAAAGTCATATTCTTTACATTCTCGGAGTATGACTTTTTTCCCTTGTTAACTTCGACTTTAACATGGCATTTTACGGCATTTCATGTCCGGAAAACCGCTAAATTCAGGCTGGCATGGATTTCAGTTGAAGTTGGAGTCATGACCTGTCCTACGAGTCCAAACCTAAATTCAAACTCTGGAATTTAAGTGGAATTAACACAGTTTCTTTAGATCTGGAAAAATGTCAGTCCAACGGGACAAAGAGCCTGGAGTCTGAGCTGGTCTGATCACAAAAAAAGTTCATTCTGAAAGGCAAAAGATCAAATTCATGAGCATCTCCCAGGAGAGACCGAAACACAATGAGCAAAACACAGGCTTTTTATATGAAAAGTTGGGACAACCCCTTTTCTCTGATTGGTCAATCCTTGATGGGCTGCTCTCTAATGTGTCATAGAACTGGCCATATTTGGCCAGTCCTGTACTTGCTTCCTTAATGGTGTCATATGTTTGACTAAACATGTAACAAACAAAGTGGTGGTGCTTTTGCGTGGGGGTAGGGGCTAGAACAGATTATCCCTCCATCCTTTTTCTGTACCGCTTATCCCAGGGTCACAGGCATGCTGGAGCCTATCCCAGCTATCTTCAGACGAAAGGCGCGGTACACCCTGAACTGGTCAGCAGCCAATCGCAGGGCACATATAAACAAACAACCATTCACACTCACATTCACACCTACGGGCAATTTAGAGTCTTCAATCAACCTACCATGCATGTTTTTGGGATGTGGGAGGAAACCGGAGTACCTGGAGAAAACATGCAAACTCCACACAGGTGGGGCTGGGATTTGAACCGTGAACCTCAGAACTGTGGGGCAGATGTGCTAACCAGTCACCACCGTGGGTTAGGGTAAGGGTTTAGAACAGATCTTTGTCATATTAATTCATTTCAGTGGGGAAAATTACAGAACAAATTCAAACAAACTTTCAAGGCAAGGTATACTAGAGATTTCGACTGTTTTCTTTCCTGATCCTTATTGACTCCGTCGGCCCTCAGCTAAAGGAGAAGCGGCGAGCGAGTGGCGGCGGAGTTGGCGCCATCGAGGAGCTGGAGAACGCCTTCAACCTGGCTGAGGAATCCTGTCCGGGCATCTCCGACCGCCTCGTCACACACATGATGGAGAGAGTGTGCAGGTACACCACTGACATCTGGGATCTAGAAAGAACCTGCCGTCGTCTAATATGCCGCTGTTTGTTTTCTCAGGTTTTCTTTAAACGGAAACACCACGCCGTCTTCGCGATGAAACCCTAAGATGAATGTTCAACCCTCACCCAACAAATCAGACAAGGACCTCAGCTGTGCCCCACCCACCCACTTTTACAACCTGCCCACTCCTCATCACCCCCGCCCAAGAGACCTTTTATGTAGTTATTAAATATTTTTACAATTTTTCTTTTAAGTGTGGAGAGTATTTAAGACCAAAAAAAAAAAAAAAAACACGTTGGGTATACCTGTTAGACTGAAAAGGTGTAATAAATTGAATGGAAAAAAATAATTCTCGCATATTTTCTAACAAGAACACACATACTGTAGAATATCGTTAGCAAAATAGCATGATTGCCGAAGTTATTTTGTAATGTTTTTGCAAAACAAAACAACAAATTCAACAAACTAGAAGAGTGCAGTTGAGTCCTATATTAATAAAGAGTCCTATATTATTGGTATTTTTTACTGTTATTGTGACAGTAAGTCAGAAATGACTTGGGCAATTATGGAAAAGTGGCCTTTGTGCTTATCAAAATCTAAAAGGTGCCTGGAAACTTTCCTCTAAGGTCCTGATACCCAAAGACTAGAAATTCAGTTCTATGGAGACCCACCCCCAAAAAATTAATGGTCATCCAATTCTTCGTCATTTCAAGGCAGGGGTTCTCAAACTTTTCGGGTCCAAGGAAGCCAGAGTAAATTATTCCAAGATTCTCCCATGGAAGAATTAAGGGAACAAAGTAAATTATACTTAACTACCGTCTACCCCTGGAGTGATAAAGTGGTTGACTGCACAGGAACACCAGCATGCATCTTCTAAATACAGACAGACAAACTTGTAGGATAACTGTCTACTTTGACCATGAATGTAACAATAAAGTAACAATACATTGTGGTTGTTTATATATTTAATTGCAAAATAAAATAAGTTATGCAACACATTAAAAAGGTCCTGTAAGTCTATTTTCAGAACAGTACACTGTAAGTTCATGTCAAGCTGGACACAATATGACAACCCAGTCAGACAAGGAAATGCATGGAGCATTGAGTTAGTTTAATGGGAAATGTATAACTTACTGTATTAAAACAGGTACTGAATGAACAACAAATTAGCATTAGAGAAATTATCTTGAAAGAAAATCTTGCAAGTTTAGACTACTTGAAACAGAATACTGGATCATGTACACAAATGCCTCCAAAAAATAAAAATGACATTTACCAATTCTACGGTTTTCACATTTCATTTTCACTTCACTCAGTCTCTGCATAAGATTGAGGATCTGAATGTAGAGTTCCTGTTTAAACAAGGTGGATGTGATGGGATTTATGAATCCATAAAGGGGGCAAGGGCATGCATGTCTGATACCACCAGCCCATCATCTGGGTCGGCATCAGCGCTGTGATCCTAGAGAAGTTGCTCCATTGACGGAAAGACCGGAAGGTGAATTGGAGTAATGAAAATGCTGTGTTTCCCTTCAAAACTATTTCAGAGGAGACAACATTTGATATAAATGCAAACTTAATATTGAAATAAACCCCAAGATTATAGAAAAAAACAGTCTATCTGTAATTAGTTTCTTTTTGTCAACAGAAAAATTGTCTAACTTTAAATTTGTGTGTATATAATCAAGCTCTTTCAGTTATTTAGGATTTGTGCTTCCCTTTTATGCTAATTCCGTCTTTGAGCCGTGCTGGTTGTAAGTGTTGAATTTTATTTAGTAATGTAATCATAAGATGATAAAGAAATGTAACCAGTGGCCATATACTGTACAGTACGGATGACTCAGTATGGTAGCTAACGTTAGCAATATAGCTAACGGCATTGCTAAATTGTTAATAAACTGTGGCTGTGCATAATGTTACAACATCACTTCTTCCTAGTACATAATTGACAACATATACAAAAGATGCACTTCCTTAAACACGTTCACATTTTTTTCACATCACACTGAGCAGCAGAGCCAATGTTAGGAATGCAAGATTCAATTTTCGATCACCTAACTCATTCGCTGCCAGCCTTCCCAGTTAACATGGGCATTTGACTTCTAAATTGTACAGAAGCCTTTGTTTGCAATGACAAGTTCAAGATGCCTCCTATATGGAGAAACTAGTCGCATTCATTGCTCTAATGTGATTTTGGCCCATTCCTCTACACAAGCAGTCTTCAAATCTCGAAGGTTCCGTGGGCTTCTTTTATGGACCTTGAATTTCAGTTATTTTCGATTGGATTCAAGTCAGGTGATTGGCTGGGCCATTCTAGCAGCTTTATTTTTTTTCTTTGAAACCAGTTGAGTTTCCTTGGCAGCATGTTCTGGATCATTATCCTGCTGTCAATAGCACCTTTGGAGATAGATTTAGTGAGATCTATGGTGACGTGGTAAATAGTTATTGCAGCCGCTGTACATACCACGTGATGCGTCACAATCTTTTCACATTAGTGCTTTTAATTGGCTCAAAGATAAGGATACAAAAGGTATGCATTTTTTAAATGATACATAATTATGGCACATTATTGTGTGGACCCCAAAGCCACGGTTTATGAAACCGAACCACTTCCAAAGAATATATTACAGTAGATTGAATTGCAGTATTAGTAGGAGTAGATTAGGTTGAGTAAATGTTTACTTTTCTAAATTTATAATCTGATCACACAATTCTAGTATTGAGGAGTTCACATCATACACAGGATAGGAGAAAAAGATACATTAAAAAATAGACCAGCCTACAGTTGTAGAATAAAACTTTTATTACAACATTATACAATAAGAAGAATATTTGGTGCTTTAATATCGGGATAAAAACAGCTGAAAGAGGAATGTCAGGAGCTCACAGTTTATCTGGTGAGGGAATAATTGGCATGGATGGACCTTAATGGGCCACCTTTGACAAGTAAAATTTGTTTCAAATGTTCTTGCCTTGAATTAGACAAGAAAACATTTGGCTCTCACTGGGGCATGACGTCACCTAACAGTACATTAGAAAATGAAGAAGCCTTCACTTGTCAAAGAAATGTAATGAATAATATCCTTCGTTTGTAAAGCCAACAGTATTACAGGTAACAGTTTGTCCAACTCAAAACTATGACAGCCACTCTTTCATGCTGACCTGACAACCGGAAAACATTTCATTTGAAACGATTTCAGATGCATGTCATATAGCATGCATGAGGGTAATATCATATATAATGTTCATAACAACAGTTCATGGCACACTTTCTTTACTTGGGCAGGGTGGGTATTTTTCACCCTCCCATAAAAAGTATTCAGACTATGACTAGTTGTTTCTGACTCTCAGTGAGGCGCTTTCAAAAGGAAAATATTAGCAATAGCATGTGCTTTAAAACATTGTTTAGGACCAAATATACCAGAAGAACTGAGTCAGCTTTAGTGTCAAATTTGTCAATGTAAAAAAATGAAAAGGTAACAGATGATTTTGTATTAAAAAATAAACTTTATATGCCACTTTGAATCCATGGGTCACTTCATTGTAGTAGCTGGCAAACAAAAAAAAAAAGCATAAGAAATAAAACAGAGCATATATATTTATAATTAATTATAACACTGTTTGTGTGTGTGTATATATATATATACATATATATATATATATATATATATATATATATATATATATATATATATATATATATATATATATATATATATATATATGTATATATATATATATATATATATATATATGTATATATATATATATATATATATATATATATATATGTATATATATATATATATATATATATATATATATATGTATATATATGTATATATATATATATATATATATATATATGTATATATATATATATATATATATATATATATGTATATATATATATATATATATATGTATATATATATATATATATATGTATATATATATATATATATATATATATATATGTATATATATATATATATATATATATATATATATATATATATATGTATATATATATGTATATATATATATATATATATATATATATATATATATATATATATATATATATATATATATATATATATGTGTGTGTATGTATATATATATTTTTTCCCCCCTCTTTTTATATATATATATATATATATATATTTTTTTTATATATATATATATATATATATATATATATATATATATATATATATATATATATATATAAAAACTGAATTGTTAAAACTTTTGCAGATTTATAAAAAAAAAACAAAAAAAAAACTGAAATATCACACAGCCATAAGTATACAGACCCTTTGCTCAGTATTTAGTAGAAGCACCCTTTTGAACCAATACAGCCATGACTAATTTTGGGGATGATGCAAGTTTTTCCACACCTGGATTTGCGGATCCTGTAGCATTCCTTCTTGCAGATCCTCTACGGTTCTGTCAGGTTGGATGGTGAACGTTTGTGGGCAGCCATTTTCAGGTCTTTCCAGAGATGCTCAATTGGGTTTAAGTCAGGGCTCTGACTGGGCCATTCAAAAACAGTCACGAAGTTGTTCTGAAGCCATTCCTTCAGTATTTTAGCTGTGTGCTTAGGGTCATTGTCTTTTTGGAAGGTGAACCTTCGGCCCAGTCTGAGGTCCTGAGCACTCTGAAGAAGGTTTTTGTCCAGGATATCCTTGTACTCGGCCGCATTTATCTTTCCTCCGATTGCAACCAGTCGTCCCTGCAGCTGAAAAACACCTCCACAGTATGATGCTGCCACCACCATGCTTCACTGTTGGGACCGTATTGGACAGGTGATGAGCAGTGCCTGGTTTTGTCCACACAACCCACTTAGAATTAAGGCCAACAATTTCGATCTTGGTCTCATCAGACCAGAGAATCTGACTTCTCACCATCTTGGAGTCCTTCAGGTGTTTTTTTTTTTCTAACAAACTCCATGCGGGCTTCCATGTGTCTTGCACTGAGGAGAGGCTTCCCTCAGGCCACTCTGCCATAGAGCCCCGACTGGTGGAGGGCTGCAGTGATGGTTGACTTTCTTGAACATTCGTCCATCTCCCGACTGCACCTCTCTCACCAAGGCTCTTCTCCCTCGATTGCTCAATATGGCCGGACGACCAGCTCTAGGAAGGCTTCTGGTCTTCCCAAACGTCTTCCATTTAAGGATTATGGAGGCCACTGTGCTTAGGAACCTTAAGTGCAGCAGAATCTTTTTTTTGTAACCTTGGCCTAATCCGTGCCTTGCCACAATTCTGTCTGAGCTCTTCAGGCAATTCCTTTGTCCTGATGATTCTCATTTGCTCTGACATGCACTGTGAGCTGTAAGGTCTTATATAGACAGGTGTGTGGCTTTCCTAATCAAGTCCAATCAGTCTAATCAAACACAGCTAGACTCCAATGAAGGTATAGAACCATCTCAAGTATGATCAGACGAAATGGACAGCACCCGAGTTAAATATATGAGTGTCATAGCAAAGGGTCGGAATAATTATGGCTGTGTGATATTGCAGTTTTTCTTTAATAAATCTGCAAAATTTTCAACAATTCCGTTTTTTTTACGTCAATATCGGGTGCTGTGTGTACATTAATGAGGAAAAAAAAAACTATTTTAGCAAATGGCCGCAATATAACACAGAGTGAAAAATTTAAGAGGGTCTGAATACTGTCTGTACCCACTGTATGTATAGCAGGCGCACAGAATACTCATTTTTGCCCACAAAATACTAAATTGTGGCCACAAAATAGGTATAACATGCACACAAAATACTCGTTATATCTACAGTGGGGCAAAAAAGGTATTTAGTCAGCCACCAATTGTGCCACAACCTGGACAGGTGTCTTTTATACTGATAAAAGAGTTCAAACAGGTGCCATTAATTCAGGTAACGAGTGGAGGACAAAGGACACTCTTCAAGAAGTTACAGGTCTGTGAGAGCCAGAAATCATGCTTGTTTGTAAGTGACCAAATACTTATTTTCCACCATAATTTTCTAATAAATTCTTTAAAAAAAAATAGATTTTCTGGATTTTCTCTCTCTCATTTTGTCCCTCATAGGTGAGGTATACCTATGATGAAAATTGCAGGCCTCTCTCATCTTTTTAAGTGGGAGAACTTGCACAATTGCTGGCTGACGAGATACTTTTTTGCCCCACTGTATATTGTGTCAACACAGTTCTAAGGGGATCATTCTCACTCACTCCATCTTTTCAAACGTCACCCTCTCCATCCCCCTGCTTCTGCATCTGGGCCTGCATCTTGGCGATCATTTCCTGCATTCGTCTCAGCTGGAAGACAACAGCATCCACAATTAAACACAATCTGTAATTCTTCTTGTTTTTTAGTTTTACATTAAAATTCCGCAAGAGTGGCACTACTGTAAACAACAGCAAGCAAGCCACTGCTTATTGTTAAGTTTGCCGGCACCATAGCTGGCGATAAATTTGTTTTTGCTCGCAACTCAAGACAAAAATCAATCGAAAGATGGCTCACATCTTGAAAAACACGTAAGGGCTATTACTGTATCTACTTAAAAATAAAATAAAAACACTTTTTTTTTTTTTTTTTGAAAAAAATCATACACCAATTTATTGCTAATTATTTGGCACACACCAAGGGTCTGCCAGTTTGAAAACCACTGTTCACTCGATACAGTGCCATGTGTGGCACTACCCACCTCAGCCTCCTTCTCCTGCAGAATCATATCCTTGTCCATTTCCTCCGGTTCCGGACCATTTCTGTAGCAGCCGCACAGGGACACAGTTACTATATAATGCTACTTTCAAGCCCACATTGTCAATTATTTTATAACTACTCAGAAAAAGATCGTGATATTGGGCTTTTGGGTGAAATTTCAGGACAAATCTAAAATGCACCATAACCTTTACAGGTGAACCTAATTGGCCCTTCTCTAAACTTTTCAATGCACGTGCCCAGCTGTTGAATGTTTCAGTACTTTTTGCACAACTTTCTGTTCTCTAACAAGGAACTGAACAGGGAGGGGGAGAAAAAATAAATCACAATCTACTGATGACAGTTTACAACGGATATAAAAAGTCTACACACCCCTGTTCACATGCCAGGTTGATAGAGGGCAAAAAAAAAAATGTCAGGAAAAGCCTACTAGAACAGCTCAAATTGATTTGCGGTTAACCAGAGGCACTTAAACTGGTGGCAGCTGCGTGTTGACACCCATTTAACATGAACATTATAATAATATAATTGTGTTAATTCTGAACACAATTGAGTGGCCAACTTAACTGTTACAATGCAATTAAATTGAGTTGTACAGGTTATTTTTTTTCTTCCATCAAAATGGTTAATTCATCCTTTTTTTCATGATTCATCATTACTTTTAATCAGGGGTGTGCAGACTTTTTATATCCAGTGTGGGCTCAGTGGCAATTTCCCTTTCAGAATATCCTGTTTGAAGCCTCACTGTCACCCGAAAGCGATATATCCCTAATTTATTGTGAGTAGAGCACGTGGATAAACCAACAATAAAAAAACTAATCCAAATGTGAAGTTGCATTGTAAGCGATGTGCACCAGTGTAAGAGTTGATTCTGTGTGAGGTTTATATGGCAGGAGTGCAGCTCATTATTAGGCAAACATGACAAAAGCCACATTGAAAAAAGTGGAATAAGTGGGTCAGTGGATTAGTCGAGTGGTCTGCTAGAGGAAAGGGGGCATCTACAAAAGATGAGAGCAGTGAGCTTGGAGGAAAGGAAGCAGCAGAAGGTGAAAGTCACAGGGGAACTGCAATACCTCCCCCACTTGACAATAGACTAACCCCGCCCCCCACAAAAAAAACAAAAAACAGTACCTCCAACTGTCCACTGGGAATTGGAAAACTCAAGACCAGAACCCCATCATAGCGCAGATGGCCGGGTAATGTGAAGACCAGTAAAACCAGTCCCTTTTCCTGCATTGGCTTTATAGGGAATAACTGAAAAAAACTTATTTGGAGCTATTTTGAGGGTGATGATTTGTTAATAATGAGAACGTGGCAACTCTGTTCAAGTCCGCTATTAGCTATACATGCTATTGAAAAACTAGCAGCTAATCCATGGTTAGCTGCTAGTTTTTCATGGACAGGCAAATTTGGGATTTTTAAAAACGGATCAAAAATTATTATTATTTTTTTTTAAATAAAATAATGTGTCCGTTTTTTATTTTGTTACTTATAATCAGTTGACCTATAATTAATTAGCTAACTATTTCACAAAACGTTTATTTTTGTAAATGGTTTACTTTAAAATAATCCATGCACATTTTTTGTTGCATTACTATTTAGAACATACAGTCCCCTCCAAAAGTACTGGAATGGCAAGGTCAATTCCTTTTTTTTTTGTTGTGTTCTGAAGACATTTGAGTTTCAGATCAAAAGATGAATATGAGACAAAAGTTCAGAATTCCAGCTTTTATTTCATGGCATTTACATCTACATTCATAAACTAGCCAATTATTTAAAATAATAAAAATGTAAAACTGTTTGAGTAATATTTGGTTTAGAAATAAAATTATTAAATGGTATCAAATTTATTTTACTAATAGTTTCATTTTATATAAAATTTGATAAAAATAAAATGTAAAATTCTTTAGTTTTCAAATATTTTATCTTATGTAAAGTAGTTTATTAAAAAATAAATGTAATCACAAAGTAGCCATCTATTTGTAAAATAAACATTTTACTAATATTTTGTATTTTATGGAAAATGTTAGTTTAATAAAATAACCAAAATAAGCCAATTTCAATTATATTTAATAATTTATATGTATAATTATATTGAACTAAGAACATGACAAATATATTGTATTTTATGAATGGTTTATTCAAAAAAATAAAATAATCCATACTGATTTAAATAAAAATATAAAATGTATTTAATAATAAACTATTTAATAAAATACAACATTGTAGGCATTGCAATTTCACCAGTGGCTCAAAAACGTTAAATTACATTACAGGACTAATGTGAATAATCGGTAGTCGTACATGTGTGTCGCGGGCCCTACTTTGCCCATCCCTGATGTTGTTGGCCCACGAAAACACTAAACACCTGTTGGACTTGCTCGTTGCCAGCGTCGTTTACATGCAAAATGATGAGTTAGAACTACAGTACAACTGACACTACTTCAGGAATTATAATGGTTATTTCTGAATAAATACAAACTAAATCTAGAAATTATGTCATCTGCTTTGATATATAAATATAGACCTGGTACAATATATACCGGTTCTTGTATATTTGATTCAAAGGTGTGTGTTGAGCTAAACGACTTAAAATGTCATAGTGTTTTTCCTACTGTCTTAATGTAAATGTGATGGTGTTGTTTGAGGCGGGGGGAGGAGGTGCAGAGAAGCAAGCGGACAGACAGGTAGTACGTACGCAGGGGACAGAGGCAGAACGTAACCATGGGAGGACAACCTGCCGCTGCGCTTCAGGCGATCCGAGCGGAAGTTCTCATAGTGCAGGTCCTGGGTCACCTCCTGCAGATCCTGCATGTGGGTTCTGTGGTGTTGTGGAAAAATGGTGAGATACAGGTGCATTTTAAATTAGAATATCGCGGTAAACAGATTTTTTTTTCTAAAAGTTCCATTTAAAAAGTGGAACATATGGATTCGCAACAGTAAAATATTTTATAAGTGTATATTTTTAATAAATAAATGTGGGACTGTTTAGTTGAACACAAAGCTATTCTTTTGCATGAATGGCAATAGGGGGATTCCAGGTCAATTCTACAATCTGCCATCTAGTGGAGGAGCATTTAATTTTTCATCCTGTAACTACACATCGCTAGCATCGATAGAGGAACGAAGATACACCGATTTTATGAGCAAACAGAAAAACTTCAGGTGGGTCACTATGTGTCTGTTTTCTTATTGCAATCAGGTATGTTTTATAGATTATAAGTAGTAACTCTTCTTACATCAGCATGGTGCGCAGCTTGAGGAAGTCATTGTGCTCGGGGTTCTCCACCTCCACCACTCCCCAGGGATACAGGCGGCCCCGCACCTTCTTCCCCTTGGCCTCGATCTGCTGGTTGGAGCCTACCACCGCGAAAGGGATGCTAGCCTGGGGAAGATCAGCAACTTCTAAGCATAGTTGGTGGCCAAAGAGCACATTTAATGCTTAAGTTGTTGAAACGTGAAAACAGGGATCAAAGATGAAACTGAGTTTACCTTGAGGATCCTAGTCTGCTCTTTAAAGTCTTCATCCTCATCTGACTCAGCGTCAGGGAGGTGGTAAATCTTGATACCATGTTCATCAATTTCATCAAGAATCTGAGCAAAGTAACGCACAAGGGCTAGAATTAATTGTTCAGTTACAACACAAAAAATAAAGACAGGAGCAGTTTCTGGTCCCTAGGCCCTACAAACTTGGGATTTTTCCCCCTAAATGTAGTTTCAGGTGTTTGTGTTTTGAATTCCATTCCTCATACAAAATCCCTTAAAAACTAACATTTTGGAAAATTATGGGGTTTAAACTGTGCTATAGGAATAGTGAACATGCCATCACCTTCTCTCCATAAATTACATTTTGTGCAAGTACAGACAGACTGTTGATTTAGGAATTAAGGATTCTATACACACTTCTTTATTGTGTGTTAAAATACATTTAGAATGTGTATAAAAGTGTACTTTATGTTTCAAGCATGTGGTATTTTGAGGATTAAACTATTGAAAATATTTTTTAAATAGTCACTCTCTCTAGATCGCAGATTTTCATCTATAGCGGTTGGGTCGAAAATATTTTTTAAATGGTCACTCTCTAGATCGCAGATTTTCATCTATAGCGGTTGGGTCTGGAATGTAACTGTGGACATGAACAGGGGATCACTGTACACTCATTCACTGAGATGCCTCAAGACTTTGCACACGATAGTAGGAACTGGCAAGCATAACATATCTTGCGCACCCTGCGCTTAAGCCTTTCTCGCTCTCTGAGGGTGAGCGTGTCTGCCTTGGCGATGACAGGAACCACATTGACCTTATTGTGGATGGCCTTCATGAACTGAACATCCAGGGGTTTCAAGCTGGGAAAACAAGAAACAAGCAGGCGGCACATTAGTGAAAATACTGCAGTACAGTTAGCAATGAATGTGCAAATTTATCTTTGGCGTTCCAGTGAGCAGGAGGCACTTACCCGTGGCCAAGCGGAGAGATGAAATAGAAGCAGCAGTGAACTCTGTTGTCGACAATGTGGCGGCGATTTAGGCCGCTCTCGTCGTGGAGGTAACGCTCAAACTGGTCGTCTATGTAGCTGATAATGGTGCTGAAACTGGTCGGAGAAAAAGTTATACATCACATTTAAATGAATTTTCTGCCCCCAGTTGTAGGTGCCTGTGCTTCCACAAGTACAGGATAAACCTAAAATTCACTATAACCTTTACAGGTGACTCAATTTCATCATCTCTAAACTTTTTAATGCACCTCCAACTGGTAGCTTTACACAAATCATATTTGAGAGCGTTCAGGTGTGATGACCTTAGATAATATCCCTTTCAGCTGTGTTTAGCGTTCCTTGAAAGAGTATTTGTTGTAGGGGTGCAGTTATCGAAAAGTTTAGAATCGATTACCCATAGATTAATCAGATATAAATTGATTTTGCATTATTAAATTACAATGGGCAGCATGGTGCTCAACTGGTTAGCACATCTGCCTCACAGTTCTGAGGAGCCGGATCAAGTCCAGCCTTGCTTGTGTAGAGTGTACATGTTCTCTCCGTGCATGTGTGGGTTTTCTTCGAGTACTCCGGTTTCCTCCCACATCCCAAAAACATGCATGGTAGATTAATTGAAGACTCTAAATTGCCTGCGGGTGTGAATGTGAGAGTGAATGGTTGTTTGTTTGTATGTGCCCTGCGATTGGCTGACGACCAGTTCAGAGTGTACCCCGCTTCTCGGACAGAGTCAGCCAGGATAGGCGCCAGCACGCCTGCGACCCTAGTGAGGATAAGCGGTATGGAAAATGGATGGATCAATAAATAACTACACATGTGAGGGGCAGGTATTATTGCTGTCTACTTCAGGTCACTACAAAAGGTTTGAGGCAGAGATTGTGCTTTGACTTTCTTTGTAACAGAATTATTCAAGTTTTTCAGTTAATCATTTCAGTATTTTTCTGCACAACTTCCTGTTCTCTAACAAGGAGCTGAATGGCAAAATTCACAACAGGTGTTTGATCCATAAAAATATCCAAGGATGTCCATTTCTATGCCTTTCTGTGACTCTCTGTGTTGCAACCTGATGATGACATTCTGTGACACTAAACTCAGTGACCTGGTTGCAACAGAAAGACTGGAAGAGTCACAGAAAGGCATAGAAGTGGAAGATCTTGGAAATCTTCGATGACAGTGCAACCAAGGACAACGGGGGAAGTGAGTGAGCGAGCGAGTTTGTGTTTCGAGGCAACTGAAAAAAAATATCAATCGTGTCTTTGATTAAAATTGACTTGACTGCAAAAACTATGAAGTCGTTCAACCCCCATTTCATACCAGTCCTGGCTGTTGATGGCATCTCCATAGCCCGGGGTGTCAACCACAGTGAGACGCAACTTGACGCCCCGTTCCTCGATTTCCACAGTCGATGCCTCGATCTGAACTGTCCTCTCGATTTTCTCTGTTTGGGAATGAAAGGACCGTGAATGCATGAAGCTCAGCAACATGACAAACGCCACGGCCTGGAGGCCTGTGCGTGTTTGTGCTGGTGTTCTACCTGCTGCTCCTGGGATGATTCTCTCAGGGTAGAGGTCAGTCAGGAACAGGCTATTGATCAGGGTGGATTTTCCAAGCCCAGATTCACCTTTTGCCACAAAAGGACAAAAACAAAAGACAGACAAACAAAAACAATATACACAACTGAGTGCTAGTTGGGACTGGTGAATAATCTTATGCAGACTGTAACGAAGAATATATATTTTGGTTCTTGGCATTGCAGGGGGAGATGACACCTTCCTGAAAAACACTCTGGGCCTCTAACCAGGAAACAGACACAACACAAGCTCTGACTTCACTGTTAATCTTTCCCAGAGTTATCAAGTGGTTAATCCTGGTACCTGAGGAACGAGTGAACATGTTTTGATTCGTAATCTGTCAGCACTACAGCATGACTGTTTTGACTGATTCATAAATTATGAACGCTAAATACCTAAGGGACATGTGCATCTGCTGATGTTGAATGAAAGGCTTTACAATCAATTTGTAGTGGTTTCGCACTTTATGTACGCCAACCAGTTTTGGATTTTCTTAACTCCCTGCATCCAGAAGGATGTCCAGATCAGCCCCAGAGGGCTTTCTGGATCAGTTTGCAAAGACACTGCACAAATCTTATTAGGTAAACCACTATATTACACAAGGAACCATATTTGGTAACCTAGGTAAGTGTTGAAATTTGACCCAACACACCTTATTGTGAGAAAGTAGCAGTGTGAGAGCTCTCACAATCAATTAGCAAAGTTAAATGAATAGTGATGTGTGAACACACCCCGCACCAATTTTTTTTTTCCTCTGATGATACAGTATATAATCTCAAAACATTTTCAACCTTTAAATATGACGTACAACCTTTGCAATTAAATTGTAAAAGAAAAATATATATTCATCTGGTTGCATAAGTGTTGAACACTGCACCCACCAGACTTTCAGCGTTGGTTCTGTTAAGTGATGTTTAACTGTTCTAACTGGGTTGATTTTTGTAGGATTCTACTTTTAAAACACATTCTGATTGTCTTGATAGGACTCCTAAATCGGAGGTGTTACTAACCAAGAACTTGTTGGCATGCCTTACAATGAAATTATTCAAAACTTATGCCTCAATGGTAAAGAAGCCTTATTTACTTACAGTGGAACCTTGGTGTACAAATTAAATCTGTTCCACGACTATTTGAAAAGCGAAACGTTTGTGAAACAAGGTAGTTTCCCATTAAAATGAATGGAAATGCAATTAATCTGGATGCAACCGAGTTATAGTTACGTTACTCTTTCGTCTTTCAGTGTTGAGAAAAGCACGATACAGATTTGACTTGAAGATATTACTGTTTGGAGGAAAAAAAAAAAAAAAAAAAAAAAACATGATTGGTCTTTGTGTTTGTGATCTTTTGATAATATCGCTAGCAGTTTTCACTTTCTTTGGAGCCATACTGAGAGCCAATTTAGAGCAAAAATACCTGTATTGTCATGTGACGCACCGAAAATGCTCAATTAGGTTTAAGTCAGGTCTCTGTCTGGACCATTCAAGAACAGTCACGGAGCTGTTCTGAAGCCACTTCTCTGTTATTTTAGCTGTGTGCTTAGGGTCATTGTCTTGTTGGAAGGTGAACCTTCGGCCCAGTCTGAGGTCCTGAGCACCCTGGAGAAGGTTTTCGTCGAGGATATCCCTGTACTTGGCCACATTCATCTTTCCTTCGATTGCAACCAGTCGTCCTGTCCCTGCAGCTGAAAAACACCCCCACAGCATGATGCTGCCACCACCATGCTTCACTGTTGGGACTGTATTGGACAGGTGATGAGCAGTGCCTGTTTTTTTCCACATATACCACTTAGAATTAAGGCCAAAAATCAGACCAGAGAATCTTATTTCTCACCATCTTGGAGTCCTTCAGGTGTTTTTTTTTTCTACCAAACTCCATGCGGGCTTTCATGTGTCTTGCACTGAGGAGAGGCTTCCATCGAGCTACTCTACCATAAAGCCCCGACTGGTGGAGGGCTGCAGTGATGGTTGACTTTCTAGAACATTTTCCCATCTCCTGACTTCGTCTCTGGTGCTCAGCCACAGTGATCTTTGGGTTCTTCTTTACCTCTCTCACCAAGGCTCTTCTCCCCCATTGCTCAGTTTGGCCGGACGACCATCTCTAGGAAGGGTTCTGGTTGTCCCAAACATCTTTCATTTCAGGATTATGGAGGCCACTGTGCTCTTAGGAACCTTAAGTGCAGCAGAATTTTTTTTTGAAACCTTGGACAGATCTGTGCCTTGCCACAATTCTGTCTCTGAGCTCTTCAGGCAGTTTCTTTGACCTCATGATTCTCATTTGCTCTGACATGCACTGTGAGCTGTCAGGTCTTATAAACAGGGGTGTGGCTTTCCTAATCAAGTCCAATCAGTATCATCAAACACAGCTGGACTCCAATGAAGATGTAGAACCATCTCAAGGATGATCAAAAGAAATGGACAGCACCCTAGTTAAATATATGTGTCACAGCAAAGGGTCTGAATACTTATGGATGTGATATTTCAGGTTTTTTTTTTTAAAATAAATCTTCAAAAATCTCAACAATTCCGTTTTTTTCTGTCAATATGGGGTACTGTGTGTACATTAATGAGGGGGAAATGAACTTAAATGATTTGAGCAAATGGCTGCAATACAGCAAAGAGTGAAAATTTTAAGGGCATCTGAAGACTTTCCCATACCCACTGTATGTAGAGCTAAACACCACCAGAATCCTCTGTGCAATCTTCCGAATTTTGGGAAATTTGTCTGTGCTTAATGAAGCATAAAACTCATCCAGTTTGAGAGTTGAACTTCTCTTTTAAGACAGTAACGCATTGGAGAACAATCAGTTCCATCTGCAGCTCCCATTGTTTCAGGGTCTGTTTCAGGGTCTTGTGTGACTGAATCTTGGATGGCAGTTTGTCAGATAAAGGTGTTTTGCTGAGCCTGCAAGCTTGAGTTTAACCGCTGAGCCGTAGCCATCAGTTCCTGCGTTGAATGGCTGTTAGCATAATCAGTATGTTTGGTAGAAAAGTGACAGCTGTTATGTTCCTCTAAAACCGCAGTGGTTTCTTAACAAACTAGACATACAGCCTTTGACCGGACCTCAGTGGAAAAAGTATTTAGCAGTCCATTCTATATTAAACACTCAGCACTCACTTCCAACTTTTATTTTCTTTGGCCCACTCATGGTTGACGAAAGGTTCAGAGCAGTAGTAGATTAAAAACAGAAAAGCCAAAGACAAGTCAGTGTATCACTGTAACTATCGCGCTACCTGCGAACCACTCGGCATTACAGGAAAAGTTCAAATGAATGTAGTCCTGATTTTGATATGATTTGGGTGATTCTGTAACCAATCTTTGGCGGGCCGGATTGAAATGATCAACGGGCCTGATGTGGCCCGCGGGTCGTAGTTTGCCCACCCCTGAGTTAACGTCTTTAATGAGCCTGAAATGCATGTTTTGGGAATGTGGCAGGAAGCCGAAGTACGGGAAGAAAACCCACGCAAGCACAGGCAAAACATGTTAACTTCACCTAGAGAGAGTTGGAGTCGCGATTAGAACCCAGAATCTGAGAACTCTGAGGAAGACTACATGAAATGAAAACTAGCACCAAGTAGCTAGGTCACTTTATTCTGTGTGGTGAAAATCAATCAAGAGACCAAACGTGACTATCAGAGAAAGTCTGATCTCGACAGGGTCTCAAGCAACTACTTGATGTGTGAATCTTGTGATTGTGGTTTCCAACAGAGCAATAACATGTTTCTTTGCATCTACAAGGGAGTCTAGTCTATACAAGAAAACATAATTTAAAATAACTTGTAACAATGCCAGCAGAAGATCAGGCAGAAGGTGAAATCACCATTTAGTAAGGTCAGGAAAGGACAGAGTGAGTCTATTTCACTGTTTGAAACAATCCCTGCAGGCACACAGGCCACATTTCACACTGGGTTTATTTTAAAGCGAAAAGGATGAGCAGTGTTTCAGAGATCTTCCACCCTCCCCCTTTCCAAAGTGGGGCTCAGGGAGTGAGTCACAGCACTCACATCAGGAGTTTACACGGTTGCAGACTCCAGCTGAACAACTAGACTGATGAGCTACTTGCAATACACACACTACACTTACGCATTAAGACAAGCTCAACACAGCAGTGTTTGCTGTGTAGGGCTGTTTTTTTTAATATAAGCCTATGAAAGATTAATGAAAGAGCATACCACCACAAACATTATCTGAATGTTATGAAAACAGGATCATAAACTTACCGACAACCATAAGGGTGAACTCAAAGCCCTTTTTAACGGACTTGCGATGGACCTGATTGGGCAGGTTGGCGAAACCAACATAGCCTGGGGTCTCCGGGTTAGTGAACTGGCCCTGCTGTAAAAACAAAAAAAATAACAGATAAACATAGTAGCTAAATATGTAGCTTTTTTTGTCTATAAAATCAGACACAATTGTTACCCCCCCCCCCTTTCCAGTGTTTATTGCTCTTTATTGAAACTGAGGCAAGAACTGTAAAATCACTCGTTTTGCAGGAACAAGATGGCAGGTTTCTTCTCCAAATCCAAAAGTTGTCACAAATTTTAAAAGATTTTAGTCGCCGATTAAGGACTTGGGGCTGACTTGTCTAAAACAATTTAAGATTCAACAACAACTACTCCGTTTAACATTTATCTGCCATTATAAGACCCAAAAAGACAGGTAAGCTACAGTGGATAGGTCTAACACCCCTGTTCAAATGCCAGGTTTTTGTGATATATAAAAAAAAATTAAAAAAAAAGAAAGAAAATTAATCATTTCAGAACATTTTTCCACCATTAATGTAATATATAACCCGTACAAATCAATTAAAAAAGTAATCCTTTTCAGGGGAAAAGTACAAATAAACAGATAATGCACAAATGTGCACACCATTTTATAACTGAAGCTGTCGCTGTGTTCAGAATAAACCAATCACATTGAAACTTGTTAAATGGCAGTCAGCAAACATCTTCCACCATGTAAAGTGCCTTTGATTAACCTCAAATAAATTTCAGATGTTCTACTAGGCTTTTCCTGACATTTATCTTTCTTTCTAGAAGTCTAAAGGTTTTGTGCTTACACTGTCTGCTTTTTGGAATTGTTCATAATTCTAAGGTCCCAGTTCCATCTTAAGAAAAACAGTCTCAAAAGCATGATGCTGCCACCCCCAGGCTTCCCTGTAAGTATGGTGTTCTTTTGGCAATGAGTGGTGATGTGGTTTTTTTTTTTGCGTGCGCCAAACAAACATTTCAGAAAAATGGAGAGAATTTCAAGAATTTCAAGCTCGCTTTTGTCAGACTTTTAAACATTTTCCTGCATGCTGGTTGGGATATTTCAAGTGTTTTTGTCTGGTTTTTCAACAAAATTTTGAGAAATTTGTCCGTTTCTTTTATATTACAAATACCTGGCCTTTGAACATCGGTGTGTAGAATTTTTATACTCACTGTACAGTAAGCGGTAACTGGTCAAACATGAAGCAAGCCTCACGCCAGTTATGCGTTTAACTGAGAAGAAAGTAATGGACAATACAGAGACTTGTTTCGGACCATTACAAAGAACAGTATGTTAGTACTGCTAAGTACATAAGTACAGATCTGAGCGCAAAGTGGCTAATGTGCAAATATATGCTGTGACCAAGCAAAATTGTATGACTTGCTCAATCCAAGTAAAAACTTGACTTGCTTGATTTGTTGACACAGTAACTTGGGGCTTTCTTGAAACTTGAAGGTTACGACTTGAGTTACTTATGGACCCTCCCACTTCTGCATTATGAGCAATCACAAAACCATAAAGATGAAGCACACAATGTGACTGCTACTCTCAAAGACTTGCCTTCATTCTGTCACCTTGAGACATGATTACTCCTCACTGCACCTGGAAGGACAGGCATCACATTTCATCGAAAAAGATAAACGACAAAAGAAACTCATTGTCTTCACAAAAACTGTTTGTAATGGTAATGGTAGTAATGCATTCTCATGCCTGAATGCTTACAAGCCTTGGAAGTGTGAGAGACAGCAAGTCTGGTTTGCTTTGTGAGAGCTCAAATGTCACCACACGTAAAAAAAACATGATCTACTTTTCCTGTGAGCTGCATTACGGCTTGTGATATGCTTCTTTGACTTTTATTATTACTTACAGTCAAAGTGTTTCATATTGACTTTCGACACATTTCTATTTTAAGGCTGAATAGTCAAACAAAAAAAGACAAGTCACTTCAGAACAGTATTACTGCAAAAATGATGGTTCAGGCTTCCAATGCGTGTGAAGTCTCCCGCTTTGGCAGTAGTAAACTGGATTGCACTGTATGAATTGGGAGGAGTGTTTGATAATTGCCTTCACGTGCAGAACAGGGGAGAGTTAATAATGCAATTCATGTGGATGTGGGTATTTTTGTGTATACTATGTGATTAATTCACTTTATCCTCATATGTACTGGGGTGAATAATGTAATCCATGACTATATATGTGTGGCTGTTGCCCTATGTGAGTGAGTAATGCAATTTATGAGGGTATATTTGCGCATCCTGAGTAATTCACTTTGTTCTTGTATAGTGAACAATGTAATTTTTGTGTATAAAATTGATTATTTTCTAACGTAACTTTCACTCTTTTCTTGATTTTCTTTCTCACCTGCCACGGTGACTGCAGATGGATTATTAGCAACAAAGCTAGAAACTGACAAATCGCATTTCTGCTCTTATTTAATGTTTTCAGTACATGGTGACCGACAATAAACCGATAGACTGTCTTGATTGATACTCAAACGGGAAAGACAGCCACGTCGTTATTAAACTACCCAAAAAAATATTGTTCTGGACTTTGAATATACATTGTGAAGTATAGTGAATTCAACGGTATAAAATATAAACTGCGTTTAATGAGCGTTTTTACGTGCAAAAATGTGGACCATAAACGCTATCTGTATAACGGTTGACGCTCAAGTGGGTGTGGAACGGGGCTGATGGTGACGTCCACGAACAAATTAAACATTTTAATCATGGTCTCCCGAAAAGGCGATGGAAAGAGGTCAATAAATCAAATCAGTTTACATTCTTAGCACGATAGATAGTATTAACTACTCACTAACTAGCCGATTAGCTTCTCCCTGTTTAACTCGCGATGCTAATTTGAGCCAACTAGCTACTGCGAGCCGAGTCAACCTCGCTGATTTATTTTTCAAAAGTGATGAGCTGCTGGAATATTAACCATTACCTTAAGAGCCCGCTGGAAAATGGAGTGTGGAGAGGACAAAGAGGAGTAAAGACCGGAGGTAGTGAAGAAGAGTTTGGCTTGGCGGACGTCTCGAATTCTTCAGATTCCGGTGCATACAGCTTTCTACAAGCAGACACTAATTGACCAGAATGCACCGCGCGACCCAGGCGGTAACACATTGGGTACGTACGTGGACGCCGCCGCCATATTGGATGTGGAATAGTGAAGGCCCGTTGAAGAGGCCTAATTCATAAACACTAGCAATTCTAAACACTATCAGAAGCACTGACTAACATTTAGAACCTAAATTCTAGTATTGGTGCCATTGTATTGTATGAATTTACTCCCACCAGTCTATTTTCTTAATTTCAGTTAATTTCATTTAAAAAATGTTGCCCAATCAGATTTGAGCCTCTATGTGTTTCCATGTTAATCTAATATGTCCAGGCCCCGAAGAAGTATAGCTGGCCCATGCAATTTAAACTATATTAGCAATGGCAGTATTTGTTTAACCCATCAGATTTCAAATTTATACTCACAGGGCCAGAGCTGGTTCTCAATGACATTAAGTATTTTTCTGTACTCTGATTAGTTGATCAGCGCAATCATTGTTACAGCCATGTTCGACAAGAACACATCTGTAGCGATCTGCACACATTAATCAATTTAATAATCAGCATCTCTGATGAGTACTATGTATTTAATTTTTTAAATGTTTTTGTTATGTTATTATTAGATAAATGTTTATTCTGAAGTGTTACATAACATTTAAGTGGAAGTGATGGCACAGATGTGTGCTGTTATACAGTGAACTCCCACTATTCGCAGGGGATAGGGAATAGCAAAAATCTGCGTGTGAAGGCCTTTTCACACTGCACTTAGCAACGTGCAGCGTGCTGTCGACAAACCTATTCATTGTGTATATGGAAGTTCGAGGGCATTTCTCAACGCACGCTGGGTGTTTGCCGCGCCCTCGAATTGAAAAATTTTCAATTTGAGACAGGGTCACTGTGATGTCAGAAGGCGCATTCAGTAGGAGAGGGGTTGGCGGAGTGATTTCGGAGTGCTAACAGCAATAGACTAACCAGCAGGAAAAGCCACCCTTTTACTTCCTTGTTGGCTGCTACGCAAGTACTTCCAAATATGGGCAAGCTTGCACTCGGGCCGTGTCGTCCTTGCACGCTGCGTTGTGTCGAACACCAAAAAAACGAAGTGCAGTATGAAAATGTCTTTATTGACGATTGACGATCCCAAAAAAGGGTATGTAATTTCCTAAGGAAGCCACAAGATCAAAGTCAAAGGACTACTGTTGTCTAAATGAAGCTCCTCAACTCACTTCAATGTGTTTCCTTGGCACCAAGATACCACCAGATGGCACCAAAACAATACACAGATATTGCAGACACAGGTTAAATAATAATATTAAAAGTTTTACACGTGTAATACGTTGTTTTGGTGCATATATGTAAACGTGTGTGTAAATTAGTCAGAAGCATTAATTTTTTTATGCTTTATAGGCTGCCGCTTTATTAAGTTCACATTGTTGACTTTAAAGGCAGATATGACAAATCCAATATGGTGGACGCGCTGACGTATCACAACAACGGGCCAACCCGCTCAATGAGGCGTCGAATGCATCAACAACAGCTGATGGTTGATGTACGGCTCTGGGCTGATGTGATGACTTATGACTTATGATACAGCCCGAATGCATTGGTTATATGATTTTAAGTCGTTTTACAGTCTAGAAAAAAAGGAATTCGTTTTATATATTTTTTAAATTAGTGCCAATACAATTTTATGTCCAGCGATGCCCTACTCGTATGTAATATTATTTATCCAAAGGAGATCCGGTTATCTGCCCGGACGACGTCTATCATTTGGCATACTGTGCATTAGAAACAATGAAGCCATGTATTTCATTGGAGTAAAAAAAAAAAAAAAAAATCATAACCTTACTGGGTCAGTATGGGTTTTCAAGTTTTTTGAAGGTTTAGTGCTGGTTGCTATGTGGCAAGTTGGTCTAGGGGTATGATTCTCGCTTCCCGGGTTCCAATCCCGGACGAGCCCTGAACCTTACCTTCTTTTTCCAATTTTGCACATCTGCCTCACAGTTCTGAAATTGTGTGTTCGAATCTGGGCTCAGCATTTCGTGTTGCTTTTGCATGTTCTTCCCGTGCTTGCGTTAGTGCTGTGCAGATACACCAGCTTCTTCCCACATTCCAAAAAGTATGCATTTAAAGTCCATTGAAGACTAGTCTAAAATGCCCGTTGGTGTGAGTGTGAATGTTTGCTAAATTGTGCCCTACGATAGGCTGGTGACCAGTCCAGGGTGTACCTTACCTTTCCCCCAAAGTCAGCTGGAAAAGGCTCCAGCTAACGTGTGACCCTAATGAGGACAGCGCTAGCTGTAGAAAAACAAGAGTACACTGGTGTCTTAAGTTACGAGTTTAATCCGTTCCGTGGCCACTGTTGTAACTAAAAAAACTAATATCTCAAAACATCTATCCCCACTGACCTGAATAGAAATTGAATAGCCATTGTGCTGCTCTTTCTGGCTACCTTGGGGCAGTATACGGCAGACAGACGGATATACTGTTCAGTGAGATGTCAACGCTTATTAGTACAGCACTAATATTAGTCGTTCTTCGCAGAGGATAAAGAATATGAGTGTGAGTACTGTTATATTATCTTTTTACATGTGTTGCTGCACCATTTGTGGGCAATCTGTGATTTAAGGGTTATAGCACCATAGATGCTAATTAGCATAGCATTAAGCTAACAGACTGAAAGGTTAAGTGTGGTAGTTTTAAATACACTACACATGTAATTCTCTGTTTTGTTTAGTCCTCTTTGAATAGCAATACACAGCTTGAATGAAGCCTCTTTTAGAAAAAATGTCCAAAAAAGCAAGGCTGTAAAATTAATTAGCAGGACGACAGCTCCTTTCTCAAAAAACTCGTAGGTCTGGTCACTTGTATCTCAAGGCACCTCTATATGAAAAAGCATCATGGGGAGATGCTGTGATGTTTTCACAATGCTCTTTACATTTACACATCCAATTGATTAAATATGGTTTAACACGTCAGCGAAGAACAGTTCGGAGGACCGCCCGGTGGTAGTCGTTCTTATACAGCACCAATATTTAATTCTAGCTCCGAGGCTCAGTCAACTGGCAAATGTTCTCTAAAGCCTTTCTGCCTGTCTATCTGTGTTTTTCTCCTTCTAGCCGCCATAAGAGCCGTGAGATAAGTTGGTAAATAGCAGTCTATTCCATTTGCTGTTGCAGCAAGCATATCTTGAGCACGCGGGGGAAACATTATTTCCATAAGCTTCTTAGTTGCTCTTGGGTCTGTCATTTGTATGGTAGCTTCATGTGATGACTTCAGATGTGACTTTAAATACATTTCAAAAATGTTTTTAAGGGTGGCCACTCTCTTAACAGGGGCAAAGGGCTTATGCAGTATAGATGCTGATAAATGATAATTATGAGGTGCCGTATAGGCCAAAAATAAATACTCTCTCTCAAACACACACACGCACGCACACACACTCACTCACACACACACACGCACACACACACATGTTCGCACACATAACAAAATACATCTCTCATTCACACCTAAAAAACCTCTGTCACACAAAATTCACACCCAACAAAAAGTTCTCTTGTTCACCAAAACCTTCTTACTAAAACAAAAACCCTTCACATAGGGAGGAAAAAGCAATCTTTTTTTCTGTGAGCGACTTTTTTGTCTAAGTGAGACATTTTAGTGAATAAGAACCTTTTGTTTGTGAGAGGTCTTTTGGTGTTGTAAAAGTTTTTGGGTGTCAATGAGGAGGATTTTTTTTGGGTTAATAAGAAAACGTTTGGTTCGTGTGAGTGTTTTGTTTTTTGTGAGTTGTTTGTTGTGTATGAGAGTTATTTTCGTGTGAGTGAGCGTTATTGGGTGAGTGTTTGTGTTTTGGGATGGTGTGAGAGTTTTGTTGGAATGTGGTAGAGCTTTTTTGGTGTGTGGGAGAGGTTTTTATTGAGGCTGAGAGGTTTTTGTGTGTGAGTGAGAGGTATCTTGGAGCATGTGTCATTATTTAGAGTTTTGCTGTGTGTTAGAGTTTTATGTGATAGTGAGAGTTTTTGGGGGTGAGTGAGCATTTTTGGGGTGAGTGTGAGTTTTTGGGTTGGCGTGAGAGGTTGTTTTGGTATGTGGGAGAGCTTTCCTTATGTGAGGCAAAGGTTTTTAGGTGAAAGTGAGAGGTTTTCATGGTATGTGTGAGTTTTTTTTACTGTGAGTGTGAGATATGTTTTTGGTATGAGCATGAGAGGTTTTCTGTTGTTTTTGAGTGTTTTTTTGTTGTGTGTGAGTGAGGTTTTTTTGGTGTGTGTAACAAGATTTTTGGTGACTGTGAGAGGTTTACTTTGGTTGTGAGAGTTTTTGTGGTACGTGTGTGAGACGTTCCCTGGTGTGTGGTGAACATTTTTTGATGTGTGTGAGAGAGGGTTTTGGTTTGTGAGAAACATTTTTGGGTGAGTGTGGGATTTTTTGGGTGTGCATGTTAGAGGTTTTTTGTTGTTAGTGAGAGGGTTTTTGGTGTTTGTGAGGTTTTTTTTAGTGTGCGAGTAAGAAGTTCCCTTGTGTGCCTCAGAGGTTTTTACTGCATATGTGAGAGTTATTTTGGTGTGTGTGTGTGTGTGTGTGTGTGGGTGGGTGGGGGGGTGTATTTGAGAGGGTTTTAGTTGTGTGTGAGAGGTTTTTTTTTTTGTGTGTGAGTGTTTTCGTATGTGCACGAGACGTTTTATGTGTGCGAAGTAAATGTTATTTTTGGCCTATATCTGGTCCTTCATAGATAATTAGCAGTGACTCACATTTAATAATAATTCATCCTTATAAATACTGACTCCTGAAAAATATACAGTAAACACAAACTAACCATTTTAGATAAAATCCCATCCAAATGTGTAGGTCATAAATTCAGATCCAACTATTCCTGTCTGTCATATCTTCCACTTTCCAAGCAGCACTTGATTTATGCTATAGGCCATTTTGAATCTCATGCCCTGGTGGCAGAAAAATCGGTGACAAATGCTTGCTTGTAAATGTAACTCACTGACTGCTGACTTGCTCGTATTACAAACTGGCTGATAGGGACCACCGCGGTAATGTAACAATCAGGTTTATCCTCCCAACCCGGGAGGAAGTGTATTAATTTAGCCAGGATGAGGTCTTATGAAATGATTTGTTGGGCAAAGATCTCTCCCCCCCACTCCCCCATCTCTGTCAACCCGCCCAGGGTCAACCGAAGCATATTCCACTGTCAAAGTGTCAGGAGGAAAGCTATTAAAAGAGCTTTACTTTTCTTAAGTATCATGAGAATAAGTACATGGTTTAGTGAAATCCCTCCCTAAGAGCACTGAAAATCTTTGGGGATTTTCCTTAATGGACCACTCAGAAGTGTCAGAAAGTGTTGTTAGTCAAGAATGCACTTTTTTGGATTTGATTTGATTATTTTAGGAGCTGAAACAACAAAACATGACATGGAAGTGTGATGGAACTTCCTAGTTGTATAGAAACATTGTCTCTGGTTCATTAAGATAGCATGAAAACATAGAACACATTGTAAAGTGGTGTGGAAGTCAGGGATATGAACTATATACTAAGGGCTCTCAAACCTTTTGATTCCAGGGACCCCTTAGAGAGGAGACTCCCCCCCCCCCCCACCCAAGAACTACTGTCATTAGCCTAGTAGCATAATTACCAAGTCATTTTTTAACATTTTTGGACAACAAAAAAAAGCACAACAAATTCAAGAAACAAGAAGGCTCTTCTTGTTTCTTGAATTTGTTGTGCTTTTTTTTTTTTGCCTTCATTTGCCTCAATTCAACCTTTACGGATTACCATGACCTAGATGACTGAGAATCTACACAGACACAAAGAAGAAACAATATTTTTAGTAAGCACATTATTTTTTGTTTTTTTATATCGTGCCAATTATATTTTACCAAATATAATGATTACAATTTTCATTTAGATGAGATATAATGACAGTTGTATCTACAACTGAGATACTGTCATCATCTTTCATTCAGTTTTATCAGTTGGATCCCGGTCAGTATCATCGACAATAGATTGCCTGAAAGGAAAGAAACAAACTGGAATTAGAAAAGCAAAGTTCAGTGCAATAGTGGTCTAAGTCCCAACCTCCATCAAATGTCTTTCAAAAATTGTAACTAAAGCTTGATTTAGACCAGTATTCATCTGAAAGATGTAACTTTTTTCTATTAATTTCTTCACTTAACTTAAAAATGGCAAAAACAAGTTTCGCAACTGTTTTTCCCTCCAGAAAAAGCTGTTGCCAAAACGCATCTTTTTAGTTTAAAATAGCTAACTTGAACCGGGATCCCTCGCCGCTTTTTGGTGCCCGTAAAATGCGTAAATCCATGCTGGCTGGCAATATATGCTTCTACTAAAACAGCTAGTTAGCTTAGCTGCTAGTTAGCGGAAGCTGGCTAGCTCTCATCAATCATCTGCTACGATGCGTTGAATGAATCTCGCGTAACTTTATCCAATTTATCTGCCGCAGTCGCAGCTTGTCATGAACATCAGTGCGGCTCCTCACAGGCCCACGGTCATCAGACGGCTCTGCGGGGATTATCGTTTCGGAGGGGAGAACGGCTCTGCGATCCATGTGATTGGCTAATAATGGCGGCGGATGTAAACAAAGGGCATTTTCAGCAATGCAGCTCTTGTCAGAATAAAATATGTAGTTTGATTCGTTTTCATTAAACAATTATAACTTGGGATTCATTTTTTTCACGAGAACTCGCGAGTGAATCTGAATTAGCACTCATTTGATCATAGCACGAATGTCCATTGTCAACAATAATAACAAACATGGTCAATAAGTCCAGTACAATCAAAGTAATTCAGCAGTTCTTCATCTTTCAAGTTAATCTTTTCAGGTCAAACGCTGACACCCTTCTCATTCAGACTCTGGTTCTCTGTGTCATCTGTCATTTTTTGCCTCTTTGTGTACCTGTCCATTTCTTTCTCCACCATAAATCGCTATTCCACCTGAGTGCATGGAAGACAGTTTTGACATAAGAAGAAAAGATAGACTTCCCAAGGAGAGGGACAGTATCTTTAGAGCCTGGGGATAACCGGATTACCACAGACATTTTGTGCTGCTGGCACTTTTTCTTATTACCCATTTCAACCAACAACACCCCCGCTCCAACCTTCCATCCTGCTCTTTCTTAGAAGTCACACCAAACACAGACAAGTACACAAAAGTGCATACTCCAAATTGTAGTTACAGCAATGGTTATGGCCTACATTTACAACCTAAATTCTATTTCTTTTAAATGTATTCCAAATCGTCTATTCCCTTCATTTTGAAGCATTTCTCTTGGTTTAACTGCTTCCAGTACTTGTATGTGGATGTTAGATTTTGTTTTCTGTCCAGTTATATTTCAGCCTCAATGGGTTGCCATGTGAATCTAATCTGCCCAAGGCCTTGAGAACCAGTACTGCTGTGCTGGCCCATGTAATATAAACTAAAGTATACCACTGCAATTAAAGTATTGTTTTCACACCATCTTGGTTCCAAGGATTTATGTTGAGGAGCTTTGCCACCATCTTGTGGCACGTATAGGCAAGTATTACCATTTATGGGGGAGTGCCAATTAATAATACATAAAAAATAGCATGGGAACACTATAACGTAGTGTCGTGACTTACGAGTTTAATTAGTTCTCGTGACTTGACTCCATCCATCCATCCATTTTCTTCTGCTAATCTGAGGTCGGGTTGCGGGGAAGTACCTTGAGCAGACTTCGCTTTCCCCAGCCACTTCATTCAGCTCTTCCGGGGGGATCCCGAGGCGTTCCCAGGCCAGCCGGGAGATATAGTCCTTCCGTCGTGTCCTGGGTCGTCCCTGGGGTCTCCTCCCAGTGGGACGTGCATGGAACAACTCACAAGGAAGGCGTCCGGGAGGCATCCTAACCAGATGCCCGAGCCACCTCATCTGACTCCTCTCAATGTGGAGGAGCAGCGGCTCTACTCTGCGCCCCTCGCGGATGACCGAGCTTCTCACCCTCATCTCAAAGGCAGAGCCCGGACACCCTGCGGAGGAAACTCATTTCGGCTGCTTGTATCTGGGCTCTTGTTCTTTCGGTCATGACCCACAGCTTGTGACCATAGGTGAGGGTAGGGACGTAGATTGAACAGTAAATTGAGAGCTTCACCTTTCGGCTTAGCTCCTTCTTCACCACAACGGACCGATACAAAGTCCGCATCACTGCAGACGCTGCACCGGGCTGTGCCGGTTGGGCCACATAGGTGGAGGGGCCACCAGGCGCTTGCCTTCGAGCCCCACCTCCAGGCCTGGCTCCAGAGGGGGCCCCGGTGACCCGTGTCCGGGCAAGACTGGGCATGACTAGACTCTTAACTCAAAACTGTCATATCTCAAATCACGTTTCCCCATTCAAATAAATGGAAATGCCACTAATCCATTCCAGCCTCACCCCCCCAAAAAAAAACAAATATTTACAAAAACAAAAAATATGACTCTGTATTGTACTTTACTAAAAATATAGTAATAACAAATTAAATAGAATGAAACTGTTTATGGGCGGCAAGGTGTATGACTGGTTAGAGCGTCTGCCTCACAGTTCTGAGGATCGGGGTTCAATCCCCGGCCCCGCCTGTCTGGAGTTTGCATGTTCTCCCCGTGCCTGCTTGGGTTTGCTCCGGGCACTCCGCTTTCCTCCCACATCCCCAAACATGGAATGTAGGTTCATTGACAACTCTAAATCGCCCGTAGGTGTGAATGTGAGTGCAAATGGTTGTTTGTTTATATGTGCCCTGCGATTGGCTGGCAACCAGTTCAGGGTGTACCCCACCTCCTGCCCGATGATAGCTGGGATAGGTTCCAGCACGCCCGCGACCCTCGTAAGGAGAAGTGGCTCAGAAAATGGATGGATGGATGGAAACTGTTTATGCACCATCATTAATTTATTGCAGCTCTTTCAAGAGACTCAGTAAATTGCAGTGTTTGTCATTTTTGCAGACGATAAAGAATATATGCCTGTGAGTGTAGAATATATGCCTGTGAGTGTTGTGATATTGTCTGTCTACATGTGTTGCTACCATTTGTGTTCAAATATTGTACCTGTTGCTCGAATTATGCCTTTGAGTGTTGTGATATTGTCTGTTTACATGTGTTGCTACCGTTTGTGTTCAAATATCTGTTGCTTGAATTGCATTTAATTGAATTGTTGCTTAACAATTAGCAGCTCTGGTAAGCATGATGTATTTTATTTACATTTGTAATGTTTTGTCATGTTATTATATAAATATTGATTGTGAACTGCTCCAGATGATGTATGTGGCACAGTTGTGAGCTGTTATATTGTGTTTTTGCATAATAGTGATGGTTTCAATGATGACAGTGGGGATATTAAGAGATGAATTTAGGAGGGTAAATTCCCACTTCAGGTTCGAGGTACCAAATGCCAGTTACAACAAAAGTAATATTTTCTTCTCATATAATCTCATATATGTTTAATCTCTATGGCTGTCTAAAAACAGTTTGGAAGTGGTCACTGTTTGGATGTGGTGCTTGTGGGATCCGGAACCTCCAGCGCCAGTAGATAAGAGCCCGGCTATGAGGAGATGGATCAGGTGGGTGACCCCTGCTGTCCGTCACTTTATCCCTCCAGCCCTTCTGCTGAAAATGTCTTATCACAACTATTGCTGCTGTGCAGCGGAACCACTGGATCATCCAGAAACATTGGCTTTTGATTGGGGGAAGTAAATGAAATAAAGACCTCCTACTGCAGTGTTTCCCTACCTTTAGTGAGCTAAGGCACATATTTGACATTAGAAAAATCTCAAGGCAGAGTAGAAGATATTTGAGCATCTACTGTGATTACAACATGTTTTTTAAGTACTCAATTTGGAATGCCTTTGTAATCTCCACACACTCCAACACCCAGATAGTGTGTTAACTTCCTGACACGCAGCCATTCAAATATGTCTCCAGCGATGTCATTTCAGTAACATACAAGGAGGCTAAAGCCTATATTTGATCAGATAAGGTATCATAAGTATGAAAATGGTTTTAAAAAAATCAATACAGACTCCCAGGACCAGCAAATTATGGCTGTGATTAATATAGATTTTTCAGAAGGGGGGTTAAGCAATTTGAAGACTTGTAGTCTAGTGGAATACAGGAAGCCTGCAGTGCATGATGGGAAAACAACTTTAAATGGGTTACTTTACAACAGACATTTTCATTCATTCATTCATTCATCTTCCATTATGCTTCTCCTCACAAGGGTTGCGGGCGTGCGGGAGCCTATCCCAGCTGTCTTCGGGCGAGAGGTGGGGTACACCCTGAACTGGTCGTCAGCCAATCACAGGGCACATATAAACAAACAACCATTAACACTCACATTCACACCTACGGGCAATTTAGAGTCTCCAATTAACCTACCGTTAATGTTTTGGGGATTTGGGAGGAAACCGGAGTACCCGGAGAAAACCCATGCAGGCACAGGGAGAACATGCAAACTCCACACAGGCGGGGCCGGGATTTGAACCCCGGTCCTCAGAACTGTGAGGCAGAGGTGCTAACCACTCGTTCGTCGTGCCGCCACGTCACAACAAGTAAAGGTAAATCAAAGAGTATTACAGCATGTATATTTAAAACCACATAACTTTGCCGCTAAAGTCCACTAGCTTAATGCTAACACATAAAAAGAAAACGCCATAGACGGGTGAATAATTAGCATGTATGTGGCGGTGTTATAACGCTTCACGGAATGGATATTTGCACACAAACGGTCTAGCAACACACATAGACAGAAAATATAATAATACTCACAGGGATATATACTTTACCCTCTGCGAAAAACGACTAATATTATTGCATGAGTCACTTACAGCAGTTGTGAAACTCTTCTTCATTTGTGTCTGCGTGACTGTATTATACTGCCCTCTGGTGGCCAAGTAACACACACACACACACACTAGAAGGAACCGTAATGTATTAATTATGATACATTCGATTTAATTTTCTTATTACTATATATTTTTATAAAGTACAGTAATACAGAGCTCTATTTTCCTTTCTAAAAAACATCTTACAGAAATGTAGGTTGGGTTTTTTGGGGTGAGGCTGGAACAGATTAATGGCATTTCTATTCATTTCAATAGGGAAAGCTGATTTATAAACGTTTTGAGTGATACGAGCTTGGTCACGGAATGAATTAAACTCGTATCTCAAGGCACCACTGTATTTCAATGTTGAAATAAGATTTAATTTAATTTAAGATTTAATGTTAAATACTATGCCCAAAGGCAGAAATCTTCATACAGCTCTTGTACTTAATGGCATTACAATATCCCGAATGTTTGGCCTATGTTAAATTCTTTTAACAATTTATTTTCCGTTTGCCATCATCATCAGAGATTTTGTGAGGCTCAAGTGTCAAAAGGGAGAGGGAAAGGAGGGCGTCTTAGAAATGTAGTCTTTTTTTTTTTTTTTTTTTTTTTTTGAGGGGGATTACAGTGTTCTCTTCTTCTCATTGGCTTGCCCCACCGTGACAGTGGAGTGAAAATGAGAGCTTGACATGCTTGGTTTCTTCCTTAACAAGCTTCCAACTTGCAACCAGGCTGTACATGTCATTCAAACAATTAGGAGCACAGAAAACATGTATTGTGGGTTTATTACGCCATAAAAAGCCCATGACTTTATCCTTTTTTTTCTTTTTCTTTTTCTTTTTTTTGGGGGGGAGGAGGGTGACTGGATTTGTTTTAAATGAATGTGTGGTCGGATTTGGAAATGCCCAAACCTTTAGACCACATCAAGAGACCCATGAACGCGTTCATGGTGTGGTCCAGGGGCCAGAGGCGCAAGATGGCCCAGGACAACCCAAAGATGCACAACTCGGAAATTAGCAAGAGACTGGGCGCCGAGTGGAAAAACCTCTCCGACTCCGAGAAGCGTCCTTACATCGACGAGGCCAAGAGGCTCCGGGCTCAACACATGCGAGAACACCCGGACTACAAGTACAGACCCCGACGTAAACCCAAAAGTCTCCCCCAGACGCAGCGCCTCGTTTTCCCGCATGTGGAGCCCTTGAAGGGATTCTCCGTGGACTCATCGTTTCTCATCCACGGGAATAAAAGCCCCACCCTGCTGGCGCCTTCCCCGGTGAGACATCTCCATCGGATGGCCGACTTCCAGCCGCCTCTGAGCGGCTACAGCGCGCCCACCCTCGCGTACCACCCCGGGGCTACTGTGGTCGGGGGGGGATTGGCGTGCCTCGGACAGCACACCCACGCGACGGCCGGCAGCCCCTACGTGGTGCCGTGTAACTGTGGGGCGTGGTCGGCGGCCGGTGTGCAGCCCCAGGTGGCTTACATTCTCCTCCCGGGAGGAATGGGCAAGAGCGGCGCGGACGCGTACGCAGCGCCCGGGGCCAGTGCGTAAATGGAGTGGTGGGGACGCACCACCAGAAGGGCCCAGGACGCGCACCACTTGAGATGCAAATACTCTTTCTGTGGACATATGGAAGAGATCGTAACTCACTTTGGACTGCGTGGGAAATAGTAGTAGTCGTTGCGACTTTCGGCTCGTTCCGTCCGGAGTCGCCACACCGAGGCACGAGCACCATTCGGTTGGCACTTATTACACATTACTAATCGAATTGAACGTTTCTGCGAAATGAATTACAGTTGATGGATCATGATATTTGTCAACACACACATTTGACCCTGTAAAGCTTGAAACATTAGATACATTCTCAAATACAAATTCCTTCAAAATGGACCCTGGCTGGATATTGGTCCTTTTGAACAAAACACAACAAATAATTCATTCATTATGAATTAATTTTAGTGTAAGTATCGCATATGACACGTTGGGTTTTTTTAAGTGTAAGAAATATCACACTCTTCACTTTGGAATCCCTTGGTAATATTAGTCTAGTGCAAAATAAAAAATAAAAAAAAATACCAAACATTGCAAATCAATCAAGCAATCAAGTTTTCTGCAAAAATGAACTATAGTTGACGTCTAAAGAGATTTGTCAACAAAGTGTTAGCCCAATAGCATAACTGCCCAAGTCACTGCTCTGACAAGACGTCATCGGCTAATGATAACTGAAATAAATACACCTTACCTGTATTACACTTTTCCAGGTTAGATGGAGATTCTTTGAATGCAAGAAGCTGGTAGTTACGGTAGGTAACATATTCACCGCAAATGTTTCTTGGGAGCTGACAATATTAAATAACCCTTTATGTACGACCATGGATGGGGAATATCTTGCTTCTCCAAATCTGTTGCGTTATCGTCGTGAATGCTCCCTGGTTGACCTTCCCCCATGTCACCGCTGCCCCTGTCTTTTCACCTTATAAAACCCCAAGATCTCAATCGATCAAGATCTTAACTGCGGTTGACTTAACCTTTTTCTATTACCTTAGAAAAAGTAACAAGCCTATTTTGATGTGTTGAAAAGTAAAACGTCATCAGAAAAAATACTTTCATCAGAAAAATACGTCATCAGAAAAAACAGATTAGAGGTGCAACAACTAATCGATTATCAATTCAATCGACTATTTTGATAATCCATTAATCGTTTCGAGACCTTGTCGAACTTAAATGGTTCAAATTTCAGCCTCTCAACAGTAAATATTCTCAGATAGACATCTATAAAGGCATTCTGATTATCTTTGTTTAATCAAAATAAGACATTTGCAAACATTTACTGTTACTTTGGAAAACAATGATCAACATTGTTGCCTATTTTCTGACATGTTACGGACCAGTGACTGAATGAAAATCAATTTATGTTTGTGCATTTTCTCCACTGTCAATTTTAAATAATGTCCTGTTTTTTTAAAATAAAGGGATGGAAATTAAAAAAAAGTTTTATCTGATTCAAAGATTAATCGAAAACTAATTGACAAATTAATCAGTTACGAAAAGAATCATTAGTTGCAGCCCCAGAACAGATAACTGAAATTTTTAAGTACAGAGGTAACGATGCATTTGTACTTTGTTACTTCCCCCGTCTGGCAAGTACATTGATGAGACGTGAGAAGTTATTCTTGTACGTGTTAATTACTCTGATTTGTTTATTTTTATGCCTTCTGATATTTGGAATGAAATGTAAATATTCCATATACTTTAAACTTGCAGTGTTTCTCATTTTTCTATTGAGCTAAGGCACGTTTGACATTGTAAAAATATCGCCAAACGTAAATGTTTAAAAATAAATAAAAATAAATAAAAAGTGGTATACACAGGTTAATAATGATGTACCGTCTGCTATAGACAGGAAGGGCATTCAATTTTTCTGCCTCTCACTTTTCATGGGTGGCATAGATAGATAAAAAAAAAGATACATTACTTTTAGTGTATAAATAATACATTACAGACTAATTAAGTGAAATTGGATAATTCCCTGTGGTTAGAAATTAATGCTTCAACGTGAGAGAGGGGTTTGATTTTTTTTTTATCTGACAATATCATTAATGTTCTGAGTCTTTTCTTTGGTTTTGTCACTTGACTTACTTGACCAATAAGGGGTCGTTAGACATTTTCATTGTATATGAACATATGTTCATCCAGATACTAAATCTGAATTACTGTGTGTCATTTTGAAATCGTCTCAATAAATTCATCTGAGGAAATACGTAACGTTGACATCGAATGTTGTGGTTTTATACAAAGTAAACACCAGGTGCAAATACAAGAACTGTGAGATTATCATATTAGAAAAATCTCACGTATAGAGCGTGACAATTACCCACTCTAAATAGAACTAAAAAAGTTGTTTGCAAACACTGTTCAATGTGGTGACATGAAGTGGAGCCACTAAGCATCTTCAGCTGCAATTTTCTTTCCAGCACTAGGTGTCACTCTATGCTCATAAAGCGAGACGCACAAGTCCACGGCAAAGGATATTTAGCTCGCCAAATACCACCATAACATCAAAATACAGTAGTGTAAGTCGGCCCTTAGTGGGTATAGTATTCATCAAAAGCAAGGCAAGTACAATGAATATTATTGTAATCCACTGTAAATTGATGCACATATTGAATATTACCAATGTGCTTGAATACAGGACAAAATGAAATAACCCTTGAATGATTCAATTAAATTATACTGTACGTTAAAAATTGTCCGTGAAAAAAATATTTGGAAACAGGTCGAAAAGATTAAATGCAAAATTATGGTACTTAAAAATTAAATACAACTAAACTTAAAAAATTACTGTACTGATTAAAAAAAAAGAAGTTCAAACCACTGTAACACAGCAGTTTGAACATTTAATTCAGTGATTTTTGTGTGTGTACCACTAGAGGGAGCCTTCGTACCAGCAGTGGTACTAGTACTGGAGAATCGCTAATCTCAACACCCATCCATCCATCCATTTTCTGAGCTGCTTCTCCTCACTAGGGTCGCGGGCGTGCTGTAGCCTATCCCAGCTGTCATCGGGCAGGAGGCGGGGTACACCCTGAACTGGTTGCCAAGCCAATCGCAGGGCACATAGAAACTAACAACCATTCGCACTCACAGTCGTGCCTACGGGCAATTTAGAGTCTCCAATTCATGCATGTTTTTGGGATGTGGGAGGAAACCGGAGTGCCCGGAGAAAACCCACGCAGGCACGGGGAGAACACGCAAACTCCACACAGGCGGGGACGGGGATTGAACCCCGCACCTCAGAACTGTGAGGCTGACGCTCTAACCAGTCGTCCACCGTGCCGCCAATCTCAACACCATGAGTCCAAAAAACACAACTGAAAGAAAATCTTTTTTTGTTGTTTATTGTTGCATATTCAAATTTCCACAACAAATCCAATTTGCATCCAAAGAACGATGAAGCCGAGGAACACAAAACACATCAGAGGTCACTTCCCAATACTGGTTTAAGGTGAGCTCTTCACTAACGTGCCCCCACAACTATACCATCTACTGACAAACAGCAACTTGGAAGTGTTCAGTCTTTCAACAACTCACGTCTAGTTACACCGATTTTAAGCATTATAAAAAAAATGTCTACAAGAAAATCAGAAACAGAAAAACGTTATGATGCTTTTACAGGGTCGTTGAGAAATTTGTGACTTTAAACAGACTTTAGCAGGAATGTAAAAATGCAGAGTCCAAATACATACAAATATACATTTCACCACTAATATTTTTTTCTCATCTTCATAGTGATGCCCATGATGTGTTTGGTTGTAAAATCCAACTTTGTGTTCTTACTTTTGTCATTACCTAATTTCTTATTTTTGTCATTACCTCCTTAAAAAAGGAGGCTCGTGGAACCCTAGAAAAACAATATGGCAGAGAGAGTGACATAAACCATCAGGGTTTATGTATATTTTAAGCTGTCCCTTTAACTATAGAAAACAAATTGAAAGCTGTGTTTATATCCGCTCTAATTTTTCACTCAAGAACTCCTCCACGCTGTCCGTGTTCCACTTGAGGATGCTGAGTTCCTCGGAGATGTTCCCGTTATCGTCCAAAAGCTTGAGTACAGGATCGGAGCCTCGCACGTACTGACAGAGAGTAGGCGGATATGAGGGGGGAAAGAAAAAAAAAAAAGTAAAATAAAATGGAGGAGGAAAAGGACCAGTTAGCAATAAAAAAATAATTTGTAGGAATTTCCTCAGGAGCTTGGTTTATCACAGAAGATTACAGTCTTCCTCCAACTATTTACGAATTTTCGTAGTCACAGATTTCTCACCTTGGACTATTCCAAAATAATAGTCCAACAAATGAAAAGTCCAATTTGATTATTTGAAAACTATCGATTGAACCATTAAGAGCGTACCTTGGGATGTTTTGACTTATGACTGACGCCGTTCCAGGTGGATCACGATACAGAATTGTTTTTCTTTTTTAAAATTGCTTACTTTAACGAGGATCCTTCACCTTAGCTTGGCCATGGGTAGAATCCCAAGTCTGTTTTATAGCTCATCTATGCCATAAATCCTCACCACCCGGACCAAACTGCTGCCTTTCTAGCTAGCATGGTGGCTAGCTCCACGCTGTGTTGGATCCACGTTCTCCCTTTCTCGCTCTTAAATCTGCCACCATGCCACTGCCGCCCCTCTCCAGCGACGGCTTCTTTTTTTGGGGTGACGCTTCCATGGTATGTGTGCCTGACTCCTTCAGCGGAGAGCTTTTTTTTTTTTTTTTTTTTTTAAACAAACATCATGGAGCCCTTGGTGAAGCCACAATGCGCAGAAGCTGTTCACAGTAAATCAAAATGGCGAAACAGAAGCATTGCAGTGCTTGTCAGAATAAACAAGTACATTGACACATTTTCATGTGATGGGAAAATTCAGATTCTGTGTTTTTTGTTTTGTACTCGTGAATTAACTCGACTTAGTCATTAGTAGCTATAATAATTACCATAACATCAATGCTGATTTTGTTAGCCCGTCAATGGCCTTTTGCTTTATATGTTGGCATTAAACTAGTGGACATTTGAAAATATTTGGTTTGGTTGAACATTTTGTTTTTTAAATATGCAATGTGCAATTCTCTTGTGTCAGTTTTACAGTTAACTTCAACTGGGAGTTACATAAACTGCTTAAAGAAAGGACGCTTTGCCTCTTATTTGGACAACTACTAGCAAGAGAGTGAGAACAGGTGCTAACAGTACTTTTAAGTGTGTTTTAATAAGTTTAAGTACTTCAATAAGTTTACATGTTTAAAGCACATGAGAGGGGCAAAACTATTTAAAAAATGTTTTCATATGGTGTCTATGTCACAGATTTTCAGCTATCGTGGTAATATTGCAATATGAGTGTGAAATGATAAAATGTTTTGGGATCATCGTTTGTGATGTATTTATGGTTAACCATTAATATAGGCAATTATAAACTTTTTTTGGTGGGGCAATTACTCGTCTTTTGGCTATGTGCAGGGGGTCTCGGTCCCTGTCACGGGATTAAATCATTAGTGTGAAAAGTGAATAGGCATCATCAATACTAATACTCACCTTGATCTGTAGACCCTTGAACATCTTCGGCTTGTCACCCCTGACAAAAGCTACAGAGATTTATAAAAAAAAATTAAAAAAGTTGCGTTAAGCATGTACCCATTAGTTGTTCTATTTTAGCACAGAGGACTTTAATTATTGACAGCTGCAACCCATCCTGAGAAGGTTGCATAGCGAGAAGACAGTTGAGGACACAGGATGGCCACAGCTGAAGTAAACAAACGAAACAAATGGCAGCCATATGGCACACGCAACGACATGGGCTTGAGATGCAGTTGATGATCAGTGTAACGAGACACTGAATGAAGCACAACCGTATTGAGTAGAGCTCGGGTGGTCCTCCGTTTAGAACAATGTTCCAAGCAGGGGTTTGAAAAGCAAGACTGAGGTGTTCAAGACCACCTACTGATCAATGAGTTTACAATAACAGAGACTTAGATGAGAATGTACAGTATATACTAACAGTATGCAGCTTTGTTCATCTATCTAAGCCTCAGACGTATAGCGACAGGCAGAACAGTTGACTGCTCCCCCACTAGATGGAAGAAGGTAACATTAACCTGTGTATTCACCTGTTGTCATTCTTACAAAAGAAAAATAACTTTGTTCAACAAAACAGTCAAAGAATTTACACCCAATAAGTAAATTTTGGAGTAAATTGAGATGAAATCATTATTTCAGCATATAGTGTTGCCTTGAGATAGGAGTTTAGTTCCTTCCATGACCACGCTCGTATCTATAACACTTCTCAAATCTTATATCCCCATTGAAGTGACTGAAAATGCCTTTAATTTGTTCCAGCCTCTGTAAATAAGAAAAAACAACATTTTTATCATGTGTATTTTAATAAGAAACTAGAACTGTATCATATTGTACTTTATAAAAACATACAGTAATTACATAATTAAATAGAATGTAATGAATTAAATATTTTTGCTTCAATTTGATGTTCATTGTGCTACTCCTGGTGTGTGTGTATTGGCCACCAGGGTAACTTATAATAAAGGCATTCATAATAAAGAGTTTCACAACTAAGTAATTCAGTAAGATGTAGTAATAATCGTCTTTTTTTTTTTTTTTAAGACGATAAAGAACATACGCATGTGAGTACAGTATCGTTATATTATCTATCTACGTGTTCAAATATCCGTTGCTTAAAGGGTTACAAGCACCGCAACCTGGATTCTAGTTTCGTCAGCCCGTCTATGATGTTTTGCATTATGTGTTTGCATTAAGCGAGTGAACTTTCGTAAGTTAAATGATCAGGTCACTTGTAAGTTGAAGTGCCAGTGTATGTTTAATTGCCATTAGGGTTATGGAGGCGTCTTTTTTTTTTCCCCTTCCCTCAGAGAACACATGACTGAACTAATACAGGGAGAGAGAAAAAATAAAGTCTAAATATGGTATACAAGTTTGGTCATGTTTCAAAAGAGAACTCACCTTGGACTTGGGGGAACCTCCCCAATTTTCATCCACACACCTCCAGGATGGCCCCAGCATAGAGCTGTTGGTAAAGAAAATAAAACATGAGCTGGTCGTTCATGAGGAGAAACACACAAACGCGCACGCACGAGGCACTGCCCACACACAGAGATAAGAGGTGGCCCTGCTGGTGGCAGGATGGCTGGCCTGCAGGCGTCTCGTGGCGATTGCTTGGAGTCGTCAAGCTGAGTGAGTGAACATGTATCAGAGTCAACAGATGGTAGCTTTGTTATGAAACCTCCGGAGGCAATGTTAAGCAGGTTGGAGGAAAATGGAGACTCACAGCTGCCCTTTGGAAAGGAGATGCTGTTACTCAAAAAAAGTTTGGGATATTGGGCTTTCGGGTGAAATTTCAGGATGAACATAAAATACACTCTACCCTTTACAGTTGAACTTTATTTGACCTCTAAACTTTTGAATCATTTGAGACTGGAGGAGTCATAGAAAGGCAAAGAATTGAACATCCTTGGAAGGGGGGAGAAAAACCAAAAGAAAAAAAAAACACCACCTGTTGTGAATTCTGACGTTCAGTTCCTTGAACTTCAACTGCTGATATTCTTCTGTTCAATTCAATTCTTATATTAAGTCAATTGGGTGGCGGCACGGTGGTTAGAGCGTCTGCCTCACAGTTCTGAGGACCGGGGTTGAATCCCCGGCCCCGCCTGTGTGGAGTTTGCATGTTCTCCCCGTGCCTGGGTGGGTTTTCTCCGGGCACTCCGGTTTCCTTCCACATCCCAAAAACATTACCTGTAGGTGTGCATGTGAGTGCGAATGGTTGTTTGTTTGTATGTGCCCTGCGATTGGCTGGCAACCAGTTCAGGGTGTACCCCGCCTCCTGCCCTATGATAGCTGGGATAGGCTCCAGCACGCCCGCAACCCTAGTGAGGAGAAGCGGCTCAGAAAATGGTTGGATGGAAGTCAATTGGGTTATTTACACACACATTGCCTTTTAGTTCATAGGTTAGATATTGATATTGGTAATAAAGAACCCCGAGTCAAATGTTCATTTTAGTCTATGTTGCGGGCTGCTAAGAAAATGGATGTTCATAATTTGTACAGCCTTTATTTAAACCATGCAAATTATTTTGACCCAGCCCCCTAGAAGAATCGGAATCGAGAATCGTTTGGAACCGGAATCTAAATAAGGAACTGGAATCACTCAAATTGAACGATGCCCAACCCTAGAAATGACAAGCATTTTGATTGGCCGTTACATCTGCGACGCTGTTCACCAAATTTTGGATCGCAGCAAAACTCGTAGCTGATGGTCATCACTCATGACAACTAGTTAAACTATTAAAAAACGTATTTATTTTTTTAACATTACAGATATTCACCTATTGCGGGTGGGTCTGGCACGTATCCCCCATGTAAAACGAGATTTCACTGTCGTGCATTTTAGCTTCATCTTGAAATTTCACCCGAAAGTCCTATATCCCCAACTTTTGGTGAGTAGTGTACACAGATGTTTAAGTTCTAAAGTATTTCTGTGAAAATGTAAAAATCTAAATTTTCCATCAATACAGAAGATGCAGAGAGAAAGATTGCAGCTAATAACACACCATTCCGTTGGGGTATTTTAGAATGTTCCTATATCTGTTGTTCACCAATACTGGCCACTCATGCCAGAGTAGCATCCGACCCATTTGCACACTGACTGAGGAGTATCTGCAACGTTTACACAATCAACGTTGTCCCAGATTATCGCAATACTCGTCACTTTAAAGTGCATACACTCCTTGAAGTCTCGGCGCCCTTTGCACAATGGTCATTGCACCGGACTATTGCGAGATTAGTCATTCGAACTTCTCTAAGTGCTAGATGACTGCATCTTTTTGCACAATTGTCAAAAAATAAATAAATAAATAAATAAATAAAAAATATTGTACCGGCATTACCAGATAACTAGCAACCCTTTATAGCTCAGTGACTGTTTTTCTCAATGTCTTTACGTCTCAAAAGTGTTCTGTCAATTGACTGTCTGTTGTCGTACTAGAGCGGCTCCAACTACCGGAGACAAATTCCTTGTGTGTTTTTTGGACATACTTGGCAAATAAAGAGGATTCTGATTCTGATTTCCAAAGACGACTCGATACACACCCTGTGCCTCAGCGCTTTTAATAGTCAAACACATTAAGAGTATTACTTCCTCATTAAAACCAGCCAAGTATAACATTCATGCAGCTAAGAAAAAGGTACGCCTCCAGCCTTCCACCCAGGGACAAAAACATACATCCAAGGCAGCCTGGTGATGTTAAATCTGTACCTCGGGTCCGTTGAAGAATGAGCAACACGCTAATTATCTTGATAGGAATCACATGTTTTGCCCTAGATCTGGGAAGTGTGCTTGCAGAAATAAGATCAACTTTAAATAACATAGATTCCATGGGCCTTAAATTTAAATCTCAAAAGATTTCCCCGATTTGTTGCTTGTAGAAAAATCAATTATTCAAAACATGCTTTTTGTCCAAAAAATACATTGAAATAACAAACATTGAAGCCATAATTAATGATTACAATTAAAGAGTAATGATTTTGTTGTGCATTTGAACAGTATGTAGAATTATTTTTATCCTATTACATAAAATACTGCCATAACTGTCCTCCATTAATGTTCTTGACATTTTAAAAATATGGAAATTTAAACAAATTGTTCTGGAAGTGAATCTATAAAGGTTGGCAGCTTGGGTTCCTCAATTTTGCCAAGAATTTTAATTTCAGTGCATCATTAGTATTTCTACCTTGCGCGCATCTAACTTGGCCTCCTGCTGGCAGCAGTGGTTGCAGTCTGGCTGGATCTTGGTGAGGCTGAATTCCCCAAGCAGGTCACAGGAACTGCACAGCAGGTTGCTGGAGAAGCCCAGCTCCCTGCACGCCTCCGACGACAGCTCAGAGCCATACGCCGACAGCTGGAGGGAGGGAGGAGAAGATGAAATTGAATATTTAAGTGCCCAACACTTAAAAAACAGGTATGAGAAGCAAAAAAAAAGAATGCAGCACCGATGTCATTGAATATTAAGCTATGAAGTTTGTCAAAATTAAGACAGAGGCAACAGTGGTACCTTAACACACGAGTGCTCCATCACGTTTTTCAAGTAACAAGCCATCACTTGATTTATTTTTTTTGCTTTTGTGATGAGAGCCCAAATTTGAGTTACGAGCGAGCCTCAAATACGCCATTGCTCACGTGAAGTGGGAGGGAATTTTTTTTTTTAGCAATTAACGTACTAAAATGTCCTTGCATGTGGCCAAGGAGAGCTAGTCACCAATGCACTTTCAACTGTTTATTGAATAGGACAATCAAACACACAAATACAAAATGAAACTACTCAAGGAGCTGCTCTCGGCCACAACTCACACCAAGATGCTCACACGCAGAGTAACCGACTCCAGCTCCTTACGTCACTCACTAGGCCATGCCTTTTAAAGGCGTGGCCTATTGAGTGACGTATCATAATTACACTTTATAAAATCAGCTGATTTCTTTAAATACTCGTTTATCATGTTTTATACAATACAATTTTTCTTTATTTAAAAAAAAAAAGTAACAAAAAATGGCTGACTTGAACGGATTAATTTGAATTCATTACAATGACAAAAATTGATTCGATATAGTGGGATTACTGCACATTTGCTTTTAAACGAGCTAATGTTACCTTGTATTCATGTCATTCATATTTGTGCTTTTTCCCTCATTGACAATGTTATCAAAATTTGACAATATTTGTTTCGCTTTGCTCAGTTAATTAATTCAATCTTAGACAAGTGGAAATCGTTTCGCTATTTAGTCAATACATTTGCACAGATTCATCAAATAAATGACTGGAGTTGTCGAGATTTTGAGTTAAAGCCACGTCATATCGGCGCTCGTACCGGTAACAACAGGATACGATATAAAACGTGAGAATGTAACACTAAATTGGGTAATCCGCCCATATTAAAAATACTTACTGCAATTTGGCGAAAGGACAAAAGCTTATATTCAACGTTATCTTTTTGAACTCACCGTTTGTAAAAGCGAAAGCAGCCACAAGAGATAGACTTCTCCCGACATTTTGGAGTCTGCCTGAAAAAACTACAAAGATGGGCCCCTTAACCTAAAGGAAGAAGTGCCCCAAACCCTGCTTGATATAAATTTAAAATAAAATGAGATTTAACTCATGTAATTTTGATGAAAAAAACATCAATTAAAAACTTCATTCATATTACAACTAGTCAATCTGTCAGGGACATTTATTTTATTTTCAATTTCATGGTGAAAAATGCTCGCGGATTAGGCTTTCAAAGGGACAGCATTATTATTTCTTCTTCGCTTGTAATTCTCATGGGTTTTACAGTGCAGGGAAGGAAAACAGCAATACTACAGGTCGACGTTCGCGCTCGTTGGTTATGTTCGTCCAATCCGGTGTGGACAGACAGCGATCGCTGACGAATAAGAGACTGCTTTACGGCGGGGTTCGTAGACATAAAAAAAAAAAAAAAAAAAAAATTAAAAAAAATAAATAAATAATAATAACCCCCGTCTTGAGTGTAGAGGCCCGTTGCTGCGTTACGTTAAATGCGTTCGCCATATTGGATGTGTCAGATCTGCCCGTAGACTAGGCGTGTCAATGGATTGAAGCGACCAACTGCAAAGTGCACAAAGTTAATGACACACACACGCACTCACACCTGCCAATATTTAGGGAAAATAACATAAGTAACGTTTGTTCTGTTTGTTCTGGTGATTCCAAATGTTTACTCCTTCTATTTTTAGGATGTTATAGGTATGCATGTGCCTTGACAACTTATGTGTTTTTGCAATGTTTTCACGAGTGTTTACAGCTAAGTAAAACTGTTACTGTGATGATGAATATTATCTGTCTACAATAACGTGGCACTAAGTTCTGATTTTGATTAATCGTATTGACATTCAATGATTTACATCAATTCAACGACTAATCATGTCAATCACTGGAGAGGGACTAGCAGAAAAACTTTCCCTTCTCACTGTTTCCCACTTTCTCAGCCTTTTGGCTTTTGACATAATATACACAATGAGAAAACTAACAGCAATTAGTGACGTCAGGACAATTTAATTGAATAGGAAATATTATGTTTGGAGGCTTGGTGTTGTGTGCATACGGGACTTTATAGTAGTAGCCATAAAGTCAATTCTGTTGTCAAAATAATGTTATAATAGCCAAATGCAATGGAAAGTCATTGATCTGACTTTGATTTTGAGTATGGGACTTTGATTCTTTAAAAAGTATTATTTTGATGTATTAACTATAAATAGAGTCGGGTAGTAGTAATGCGCTACACTTACTCTGTTACATTTACACAAGTAACATTTTCCATAAACTGTACTTGTCAGAGTACTTTAAATGCACCGTACTTTTTACTTTTACTTGAGTATTTATGTGAAGAAGAATCGATACTTTTACTCCGTTACAATAATAGACATGCCATTCGCTACTTGTATTTATTCATTTTAGCGTGTGCATGTCTATTTTTAGACTCCATCTTCGACTTCTACGTAGGTTGCCTGTTGCGCCAATCAAACGGGACCACCAATGTCATTTGACTCCAATTCACCAATCAGACGACATAAGGCAGACGCATGAACGCGCACGTAGCCTTCGCGAGCCAATCAAAATGACTCTTTTTTTTTGGGGGGGGGGGGGAAATCAGCCCTGCGACTGTTTATTTTACAGACTCCAAAAAACAACAGCTTTATCATGCAGCTCTTAAATTGTGACTGCTCAAAGGTGGATATTTCAGCCCACTTCTAACTTGAGAAAACACCGGGCGGTAAGTTGCAGATGTTTCTATTGTTGTTTTGGCAGTGGCAAATAAATGGCAAAATGAGCACTATCCCTATGGTGTCGCACACACACACACAATCACTATGTCAGCAAACAGCTTCTTCATGAAGTCATTTAAGGCAAAAAAGCAAATAATGTTTCTGTAGGGCCTAATGTATGTGTTGTTGGTTTTTGGAGAGTTAAAAATTGAAATGGTGGCAGGTGTGTGTCGACTCCCATATATTATTATTTTTTAATGCATTTGATGTTCATGTTCTGATTTAAAAAAAAAAACCATCAGAAGTTACTCACAAGTTGCTCTTTACTTGAGTAGTTTTTTTCATTGAGTGCTTTCTAACTCTTAATCAAGTAAATACAAGTACTACTTTTTACTTTTACTTGAGTCGTATTATTCTAACGTAAAAGTACTTGAGTACAATATTTGGCTACTCTACCCACCTCTGAGTATAAAATGTTTCTGAATTTTATTTATGTATAACTAATTCTATAACCGTGTGAATCATGTTGTACTCTCTGTGAAAAGTACTGTAGTACATAAATAAAACTGACTTACGTTTGCTAAATCTTCAAGCAACACATCAATGAATGAGGCATTTTCACCACTCATTTGCTCCACTCTGACACATCCAATATGGCGGCGGAATTGACGTCTCTTTCGGCGGCAGGGAGGGTGTAGCGGCATATTTCAATGTCTATAGTGGACTCTTGTTACTGTCCAACGGTCTGGGGGCTTTTGACAGTGTGGTCCGTGGAACCGTGCAAGTGAAGACGAGACGCCGGGGAACACTTGCACAGACGACGCATCGACGTTCCGGGGAAACCTTTTACGTAAACCGTGAACGTTGCCGTTCAAATGATGGGATAGCAAACAATGGGCATTTTGCATTGGGGGTGGATTTAAATATCCACGCGCGCAGCCGCTTTGTGCTCGCCGGTTGTCTGTGCGTGTTTTTCAGCGTCTCCTCTTAGCCGCCCCCCTCTCCTCTCCCCTCTTTTGGGCATGGACTGAACGACTCGTTCTCCGGATGATTTGATGGGGCTGCTCAGAGTCATGATGCCGCCTAAGTTGCAGCTGCTGGCTTTGCTGGCGTTCGCCGTGGCTATGTTCTTCTTGGAGAACCAGATTCAGAAGCTGGAGGAGTCCCGAGGAAAACTCGGTAAGTCCAAAAACCGAGGTACTGTGCCGTACCTCCAAGGTGCATGGGCATGAAGGTTTTAAGGGCGCGCAATGAATTGGTTTTGCGCAGCAGCGGTCACGCAGCACAAAGCGGCACGCTCAATTACCACCGTACTTACTGTTAAAATGTTGTTGTTGTTTTTTTTAAAGTGATAGGGTGCATACGAAAAGTCTACACACCCCTGTTCAAACACCCATTAGTTGCGATTTAAATTTTTATTGACTAAGCTAAATCATTTTATTTAACTTTCCCCACTATAATTATGACCTATAACCAGTACGACTCTATTTGGGAGGGGGGGGGGGGGGGGGTCTATATAGAGGGGAAATTCTCTGATTTCTATGAAAGCTCTCTGCAGACCATGGTTTTTGCTGCCTACTAGAAAAACTGGACTTCATTTGGGGTTATTCAGAGGCACTTGAAATAGTCGTAGGTCTGCTGGCTCCCATTGTACATGACTTTTAATGCGAGTGTTTAATTCTGAACACAGCCACATCCAGAGTTATAAGAGGGTGTGCACACTTGTGCAACCACATTATCTCCGCCGTTTATTTTTACTTCACCTTTTTAAAGTATTTAATTTGTTTCAATTGAGCTGGACAGGTTGGCTATATCACATTAATGGTGGAAAAAGGTTTTAAATTATGCATCTTATCCCTTTTTTTTATCTCACAAAAACCTGGCATTTGAACAGTGGGTGTGTGCAGATTTTTTAATATCCACTGTTGACAGAATATTCATTCCATGAGGGAAATGAAAGTGTCACAAGAGCAATATTCACATATATACATGCTATTAACAATATAGAAACAACACAACCATTAGTGAGAGTGAAATGTGCAGGGTCAGAAGCTGTAATGCTCTACCACGTTCCATCTGGATCTCATCCAGATTGTGCATTTGGCAGCGTTTTAAAGTGAACATGAAAAAAATTACTTTCACAATTTCAGGCACATTGATCTCTTTTGTGTCTATGTAGGATCTTTACAACATTTTGTTCCCTTGGAAATGATGGATTTGAACGAAACTGTACCTCTATTTAGCTATGAAGCGCTGTTTGAGCATTTATTCAATATCTTTCAAGATCGTTGCACTAGTACACTCTTTGTCCTCCCTAGTAAAACAATTCAGCTCACTAGTCACATGACTAAGCCACATTATTAGAGCAACTCTGTCTTACAAATAAAAAATGTTCCACTTCTCTATGACTTTTCTCCACAGTAGTAGGACACCTTTAGCATACTAATAGGACAATTGCATGTTACTAGTGAGGAAAAACTGTGCGCTAAGTTGACGTCTGCGTGCTACCCGTATGGCTCTTGAGCCAGTAGTAGAATTTTATATCACTGGTAGTACTAGTCGCACCCATTTGTCAACTAGTGCACAGTTTTGTGTCACTAATAACAGTAGTAGTTTTCCCACTAGTAAGGGCAAATAGCAGACTAATACATGAACCATCTGTGTCTTGGTAAAAGTCTGCAAAATTGAATTCACATTTATACAGTCATGCATATAATATAATACAATAACATAATCACAGCATATAATCAAAAAATACAATCACTCAAAGTGATTCTTAAATTTGGTCTGTGTACCAGTCTCAAAGACAACAAAATGTTTAGATCCATTCTAAATCCAAATTTAAAAATGTTCTGATCAAAAATAACCTGTTCTGCAGTGACGACTTATCAATTAACACGTCTATGGGTGCATTAAAAAAAAAAAAAAAAAAAAAAATATATATATATATATATGTGCCCAAACTCACACACTCATGTAGTCAAAGCAATGTGTTGGCATAGCAACCAGACAGACATCTGGTTGTGTGGCCTTGGAAGTCTTGAAACTGGAACACAGGATAGTTATCATAACTGCTAATGCTAATATGTGACTTTGTGAACCTGCAAACCAATCCAATGAATAGGGAAGCAAAACAATTACTATAATCAGATTATAGTGCCATTCATAGAATAGTGACTACGGTGGTGCCTCAAGATACAAGTGACTTAAACTTAACTTTTAACCGGATATTTGAACACAAACAGTGCAGCAACATATGTAGAGATAAAATATAACAATACTGTACCTAAAAGTACATTTTCTTTATCCTCTGCGAAAAACAGCTAATATTACTGCAGCTTATCGAGTCACTTGCAGTAGTTGTGAAAGTCTTCGTTTGTGTCTCCCTGGCTGTATGATAGATACTGGTGGGGAAGGGGGGGGGGGGGGGGGGGGGGGCAGAAAAAATGCAATTAATCATGATGCACAAACTTTTTAATTCTTTATATTCTATTTAATGATGTTATTACTACTGTATATGATTTATAAATAGATATACTAGTGCTATTTTCCTTATTAAAACAATTTTTGTTGTTGTTGGTTTCTTTGTAGAGGCTGAAAGGGATTGAAGGCATTTCCATATATTCAAATAGGGATGGCTGATTTGAGTTACGAGCGTGGTCACAGAACGAATTGAACTTGTATCTCAAGGCTGTACATTGTTGCCTTGGACGTATGTTAAAGTGATACATCTCAACTGCTTTCAAATCTTTGTATGTCGGGAAGGAGCTAAGTTTAGCCTGGTTTGTTAGCATCAGAACAGAATTTTTGCTGCATGTGTATGTTTTTGCTCTTCCAAGTGGCTATTAAAAAGTGAAATCAAATAATCTTCGATCCATTCATTTTTAAGGGTAATATATAATGAGATTGAAAGAAAGTGTTTTGGGATCATAGTTTAGGGTATATTTGTGGTTTGAACTTCATATTAACATAAACATTTTAAGTGGCTGTCAATCAATCACATTCTTTTGCTATTCGCGATCCTCATCCCCTGTGAATAGTTAGGATTACTTCATAGAAAATTATATATTTCCCATTTTTAATAATAGTGTAGTTAGTAATTATTTTTCACATGTGGGTATGCTATCATCATCATCTCAGACACATCCAATTGAAAGTTAGCAGACACTGCGTTCAAATCTCCCTACCACCTCCCATTAGGGGTCCAGCCAGAACCAATAAAGATCTGGGACACTGCAGGATTATCTCTCTGATGCTTCCACTGTGGCGGATTTTAAGGAACAGCAGACGCCCCAAGGGTTTGGCTGCCACTTCAGGGGTCCTTTTGCCGGGTTTTCCAACATTTCATAAGTCCGCCAGCATGGCAAGGACATAGCAGGGTAAGGACAGGTGTGCTCTTCTGACCATTCATGGAATTAAATAGGTCACATGGTCATTTTTATTGGGTTACCAAAGCAAATGTTTATTTCCCCCCCCCCCAAGATGCGACATTTCCTGTGTTTTTTTGGCCTGTTTTGAAGATCTTTGTATGTGGGCGAGGAGCTAAGTTTAGCCTGGGTTGTAAACTTGTGAGTGGAAGTTACTGAGCGTCTTCGTCAAATGTACAAACACACTTTGAGAAGCGGTTGTGGGGATTTTGACTACTTTCAAATGATTCGTTGCATAAGAAATGATTGAATGGATGAAAGGCTGAAACAATAAGCGAGATTAGGTTTTATTTTATCGTGTCGAAGTTGTGATCAAAATGATTAACTGCCCTTTTTAATTGAATACTCTCTTAAAGTCCCCGCTAAGTAGCTGGAGAGTCCAAAATATTGGCTGGGATGGACACGCACACACACACAGAGAGAGAGCGGGAAAAGCCTTTCCTCTAAACTTCCCATTATTTTTCAAATTTGTCAACTTTGCAAAGAAAGAAAGGGGGGGGGGAAAAACTCCATGATGGATGACAGGATGGAGCACACGTCTGCATGTTGGAGCTCCAAATTATTTGCTGCGTGGCCAAATAGTTGTGACAGAGGATTTCTGGAGGCATCCAGCTGACAGCCAGCCTCAGCTTGATGGTCAGGTGACCACCTGCTGATGCCCCTTCTGCCGTTCCATCCCATCAATGAAACACTAACAGTGGTGAAGAAAACAGGTGCCCATTTCATTGTCTGGAATCAATGTCAATTATCGATTCAATAAAATAATGCTTCATCTTCTCATAGCTCTTATCGCTATCACAATGAATACATATTTACCTCCAACCACCGCATTGTGTAAAAAAAAAAAAAATTGTAAAAATCTGTAATTTATGTACATGTTTTTAATAAAAAAAAAAAATGTAAACATTTTTTAAAATTAATTACATTTAAAGCCCCCGGCACGGTGGGCAACTGGTTAGCACATCTGCCTCACAGTTCTGGGGAGCGGGGTTTAAATCCCGGCCCCGCCTGTGGGGAGTTCGCATGTTCTCCCAGTGCCTGTGTGGCTTTTCTCCGGGCACTCTGGTTTCCTCCCACATCCCACATACATGAGTGGTAGGTTGATTGAAGACTCTAAATTGCCCGTAGGTGTGAATGTGAGTCCGAATGGTTGTTTGTTTCTATGTGCCCTGCGATTGGCTGGCGACCGGTTCAGGGTGTACCCCGCCTCTCGCCCGAAGATAGCTGGGATAGGCTCCAGCAGCCCTATTATAAAAACATGGAGTCATGAAATAATTAAATACCATTAAAAAGAATTAAACAGTTTTTGTCACACTTTCTCCTTCAATTGTGCTGCTCATTCTGTTGTGCAGGCCTTGGCCACCTGGGGGCAGTATACACCAGACGGACAGATAAACTGTTTATTGAGATAAACTCCTCACAGCTCATCAGCACAGCACTAATATTAGTAATATTATACTTCACATAGGATAAAGAATATATGACTGTTATTTTGTCTACATGTTGCTGCACTGTTTGTATTAGTCGAGTCACTCGTATCTCAAGGCACCTTTGTATTAGCATAGAGTCTAATCACTATTGACATCTATTTACGATTAAAAAAAAAAAAAAAAAAAAACATATTGCAAGAGTTAATTTTGGGCGAGCTGCTACGACCGCTCGTCCCAGCGTGCAATCCTGTTGGCGGCCACGAAGGTTGCACCATTTCCACCCATTTAGAGCCTTCCCTGCAGGGCAGACAAGCTGCGATTTGCTTCCAAGCTAATCGCGCTCCCGAGGTTTGGCCGAGGAGTCTCCTGCATCACAATGATGCTGCCATGCAGCTGTGCGTCCCGCTGTGGGCGTCATCCATTATTCTGACAGTAGTTCTCTGCGGCTGCTTATCGGCTGCCTCGACGGCAACATAGACTGCCTTTGCGGCAACGACACAATGTTCCGTGGCAACTTTCTCCGGGTCCTGTGCTTGCTTTAACAGCAACTCGGTTCAGCCGCTTTATTTTAAAGCTAACCTTGAGAAAAGATTCACACATGTCTGGTGGTGGTAAAAGCTGCAGTGCGGTAACTAAGCGGGAGATGGAAAAGTGAGTTTTTTTTGCAAAACCTGTTTCACTGGTAGGAAGCTGGGGTAAGTTAAGCATGGAGGGAAGTTGAACCACCCCTAGTTGCTAAGAAACTATTTTAAAAATCACAGTATGAGCTGCAAAATTGGGCATTATAGCTAGCATAAAAGTGCACCATATTAGCTATGGTGGATAATTGATTCAATATGGTGGCGATGCGGAAAGTTGAGCAATATGGTCTGGAGCAAGTTGAGCAGGTGGTGGCACTCATTTATTAGCGTATTTTGGATGTAGAACAATGTAATAGATGTTAACCCTAACACAAGAGAGTTGATCACTGTGCATTGTCACAACACATCGCCTGTCCCGCAGGGGTGCAAATAGATCGATGGGAAAAACCTTTTCATATGATGTGTATTCGGACCGAAGGTCCTCAGTGCTAATTCACGATTCGGTCCCCACTGAAGTCCGTGACAAAGGAGTCAAGGAAGTGAGAGAGGGAAAGCCTGTGTGTATTCTCCTGCAACCTGGACAAGTTGAATGGAAAGTGTTGGCGGCGGGGGTGGGAAATGGATGGAGAGAAGGGACCAATAGATGAATACATATACAATACATACTCCTTGTATGGAGGAGCGAGGGAGCAAGAAAAAGGATGTATGATGAGGATGAAAGTTTTCATTTGGATCATTCAAATGTTTACAATTGATGTGCATATTTACAGGGACACCTAGGACTCAGCTTTCGTGTTTTTGTTCAACCCGCACATCGAAGCATTCTCGAGCCAATGTCGAAAGAAAAGTTAGTAGTTTAGCTAGTAGTAGTAGTAACCTTATTGTTGAATTGTCTTTAATGAATAAATACATGTCAATAAGTGTTTGAGGGAAATGACTGATTTCGTTCAGTACAGACATGTATTGGAATAGCTTGATGTCACGGACGGCAATGCCGTAAGGGCAGATCCCAAAAAAGAGACTCTAGGAAAGAGGTCCGAACAATTTTAATTCAATGACAGCGCATGTGATGGCGAGACATACGAAACTAAAAGGACTCACCAACAGAGAGAATCAAAAAACAGATAACGCAGGGAGACACGACAAAAGGTCCGTGTGGTATAATCATATAGAACCTAACTTTTGACAGCGCTCAGAACGGCGGCAAACACGGGGCAAAACGAGTGAATATTCCGACGCCCACACACTGTCACGGTGCCCCCTAAAAAGGCTGATGATTACAATGCACGACAGGTGCGTCACCGATGTCAACGCCCACCTTTGCTCACCCAGACACTGTAACACAAAGAAAAACAATTTGAAACACAGGGCCATGACACTTAACCCAGGAATGGAGGGGAGGAAGGGAGAGGTGGAGGGAGGGTAGAGGTTAGCGTGGATGGTGGGGTCTTCTGAGTTGGGAGGGGCAGGAGGCGAAGGCTAAGGGAAGTAGGGAGGGAAAAAAGGAGATGCTCAACTTTCCCCGATCCTATGCACAGCATACACGAAAGACAACTTTTTTTTTGGACATGCTATATTACGGTGACACGGTCGTCGACTGGTTAGCACATCTGCCTCACATTTCTGAGGACCTGGGTTCAAATCCCGGCCCGCCTGTGTGGAGTTTGCATGTTCTCCCCGTGCCTGCGTGGGTTTTCTCCGGGTACTCCGGTTTCCTCCTACATCCCAAAAACATGCATGGTAGGTTGATTGAAAACTCTAAATTGCCCTTAGATGTGAATGTGTGCGCGAAAGGTTATTTCTTTCTATGTGCCCTGCGATTGCCTGGCGACCAGTTCAGGGTGTACCCCGCCTCCTGCCCGAAGAGAGCTGGGATAGGCTCCAGCATGGCCGCGACCCTTGTGAGGATAAAGCGATACAGAAAATGGATGGATGGATGCTATATTACCAAAACCTTTCTCGTCGCCACGCAAACCCCAAAAAATCAGCAAAGCGACAGTTTGTAATTGGAAAAAGTTGTTAGTTGGGAAACTTGTAAGTCAAGGTACCACTATTACACTGTGGCCTACTATTCAAAAAATTTCAAATCCAACTAACTTCCAATTTGAAACTTTTTTTTTCTCCTTTTGCATAATTAAAATGCAAATTACATTATTCAAAACAATTTGTACCTTTAGTTTTTTTCCTTGATACCAAACAAGCATTAACTTGCACCATCTTTCACAAAAATCATATAAATAAATGAAAACCTTTTGTTGCTTCCTTTTGGAAAAATGTCCCTTTTGTCAAAACGTACAGTACATGTAAAAACAATAAATGAACATTTCAAAAATATTCAATAATCATAAAATGAGCCATCAAACTGCAAAGCTCAGCTCACGCGTACTGTATAAGGTTAATAAGTATAATTAAATGCATAATAAGTTAATAAATAAGTGTGTTTACGCTGTTATCCCATGTAGATTTGTACAGGCGAGGCAAGGCGGCCTCAGCAAATTATTTTCTACATGGTGGCACATACCTCATACCTCAAAGGTTTTCAACGTGGATAATTAATTGCTTTTGTAATTAATGGGCACAATGTCTTCGGCAATGTTCAGCGCGAATGATTGCTTTCCAACTGGCTCCTATTTTGTCCACAAGAATACAATTATTTATGCTGTTTGTTTATTAGCAAGAATTAATGTTGCTTGTCGCTTTTTTTTTTTTTTTTTAATTGTCGCTAGGTAACTGTAACAGAAAGAAAAGTGATATGACAATGACAAAAACAAATCATGTATTCCCCACATTTCACCATGTCCAAAGATGGGTCTGTTCATTCTAGTCGTGTAAAATGAATTATTACGTATTAAGCTGTCACATATTTGACCTCTGTAACCTGTAATGAGAGCATATGACTCTTCATCCAGGTCACTGATGGTGTAGTGGTACACTCGCCTGACTTTGGTGCAGGCAGCGTGGGTTCAGTTCCCACTCAGTGACGGTGTGAATGTGAGTGCGAATGGTTGTCCGTGTCTATATGTGCCCTGCGACTGACTGGCGACCAGTTCAGGGTGTAGTCCGCCTTTCGCCCGAAGTCAGCTGGGATAGGCTCCAGCGTCCCGCGACCCTAACCAGGATAAGCGGTGTTGAAAATGGATGGATGGATGGACTCTTCATCCTAATGCCCTTCAGGCCATATGAGAACTCTCGTCAAAACTATTGATACTTTCTCCCTCATTATCGCCACTTTTTTATCTGCTGGCGGCTTTTCAACCTCACAGGAATCCAATTTCCAATCTGTTGCGTGGAGATATGCATTTCCTCCTGACACAGACATCTTTACGAGTTGTGTCTAATTCAGTGGAGTGACGGACGGGTATGCAGACGTGACACAAGATTGGAAAGCTTTTTTTTTATTATTATTTGTCACAGTCTGCCGCACCGCGGCTCGGGTTGGAATTGGACTCAGTTCTGCTGGCTACTCTTGTTGTGTGAGCCAAAGGACCCGAGGCAGAAATTTTCACAGGAAAAGAAAATCATTGCTGCCTCCAGTGAATCCTGTGATTCAAAAAAAAAGAAAGAAAGTGTTTCCCAACCTTTATTGAGCCAAGGCACATATTTTAAATCTGAGAAATAACACAGCACACCACCAAACAATAATGTTACAAAACATGTACACAAGCAATTGTATGTATGCTATAATGCCATTGCATTTTCAGCTGTTTATTGAATGCAGTGAAACAGATAAAGACAATGAGCACACTCACACAGGAGCTGCTGTCAGCCACAGTTCACACCCAGACACTCACGCAGACTCGCAGACGTCACACGCCCCCCGTCCCCCCCCCCGCCCCCAGCCGACCTCGCCTATATAATACGTACAGCATTTTGTAAACGTTTTATGCTTGCAATTTTTTGTGCGTTCTAATATGTTTGCAATGTGTTTAAGGAGTGTATTTTTTTAAGTTTAAAAGTTTGAAAGTGTGTGGGAGAGGTAAAATTATTCTTCAAAAGTTTTTATGTGGCCTCTTCCTTCTACATTTCTCGACTGATTCAAACCATTTCAAATTCAAAATGTTCAGTTTATTCAGGAAATATGGAACGATTTATCACATTCCACATTTCTCGACTGATTGAAGCCATTCCAACGTCAACCTGTTTAGCCCATTCAGGACATATATGGCATGATTTATCACATTCCCTAAATTTCCACATTTTCTCAATAAAATTCCCAATTTTTCGATTTTTACCTGCTAATTCTACATTTCTTGACTGATTCAAACCTTCCAACTTGAAGTCTCACATTTTACATTTCAACATTTGAACAATTCAGTTAATTCCACAGCATTTCATTTCAGTGTCAATTTCTTCAGAAATTGCATTCTGTAGTTGTTAATATCATTTTCCTAGCCTCTCTATGGATTCAGTTTCTTCAGTTTGCTTTGACCTCTCCGTGACACCTCACGTCTTCCCCGAGGGCTGTAAAGCCTGCACGAGTCATTTGCTTCCACTCTGCACGTTGGCATCTGCTACTTTAAGCAGCCAGTAGCCCAGATTAGCTCTGTCACTCTTTTGAAACATACCGGAGGAGCTGCTAATGGAGGGGAGCCCACTGTGGCGATGCGTGTAAGTGTCAGCGATAGAGTTGCGACGCAGTGGCGCGTTAACGGTTACGCCACGCTACTGCAGTATTGTTAGAAGCAGGCTTTGATTGGGGGAGCCAAGGATTTATTGCGCAGGTGTAAAACTCAAGACCCGCAGGCCATCCACATCATTTTATGTGGCATGCGAAAGCTTACCTCATTTTTTAATTGGACTTCTGTACAAAACTAAGCAGAACAAATGATAACCAAATGCATGGGCAGTTGTGTAATATGATGGGGAAATTATTGGAATCACTACATAGAACATATTAGGTAGCGGACAAAAAGTGTGATGGTTTCACGCCTAGTCTGTAAATGCAGTGCAGCTCAGTTTCTGGCTAGCAGACGTTATCGCTAGTCATATGTAAAAGAAATAGTGCAGTACTAATGCAACTTCCAGCAAGATTCAAACAGTCTTTCCCGGGCTCTTAGGATGAGGGTAAAGCAATGAAAAATGCCATTATTAGTGTTTTTTTCATTTTTAATAGCATAATAATTCACACTGGTCAGTTGTTACTGCGGCAATGGTCTGCAATGCAAATTTCCCCCCAAAAAGAATGAATGAATGAATTAATAGACTTTATTTGATTAGGGACGATACAGTTTAGCAAAGCAAAGCAAATTTATTTATATAGAGCAGTGATTCCCAACCTTTATTGAGTCAAGGCACATATATTACATTTGAAAAATCTCACAGCACATCCACAAACAAAAATGTCACAAAAAGTGGATACACAAGTCAATTGTACACGTTCTGACATCTAAGAGAAGAGCATTTATTTGTTCTGTCTGTCTTGATATGCCTCTGCCATAGATAGATGAACAAATACACATTATTTGCTGTAAATAAATAATATTTTGACCAATTAAGTGAAATTTGATATTTTCCCACGGCACACAAGAAGAGCACACTGGTTGGGAATCACTGATATAGAGCATTTCATACACAACGTAACTCAATGTGCTTTACATGATTAAAAGCATTTTAAAACAAAGAAAAAAAACAGCATATAAACATTTAAAACAAAGAGGGAAAATAAATGTACAATTAAAAGAGCGTACATTGCAATAAATATCATTTAAAAGTGGAAATGCTCTAAAATTATTTAAAATTATATGGCGCCTAACTGTGTGGTCGCCTCAGTTACGTGCTCGCTAAAATTGTCAATGTTTCTGTGTTTTTTGTTTGTCTTTGGAGACATTACGCAACTCACTTACACAAGGAAAGACTTGCGAAACATTTCACAAAACCGCTCAGTTTTTTTCTCTGCCTTACTCACCGGCACGGCGGCCGCGGTCTACGGCGCATGGAGGCGAAAGCGACGCCACAGAGGGAAACGAGCCGGAGCGCAGGTCAAGCTCTGTAAGAGAGGATTCTGAATGCCGCTCCCATCGATTCACCTCGCAAATCTACGCTCCCTACCCAACAAAACCCTTCTCACAAAGACCAGTAAGGGCTTTGGACGTTCCGCCGCCCTGTGGTTCACGGAGACATGGCTTTGTGAACGCGTCCACGATGGTGCCGTAATACGGCTATCCCGCACGCAGTTTGCCTTTATACTCGAGCGCAACCCATGCACGCTGTTTTGAAAGTGTGCTGCAGTTCTCCTCCAAGTCGGGGGTGTCGCTACGGCTGGTATTGGCTAGGTCGCCACAGTGTGGAGTTTCCTCTGCATTTTGTGGTTGCCGTTTTTCCTTTACTTTCCGTAACAAGGAACAAAACAAAAACAATGGCGACCGTGGAACAGAGTCTGCTAGGACAAATGCAGCTAGATGACCAGATGATTCGTTTAATTATGCTGTAAAATCGATCGAGCAGGTGGTGGCATAGGTGCTATGCGGAACCGGGAGGAACGCTGATTACATCATCACAGCATGTGACTAAAACGGACCAATCAGGAGACATGAGCCCCGCGGCATTCTACGCGCAGCAACTATTTTTTTGCCGTGTGCGCGTCAAGCTACGCAGAGGGGCCGCGCGGGCCAATTGATCGGTCACGTGATGCAATGCGAGTGTTGTTGGCCACGCAACCGTGGGAGTATACAGAGGCCTTAAGGCATTCTACTCGTGGATGTCTATATTCCTCCTCAAGCTAACATAAATACCATACTGTTAACGCTCACTGAACAAGTAAACGAACTTGAAAAAAAAGCACCCAGATTCACCCCTCATTAGTCTCAAGGACTCAACCAGGAACTCCCTAAATACAAGCAGCACATGGACTGTCTTAACAGGGAAAACAACATTCTAGACCACTGCTATACCACGATAAAAGACGCATACCGTGCGATCCCCCGCAAAGCTCTGGGCTCGTCTGATCACTGCTTATTTCACTTAATACCAACATACAGAAAATAACTTACTGAAAATGTGCGAAGCCTGTGGTGAAAACAGTGAAGAAGTGGACCAATGAAGCAAAGGTAGAACAAGACTGTTTAGACTGCACAGACTGGAGTGCCTTTGAAACTTCAACTGGCAGCCTGGATGAATATACGGACACTGTTCCATCCTATATCAGTTTCTATGAAGATATGTGTGTACCAACAACGGCATTTCGCACGTTCAATAACAACAAGCCGTGGTTCACTGCAAAACTTAAGCACTTCGGCAGGCTAAAGAGGACGGGTATCGATGTGGGAATAGAGCGCTAGAAAAAACAGCTGGCTAAACAAATTAACTTCACAAAATTATGCAGAAAAGATAGAAAAACAGTTTACCTATGTCAGTCTGGCGTGATTAACCAATCGCTAACCGACTACAAGCGACCATGGAGGGAACAATAAAGGCCTAGCTGACGACTTGAACACCTTCTACTGCTGATTTGAAAAGGACACTTTCACACCCCACACCCACCCAGCCGCACCACTGACCACCATCACACCTCTGACTCCCCCTCCTGCGTTGACCATCCACAAAGACGATGTGAGACGAATCTTCAAACAACAAAAGAACAACAAAGCGGCAGGGCCCAGACCTTGTGTTCCCATCCTGCCTCAAAGTCTGCACGGACCAGCTCGCTCCAGTCTTCACACAGATCATCAATAGATCTCTGGAACTGTGTGTTGTACCATCCTGTTTCAAACACTCCAGCAGTATCCCAGTCCCCAAAAAACCTACATTCTGGCATCTGAATGACTATAGGCCTATCGCCCTGACATCTGTGGACAAGAAGTCCTTTGAACGCCTGGTGCTGGACCACCACAAGAGCGTCACAGGTCCCCTACTGGACGCCCTGCAGTTTGCCTACCGAGCAAACAGGTCTGTGGATGACGCAGTCAACATGGGACTGCACTTCATCCTAGAACACCTCGACGGCACGGGGACCTACGCGAGGATCCTGTTCAAAACTAGCAGACATTCCAACAGCTTCTACAGTCTTGCCATTAACTTCTTAAACTTCTTAAACAGTTAACTTACAATTCCATTGTAACATACTGCCAATTTTGTCTTGAGCTTGTTGTCACATCTCTGTCGGGCCAATTATACATTATTCGTGCACTCACTATAGTAGTCTTGCCACTCTGCACTATTTGCAGATCTGTCGTTGATCAATACTCGCCACTTATGTGCTTGAGAAGTAGCTGCACCATATGCACAATTGACACTCTTCCAGATTATCGCACTACTTTAAACTGCTTAAATTTCTTGAAGTCTCTGTGCCATTTGCACAATGGTCAATGTACCAGACTATTGCTCTATTAGTCATTTCAAACTGCTCTAAATTGCTTGAGGACTCTGCATCATTTGCACAATTGCCCCCCCCCCCCCCCCCCCCCCACAAAAAAAAAATATTACCACAGAAAAATGTATTGCCACATAAAAAAAAGCATTACCACATTACTGGTAACCTTTCATTGCTCAGTGACTCTCTGTACTGTGTTTTTATGTCTCAAAGGTATTCTTTGTCAAATGGCTGTCTGTTGTCATACTATAGCGGCTCCAACTACCGGAGACGAATTCCTTGTGTGTTTTTGACATACTTGGCAAATAAAGATGATTTTGATTGTGAAAATTCTGAGAAAAAAGAACAGTTTTTAATCTGGATTTAAAAACATACACATTTGGGGCTGATGTCACTTCTGTTGCCAACTTACTCCATTTGTGTGCAACATAACAGCTAAATGCTGCATCACCATGTTTGCTTTGGACTCAGTGCTCCACTATTTGACCTGACTCTGTAGATCTCAGAGCCCTCCTGGGTTTATATTCCATTAGCATTTCTTTCATGTATTCAGGACCTAAACAATTTAGTGAGTTATAGTCCAGTAGAAGAACTTTAAAATAAATTCTAAAGCTGACTAGGAGCCAGTGTAGAGACTTCAGAATTGGAGTAATATACTCTGACCTCTTTGTTCTGGTCAGAACCCGAGCGACAGCATTCAGAATGAGCTGCAGCTTTTTAATGCTCTCTTGGGGGAGTCCAGTCAGAAGACCATTACAATGGTCAACTCTATTTGAGATAAAAGCATGGATGAGCTTCTCCTGGTCTGCTTGGGACATGCAAGCCTTCACTCTGGATATGTTCTTCAGATGGTAGAAGGCAGTTTTAGCAATTGATTTAATATGATTATTGAAAGTCAGGTCGGAATCTATCACTACACCAAGGTTTCGGACTTGTTTTTTGTTTTTTAAAGTGAGTGACTCCAGGTATTTACTAACAGCAATCCTATTTTCTTTATGGACAAAAACAATTATCTCAATTTTGTTGTGGTTTAATTGAAGAAAGTTTTGGCTCATCCAGTTATTTGTCTGTTTTACACAGTGACACAACACCTCAATTGAACTGTCGTCATCTGGAGACAGTGCTAGATATAACTCTGTGTCATCTACATAGCTATGATAGTCAAAATTAAAAGTTCTGAAGAATTTGTCCCAAGGGTAGCATATACAGTCTGAACAGGTGTCCAGGAAACATAGATACAGAGTGAAATTTGCAACTGATGCGTTGTCCGGAAGGCTTATAGCTAATGCTAGTTTTCAACCCTTGTCCTAGTTGGGCCTGCACAGAAAGATGATAGTCAGCACAAAATAATGCAAATAATCAATAAGCAACCATTACATTATACAAGCAAGATAAACTATTGATGTTGGCACTGTAATAAAAGGAAAATATTTAATTTTTAAATGTTTTGCATTTTGTTCTCTTACAGTACGCAGTGGGTATTACATTAAGTATGCTGTAAAAAAAAACAAACATGAAAAATGATCGTATGGACACAAACAATGAACCGTGATATAGCAGAGGAACACAGTATGTGATTTCACCATTAATACTGGCCCCCTGAGGGTATCTTTACCTATGATGTGGCCCGTGATGAATATAGGTTTGACACCCATGATTTATGGTGACCGGCGTGCTCTTTGTTTGACGGGGTGTGTGCTTTTTGTGCAATGTGGTGCAAAAGGCAGCAAGTCCTCCCACTGCTACTGCATTTGGCGGCTCCTGCGGCAGGGATGACAGACACCCTAATCAGAGTGTTACGGACAGCCTGCACCCCCCCACCCGCTTGCAACACCCCTTCTCTAATAGTAGCCGTCACTCCTCTTGGCTGGCATCTCCCCAACCCTTGCACACCCCCTTTCCTCCTTTCTGTCCCCTCTCTTTCATTCATCATCTTGCTTATGTCACTCTTGGCCAGAGGTGGCAGCTCAGTGAGCTCACTCTCCTGTTCGACAATGGACTCCTCTCACCTTGCACCAAAATCTCGCTGGCCTGTATTTATAGCATGCACGTGTCGGGAAGCTTGATTGACAGCTGATAATTGAAAAAAAAAAAACAGTATGGTTGGCGACGGCGTAGATAACGTGAGAAAGAAATGCCAGGAGTGAAACTGGAGCCTAAGTGCTAAAGTGACTTTTCACCCTTTCCTTTTTCTGGCTTCCACAATGTTTCTTTTTTTTTTTTTTTTTTTTTTTGCCATTAACACTGCATTGTCAAAGAGAGCAACCCTTTTTCAACACTTGTTTCCACCTGATAGTGGCAATATGTATGTATGTACGCATGTATGTATGAATGAATGATTTGTAGCATTATACTGCGCCTTGGTGGGCAACGTGAACATCCAAAGGGGCAGCACAATGTCTACTGAATTAAAAGAAAAACATTTTACAAAAGCGGATCAATTCCTTACATTCTATTTATGTTATTACCGTATGTTCTGTAGAGTACAATACTTTTTTAGAGTGCTACTTTTATTATTAAAAACATGTTACAAAAATGTATTGGTGTTTTTTGAGGGAGCTGGAACACATTAATGGCTTTTAAAAAAATATATTATTATTTCAATGGGCAATGTTGATTTGAGATAGGAGTGATTTAAGTTACGAGCGTGGTCACAGAAAGAAAATGCAACTTGTAAGTCAAGGCACACCTGTAACAAAAATACCACTCACCATTACGTTGAATGTAGGTGTGCTCTGTGCTTGTTTCTCTTCAATAAGCCGGTCGGTACCGTCGTGAGGTCATGGGAAAAATGGAAATAGAAGCAAGTTATTCAATACTTTTTATTGCAGTTTTGGCTTCATTGCCTTATTTAAAAGCAGTTTGACGTGTACAGAGGCACAGACCGATATTCAAAATAGAACTTCTTTCAGACTGTGAATCAGTGAATTTGTAAATAGCGAACTGACTAGGCAGGGGTTCACTCTCCATTGTTTTCAGTCTGTCTGTGAAACTTTCTATAAAACACAAAAACTTTCCCATTTTTACTAGACTGTTGCACAAATATGCCCTGAATCCCCACACTTTTTTTTTTTTTTTAACGAAGACAAAAGCTACAGGCTCAATACAGGACTCGCCGAGGCTCACACCGTGCCATGTAAGCCTGCGGCTTTTTGACAGATGATGACGCTCGCTGTTGTAAATACGCGACAGCAGGTGTCTGTTTCCACTTTTCCTCCCTGCTGAGATTGCTTTTTTTCATTCACCTCTTCCACCCTAATCAGCTCCTCATCAAATGGAGATAAACCCGCATCTGATATGAACTTCTAATGATGGCGCGCTCATGCAGCTCCCGCGGGAGTCGGTGGAACCAGCGTCTTCATTTGCATACATTCTCCTTTTACCTTGACTTCAGAGTTGAATTTGTTCCAAAGCCAGGCTCGTAACTCAATTTACCTTTAAAGCTAATAATTTTTCCCAATTGAAATGAACACAAATGCCATTCATTCTTTTCGGCCTCCCCAAACAAAACAAAAACGTTTTTGTTATGCTTTTAATAAAGAAGAAAATAGCACTGTATTAAAAAACATAATAAAACACAATAAAAGAGAATATAAAGAATTATTATTTTTTTAAGTGTAATCACTGTTTACACTATAATACAGTGTTGCCCTACCTGTTCGCAATTTTCTGTTTGCGAATTCACGTATTTGTGAATTTTATGGGGAACCTAACGTGTTTTTGCTCAGCCCAAAGCCCTATCTGATATAAGAGTATTGCTTTGGCACAATCTTTCGGCATCTCGGGGTCGAGGGATTATGTTGGAGTGAGGGGAGGAGCTTCATTTAAACAGGCAAACAGCCTGCCTAATAAAAAAGTAGTGATTTGTCACCATCTTGTGGCATCTGTAGGCAATCATAAAACGCGTCAATTATTTCTGGACTGCATCCATGTGTTGGATGTGTTCCTTTAAGGGGCATTGCCTAGTGTGTGACATCAGGAGCTGCAGTCGGGGTGGCCGGGTTCGTCTGCGAGTTGTGGCCTACAGCTCCTTGCAAGTGTCCTCATTTTTCAGTTGTATTTATCCTGTCCTGTTCAGGAAAGGGTGGTATGTGCATCGGTGACTGTCCTTGCCCACACGCGAGGGCATTACAGTACCTAAATTGCTAAATTTTTTGCCTCGCAGAAAAAAATCAAATGACGGCTTGTAATTCAGTACAACGGTATAGTATTTGCATCCGTCTTGTGTCTTACTAACCCCAATGGATGAGTATCTAAAAACATCCTGCAGCTGGGATTCCAAAATGAAATGCTCTCAATGTATGTAATGTAATGTAAGTCGAAAAAGGGGGAGCTGGGATGGAAATGAAAGAGATGATTTTAATTCTTTTATTGCCGCACACAAACATTTTCAGGCCACGACTGGAGAAAATTACAAGCACTCACAATGGATGGAATAAAGAAAGCAGGCATGAAGCTTTTCCCTGAGCGATTTCACCAAAAAGGATGGAAACATTCTACTTTACCCATGTTAGCCCACAAATTGCCCTAAAGCTGTTTTCTTTTCCTGTAACACTTCTAATCCAAATCCTCAATGGAAATGTTGTCTCTCCCCTCACTGATTGAGGGGGCCCTTTTTCCCTCTTGTTTGTTTTATTATTTTTTTCTTCCTTCCATCGATTTCTGCTCCATCAGTGAAGACACTCATTGATTGAGCTTTTTTTTTTTTTTTCTTCCACAGACTGATTGGCAATATACTGGCGCTGCCCCGGGATCAATATTGTGACCATCCCCATTTCGCCCTATGCAGAGAATCGACTTATTTAGGACTCTGCAAGACTAATCCTCCGGAGGCTTATGTATCAAATATGAAAGTATGCACTCTATGGACAAAAGTCTTCACCGTGCCGCCATTAATTATAATATATATTTATATAAATATAATTGTTATATTTATTATTATGACATTTATTTTTGTATACAGTAAACACCCCCTCCATTGCGGGGGGTACGTTCCAGAACCCCGCGATAAAGCAAAACAAAGCAACGCAAATTTATTTATATAGTGCATTTCATACGCAAGGTAATTCAATGTGCTTTACATAATTAAAAACATTTAAAAACAAAGAAAGAAATAGCTTATAAACATTTAAAACAAAGTGAAAAAAATAAAATAAAAGTACAATTAAATCAGCGTACAGTGCAAGCAATATTTAAAAGTGGAAATGCTCTAAAAAGCATGAGAAAAAAGCAGCGTTTTTAACCTGGATTTAAATACATTCACACTTGGGGCTGACGTCACTTCTGTTGGCAACTTATTCCATTTGTTTGCAGCATAACAGCTAAATGTTTGCTTTGGACTCTGCGCTCCACTATTTGACCTCAGTCTGTCGATCTCAGAGCCCTACTGGTATATATCCCATTAGCATTTCTTTCATGTATTCGGGACCAAAACTATTTAGTGATTTATAGACCAGTAGCAGAACTTTAAAATCTATTCTAAAGCTGACTGGGACAGAAACACTTATAAACACACATAAACACACACTTTTAAAACAATACACACACATTTAAACACAGAATATATTGAGAGAGAGAGAGAGAGAGAGAGAGAGAGAGAGAGAAAGCGAGTGCAAGAGCAATGGATAAAAAAATGGCGAACATATCAAAATTTATAACACATACAGTACAAAGAATAAGGTGTTTGCAACCCGGAGAGACTACCTGTACTATCAATTGCCTTAAGTGGTTTTAAAAAAAAAAAAAAAGCAATCTAGCGCGACCGCGAAGCGTGAACCTCGATATAGCGGGGGTTTACTGAATTATATTGTGTAATTAATGAATATCTATTATTTTATTCGAAATAATAATATTTTATTTTTGTATTTAACCTTTATTTAACCGGGTGAAAGACACAGAAGATCTCTTTTGTTGCTGTACATTATTTTATTTGAATGATGTTATTAATTATTCTTGTATATATTTATTTATGTTCATATATAAATTTAAAAAATAATTAATAATTAAATTATTTGTATTAGTTACCTAATATTGTTATATACAGTATTTATTAATTTTATATTTAGTTTAATGTATTCATGTTTATGAATTATATCATTACAATTATTTATAATTGTTATATAATTTATTATCTGATATGTGTACACATTATATTTTGTAATTAATCAATCTATTATTGTTAATAATTGTACAGTAGTAATAATAATCAGAATCAGAATCATCTTTATTTGCCAAGTATGTCAAAAACACACAAGGAATTTGTCTCGGGGAGTTGGAGCCGCTCTAGTACGACAACAGACAGTCAATTGACAGAGAACACTTTGGAGACAGAAAGACATTGAAAATACCCATACCCATGACCCCACACAACTTGCCATCGCTTTGGGTTAATGGGAAAGGAGGGCTCAGTTGGGGCAATGAGCGTCTTGGGAGTGGAAATCGATCCAGTATCACACTATAACTCCACATACTCCTCCGCAGCATCTTTACTCGATTGCTCGCGTGGCGATGCTCAATTCGATAAGACGCGAAAAAGTAGATGTAGAGCGTGATGGCAAGCGATGAGGTGATGATAACAATTTGAGTGCTTTTGATGTTACGCTGTTCTCTACAAGTGGCTTCTCATTCTGCAGCGTGTCTCTCCTACTCATCATTAACTCCATGAATAGCCGCTGTCTGCTCATTCTAATAGAGTGCCATGTTTCCCCCCCGACTCCTGTATATACATTATTAATCATCTCTTACGGGGCTGAGAGGCAGCGAGCGAGGGGGGAGCATCACGTTTGTGGGTTGTACCTTGCTACCGCATCTGAGTTGTTATGCAAACACCGTTTATTTGGAGCAAACCAGAGCTGCTTGGAAAGATGACGATTGTGTTTCATTTGTGTTCTCTGCTCACCTAAATGCAATCAAAACCACTGACCCATATTCACAATCCAAATCGAATATTTGAAGAGTTCAAAATGGGGTTGCAACTAACAGTGATTTTAATATTCACTTCATCTGTGGATTACGTTTTGGATGAATCGATGAATCAGAATTAAACTTGTTTTCATTTCCGTCCCTTTACTGAAATAAAACAGGACATTGTTCGTAATAGTGCAGAAAATGGGCAAACATAAATTGCTTATGATTCCGTTTCTGGTTTGGTCCGTTATCATGGCAGAAAAAAGGCAAACATTCTGATCATGCTTTACCAAAATAAAAGCAGATTTTTACAAATGTCTTATTTTGAATAAACACAAAGATAATTAGTCTTCTTTAATAGAGCACTACAACCATTTGAGAGTTTTTACTGTTGAGAAGCTGAAATTGCAAGGATATGGACAATTTTAATTTAACAATGGCTCTAAATGATTAATAGATGATCAAATTCGGGGTCGATTCATTTCATAATCGATTAATTGTCAATTCATTGATTAATTGCTGCACCTCTAATTCTGATGCACAAGTTGATGTCTCCATTTTTTAAATTGAGTTTTCCCAGGTTAAAGCTAAAAACATTTGAGTGTTTTCTAAGTTCATATAAATTCAGCAATTAAGAGGCTAATTTGGAAAAAAAATCGTTCGTTGAAAGAAAAAGTTCGTTGGAAAAAAAAAAAAGTTTGTTGAAAAAAAAACTTTTTGTGATTTCATCACAAAACCAGACAACTCCAAGAAAAAAAAATCGATAAAAACAGACAGTTCTAAAATTTTCGCAGAATTATAATATTACACTGACATGGTATGTATTGTGTTTTCTAAATGAAAATCAAAACCAGGTGATTTTGATTGCAACCAACATCGGCGAATGCTTCCTTGTAAAATCTGCAGACGTGGTTACTAACGCCAATCTGACCGATGGGTTTCGTGACGTCATCTCTTTTGGGCGGTTTCATGCGATTAACCATAGGCAATACAGTTGAAAGTCATATTTTACACTCACTTTACAGCATAATTGAAACTACATTACCAGGGGTTAGTGAGAAATCATGGCTGCAGACATTTTTGAGGATGTACGTAATGAGTTTGTGATGACATCAAGTCGTATGGGCTCGTGAATGGGTTTTAAGTAGATGACGCTAGCTGCTATAAAATGTGCGTGGCACTTGTCGGTTTAGTCGATAAAACCTTTTTTTCGACGGTTTTTGCATGGGAGTTGTTTGGTGTTTGCGGAGTTAGGGAAAGCAACATCAAACAATGCCGTGATAGGCAGTCTGCTGGTAGGCGTGGCTCTATTTTCGTCGAAATGGGACTTATCGGCTCGAAAAACTCGGAAGTTGGGGCACACATTGGTCAAGATACCACTGAATTACAATTAAATTGCTAGCCTAATAGTATCATTTCCTGAATCATTTTTAACTTAATAACAACAGCTTTTCATGTAAGTTTGAAAACCCTGCAAAATAATGACCACAATTTAAATAAAATTTTTAATATAAGCTGAAAATTTATGCAATATAGTAGTAACTACATAACAGTCTAATAGCATAAATGCCCAAGTCCTCTGAACTTATTTTCACAATATCAATAAAAAAAAATACCCATGTGTTTGCTTCTTTATGCCTGTGTAGAATCTCAGTCATCCAGGTCATGGTAATCCACAACGGTTGAATTGAGGCAACTGGATTCTTCTCTACATTGGCAATCATGCTATCCAATATACGCGCACCCTAACCTCCGCATTTGGCAAAACGGGTCTAAGCACTTCCTCCCGGTTCGGGTGAATGGCGATGGGGGCTGTGTGTGCTTAAAACATCTACAATGCCTTCTTTTTCTTTATTTTTTAACACATCACCACAGAGCCACCAAAGAGGACAACATTCGATGTTTAGGCTTTGTTCGTGTTCGCATATATCATATTTGTATAAATGATTGATTTCCATGTATTTAACTTTTGGCCGAAGTCACCAACCATTAAAGAAGACAACAAGTTGAGATTCAAACAATAATGTACTCAAACCATAGTCATGCTCATTAGACTAGCACACACAAAAAGTCAGCTAACCTGTTTTCCGGGTTTGGCCACGTGACATTCCACATATAGCGGATTTGGCTAACAAAATATAAAAACTTTTTAAGTCATGTTATTATATTAATATTGATTCTGAACTGCTCTCGATGATGCAGGTGACACAGTTTCGTGCTTTTGCATTTGTGTATACTGCAGTATTGATGGTTTTGATCATCGCGTTGTGATAGTAGTGGTATTCAAAGGCACAGTAGATTTAAGTCCCTACTGAAGGCCCGCAAACTAAATACACTGCCCACCGCTCAATGTTTCTCCCCTTCAAGTTTACACAGTCTTAACTGGGCGCATGCTCCAGGCTGCGGCGATGGCATCGCTTCCTCCTCCATTTAATAGCTCAACTCAAAGCCTGATATTTTCACTTTCCTTTCAAACACAAATGCGTCCCAAAAGTGCTGGCTAATTCCTGCTGCTTAGTCATGGAGCGTCTTTGCCAACATTGTGTTCAGCCCCTGTCCTGCTGCACAACTTGTCACACCCGCCTTTACTTAGCTCGCACCGGGAGTGATAGAATCTGCCATCTGTGTAAATTGCGCCATAATCTCATCTGATGGCTTGTTTCTGATCAGCGAGACTCGATGTGGCTGTCCTCTTCTCCCTTACAGACAGCAAGCAACCATTTTTCTGCCACGGACCGGTTTTACGTGAAGAAAATATTTGGATCCAATTTGTTCCGTGACCAAGTTCGAGTGGTAACTCAATCGATTTACCCCGTCGAAATGAATGGCAATGCCATTCAGCCGTTGAACAGTGTTTGTCATTTAGGCAGTGCTGCTTAACGGTCGACATCCAACGTGAACACTACGGTATGTATAATAATTCACCTTGATAAACACACTCTCACGTGCACTTTCGCTCTCACTCTCTAACATCACACACACTCACACCTAGACTCACACGCACACACACTTGTGCACTCTCACACAGTCAAAGTCACTCACTCACCCATACACTCTCACACTCTTACATACTCACATGATACATACACTCACACACACACACTCTTTCTCTCACACAGACACACGCGCACACAATCTATTTCTGTTTTCCCAGTTGCTATTGGCTCGCCTGTCGGGCAGCTTCGATCGGACAAAAGACGTATTAGAGGAGGAAATGACAGGTATAAGCGGAATGATTATCATCTCCGCCTCACCGGGATTCTTATCATTAGTCGAGAAACACGTCTTGCATTTGGACCAACAATTATTGATGGGCCGCATGCGCAATAGCTTAATTACTCCCTTTTTTCAACTTTACTCGAGCGTGCGTATATGAAAGTCACTAGTACTGTCACTCCAATTTTGGCTCGCAACACAAAGCAAAAAAATCGAGCAAGTGATGGCTCGAAACTCATAAGTTGGGGCACCCCGAAGTCAAGATACTTTTGTAGTTCATGAACCTTGCAGAGCAACTCAGCCAAAGCGTCCCCTTAGGAGACTTTTAACTCGAAAGAGGGCATTACAAAAACAACTACAATAGCATCTTTGTCCTTTATGACCCTCAATTAAGTAATTGTGGTCTCCAGGCCTGAACCGGCAACCACATGAACACTCCAACAGTGTTGTCAGTCAGCACTGACAAGACCAGCTTTGTCTCTTGTCTTACCAAAATGAAATGAATGTTTTCCCCAACCAATATGCTCTTGTTACCAGCATGCTGCATCTGTCAACAGGATAAAGTCATTTAAAAAAAAAAAAAAAAAAAATGTCCGTCAGTTGACCTTTGCATAGAATAGTGTTCCCTCGCCATAATCGGGATTCATCATTCATGCCTCTGCTATGGGGCAAATTTTTAAACACTTCTTTTTGTATGGCATTGGGAGTTTTGTTGTATGCTCTGTTCGTACGTGTTGCTGCGCCGTGTGTAGAAAGTAAAGTAGCAGTTGTTTAGCCTGTCTATGGTGTTCTAAGATAGCAAACTTCCATTAGACGAAATTATATGGTTCGGTTGTACATTTTCTCTTTTGTCAGTTTGTGTCAGTGAACTTCAACTGGGAGTGACAAACAGCTTGAAGCAGAATAAGAAGCATAACAAAAATAAAATTTCACCATATAACAATTTCTAATTGCTGTGAATTTAAGTTCATGATTGTGTTAAAAAATAATATACCCTTCTACACACATGATTGTACTGTAATATTACTATGTATGTAATGCTGCTGAGCATTTCATATTTGGGTGACTGTGCCCACTGCTGTTGTATTTGAGGGTCGCATTGAGTGGCGCACAGCGAGGTTAGTTTGTCAGTTAGTTCGAAGAAAAAGATGAGAGCGTGAGTTGCATATAGCAGAATGTACACTTTCTCCTAACTCATCCTAATGTTGAGTTCAGAAGGCGAACTGGTATGTGACCGTGTTTAATGTATATGTTATGTTATTGGGCTGTATTATATCACATAATTGTGTCGTATATTTTTTCATTTTTGGGGCTGGCTTTAACCAAGCACAGTGTTTAGGGGGGCGGTGGAACCGTAACTGTGGAGGGTGGTAGTGAACACAACTCAAATAATTTCGCAACAAGCAGCAGTTTGGCGGATAACAAACAGTTCCTCAAACAAAGGCATCGAGCTCGTCATTGCAAAAGGATTCAAGCTGTTCATTGCAACTCCTAGTTTAAGTTTACTGTCAAACTAAACATGATACAAAGACAACTACATGTTTTCTATTGAAAACAACAACATTTAGGAAAGTGCGTTCTGCTTAATGCTAACAAACAATGCAAAACTCAATAGATGGGCAAACGGATGGCATCGGTGTCTCTGTGTTATAACCCTTCAAGCAACATATATTTGAACAAGGCAGTGTAGCAACACATGTAGAGAGATAAAATAACAATATTCATAAGCAGATAATATTTATCCTCTGCAATGAATGACTTATTACTTATTATTATTATTAGTACTGCAGCTTACTGTGGAGTTGTGACCGTCTCCATGTACTGTATATCTATCTGTATGTCTGTTGATTGGAAGCAAAAAATGTGGCAAAACGTTTTAATTTACCTTCTAGTAAATGATGTTATTACTTTGTTTTTATGAAGTACAATATTATAAAGTGCTATTTTTCTCATTAAAACATTATTTTTTTGGGTGGTGGGGGGGCTTGAATCGGTTATTGGCATTTCCATTCATTTCCATGCATATAGATGATTTAGGATCTGAATGTTTAGATCTTATCTCAAGGCACCACTGTAGTAGTCGTCATCAGGGGCCTTGGAGCTCAGTGTCAAATGTTTTTCATACATCCTGCAGGCCACTAAAAAAATGGATGACGGGCCAGACTTTCAACACCCCTGCTTTAAAGTGACAAAGCCATTTTTGTGTGAGCATCTCTCTAAATCGCTCCAACAAAACAGCCTCATTTATTTGTCAGTTTTGCGCTGCAGCCGTCTGTTGTACGGAGGCGTCGCTCTCAAAGCGTGTTTGCTTGTCATCACTCGGATAACAATAGTGGCGCAGGTTCTGCTCTATTTCATTGGGCATTAATGCCCGTGTGTCATCGGACTTCACTGCCGCTTCCTCTGCTAATCCACAGACCCAGGATGAAAAAATGAAAAAAAAGGGAGGTTTAAACCACTGTTAGATTATGCCCAGTTTGAACATTTAATTCACAAATGTTTCGCGTACTTCTGTAGGACCATGCATTGAGAATCACTGCTTTACAGTATTTGTATTACTGTAGAAGCTATAAAAACCTATAAAAACAATGACAATTTAGGTAAAAAAAATAAAATAAACCACATATTTCCACAATATATCGTTTTAGGACTATAAAGCGCAATTAAAATCCTTAAATTTTCTCAAAAATCAAAAGTGCGCTTTATAATGCCTTATGTATGAATTCTGGTTGTGCTTACTGATCTCGAACCGATTTGATGTGGTACACGGCACTCAAAAATCTCTCAAAATGTTTTACTATGACTTTGGTAAACTACGAAGCCGGATTGTCGTAGCATTACGGCTACCGTAGTGAGGAGCCTCGTGGAGTAATACCGTAATTCCTCGTGTATAATGCGCACCCCCAAAGTTGACCTCAAAATTCTGGAAAACCCTTCAACCTATGAATCGTGCATTATTAGAATGCATGATTTTGCTTCTACCCATATGATCAAAACATGAAGTATTATCTGTATTTTGTTAGTTTGTTCAAATAATTATTCTGAAGTTAAGCACTTTATTTGAACACATAATACTTTGTTTTTATTTACTTGCTCCTATTTTCAAATTCACAGCCCTACTTTTATTTAGTAAATGAGAAAACACACATTTGTGTTCATATGTTTGATTACCCAGGCAGAATTTGTAAGATGTGTACAATTCTTTAAATAAAACATGAAGTACCAGACGGAACACATTTTATTTTAATGAGATTCAAATACAACTGTCGAGCATTTCAGAAAAGCATTATGATTAAACAAAACATAACCATAAAGTAATTAATGATGGTTGTTGTTCAGTCATCAGTTGTATTTAAAAAAACAAACAAACAATATTTCACAAATTCGGCCTGGGTATGTAAACTTATGAGCACAACTGTACATATATGCAGTCAAATGTACCCCTATTATATTGGAATGAAAGGCTACACTTTTTTCATAACCTCTAGGTGGCATACTAGAATGAATTTGTGCAACTTTTTCATAACATCTGGGGGGGGGGGCATATTGGAATGAAAGTGTACAGCTTTTTCATAACCTCTAGATGGCGGCATACATTTATAAAATGTGAAAGTCGTTTTCATTTTCTCCTATACCTATGTATATATAATGCGCACTATTGACTTTTGACAATTTTTTGGGGGAAAGAATGTGCATTATACACGAGAAATTACGGTACTTCCTGTGCTTCAACATAATATTAGGGTGTGTGTGCGTGTGTGTATGTGTGTAAGTGACTTATCTGACTGTTTTGTTTCGCTTGATGCGCCTTATAATCCGGTGCGCCTTGTGTATGAAAATAAACCCGTTCATTGGCAGTGCGCCTTATAGTCCGGTGAGCCTTGTAGTACGAACAGTACGGTAGTAGTATCTACATAATTTTAGCCTAATGGCAGGATTGCCTATGTCATTTTTAACTTGTCACAAAATACCAGTGTGCTTGCTTAAAAATTTTGTTTTCCTGTTGAGATTCTTAGTCACCAGATCACGGTAATTCGCAAAGGTTGAATTGAGGTAACTGGCCTCTTTTTGTTTGTTGAATTTGTTTTTTTTTTGTTTTTAAGAAACGTTCAAAATTGACTGTAATTGGCAATAATGCTAATGGTTTAATGATAAGTAGATATCTGTTCCACAAAAAAGCTGCCAGACAGCAGGGCTCCTAACACTGTAGCAGCAATTTTCCGACACGCTCCCATTATCCAAATGTTTGTCATGTTTGTCGTATAACAGTCCAAGACCGTGCAGAGGGATCCGCACAACCACCAGCATTCGATGAATGCCATTTTTTATAAAGCAGCCAGCCGGCCGGCCAAGTCTCTTCTATGTCATCCGTCATTGATTTTGCAATCCAGCGGCATCCGAGCAGAACGGGAAAAGCTGTGCACCTCAGTCAGGCCCCTGATAGCCAACCTCTATTACCCACCTAACCCAAGGCCTCGGTTCAAGGGGGCTAACCCTCTCCCGGGAAAGAAGCAAAGATGATAGATTTATGATCTTTTAGTATCCCATCACGAGTGACGCAGCAGCAGTTGTACATGACGGCCTGTCCCATTTTCGCAGATCTGGTGCCAAAATATGAATGATGACTCCAAATGCTTGTCTCTAATCGGCCGCGAAATTGCCTCAGTAAATATGTTCAACTACAAGCACTTTGTCTCCCTGCTGTCTCCGGGTGCGAATGAAAACTGGGGAGGGTAATAGGCTTGTAGTTGTCACAGTGTTTAAGACCCGTGTTGGATTCACGGTTCATAATTGGCTTTTAATGCACAGAGACGGCTCGAGGGGAGGAAGTGGCAGAAATGTGCAATGAAAGGAGGCCCGCTGTGTGGCCATAGTAATTCGGCCTTTTGTCGTCTAATTAAATGACCTCAGATGGGACCGCTAAGCTTAGTTTTGTGCGTATGTGTGCTGCCCCCTGATATGGAGGTTTGTGCCAAGTAGTCTGGTAATGAATGGGGCGTCTTCTACAAAGCCCAAGAAGCTGTCTTTGTCCTTCCCTGTTTGGAAATTTGGCACAAAAAAAAGTCTTTAGCGAGAGCTTTCGAGGCCTCTTAGCATAGTTTAGACGTTGTTGGTAGAGACACGGTTACCCCCGAGCTTTTCTCATTGTTCTTCGTAAAAAGTCTGGGATCCCTCTAAGACCTCTGAGGTTCGTGTTAATATGGATGGTCTCCTGTGTGTCCAGTCAGAAGAAAAGAGAAAAACTCAATTCATTGTGTAAATTATAAACATGAGAAACTTTTGCCCTCTTTTTATCTATGGTGTAAAATTCTTGACCTCTGTTTTGGCCTTTTTAAATCCTTTCCAATGCAAAGAGGCTGAATATGAGTTTGTTCTGGTCAGAGATTTAAATCATCATAAAATTTAAAGTATCTTTTCAAATCACTGCCAGCTGTTTTAGAGCAGTTTGACTGATCTTTGAAGACCCACATAATATTGTGTTCTGTGAAAATACTGTAGAAGAGTAGACTCTCTTCTTTCTTGCTTTTTCTGTGGAACATGGGTTTGTGTTACCAAAAGTCCCAGTTTCTGAACAAATAAAAAACAAAACGGTGAAAATGAGTTTTTTGCGAAAAGAAACGTCAAGCAAAACAGTGACTTTGACACTAATCTACTTGACTTTTCTGACACCTCAAACTAAAACTGAGAAAGGGCTTTTGATGACAAAACAATGGATTTACAGATATACAACTAGGAAACGCGCCGTGAGCGACGCTGACGTACCGCATGGCTCGAGTTGAACGTCAGTGACTTTTTTACATGGTGTTCCTCATTCACTCCATACATCACGTCATCTCTTCTCATGATCACGACACACGCTATCTAATACCTACCATACATACTCTGTTTATACCATGCATATACCATACAAACTGTACTCTGTTCGGGTTGAAGCTGCCTCAACTTGTGCGACTTCCAACGTGTTGGGATTTCTCTCACTCATAATCGACGGGAAAGGCGAGGTTCACCGCCTAATCTTTATCTTCCACTCAAAACCTGTGCTGATCTGAAATCCAATGCAATGCCGCCATCTACAGGGATCTGTTAGTCATCACAGTGGTTTACAAACCCTCTTCCTCGCCTACCAGTTGAAAATTGTACTTGGTGAATATATACAGTACGTGGGTGGCAGTAAACGGTTGGATTCCCGTATACGAATATGAACATCCACGGCAGTGAGTGAGTTAATAATCCCTGAATTACAAAATACACCCATAGAGCATTGAGGGTTAAAAACCAACTCTTCTGTTGAACAGGAATGAATGTCTCACATGTTCAATACTTTCATTTATTTATTTTGTGGTATTTTATTACACCTATGACCTGAACAGGAAGGCTTTCTTGACACGAGCAAACACAGTAAACCTAAAAAAAGCAAGCATATTTTGTCTTTATTTGAGATATTTAATCTTGGTTGGATTTTACTATTTGCAGTGTAGCATTTCCCAGTGTAACAATTTGAAATAAAATTGAAACCTTTCTTCACAGGCTTCAAATAATGATGACTGTGAAACAAACATGGCTATCATTGCGTTTTAATATTATTACATTTAAAAGTCTTTAGATGCCTTGTGCTCAACTGGCATTTAATATTTATTACCAGCATTGTTGCAGTTTAGACTCACTGCTACTCCTTTGACTATCACAGCCAGCTTTCCTAGCACCCCACTCATAAAAATAATCCAAGAAAGGATGCGTGAGCCCCAGGCCGTAAAGTTCGACCATTGCAACTGTTGTTGCTGCTGCTACCGATGTTGGCTGCCGTGTGAATGAATGTCTCCATTACAATTGTTGCTGTCAGCCAGACATCATTTTGCAGCCACCTGGCGTAACTCCACGTGTGCGCCAGACACGGGAGCAGTGCAGCTCCATCTGTAACCAGATACAGCTTTGATCAGGGGCAATATTTATAACTGCACAGGCAGGTGGAAGAGAAGGGGAAGTGAGGCAATTTTGTGCGTGGGGTAAGTGGTGGTAAAGTGATACCAAGTACAATGCAACTTTGGTTTTCATGTGCCCTCATTTTTGTACAATCTGGGCCTGGACTTCATTTCTGGGCTTCCCCTGTCAAATGGGAACACAGTCATTCTCACTGTGGTGGACATGTTTTCCAAAGCAGCACACTTCCTGGCACTTTCCAAGCTTCCATCTGCCAAGGAGACTGCCGAGCTGTTGGTCCAGCACGTTTTCTGCCTGCATGGCATCCCATCTGATATAGTCTCTGAAAGGGGCCCCCAATTCACCTCGTTTGGAGAGCGTTTTGCACAGCTCCTTGGCCATGTCCCCTTGTCAATGCTCCTTAGGCTACCAACCTCCAATGTTCCCATCGCAGGAGCATGAGCTTGCAGTCCCTTCAGTGAAGGCCCCAGACGGCCCCGGAGACCCCGGATGCACAACGTGGAAGTCCCGAGTGAGCGAGTCATCCACGATAAACGCAGACAGCACCCAAGAACGTTCCTCGGGCCTGTAGCCCTCCCAGTCCACCAGATATTGAAACCCCCTCCGACGAGACGACAACAGCCACCTCACAGTGAAGACAGGGCCCCCATCCACCAACCAGGGGAGAGGAGGGGGTCTGGAAGATGGAACCAGAGGGTAATTCCGGGCGGGCTTGAGCAGGCTGACGTGAAAAGCTGGGTGGACCCGCATCGACCTTGGGAGCCTAAGCTTCACGGTGACAGGGTTGATGATCTTTGTGATGGGGAAGGGCCCAATGAACCTGGGAGCAACCTTCCTGGACTCCACCCGGAGTGGAATATGCTTTGTGGAGAGCTAAACCCTGACCCACTTTGAAAATAGAGATGGTTGGTAACCATGCACAACGTGAAAAGGCGATAGACCAGTGGATGCAGAGGGGAGGGAATTGTGAGAGAATTTGACCCAAACCAGTTTCTGAGACCAGGATTGTGGCTCCTGTGAAGCGAGACATCGGAGCCCAGTCTCCAGGTCCTGGTTCAGCCTCTCGGTTTGTCAGTTGGTTTCGGGGTGAAACCCAGATGACAGACTGAAGGTAGCACCTATGAGATTGCAAAACTCCTTCCAAAATTGCGAAATGAATTGGGGACCCCTATCAGATACCACATTCTTGGGGAAACCATGGAACTTGAATACCTTATGTATCATTAACTCGGCAGTGTCTTTAGCTGAGGGGAGTTTCGGAAGTGCAATGAAGTGTGCCATCTTAGAGAATCTGTCCACGACTGTGAGAATGGTGGCATTTGCTTTCGAGGCCGGTAATCCCATCACAAAGTCTACGGAGATGTCTGACCAAGGACGTTGTGGTATTGGCAGGGGTTGCAACTCCCCAGAAGGAGCACATACGTGGCAAGCATTGACATAATTGGTAACATCCCTTCTAAAATTGGGCCACCAAAAGCGCTGTTCGACCACAGATTGAGTCTTGGCAATGCCTGGGTGACATACAGTCCGGTTAGTGTGAGCCCAGTGAATGACTCTTCCCCTTAAGGTCGGAACCACATAAAGCCTGTTTTCAGGGCAATTTTCAGGGCTAAGAGTGTTCTTCAGAGCATCCTTTACCACAGTCTCAATGTGCCAAACAAAAGCAGAAACGAAACATGACTTGGGCAAAATGGTTTCAAGGTCAGACAAATAATTCTCTACGCAGAAAATGCGCAATAAAGCATCTGGCTTACCATTTTTAGAACCAGGTCGGTAGGATAACGTGAAATTGAATCTTGTGAAGCCCATCTAGCCTGCCTCGCATTTAATCTCTTAGCAGACTTAAGATATTCCAGGTTCTTGTGATCTGTCCATAATAAAAACGGAGTATGTGCCTCCTCTAGCCAGTGCCTCCACTCCACCAAAGCCACCTTGACTGCCAGCAGTTTACGGTCACCAATGTCATAATTTCTCTCGGCTGGGGTCAGTTTTTTGGAGAGAGGATGTAACTTACTATCCTTGAGACATTTCTAGGAGAGCACTGCTCCTATACCGGCATCAGACGCATCAACTTCTACCACAAACTGCTGTTTGAGATCTGGCAAAGTGAGGATGGGAGCGGAGGTAAAGCTCGATTTAAGAGAACTGAAATTCCTAATGAACTTTCTGTAGAAATTAGCGAACCCTTAGAACCTTTGTACGTCTTTGCGTGACGTGGGAGTGGGCCAATTAGTAACGGCATCAATTTTGCAAGCGTCCATTTTGATTTCACCTGGAGTCAGCACGAACCCCAGAAAAGAAATGGACGCCTTGTGGAACTCACATTTCTCAGCCTTGACATAAAGTTTGTTCTGCAGTAACTGCTGCAATACAGAGCGGACATGAATGATGTGAGTCTCCTCATCTGGGGAGAATATCAAAATATCATCCAAATATACAAAAACGTATACATTCAACATGTCACGCAAGACATAATTGACAAAGTTCTGGAATACAGCGGGAGCGTTAGTTAGTCCAAAAGGCATCACCAAATACTCGTAATGTCCCGTTGGTGTGTTGAATGCTGTTTTCCATTCATCCCCCTCCCTTATCCTGACTAGATGATATGCATTTCTTAAGTCAAGTTTGGTGAAAACCTTGGCTCCCTCCAGGACCTCAAAGCCGGTGGAGATGAGAGGAAGAGGGTACCTGTTTTTCATGATTATGTTGTTGGGACCCCGGTAATCGATACAGTGTCATGTCCTTCTTGTCCACAAAGAAGAATCTGGCTCCCGCAGGGAGAATAATCACGGCTGCCAGTGATTCATTCACATACTCCTTCTGTGGGGTGGAAGAGATTTGGCCTTGGACTTGGAAAAAACGTCTTTAATGTCCTGGTAACAGGTGGGCACCTGAGATAAGTCAGGATCCCCAGATGGGGTCTGAGGATTGTCATTTGAAACATCGTCCTGAAAATCACATTGAGGCTTGAAACAGTTCTGGGCGCAATTGCTGCCCCATGACATAACCTGCCCAGAGGACCAGTCAATGCGGGGGTTATGTAATTTCAACCATGGATTCCCTAAAATAAGGTCATGATTCATGGCGTCAAAAACATGAAAACTAATGCGTTCCGAGTGGGAATCAGGAAATGTCAATGTGAGTGTTTGGGTGCGGTAAGTGATCTTGCTCATAAAACTGCCGTCTGCAGCATAGGTGTTGCGGTGCCGTTGTATTTGAAAGGTTCTATGGTACATTCGTCTAACGGGGAGGGAGTTGTGTAAGTTTGCGTCAGAACCAGAGTCAATTAATACAGGTGTATAAATTTCTTGATCAGGAGAGCATAGTGTCACTTTAGGAAGAACCCGGGTAGGGTCTTCCTAAATGAAATTTAGACTCACCGCTCCCGTGCCCTTGCTACTGGCACCGGCATCCTTGACATGACAGTTGCTCACGGAATGACCCAACTGCCCGCAGTAGAAACATCGCCCTTCCCTCAGCCGGCGTTGACGTTCCTCAGGGGAGAGACGGAACCTGTCCAGTTGCATGGATTCATCCGTGGTGATGCTAGTCAGTGGGTTGAGACCGGAAACAGGGGATCTGCCTCGGTTTGGCTGGTCACCGGGGCTCGTCCTCCAAGTGCGCGGCAACCAAGCCCTCCACTGAACTCTGTCCAGCTCGCGATCCAAAAGTCTTTTGTCGATCTTTACGGCAAGAGCGATGAGAGTGTCCAAGTTGGTCAGCAGGTCGAGCGGGACCAATTGATCCTTGACGGCGGGGTATAGTCCTTGGAAAAAATGCATCGAGCAGTGCCCTATTATTCCACTGACTCTCAGCTGCTAGAATGCGAAACTCAATCGTGTAATCTGACACCCTGCGCTTGCGCACCGGGTCTGAGTCTGCTGGGTCTATGTTATGGCCAGTTCGTTCTGTCATGAACGGAACAGAGGATAGGACCCAAAAATGCACGACTCCAAAACAAATGGACAGTTTCAAAAAGAGAGGTTTAATATACAGGCAGAGGTCGGTACACAGACAGGCAATCCAAAAAAGGCAACAGTATCCAAAAACGTGAGGCAAAAAGGCGAAGTCGAAAATCGGAACAGGGTCTAGTCTTACTGCGAGTCTGTGACGTGGAAACAAGGAATGCTGGAACGCGATGACAAAGTAGAACGAACTGACGACTAGAAATAATGAGACACGAGGTTAAATGCAAGGGATAATTAGGGTGAACGAGGCACAGGTGGTGAAGATGCTCTCAGGAGCAGGTTGGCACGAGACAGGGGGGAAACAACAACCGGAACACACACCCGTGACAGCGGGAGCAAAACTGAGTTCGGTTGTACTTTATTGAAGTATTTAACAATGTACTCACGTTATTTTGTTTATCAATCCTCATCCACAAATCCATCAAAGTCCTCATCTTCTGTATCCGAAATGAACAGCTGGGCAAGTTCTCAATCAAACACACCAGGTTCGAGTCAGTCTCGTTGCTGTGCGAAAACTCGAACAAGCATCCACAATCCATTCACAAATTGTGGCGTAACTCGCCGGGCGCTGCCTCCTAGTTTTAGTAAAGCTGTGTTCGCTGTCATCCTAGGCTCCCACGGCGCTCACTTCACTTTGAACGCCCTGTTTACACGGATGTCCAGCGGTTCGTCAAGCCTCACGGATTGATGGCAAGCCCAGAGTTATTGCACTCAGTCGAATGGTGACTAGAGACGCGTCTCCCGACTGTTCTTTGCTCATTAATCCTTTGCCCGAGTAGGTCTTCCAACTCGGGCCACCTCGCCTTGTTTCCACGTTTTGTTTTTCTTTTTTTTCCGCAGAAACTCAGCTTCGTCTTCTTGACTTGGCGAAGCTCGTTTTCCTGCTTCCTCCAGTTGTGAACCATGGATTCATTGATCTTGAATTCTCTCGCGGCTGCTCGATTCCAATGTTCCTCCGCGTAACTGATAGCTTGCAGTTTAAACTGTGCTTCGTAGGTGCTCTCATCGTAGATTACATTTTCGGGGGTCCTTAGCCAAACCGATGTCGTTTTGCACAATGCACACCCCGGAAATGCTCCCAGTCCGTCAAGCGGTTAAAAGAAAAAAAAACACCCTGGCACGGGGTCGTGGCTTTACCGTCCTCCTTCTCGCACCCTCCCCACGTCCGCTTTTCCTCTGTGTAACCAGCGTGTCAGCAGGAAATGCTAAAAAAAATAACAAAATAAAATTTAAAAAAACAAGTCAAGCGGAGCGCTCATCACACAACAACATTTATAGATGTTGGAACTCGGTGCACACATAAGGCGTGCTGCATTATAAGGCGCCCCGTCCATTTCGGAGAAAATTTAAGACTTTTAAGTGCGCCTTATGGTCGTGAAAATACGGTACATAAATGTACCACCACTAAGTTTATGGAGACCATTGCTGTGCCACAAACTGTGAATGCTGAGACAGTTGATGAACTTTTGGATAATTTCACCTGTAAAATCTCAAATGTCATGAATGCTGTCGCTCCTATTAAGACTAAGACAATCATGAGGCGACCTAGAACAGCGTGGAGGAGCACAATGATCGTAAAGACCTCTAAATCAAAGTGTAGGAAAGCAGAATGTAAGTGGAGAAAAACTAAACTCCAAATTGACTATGACCTTGACAGTCTTTCTAATTTTAACCAGGAGTTAGTCAGGGCTAGACAGCAACACTTTTCTGAAATCATCAGTAAGAACTTCAACAATACTTGCAATCTGTTTGCTGTGGTTGACAAGCTCACAAGCCCCGCCCCACCTCCCCCCGAAATCAGATTGCTACAAAACTCTGAACAGCAGATAAATGCAATGAATTTGCTTGTTATTTTAGTGAAAAAATACAATCCATCGGGTTAAATATCAGCACAAATCAGCACAATGATAAAATGATACTACTTCTGAAGCCACCCAGGAAATACTCTATTACCATGTCAGACTTTGATACAGTTGACAAAAAACTGTAGAGAAAACGGCTCAGCAGCTGAAACCATCAACGAGCTGTCTTGACCCAATACCATCTAACTTTTTCAAAGCTATTGCGAAGTCTATGCGAGCTGATTTGCAGCAAATAATCAATTGCTCACATCAGTCAGGCGAGTTTCCTAAAGCTTTCCTAAAGTTTCTAAAAGTAGCTGCCATTAAGCCTCTGCTAAAAAATAGAACGCTGGACGCTTCCATGTTAGCAAGCTATAGATCCATCTTAAATCTCCCTTTCATAGCCAAGATTGTTGAGAAAGTTATTTTTAATCAACTCACGAATTTCTTTAACTTAAACGGACTTTTTGACAAATTTTAATCAGGTTTCCGAACTCATCACAGTACAGAATCTGCTCTTATTAAAGTGCTAAATGATATAAGGTTGAATACTGACTCAGGAAAAGTGTCAATTCTGGTCTTGTTGGACCTCAGTGCGGCTTTTGATACGATAGATCATAATATACTGCTGAACAGGTTGGAAATATGGGTAGGACTAAATGGAACAGTCCTTAAATGGTTCAGGTCTTACCTGGAGGAAAGAAGTTATTTTGTAACCATTGGAAGTGTTCAATCTCCTCGAATGGCAATGACCTATTGGGTCCCTCAAGGGTCAGTTCTTGGACACCTTCTGTTTAGCCTGTATATGCTACCCTTGGGTCAAATTCTTCAGAACTTTAATTTGGACGATCATAGCTATGCAGATGACACACAGTTATATCTAGCAGTGTCTCCAGATTACTACAGCTCAATTGAGGTGTTGTGTCACTGTCTAAAACAGATACATAACCGGATGAGCCAAATGTTCTTCAATTAAACCACAATAAAACAGAGATAATTGTTTTTGGCAATAAAGAAAAGAGGATTGCTGTTAGTAAATACCTGGAGTCACTCTCTTTAAAAACCAAAGACCAAGTTTAAAACCTGGGTGTTCTGATAGATTCTGACCTGACCTTCAACAGTCATATCAAATCAATTACTAAAACTGCCTTCTACCATCTGAAGAACATATCCAGAGTGAAGGCTTGCATGTGTCAAGCAGACCAGGAGAAGCTCATCCATGATTTTATCTCAAGTAGACTTGTCTATTGTAATGGTCTTCTGACTGGACTCCCTAAAAAGAGCATTAAACAGCTGCAGCTCATTCAGAATGCTGCAGCTCGGGTTCTGACCAGAACAAAGAGGTCATGGCATATTACTCCAATTCTAAAGGAATCAATGCGCGTTTACCTGAAGCATTTCATACATTGTGTAAAAGGCTTCAACAGATGACAGGGCGAATTCCACAATGCAAGCTTTCATTAACAACTCAAGGCAATAATTCCTGCAGTCTGCTCTGCAACACTCGGACAACATTGGTGTAACATATTTTGTCAAAAGTCAGACCTTCAAAATAAAAGCACACAGTATAATAACACAATCTTTACACACTTTCTTTGTCCCCATAGTGGCTTATTTAGCAATCGCCTACAATAAACAAGAACAAAATAGTTTGTGTGACTGCTAAATAACCCACCATCGGTCCAAAGAAAATGTAGTGAAACCATTGTTATACAAATATACAAGGAATTTCTGTAAACAGGCCCTGAATGTTTAGGTTAAAATGGCAAGAAAAAAAATACATTACAATGGCATTTAAGGGTGCATATGGAAATGTTTAATTGGCGTGAGGGCTATGGGGAAACACTGAAAAGTTTTTCCACTGTCAGGGATCCCTGGACCCAAAATGTTTGAAAATCCTTGCTTTTAAGGTGGCAAGGATGTGACAGCTATGAGCTCCCACGGATATTAGGGGTTCCAGTGCTGTGCAGCATCTCTTCCTCACACATGCACAAACACACACACACAATCCAGTCCTTACTGCAAGCTTTTCTGAGCGTTGTCAACAGCAGTCAGTCTGCCATGAATTCAGATGAAGAAAAGCCTGCAGACAACAAAGGCAAGAGGATGCTTTTGTGTGGAATCCTTTCACACTACTACAGTTTACACACACCACCCTTCCACCCTCCTCATTTGTAGTGAATTGATGTCTTGTCCCATGTCCACTAGCTTTCAAATAACTGTCACTTACCTGTCAAACTGCCAACCTCTCACCTTCAGCCTGTCACCTCTGGCTCTCGTCTCACAGCTTTTTCATCTTTTCATCTCAACCCCAGTAGATAAATCTTGGTGGGGTAAATCAAGTCACACTATCCTACGCTGGGTGAATGAGATATTTGATCTAAAGTAGGACTGAACCATCCATCCATCCATCCATTTTTTGAGCCGCTTATCCTCACAAGGGTCGCAGGAGTGCTGGAGCCTCACCCAGTTATCATCGGGCAGGAGGCGGGGTACACCCTGAATTGGTTGCCAGCCAATCGCAGGGCACACATAAACAAACATCCATTCGGACTCACATTCACACCTAGGGGCAATATTTTCTCACGCACTTGTTCACAAAGAGGTGAACCTCGGCCCATCTTTGCTTGTGAATGAGTGAGCAATTCAGGGAAGTTTCTTTATACCCAATCATGGCACCCACCTGTTCCCAATTAGCCTGTTCACCTGTGGGATGTTCCAAAAAGGTGTTTGATGAGCATTCCTCAACTTTCTCAGTCTTTTTTACCACCTGTCCCAGCTTTTTTTGGAACCTGTTGCAGCCATAAAATTCTAAGTTAATGATTATTTGCTAAAAAACAATCAGGTTTATCACTTTGAACATTAAATATCTTGTCTTTGTAGTGTATTCAAATAAATATAGGTTGAACATGATTTGCATATCATTGTATTCTGTTTTTATTTATGTTTAACACAACGTCCCAACTTCATTGGAAGTGGGGTTGTAAAACACATTACAAACATTTTTGTTTTTTTGGGAGGCTGGAATGAATGATTGATTTTTGCCATTAATTTCAATGGGGAATGGTGATTTGAGATAAGTATGTGTGGTCCGGATCTAATTAAACTTGTCTCCAGGCACCACTGTACTTTGTTGTAGCACCTTTTTATTTTATCACAGCATTAATTTTGGGGGGTAGAAGTCTATCAGCATGGCACATTTGGAGTTAATGTCTGAGCACTCTTTCTTGGAAAAACAGTCCAAATTTGCAAGGCCATCCCTTGTGCAAAGCCCTCTTTCAACTCTCAACTGGATTTAGCTCCAGGCCATTCTAAAACCTACATTTTCCTCTCGTGAAGCCATTCTTTTGTGGATTTGGATGTATGCTTTGAGATTGTCATGGCGAAAGGTAAAATGTCTTCTTCATCTTGAGCTTTCAAACAAAATGCCTGACGTCTTTGTGACAGATTGCATTTGGAACTGTTCATAATTCTCTCCATCATGACTCGGGCTCCATGTGGAGCCGAAAAAAAGGCTGACGTTTACTGACTCTTTAACATGTGTTTCAATCTGAACAGCCCCACTTACTATATAAGCACACTTGCATAACCACGTGATTTTAGTTTTTGATTTTACATAGGTATATAGAAAGTTGTCTGAGTATGGTTTTAACAGGCCTTTGAGACATTTTGCACGCTGATGACCAGAATAAACAAAGAGAGGGAGCATTTGGTAGGAGAGCACAGGGTTTTTTTGTTCAGTGAGCCATTATGACACCTAATATATTCTGTCTTCTCAAAAACTAACATGAGGTCCACATGCACTATTTAATGCGAGTTTCCAACACCAGTTAATTTTTTTATTAGTATTATTATAGTATTTATTATTGTTGTTGCAATTTCCAATGGTGTGCTCTGCATAATACTGAGAGCTTCTACAAAATGCCTTGCTGAACTTAATTTTTCCGTCTGGTAAAAATGCGCACAGGCCCTGTTGTCGCAAGTTATTCTCAGCAGTCTCTCTGGTGTCTTGTGCCTTTTTTCCTCCACACAAGTACTGTGTGTCCTTTCCGAACAACTCAACTTTGGTTTAATCTCTCCACAGAGTAGCTCACCAGTAGCACTGCGGAAATAGTGTTGAGCATTCTGCACTGTGCTCTCGTAGTCACCTTTAGTCACCTTTTTAGCTCCAGTCTTCACTCAGTCTTCACTCAGATCTTCAATAGATCTTTGGAAATGTGCGAAGTTCCATCCTGTTTCAAACGCTCCACCATCATTCCAGTCCCCAAGAAACCTGCAATCTCGGGTCTGAATGACTACAGGCCTGTCGCTTTGACATCTGTGGTCATGAAGTCCTTTGAACGTAACGTGCTGGAACACCTCAAGAGTGTCATAGGTCCCCTGCTGGACCCCCTGCAGTTTGCCTACCAAGCGAACAGGTCTGCGGATGATGCAGTCAACATGGGACTGCACTTCATCCTAGAACACCTCGACAGTGCAGGGACCTACACGAGGATCCTGTTTGTGGACTTCAGCTCAGCGTTCAACACCATCATCCCTGAACTCCTTTCAACCAAGCTTCTCCAGCTCAGCGTCTCACCTGCCATCTGCCAGTGGATTTACAGCTTTCTGACGGGCAGGACACAGCAGGTCAGGCTGGGGGAGGCCACCTCATCCACACGCAGCATCAGCACTGGGGCGCCCCAAGGTTGTGTCCTCTCCCCGCTGCTCTTCTCTCTCTACACGAACGACTGCACCTCAGCGAACCCGACTGTCAAACTCCTGAAGTTTGCAGATGACACCACTGTCATCGGCCTCATCAAGGACGGTGACGAGTCTGCATATCGACAGGAAGTGGAGCGGCTGGAGCTGTGGTGCGGCCGACACAACCTGGAGCTGAACACGCCCAAGACTGTAGAGATGATCGTGGACTTCAGGAGGCATCCTTCGCCACAGCTGCCCCTCACGTTGTCCAGCTGCCTTGTGTCAACCGTCGAGACCTTCAAGTTCCTGGGAATTACAATCTCTCAGGACCTGAAGTGGGCGACAACATCAACTCCATCCTCAAAAAGGCCCAGCAGAGGATGTACTTCCTGCGGCTTCTGAGAAAGCACGGCCTGCCACCGGAGCTGCTTAGACAGTTCTACACAGCGGTCATCGAATCAGTCCTGTGTTCTTCCATCACAGTCTGGTTTGGTGCTGCTACAAAAAAGGACAAACTCCGACTCCAACGGACAATCAAAACTGCTGAAAGGATTGTCGGTACCCCCCTACCCACCATTGAGGACTTGCACGCTGCCAGAACTAAGACAAGGGCGTGCAAAATCCTCTCGGACCCTCCGCACCCCGGTCACCAGCTCTTCCAGCTCCTTCCCTCAGGTACGCGCTACCGATCAATGCAAACTAGAACTAGTAGACATTCCAACAGCTTCTTCCCTCTTGCGATCAACTTCTTAAACACCTAACCTATAATTCCATTACAGCAAGCTGGCAATTTTTTGACTTGAGCCAATTATGTATTACTCGTGCACTCACTGTAGTTGTCTCGCCATGCTGCACTATTTGCATATACTGGCCACTCATGCCAGAGTCGCATCTGCTCCATTTGCACACTGATTGAGGAGTATCTGTAACATTTGCACAACCGACATTGTCCCAGATGATCGCACGACTCGTCACTTTAAACCGCATACACTCCTTGAAGTCTCGGCGCCCTTTGCACAATGGTCATTGCACCGGACTATTGCAATATTAGTCATTCGAACTGCTCTAAGTGCTGGAGGGGTCTGCATCTTTTTGCACAATTGTTTTTTGTCAATGTCTTTATGTCTCCAAAGTGTTCTGTAAATTGACTGTCTGTTGTACTAGAGCGGCTCCAACTACCGGAGACAAATTCCTTGTGTGTTTTGGACATACTTGGCAAATAAAGATGATTCTGATTCTGATTCTGATTTACAGGACGACTACTCCGAGGGAGAGGAGCAACAGCGCTGAATTTTCATTATTTAGAGACAGCTTGTCTTACCATGGACTGATGAACAGCAAGGCTTTAAGAGATAGTTGTTGTTGCTGTTTATATAAAAAAAAAAACTTTTCCAATTTCATGCAAGTTAACAATTCTTAATTGTAGATGTTCGGAGAGCTCTATTTTGCGAGGCATGATTCACTTCTTATGCATAGCAAATTAAGTTTTTCAGAGGGCAGGGCAGCTTTAACCAATGCATCCAATCGGGTCACATTGATTGGACTCTAGGTTGGTTCACTTCTGACTCCAGTTACCTCTTGGATTAATCATTAGTCTTGGTTTTCACATACTTTTTAATACCCCACTGTGACTGTTTCTGTTGTGTTCAGTAAAAACAGAATCATAGACAGTGGCATCTTAAGATATGAGAGCTCTGACTTACACATTTTACGAGATACTAGCAGTGGTTGTGCTGATTTTTTTGCTTTGACTTTCAAGCAAAACTTTAAGATATGTGCGCTGTTTGGTGGCAGTGAACTAAACTCAACTCACTTCACAACAAGCAGCACTTTGGGAAATAGTGAAATTTGAACAATTCTTCAAAAAAGAGGCTTTAAGCTGTTTAATGCCACTACCAGGCTGCTGAGCTTAATGCTAAAAAAAAAGTAAAACGCTATAGAAGTGGTAACGAATGGCATTGGAGTCGCCGTCGCAGTGTTATAACCCTTTAAGCAACAGATATTTAAACACAAATGGTGAGGCAACACGTAGACAGACTATAACATTACTCAAAGGCATATATATCATATATTTTTTACCCTCCACAGAAATTGACAAATATTACTTTAGCTTACTGAGGAGTTTTGACTATCTCCTCCGTCTCCGTATATATCCATATGTCTGCATTTTACTGCCCCCCAGGTGACTAAGGTACACATACCGGAAGGAGCCGCACAGTCACAATGAATTAATCATCATGTGCAAACTGTTTAGTTCTTCACTTGCTATTTAATTATGTTATTACTATACTGTATGTTTTTGTAAAGTACAATACGCTCCGAGTTTCCTTGTTAAAAAACACATTACAAAAATTTTCTGTTGGGGTTTTTTAGGAGGCTGAAACGGTTTAGTGGCATTTCCATTAACTTTAATGTGGAACGAAAGTTTGAGATATATGTTTTGAATTGAGCGTGGTCACGGAACGAATTAAACTCGTATCTCAAGGCACCACTGTAATTGTTGTTAGTTTTATTAGTAGAATGTGTTCTTTCGTTGTTGTAACTTAGATGAAGATCAGATCCCATTTTATGACCAATTAATTTACTAATCGACATAATTCCAAAGGGTTTAAGTACTTTTTCAACTGTATACATTTTTTATAGCTCTACTGAACTGCCTGTCATTCTTCCAGAGCGGGCCATTGCTCGGCACGAGGTACGGGAGATCGAGCAGCGGCACACCCAGGACGGCCTTCGGGAGCGGGACTCGTTGTGGCCAGCTACATGCGAGAGCGACGACGAAGTGGTTATCATCTACAACCGCGTGCCCAAGACAGCGAGCACCTCCTTCACCAACATCGCCTATGACCTGTGTGGGAAGAACCACTACCACGTCTTGCACATCAACACCACCAAGAACAACCCCGTCATGTCCATACAGGACCAGGTCACAGTCTATTGCATTTTAAAGTAATCACACGTTATACTTAAGTAGAAGTATGGCTACTTGTGTAAAAAAAAAAGAGACTCTTGTAAAACCAGAAGTACTGAATCGACTCCTTCAGAAATGGCAAATCCTTACTTAAGTAGAAGTGCAGATACTACAGAGACTCTTGTAGAAGTCCTAATTCAACTCGTTCAAGTTGTGGCAAATAGTACTCACACGCTCCACTTAAGTAGGAGTACAGATAATTAGGTAAAAAAAGAGACTTGTAAAATTAGAAGTACTGATTCAACTCCCTCACAGGTGTGAAAAAAATCACCAGTTTAAACTGCAGTGGTACCTTGATTTATGAGCTTAGTTCGTTCTATGACCAAACTCGAAACTTCGAAGTTTACTTATTTCAAATCAATTTTCTCCTCTGAAATGAATTGAAATGCCATTAATCCCCCAAAACACCACTATTTTTTTTGTATTTAATATAGAAAAATAGCACCATATTATATAAAAATATAATTAAAAAATCATTTAAGTTTTACTAAGTTTAATTGGTGTACATACTGTAGTATCTGCATATTGCATGTGTGGCGCAAAGAGGCCTAGTGAGTGACGTCAGTAGCCGAAATCAGATCAGGCAGAGTCAGCTCAGCCGGTTAGTCTGCGTGTGAGCTTCTGAGTGTAAGTTGTGGTCAACAGCAGCTCCTTGCAAGTGTTCTCATTTGTGTGATTGAATGTCTGCCCCGTTCAATAAACGACTGAAAATGCATTGGCAACTGTGGCTCTCCTTACCCACATGCGAGGGCATTACAGTACCATAACTGCTCAATTTTCAAATAACAAAAATTTTAGATCGCAACACAAAGCAAAAAAAAAAAAAAATCAACCAAGCAGGAACTCTTAACTTGTGAAACTCAGAAGTTGGGGCACTCTTAAGTCAAGGTAACACTGTATTAATATAGGCTATAGATTTCAGTTATTTTGTATTATTCGTTGGGGTTTACTGTACACTGCCTTTGGATTCATATTCATTGATGGACTGCAATATATCATACAAATTAGTATTTTGCTTGGTTCAGGTGCGGTTTGTCAAAAATGTGACTGAATGGAGGGAGATGAAACCAGCTTTCTACCATGGCCATATCTCCTTCCTGGACTTCACCAAGTAAGAACGTGTGCAGTTGACTCCTCCTTGTGGTGATCCAGAGCTATGTAGTTACACAGGAGAGTGAGCCTGTTGCCTCTATGGCAGACTTCTGTGCTTAGGATGCCAATGAATAAGATGAGATAGATAAGTTATGCTTTATTTAGACCCAGAGGGGAAATACAGGTGTTAAACAAATGAGTACATTTTAAAAAATAAAATATTCCTTTTAAGAAAAACTATTCCTCTTGTTAAAAAACATGCACATTTATGTAAACTATGTAATATAGTGTAAAGAAATATATTTTTTGTGTAAAATTTTTGTATTGTATTATTTACAATAAATTAATTAATCAATTATTTGATGAGATAAATGAATATAAACAAGTAAAAGATTACTAGATCCATGTAAAATGTATAATGATTTATTTTTATAATAAAATATTTAATTCTCATGTTTTATTGTTTAGAATTAATTTAGTTAATCCATTATTTAATAGATTTTTTTATTTTGTGGATATATTTGCATTTTATTATTTATAATAAATCACTTAACCATGTTTTATTTCATTGACAATTATTTTTATTTTGATTAGCCAATTATTTAATAAAATACAAAAAGTAAATGTAAATGTACATTTTACCAAGTCACTGACGGTGTAGTGGTACACTCGCCTGACTTTGGTGCGGGCAGTGTGGGTTCAGTTCCCACTCAGTGACGGTGTGAATGTGAGTGCAAATCGTCAAATAGTGCATTTCAATATGTGCCCTATGACTGACTGGCGACCGGTTCAGGGTATAGTCCACCTTTCGCCCAAAGTCAGCTGGGATAGGCTCCACGCCAAGATTAAAAAAATAAGTAAAAGCATGTGGAATACGTAGTTCATTTTAATATTAAAATGTATTTTCAAATAGTTTGATTATAAAGAATACACCAATTACTTAATAAAACAATCTTAAATGTATATGTGATCTTTTTAAAAAAATATATAATTAATAATTGGTATTTTATTTCATAATTATTTACCAATTATTGAATTAGAAAAATAGATTTAAAATGATTAAAATGAATACATTTTAATTAATCAATTGTTAAATTTTAAGCTAAATTAATACTCAACTTAACTTTATTTATAGAGGTCTTTAACAACAACCGCCGCTGCAACCAAGTGCTGTACATTAGATTGAACATAAAACATAAACCACAATAAAAAAAATATAAAAATAAGAAAAGTTAAATAATGAATAAATATAAAAATAATTGATAAATACAGTAAATCAATGAATGAAACCCGTAAGTCAAGAGACCAATGATCTGTGTTCCGTTTTTCAAATCAGTTTGGTTTTTAACCTAAGTCACTTCTCAGGTTTGGAGTGAAGAGGAAGCCAATCTACATCAACGTCATCAGAGACCCTATTGAAAGGCTTGTGTCCTATTACTACTTTTTGCGTTTCGGAGATGACTACCGACCTGGCTTGAGGCGCAGGAAACAAGGAGACAAAAAGGTCAAAATCCAAAGACCCACACATTAATGAATTCATTATGTGTAAATGTATTAATTTCACATTTCTGCCGTGTTTCAGACGTTTGATGAATGTGTATCAGGTGGCGGCTCTGACTGTGCCCCTGAGAAGCTCTGGCTCCAGATTCCCTTTTTCTGTGGACACTACTTTGAATGCTGGTCAGTGGGAAACCCATCCATCCATCCATTCTCAACACTGCTTATCCTGGTTAGGGTCGCAGGGCGCTGGAGCCTATCCCAGCTGACTTCGGGCGAAAGGCAAACTACACCCTGAACTGGTCGCCAGTCAGTCGCAGGGCACATATAGACATGGACAACCATTCGTACTCACATTCACACCGTCACTGAGTGGGAACTGAACCCACGCTGCCCACACCAAAGTCAGGCGAGTGTACCACTACACCATCAGTGACTCCAGTGGGAAACCCAAAAAGACAAAACCAAACAAACTGATTTAATATCAGCGAAAGCATAAAAACTAATTTTGTCAGTGTCACATTCCGCTGTGATGGGAATCGAAATGTGACATTTTTGCATCAGTGAAATTTACCTTACCACACATACACTACTACTTTTTTCTTAGATTTAATTTTTAGTGTTAACCTTTGAGTAGAGTGAATTTAGCACATATTTCCATCACAGACAATGAAACCGCTCCTAATCCTTGCCTGTTTTTTTTTTATTTTATAAGCCTTTTTTCCCTAAATCTTATAACTACACAGAATTTTTCTTTCTTTTTCCTTACTTTTATACTAATCCTTCCCCTTGTTATCATTCCTCCTTTCCCTTATCTGGTCCTGTGAGCATTTCTCTGCCTGTGCGGGATTAAAAATGCAACGTTTTGTCTTTTGCAGGAACGTGGGTAGCCAGTGGGCTCTGGAGCAGGCTAAATACAACCTGGTGAACGAGTACATGTTGGTCGGAGTGACGGAAGAGCTGGAGGACTTTGTCATGATGCTGGAGGCGGCTCTGCCACGCTTCTTCAAAGGGGCCACTGATCTATACAAAACAGGTGTGCATCCAAACAACTCACCATAATTAATAATAATAGCAAAATTGTCTAAGTCATTTTTGAGAAGAGTCCAGTTGCCTTGATTCAATGTTTGCGAATTACCGTGACCTAAATGACTGAGAATCTTCACAGACAAAGAAAAAAACTACATTTTTAGTGTTAGTATTTTTATTTATTTTGTGATAGTTGGCTAAAAAACAACTCGGGCAAATATGCTATTAGGTTAATGAATTGCTACCTCTTTGCGTGAACAGCTCATCCCTTGATATATCGCAGATTTTTCACAGATTCACGTTCACACCTATGGGCAATTTAGAATATTCAGTCAACGTGTACCCAGAGAAAACCCACGCAGGCACAGGGAGAACATGGAAACGATTTTTGCTTTGTGTTTCCAGCCAAAATTTGAGTTGGGGGTCAAGCTTCAGATACGCCACAGCTCGAGTGAATTGAGAGAGGGAAAAAAAGAGCAATTAAGGTACTGCAATGCCCTCGCATGCGGGCAAGGAGAGCTGCAGTCGCCGATGTACTTACACAGTCAAATACACAAATACAAAATGAGAACACTTGCCATCTAGCTTCTGTAGGGCACAACTGACGTCCAGATGCTCACACGCAGACGAACCGACTCCAGCTCCTGACATCAGCCACTAGGCCACGCACCTTAATGGCACACATCAAACACACACACTACAGTACAAACAGTAATTATACTTTATTAAACCACGTTCAAGTCACTGATGGTGTAGTGGTACACTCGCCTGACTTTGGTGCAGGCAGCGTGGGTTCAGTTACCACTCAGGGACGGCGTGAATGTGAGCGTGAATGGTTGTCCGTGTCTATGTGTGCCTTGCGACTGACTGGTGACCAGTTCAGGGTGTAGTCCGCCTTACGCCCGAAGTCAGCTGGGATAGGCTCCAGCGCCCCGTGACCCTAACCAGGATAAATGGTGTTGAAAATGGATGGATGGATGGATAAACCACATTCTATTTTATGTTTTAATACCATTCATTTCTATTTTATTTATTAAAAACGCAAAACAAAAAATTGCGGGGTTTTTTCAGGGCTGGACTGGATTAATGGCATTTTGATTCATTGCAATGGGAAAAATTGATACACATGTAAATTGATTTACAAGCTTAGCCACAGATCACATTAAACTTGTAAGTCAAGATACCACTCTGACACCACACATCTCACACCATGAGATACCATCAGATGTTGTGCACGACCCTAAAAACACATTTGCATATCAAGGTGTTGTCTTGTTTATAATGTGACTAATTATTTAGGTAAAATTTTACGTTCAGTAATATAACCTTCTATTCTGCATTCTCCTCACTTGAGTCTTGTGATTGATTTAACTGGGGGCACTACAGCCTCAGATCACCTCAACTCCAATAATTGTTAAGCACCATCCAAATATAGACTTTTTTTTCCCTTAGTATAATAATAAAGAGACATCAGTGTATAGGGGTGGAGCGAGAGATGAAAACAGTGACAATAGTGAGCCTGTAAGTAAGTCTGCTTCATGCTCTTGACCTTATTCCCAACACCTTGACGAATCTTGTTTAACTCATTCACTGCCAGTCCTCCATGTTAACGTGGACATTTGAATTCAACACCCATCAATGGCAGTGAATGTCTGAGCAGATCGCAGCAATTACCAATCACTCAATGAACCTTATGTTTTCCCTTAAGCGTGTACTTGGTAAGCCTCATTTAACAAAGACCGAGCAGAAATGTTCTAGTTTTAAAACTCATGCATACGTATGGTCAGATTTGAGAGGGCATGAGAATTAGTCAGTCTTGTCCTAATGTGGTTGCACAGGTGTGCACACCCTCTTATAACTGAGAATGTGGCTGTTTTCAGAAATAACCAATGACATTGAAACAACACACACTTGCCACCATGTAGGGTGAATAAGAATAACCCTGAATAAGTGTCAGCTGTTCTATTAGGCTTTTCTTGACATTGTTTTTTGCTTTCTAGCAGAAGCCTAAATGTATTTTGCTAACACTGACTGTTATTTAGAACTGTTCATAATTCCCACATGTGTGTGGAAGATTTTGTTATGGTCCAATGAAACCAAGGTTGAACTGTTTGGCCATAATTCCAAAAGGTTTGTTTGACACAAACGCAACACTGCTCATCACCGAAAGAACACCATACGTACAATCAAACATGGTTGTGGCAGAATCATGGTTTGAGGCTGTTATTCTTCAGCTGGAACTGAGGCCTTAGTAAATGTTAAGGTGAGAAATCAATGGCTCTTTAAATGGCGGTAGGTCTGTGCTGACTCCCATTTAACATGACAGATCAATTCTGAACACAGCCACATCCCCAGTTAGAGGGTGTGCCACCAGATTGTCTCAGTTGTTTATTTCTACTTACGTTCTCGAAAATATTTTCAATTGAGTTGTACAGGGTTGAGGTCACATTAATGGTGGAAAAGGTTTTGAAATAATTTATCTTGGTCTAATTTTTTTAAATCACAGAAATCTGGCATTTGAACAGGGGTGTTTAGACTTTATATCCACTGTAGTGTACATATTCGCCTAAAATCAGACATTAATAGTTTAATGTACTCAATCCACTTACCGGAAATCTGAAAAGTGCATCTTTTTTGTGCTGTTTGAGGGAAAATTACAGCCTGTTTTAAAAATCTAAATACAAATTTAAGTTTAGCATGGGTTGTCAGTGAAGTTACTGAGAGTCTTCGTTGCATGTACATGTGCACTTAGGGTGCTTTTTTTTTTTTAATCAAATAAATTTTTAAGGGTAATAAAATACGTAAGTTTGAAATAATATTGAAGTGGTTTGGGATCTTAGTTACTGAATTTGTTGTTGCTTTAAAAAGCTTACTCAGTTCCGCTATTAGTGGCATGGCTTGGTCTCTGTCATCCACAAATAGTGGGGGATTACTATGAAGATTTTTTTTAAGCCCAAATTGTCTAAGGGCAGAGCAGCAGCTGGTGATCCTCCACTAATTTTGCACTGCAAAGGGGAAGTAATTAGTAGCCACTTTTACCCAACTCCCAAAAGGTTCTTTGAAAAGTGCACAACTACATATTACTCCTACTGACTTTAGGTGCATAAAAACTGATAAATAAATCACTCAATGGTGTCCTGAGCTCATTCGCTAGCTCCTCTCATTAGCACAATGAAAACATACTGAGAATTATCATTGTAAAGCGAGAAGTTTGTACTGTCTCGTGCTGGGATCTTTTGAGTTGAATGTATGTGTCCTATGTGTAAACAATGATAGTTAATCTCGCCGTCAACTTTGTTGCCTTGATTCATCCTCTTTCTTACGATCACAGGAAAGAAATCCCACCTGAGGAAGACCAGCGAGAAGAAGCCGCCCACCAGGGAGTCCACAGCCAAACTGCAGCAGTCGCCCATCTGGAAGATGGAGAACGAGTTCTACGAGTTTGCCCTGGAGCAGTTCCAGTTTGTCCGGGCCCACGCGGTGCGGGAAAAGGACGGTGAACTCTACATGTTGGCTCAAAACTTCTTCTACGAGAAGATCTACCCCAAAAACTAACAAGGGAGGGGCATATCCTCAAAGAAATTTGGGGCGTGATGAAGAGAAGACAACGGCGAGATGTCCAGTTGTCCAACTACTTGACCGAGTTGTGTTGTTGTGAACATATGATGCCGCCGTAAACTGTGAATAGTTGGTGTTGCTCATGTACGTGGAGGGAGAGCTCGGGTTCCGTCCCAATCCCTGAAGGTCAGCGGCTTCCTTTCACTTCCATGCCAGAGATCAACCTAGAGTGGAGGGCCGGGGAGGCCTATGGCAGCACATGACCAGAGAAGAGCAGACGCCCAGTCCTGATTGGCCGAGCATTACTGCGACCTCAAACAAAATATTTACATTTGCGATGTGCTGTTTTTTGTGTTTAGCTGTTTGAACTACAGTGTTCACCCACTATATCACAGATTGTTTAGCCATTTATTTTATGGGTTTTAAAGGTGAACTAAACCCCCCCCCCGAAAAAAAAAAAAATTGAAAAGATACTTGTATGTGCCACTACTAGTCTAAACACAGTATACTGATTGATACTGTATTACATTTGTGGAATAAGTATTCAACAGAATAATTAATAATTTTTCATTCATCTCAGGGGGTCACCATGTTTGGCAATATCGCCTTCTGGTGTTGACCAAAATTATCGTCACAACTACTCTCCAGCATGCATTGCGAACATCAGGTGACCAAACCCGGAAAACAGGTAGTGGACCCCCTGTGTATACTGCAATAAATAGCATAACTACGGGTTGATGACATACTCTAATAGTTTAAACCCAAACTGGCTAAAGTTTAGTTCAAACCATCACGTCATCCTGTAGTTATGTTAGTTATCGCAGCATACACAAGGAGTCCGCTTCCTGTTTTCCGGGTTTAGTCAATGGTCCCGTGACGTTCACAACGCGATGTGCGAGAACAATTGTGACGTTAAATGTCGGTCAACAGCAGGGGGCAGTACTGCCAAGCATGGCAGACCCCTGAGATGGATGAAAATTGATGAGTTAATCTGTCCATCCATCCAGCCATCCATTTTCTGAGCCGCTTATCCTCACAAGGGTCACGGGCATGCTGGAGCCTATCCCAGCTATCATCGGGCAGGAGACCGGGTACACCCTGAATTGGTTGCCAGCCAATCGCAGGGCACACATAAACAAAACCATTTGCACTCACATTCACACCTACGGGTAATTTAAAGTCTCCAATTAATGCATGTTTTTGGGATGTGGGTGGAAACCGGAGTGTCCGGAGAAAACCCACACAGGCACGGGGAGAACATGCAAACTCCACACAGGCGGGGCCGGGGATTGAACTCCGGTCCTTAGACCTGTGAGGCAGACGCTCTAACCAGTCGCCCGCCGTGCCACGAGTTAATCTGTTTCATACTTATTCTACGAATGCAATATTTATCAGAATACTCTGTTAAGACTAGTGGGGGCATATATAATGTATTCTTGACACAAAAAAAAAAAAGTTTAGGTCCCCTTATACAGTACAGTAAACCCCCGCTCTTTGCCTCGCGATAGGGACCGAGCCTTGCCGTGAATAGCAAAAATCAATGAGTTAATTTATGCCGCCCCTAACAAGGTTTATAATTGACTATAGAGCCCACGAGATGGAGGCAAAGTACTATTTTTGTCCAAATCAATTACTCTAAGTGGTATGGGGAAATGCTCAAACTGTGAATAATGTGCAGTGGCATAACCTTTTTTTTATTATTATTTTTAATCCAGTACAGTAATTTTTTTAGGTAGAGTCCATTTGTATATAACCTAAGTACAGTACATTTACATTTAATCTTTTAGAACTGTTTCTTTTCAAATAATTTGGTAAAATTTGGATTGAACATTTTTGTGCAATACATTTTCATTGAATTCCTATTTAAACAGTTTTTATTTTCATATATTTAAATGCAGTATCAATGCCTAAACATTGCGTAATGTTACTGTGGCGTACAATAATATTGAATATACTTTTTAAGAAATAAAACCTCTGTCTCATTTTAAGATGAACAACTAGGCCTACTACACTACAGTATTTTAATGTTTGTCATTGTGGTAATACTTGGACAGTCAAATATGTTTTTTTCGAGGTGGTACTTGGTGTAAAAACTGGTCACTGCTCACCACTGGTCTAAATGAAGGTCTTCATTTCACTTCTTGACACCAAGTTGTCACAAGATAATGCCAGAGCAATAGTTTTTTTTGCTTTGGCTTGAGCACAAAAACAGATTTGTTGTTTTCAGTTTTTCAGAAAATAACGTAGGATAGGTTAAAAAAAATAAATCTTCCAAACAGCAAGTATGTGTGGGTTCACTGATTACAGTGGTATCTTGATTTATTCCTTTCCATGACCAACATCCTAATTTCATTTACTTGTATGTTAAACCAAGTTTCCCCATTGAAATTAATTAAAAAGCCAAACAACATTTTGTATGTGTTTTTAATTAAGAAAACAAGCACTGGATTAAAGAGAATGTAAAGAAATAGACCGGTTTTATGACATGTAATTGCAGTACATGCTGTAATTTTTATGTCTTGGATGCGTGCCTTAAAGGGGTGTGGCCTAGTGAGTGATGTCAGTAGCTGGAGTCGGGTTACCCGGTTAGTCTGCGTATGAGCGTCTGGGCGTGAGTTTTGACCTACAGCAGCTCTTTGTGAGTGTTTTTATTTTGTATTTGTGCTTTTTTTTTTCATTTCACTTAAGCGGCGGCATATCTGAAGCTCGCTCGTAATTTTGGCTCGCAACACAAAGCAAAAATAAATAAATACAAATATCAAGTGACAGCTCGTAACTTAAAAAACATGTAAGTCAAGCTATCATTGTCTGTACTACTTTCCTATTAGCCAGTGCTTTGGTGCCATCATGTGACATATTAGGGCATTAAAGAAAGATTGCAAAGAATGCGACTGGATTAGGTTTCTGGCAAATAGGTTGTAAAGAAGCAAGAAAACCGCAAATATGTGAAGTCGTGAATAGCAAACCATGAAAAGGTGGGGGTTAACTGTACTGTTGACTTTTGGATGTGAACATAGCGACACGACGTCTGCCATGCTTCACTCAGACTTGAACAAAGACTTGAGGTTTTTATGAAATTTAAAAAAAAAAAAGTGTATGTTTTGTACTGTGTGTTTCCATTCGCTCTGGCAAGTGTGCCGCTTTAGAGAATCGCTGCTTCATGTGCTTTGATTACTGTGTGTATGGAGGAACACAATGAAGATGCTGCTTGCTGTAAATATAAATGACATTTTCAGAAAATTACTCTAAGGTGAGATTGGTTCCTGTTTGAAATTACCTTGGTTTGTTTATACTATATATATATATATACATATATATATATAATTAAAACAAGTCTGTGCGTCTGTAATTATTCAGTAAATTGTACTTCTGTATATAACGGATTTTGTTTGTTTTCCTAAAATTGCCAAACACCTTTTGGAAAAATACTAATAGACATCTGCAGTCTGCAACAAGAATTCACGACGAACTTTCTTGTAGTCGCAATCACAACTCATTTAATTATTTGAATACAAATAGGTGGTAATTTTTCTTGTGTGCCTTCCTTGTGCCCAAAACAGTGCTGCAGCTGTGTCCAATACAAAATAAAGCAACATGGCTGTATTTTTCAAAGTGGTTTTTTTTTGGGTCAGTATTAAGAGGTGCTTGAATTTTCTTAGGAGAGTATTCCTTCAGTACCCTAATTTCTCGTGTATCATGCGTACCCATGTACAACCCTAATTCCAATGAAGTTGGGACATTGTGTTAAACATAAATAAAAACAGAATACAATTTTTTTTTTGATTTGCAAATCATGTTCAACCTATATTTAATTGAATACACTACAAAGACAAGATATTTATTTTTCAAACTGATAAACTTTATTGTTTTTAGCAAATAATCATTAACTTAAAATGTTATGGCTGCAACAAGTTCCAGAAAAGCTGGGAGAGGTGGCAGAGAAAGTTGACTGAGAAAGTTGAGGAATGCTCATCAAACACCTGTTTGGAACATCCCACGGGTGAACAGGCTAATTGGGAACAGGTGGGTGCCATGATTGGATATAAAAGGAGCTTCTCTGAATTGCTCAGTCATTCACAAGCAAAGATGGGGTGAGGTTGACCTCTTTATGAACAAGTGCGTGAGAAAATAGTCGAACAGTTTAACTATATGCTACTAGTAATGAAAAACTCTGCACTAGTTGGCATTTGTGTGATATTAGTACTATTAGTGAAGCACTAGTTAACTAGCAGAATTTTATCATGTCTAGTAGTACTAGTAGCACACAGATGTCAACTAGTACCGTTTTGCCTCACTAGTAACAAAATGTCTTACTAGTGAGGACAAACAGCATACTAGTACATAGACCTTAAGCTGTAAATCAAGGACATTGAATAAATGCTCTTTGTCCTCACTGTTTAGACAATTCGGCACACTAGTAGAACAATTAGGGCACACAAGTAGAGTGACTGTGTCTTAATAGTAATGCTTTTTCTTATGTGTACTGCCTTCCACGACTGTATGACATGTTTGCACACTTGTAGGACAACTTTGGCACACTAGTTGGACAACTACATGTTACTAGTGAGGCAACATTGTGCACTAGTTGACATACCGTATATGTGCTACTACTGGTACTATTAGTGAAGAGCTAGATGTGAACTAGCAGAATTTTATGTCACTCATAGTACTAATAACAGCTGCCAAGTAGTGCACTGTTTTGCCTCACTAGAAACATGTCTTTGTCAACTCGTTTGCCAAAGTTGTAGTAAATGATTGATTGACTGATTAGTACTACTAGGACATTATAAAATGCTACTAGTTAACATAGTGCTTCATTATTTGTACTAATAGCACACAGATATGAACTATAGTTTTAATTATGTATTAGTTGGCCCTAAGCAGAATTTTTTTTTTTACTAGTAATATAGTCATTCTACCAGTGCGCTGAATTGTCCTATTAAGGAAAAGAAGAAGAGTGAGGAGTACTACAAAGAATGTACTAGTTCATGGACCTTAGACTGGATATCTAGGATTTTATGGAAAGCCGTTTGATATCCATTTTAAGGTTGGACTAATAGACCAAAAGTGGAACTAGTAGTGGAGAAAACAGTACTAGTAAGACACAGTCATTGTACTAGTGCACCCTAGTCGTTCTACTAGTATGCTGAATAGTCTTGCTAGTGAGGACAAAGACAGTACAAGTAGATGGAACTTATTTTTTTCATTGTATTTTTTTAAATATCAATCCTTAGGTTAGTAGGACAAACGTGCCACTGTTAGTGGGGAAAGAACACATTACAAATAAGACACAGTCATTCTACTAGTGCGCCCTAGTCACTTTACTAATGCACTGAAATATCTTACTTTTAAGGACAAAGCGTACTAGTACCTTAAAATGGACATGAGCAATATTGAATAAATGATCAAACGGCAGGTGGCACGGAGGTTAGAGTGTTAGAGTGTACACACACACACAATGGTAAAGATTGTATACATGCATTCATTTGTGTTATTTTTAGATGAAATGCTACAAAAAAGCAGTTTTAAGATGAGAAGAGTAATAGTATATGAGTGAAGTGAGGCCAAAGACTTTATTTCATCTGGCCTCATATAATCCCTGGCCAGTCATCAATTGTGGGACTTAATCTCATATTGTAGTCCTGTAAATCTTCCGGGTGGTCCAATGACACACATTAATACTCTATGTCCATCCGTACTCACAGTCTTGATGTTTGAGCTGTCTGTTGCAATGAGAGCATTTATTTGCTTTAGTTTCAACGGTCAAAGTGATCTTTTTTCTATCATATGTTTAGCATTCAGCTCCACTCTGTGTTGTTTTTAGCATGTGAAATTTGAAATTTGTATCCAAAATGTTTGAGGCTAGAATTCCATTTCCCAATAGCATAGCTGTCACATAATGCGGTGGCTTTGAAACGAAATTTTACCCTCAAACATGTTTTGATTATGAGGTTATATGCTTGGGTCCTTTGCATGGCCGTCACGCGAATTGAACCTCTTTAAAATACTGTGGGAATTTACACCTTTCCAAAACATGTTCAACAGCATTTTGAGTGACAACATATGGTTGAAATTCCTGAAAAACCAGGGACGCCACAATGTCACGGGGAGGCTCCAAAAACTGTCTGAAATTGCCTCGAAAACCACACATTTTCAGTTTAAGATTGAACATTCATTACTCTGCTGGAGCAACAGCAGTTTCCTGCCAGCCCAATTAAACTAACCAAACATTACATTACTCGTATCCAAAGCAATAATCCATTTTATTGTGGCATGGACCAAAGTGACTGTTGAGCACATGATGTCACTCATTACTTGTAGACTTCAATTCCTCAAGTAACCATTTCACACAAGATCAAGCCTTTTCCAGAAGTGATATTATTAATCCATCCATCCATTTTCTATACCGCTTGCCCTTTTCAGGGTCACAGCGACTTGAACGGTATCCCAGATGACATGGCTACACTCTGGACTGGTCACTCGTCAGTCACACTGAGTGCGAGCTGAACACATGCTACCTGCCCTGAAGCCAGGCGAATGAACCAACCAGAACACTGATAGCGGCTAAAAGTGATAATATTGCAATGCTATTAACTACATCAGTGATTCTCAAAGTGTAGGGTGTGACTAATGGTACACATGTTCTCTATGGTGGTATGCAAAATAATCACTCAAGTTTACAGTGGCTTCAACTTGTTGTTGTTGTTTTTAAATCCATCCATTCATCCATTTTCAACACCGCTAACACCGTTAGGGTCGCGGGGCGCTGGAGCCTATCCCAGCTGACTTCGAGCGAAAGGCGGACTACACCCAGAACTGGTCACCAGTCAGTCGCAGGGCACATATAGACATGGACAACCATTCGCACTCACATTCACACCGTCACTGAGTGGGAACTGAACCCAAGCTGCCCGCACCAAAGTCAGGCGAGTGTACCACGACACCATCAGTGACCGTTTTTAAATCCAATGCAGTAAATTTGTTAAATACAATTCAATTGTATTTAACTTAAGAACAATACATTTGCATTTATCATTTTATCATTTATTTCGGTGAAAAAATTTACTTTTAACGTGCAATACATTTTAATTGATGATTATTTTTTCCCTATATTTAAGCCCAGTGTTGATGTTCAAACTATACATATTACAGTGGCTAAGAAAAATATTTAACATACCTTTTAAAATAGAACCTCTGCTTCCTTTTTGATGAACACTTGGGCTGACAACGCTCTTCTACTTTAATGTTGGTAGTACTTGGAAAGATAATTTTTTTTAATATGATACTTGGTATCAAAAAGTGGTTCAAAAACCACTGTACTACATGTGAGACCACGAGCTTCTGGCATTCAAAAATTCACTATCCTGTCTCAAAGACACAAGTAAGATCCATCTAATCTGAATAAACATACAAGGTGTATCTCTTCAGTTGCTACCATTAGCTAATTTAGCTTTTTTTGTTACTCAATTCACAATGTTACCAAATCTGTTGGAACATGTTATGATAGCATAAAAATCGAGCTGGCGCTTCAACAACAACATGCTACATGCAGATGTGGGTAGAGTAGCCAAATATTGTACTCAAGTAAGAGTACTGTTACTTTAGAATAATATGTCTCAAGTAAAAAGTAGTCATCTGAATATTTACTTGAGTAAGAGTAAGAAAGGTGGCACGGTGGCCGACTGGTTAGAGCGTCAGCCTCACAGTTCTGAGGACCGGGGTTCAATCCCCGGTCCCGCCTGTGTGGAGTTTGCATGTTCTCACCGTGCCTGTGTGAGTTTTTTCCAAGCACTCCGGTTTCCTCCCACATCCCAAAAACATGCATTCATTGGCGACTCTAAATTGCCCGTAGGTGTGAATGTGAGTGCGAATGGTTCTTTGTTGTATGTGCCCTGCGATTGGCTGGAAACCATTTCAGGGTGTAGCCCGCCTCCTGCCCGATGATAGCTGGGATAGGCTCCAGCACGCCCGCGATCCTAGTGAGGAGAAGCGGCTCAGAAAATGGATGGATATATACCGGGTGATTAAAAAGTAACTCCTGATTTTTAAATACTTGTAATTTATTTCTGAACTATAATTCTTACAAGAAATGAACATGAGAAGAAAGTGTATTGCATGGAGTTTTATTTAAAATTCGATATAGGTGCCAGCATTAGCCACCAGTTTCTCAAGCCTCATTAACTGATTTCAGTGGGATGGAAGACATAACTTCTCGTATTCGCCCTACAAGTTCTTACAAAGTCGTTGGTTTGGTAGAATAGCTCCTTTAATCGTGGAACATACACAAAGAAAATTGAGAAAAAATATTACAACATATGAATAAATTATTAGTATTTTAAAATGGGGAGTTACTTTTCAGTGATTGAAAAGTAACTCTGTATATGGGAGTCAACATTAAAAATTTTAACTGCCAAAAAACCAACAACACATGCATTCGGCCCGACAGAAACATGATTTGCATTATTCACTTCATGAATTATGACTTCATGAAGAAGCTCTTTGCTGACCAGACTTAGTGATTGTGTGTGTGTGTGTGCTAATTTGGTCACATCCACTGCCAAAACAACAGCAAAAACATCTGAAACCTAGCGCAAGGTGTTTTTTCAAGTTAGAAGTGGGCTGAAAAAAACAAATTTTTGCTGTCACAATTTAAGAGCTGCATGACAAAGCTGTGTTTTTTTTGGTCTGGAAACACACTCCCGTGGCTGTCCCCCCCCCCCAAAAAAAAAAAATTGTCGTTTTGATTGGCTCGAGAAGGCCACGTGCATGGTCATGTGACTGCCTTGTGTCGTCTGATTGGTGAACTGGAGTCAAATGACTTAAGTGTTCACGTTTGATTGGCGCAATGGGCGTCCTATGTGGAAGTCGAAGATGGAGTCCAAAAAAAGACGCGCACACGCATGAATGGATAAATAAAAGTAGCGAACGGCATGTCGATCATTGTAATGGAGTAAAAGTATCGATCCTTCTTCACATAAATACTCAAGTAAAAGTAAAAAGTACAGTGCATTTAAAGTACTCTGACAAGTACAGTTTATCAAAAATGTTACCTGAGTAAATGTAACAGAGTAAATGTAGCACGTTACTACCCACCTCTGGCTATATGTAACATATTTTTTTTCTTGCTCTCACTACGAGCCCTATGTAACTTAATAAAAGAGTAAAATATTTTTTTGAATTTTGCTTTTAGTTGTGCCAAGTTATCAAAACAGGTATTGTATATAATTGACATTAAAAACTCATTTTTACTTTTATACTTAAAGTCCTTGTAAAGGGAAAATAAAAATGTCTGCTAAATCTGACAGGATGAGAAAAAATCGGCAACTGTGTAAAATGTGACTTCAAAATCATGTGGGCGTGTCCGCTGAATATGTGAAACCACACCTCGCTGAAAAATGGAAAATATTGGTACTTCTTCTAGCAGCTTTCTTATGCCTACATATCCTTTCATGTATGAGCGGAGAAAATATATCCTCGTTAAGGCTCCGGTGGCTGGAATACTGTATATAACATAACGCGTGGCTTTTCACAGTGCAATTAGAGGCAGTAGCCACCACCTAGCTCCCAAGCTAACAGGCTTCCAGGGCTCCTCTCAGCCAGCACGCTTGTCCACCGTGTCACCTCCTCACTTGTTGAGACCTCCTCGCTTTTGAGTTTAACGATACTATATTGTTCTGGAAATTGTGGCATCCACGAAAGATGAATTTTCGGGAAATGGTCTTTGCAGGTTTTCAGCCATTGTCTACAAACGTATAAAGTATTTAGAAACAAATTAATTTAAGTACAATAAATAGTGAGTACTTTTGCCACCTCCGATGATTGCACAGTAGATGCTGTTAAACCTGCTGATGCCTGCAAAATGACGGTTGCGCCAAACGAGAGTTGCCAAGCCAGCTGGATCAGGAGGAGTTGCTATGACGAAACCAAAGGACAAGCGCTTAAGTCGTGTCCTTTGGGGCTGCAACATGACATGTCACACCTCGGTGAGAAGACTAACTTGCCTCTCTGCATTATCTAACCCGCTGCAAAACTGCCATCACATGCCTGGAACTGGAAGCTCTTTGTGCTCGTGCTGCCATGGCTCAAATATGTAATGCTGTGGAAAACAACAACAACACCATGGTCTCATAAGATGACCGTTGTCCTCTTAAGCGGTTTTGTCGGGTAGACGTATTTACTTTGCGCATCCATCCAAGTCTATGATAATGTCTGTTTTATTTTTGTGTCTCCATGGTGACCAGCCTCAGAGTCTGATGGGGGGGACAGGTGCGCCGGACAGCATGCACCATAAATCATCATGATGTAACAGCCATACATCACTATCATGTTCACAAAGTGGACAATCTGCGCATGATGCATTATAATCAGAGGTGGAAAAAGTCCTCACAGTCCGTATTTAAGTAAAGGTACTAATTTAACTCCTCTACAAAAGTTGGCTTAGCCTACTCTTTAAAGAAATAAAGACAACAAAGTGATACTTAATATAAATGAATGTATTTGAATTATTTCCACTTTGATGAATAATTTAAAAAAAGGTATTCAGAACAAAATAATTAAATCATTGGCTGAAATATTTTTGGACTATTAATACAACAAATGTTGAGTAAATCCAAATCAATTTTACAGGGATAACTGATTAATATTTACTAGGTTGGCCAATCAAAAAGTAAATTAGATACACCAAATAATGATTTAGATTGACTAATTTACATTTACTAATTATCTAGATGAAATGGATGTCTCTTTATATATAAATATTTATATATATATCTATTTATATATATATAATATCTGGATCATATTAATTTATTATTATTATTACTGTATGGATGAACTTAAAGCTATCTTTTTAAATATCTGAATAAGACTGATTTGGGCGGCACGATGGACGACTGGTTAGAGCATCAGCCTCACAGTTCTGAGGACGCGGGTTCAATCCCCGGCCCCGCCTGTGTGGAGTTTGCATGTTCTCCCCGTGCCTGCGTGGGTTTTCTCCGGGCACTCTGGTTTCATCCCAAAAACATGCATTAATTGGAGACTCTAAATTGCCCGTAGGTGTGAATGTGAGTGCGGATAGTTGTTTGTTTCTATGTGCCCTGTGATTGGCTGGCAACCAGTTCAGGGTATACCCCGCCTTTATGTTGATAGAACTTATTTTACTGAATGCATGGCTTAAAATCTATTTGTTATTGATTGTGACTTTACTGTCAATTATATAAACCTGTACTGGATATACTGCACACCTGTTTTGGTAATTTGACAGAGCCCAAAAAATTAAAAAACTGCACACAAAATAGAGGTTGGGAAACACTGGAATTGTACCTTCTGCCATCTAGTGGAAGGGCATTTAATTGTTCTGCCTGTCACTTTACATCTGGCATAGACAGATGAACAAAACACTTGTAGACATTCATGGTAATAAGTAAATAAATAATGCTTTGAACCATCCATCCATCCATTTTCTGAGCCGCTTCTCCTCACTAGGGTTGCGGGCGTGCCAGTGCCTATCCCAGCTATCATCGAGCAGGAGGCAGGGTACACCCGGAACTGGTTGCCAGCCAATCGCAGGGCACATACAAACAAACAACCATTCGTACTCACATTCACACCTACGGGCAATTTAGAGTTGTCAATTAACCTAGCATGCATGTTTTTGGGATGTGGGAGGAAACCGGAGTGCCCAGAGAAAACCCACGCAGGCACGGGGAGAACATGCAAACTCCACACAGGCGGGACCGGGGATTGAACCCCAGTCCTCAGAACTGTGACGCAGACGCTCTAACCAGTCGTCCACCGTGCCACCTGCTTTGAACCAATTAAATGAATTTGGATCTCCCACAGCATACTAATGCGCACAGTGGTTGGAAATCACTGCTTTAGTAGGTAATAATTTACAACCCCAATTCCAATTAAGTTTAACTTTATTGTTTTTAGCAAATAATCATGTACTTAGAATTTTATGGCTGCAGCACATTCCAAAAAAGCTGGGACAGGGTCATGTTTACCACTGTGTTACATCACCTTTTCTTTGAACAAATTCAATAAACGGAGGACACTAAATTGTTGAAGCTTTGTAGGTGGAATTCTTTCCCATTCTTGCTTGATGTACAGCTTCAGCTGTTCAATAGTCCGGGGTCTCCTTTGTTGTATTTTACGCTTCATAATGCGCCACACATTTTCAATGGGAGACAGGTCTGGACTGCAGGCAGGCCAGTCTAGTACCCGCACTCTTTTACTACGAAGCCACACTTTTGTAACACGTGAAGAATGTGGTTTGGCATTGTCTTGCTGAAATAAGCAGCATGAAAAAGACGTTGCTAGGATGGCAGCATATGTTTCTCCAAAACCTGTATGTACCTTTCAGCATTAATGGTGCCTTCACAGATGTGTAAGTTACCCATGTCATTGTCACTAACACAGCCCCATACCATCACAGATGCTGGCTTTTGAACTTTGCTTCCATAACAGTCCGGATGGTTCTTTTCCTCTTTGGCCCAGAGGACACCACGTACACAATTTCCAAAAACAATTTGAAATGTGGACTCGTTGGACCACAGAACACTTTTCCACTTTGCATCTTAGATGAGCTCGGGCCCAGAGAAGCCGGTGGCGTTTCTGGGTGTTGTTGATAAATGGCTTTTCCTTTGCATAGTAGAGTTTTAAGTTGCACTTACGGATGTAGTGCCGAACTGTATTTACTAACATTGGTTTTCTGAAGTGTTCCTGAGCCCATGTGGTGATATCCTTTACACATTAATGTTGGCTTTTGATGCAGTGCCACCTGAGGGATCGAAGGTCACGGGCACTCAATGTTGGTTTTCGGCCTTGCCGCGTAAATGCAGTGATTTCTCCAGATTCTCTTAACCTATTGATGATATTATGGACCGTAGATGATGAAATCCCTAAATTCCTTGCAATTGTACAATGAGGAACATTGTCCTTAAACTGTTTGACTACTTTCTCACACACTTGTTCACAAAAAAGTGAACCTCAGCCCATCTGTCCTTGTGAATGACTGAGCAATTCAGGGAAGCTCCTTTTATACCCAATCATGGCACCCACCTGTTCCCAATTAGCCTGTTCACCCGTGGGATGTTCCAAACAGGTGTTTGATGAGCATTCCTCAACTTTCACAGTCTTTTTGGCCACCTGTCCCATCTTTTTTGGAACGTGTTGCAGCCATAAAATTCTTAGTGAATAATTATTTGCTAAAAACAATAAAGTTTATCAGTTTGAACATTAAATATCTTGTCTTTGTAGTGTATTCAATTAAATATAGGTCGAACATGATTTGCAAATCATTGTATTCTGTTTTTATTTATCTTTAACAAAACATCCCAACTTCATTGGAATTGGGGTTGTAAAACAAACAGCTTTTGTTCCGAGAGGAGTTTTCACAACATATTGTTGGTAAGTGTCCACGGTGCCGACGTGATTAGCACGAGACTACTGTGTATTATTCTGTACTTTTTTTTTCTTTTTGGGGGGTGGGTGTGATTAGTTTGGAGGTGGTCGGTGCTTGTTGGCGGTGGCTCTGCTCTTGCTGCTCTTCTGGGCGGACGCTTCCACCCTTAACCACCGCCTTTCTCCAACTGCACTGGGACAGCCGTTATTCTTCACTTTTTGTAACCAGCGAGGACGGCGGCGCGGGCGGGCGAGGTACAAGACAGCCATGGGAAGTTTATCTTACCCGAGATGACCGAAAATCGACGTTTGTGTCGGGAAACGTCCAAAAAAAAAAGTTGTTTTCGCAGTTCCACCTTCCCTCCTCTCTCCCCGTAGGATTTGATTCAAAGGCGACAAGCAAGATGGCCGCCGACTCTGTGCAGGTAGGAAAAGTTGACAACTGTTCAAGAAAAAGTGAAATAAGTTACTCAGGGATTGGGACAGAAAGCCAGAGGGGAAAGTTTGACTATTTTAGGGCTTTGTCGATTAAGCCAAGCTGTTTGAATAGGAGGTGCGCCTGGAAAAGTTTGTCTGGTGGGGGTAATGATCCAAGGATTTGAGGCCTGGAAAACAATTATCCAAATTTGACTACTTCTCCATAAAATATCCCACGTTTTCAGCCATTGATGTTACATTCATGTCATGGCCACGGTTTAAACTTGTAGGGTCACTAGTTCCACTTGAGTGGTGGTGAAACTTTAACTTATAAGGATATTTTACAAACGCAAAGTACCTTCCCCCCCCCTCCCTCCGTCTTTATTCTTGCTATATTTAGCATTACAGTATTGGCAATATCGTCAACTTGTCTTGGCCACGCAAATTGAACACAACACATGGACATGTCACTTGTAAATGGATCACTAGCTCCGTTAATGGTGGTTAAACGTTAACTTACAGGATTATTGCTAATGTTAAGACGTGTTTCTCTAGTTTAATATTTGATATATTTAGTATTATTGCCAATATTGTGAACTTGTCCTTTCTTTGCCACGCAAAGTGTACACAACACATGGACATGTCACTTATGAAAGGGTCACTACTCCCCTCATTGCCTATCGAGGTTAAACGTTAACTGATTTTGTGTTTTACCGTATTTATATTTGCTATATTTAGTATTCCTGATAATATCCTCGACTTGTCTTGCCATCCAAATTGTACACCACAGATGGAGATGTCACTTGTAAGAGGGTCAGTTCAAACGTTTTAGGTCACTATTCCACTCCAGTGGTGGTTAAACGTTAACTTGCAGGAATATTGCTAATGTAAAGTCATTTTCCCGTCTTTATAGTTGCGATATTTAATTGACATTTTGAACTTGTCTTTGCCATGCAAATTGTACACAACACATGGACATGTTACTTGGAAAAGTGTCACTAGTTCCCTCCAGTGGTGGTTAAGCGTTTATTTACAGTGATATTGCCATCGTTAAATTATGCTTTAACGTCTTTATATTTGCTATATTTAGCATTATTGTTAATAATGTGATATTGTCTTGTCTCTACCACACAAATTATACACAACATATGGACATATCACCTGTGTGACAGCAACCCGCCAACCACATGGACACATTAAAAATGCATTTTGTTGCCCCTTTTACACTGAAAAAGCAGTGCAGTTCACAGATATTCCCTGGCTTTTTGTATTAATACAAAAACCATAGAGTCATGACTGAATGTGGTTTCACTTGAGTGACGTCACGCTAAAGGTGGCGTTCTAGAATAATAAACTGCAGCTGTTACATAAAAACATGAGATATTTAATTTTGAGGCCGCTTAGGCTTCAGGTGTTGAGAGTTTTTGAGTATTGGTATGAGTGTTTCATTCTAATATTTTCCAAGGCTACTGTTGACTGGGTCAACGGGTGGTGATGGGTCAGTGTGAATGTAAAGAATTATGGGTGTTTACCTGCTTTTTATTCTCATCCCTATACTGTATATGAGATGACTTTAAAAACTGCTTTGACTAGTTTAGCTGGATATACTGTAAATGTAAATCTCCAGAGGTGGCTTAAGTACTCACACTCTGTACTTAAGTAGATGTAGATATACTTGTGGGTAAAAATAAGACTCGTAAAAGTAAACTTAAATCTACTGGTTCAATTTCTGTACTTAAATGCAAAAAAGTACAGACCGACAAAAAGTAAAAATGAAATTTTACCATCAATTATATACAATACTAGAGCTGCACAATTGTAGCCTAAATGATAATCCAGATTATTTTTATTTATCAATATTGTAATCACGATTATTAATCATGATTATTCCTCATGTTAGCATAGATAATTTTACACTTGAGACTATGTGAGTCCCGGGATGCACGTCATGGAAACGGGTCCCTTCCCGGCAAGTATGAGTCCTTGCAACTTATCATCACGGAATACAGAAACAGTAATCCTCCGCTATATCACGGTTCTTGCTTTGCGGTCCCGCTATATTGCAGATTTTTATTACAGTTGGTATATAAAAAAAAAAATATATAGAATAACGTTTGTACAATATATTGTGTTATCCATTGTTGTTGCTCTCTTTCAATATATATGTTTAGGCCTGTCACGATAGCACATTTCTTAGGACAATATATTTTGCCAAGAATTATTCTGACAAACGATAGTATCATTGTTTTTTTATGCCACTGATTTAATGATATTAGAGTATAATGATTCAAGTACATCCTTTTTAAGAAGTGCAAAGTAGTAGGGTTGGGCGATTAATCTAAATTTAATCGTGATTTTAATTTTGGCTTCCAACGGTCATAAAAACGTTATAATTGAAGAAAACAATTAATGTGCAGCGGCGCGGGTTATATATGCAAGTTCATGCGTTGTAATGCACCCTTAACCCACCCTGTGTTGCTTGTCGCAAGCTGTGTCGCATGTTCTTGTGCCTTCCCTGAGTGTGCTGCAAGCTGTTTGACACCCCAGTAGAAGTTTACATTAAAACTAAAAGCACAACAAAAAGAATTACTCACATTGAATATTTAAATACAAGACACGCATCCATCCATCCATCCATTTTCTGTACCGCTTATCCTCACTAGGATCACGGGCGTGCTGGAGCCTATCCTAGCTATCTTCGGGCGCGAGGCGGCGTACACCCTGAACCGGTTGCCAACCAATCGCAGGGCACATATAAACAAACAACCATTCGCACACACATTCACACTTAAGGGCAATTTAGAGTCTTCAATCAACCTACCAGCCATGTTTTTGGGATGTGGGAGGAAACCGGAGTTCCCGGAGAAAACCCACGCGGGCACGGAGAGAACATGCAAACTCCACACAGTGGGGTCCGGGATTTGAACCCCGGACCTCAGAACTGTGAGGCAGATGTGCTAACCAGTTGCCTACCGTGCCGCCTAAGACGCGCATCGTTTTGGACATTACGTGTTTATGCTATCAGTCAATGGAAACCCCTATTGACGGGCTAGCTAACACTGTGAGTAGATCATGGGAGGGATTTACCTTCAAATAAATATTTACACACAAATGCCGTAGTACCACATACAGACAGAAACTATAACAATAGTCTCAGTTATATAGTCTTCCTAATCTGTGAAAAACAAGTTTAATAAAGTTTTATTGCGACTTTCTTATTCTACTCTTTCTTATCTTACTTGTAATATGCAGCTCCATGCATGCATCCCACCACACTGCTCCAAAGAGGCCAAGGCCCATACAGCAGGAACAGCAGATACAGTCATGGCTTTGTATAAAAAGACACAAACGCATTTTCCCCCCCTGACTGTCTGACATGAAGTTTTCCATTTTTTAAGTCAATTAGTTTTACCAACATTATTGCTATTTGCTAAATGCCAGAATATTGAGATGATTTTTAAAAAATATATAATAGGCAATACAGGTGTGCCAATGTTTTTTTTAGACATGGCTGTATTTATTTTTTATTTATTTATTTAATATATTATTATCTTACTTGTTACTAATTTATTTTCTGGCTGTTGTATTAAGTTATATTTAATGTAGAGTTAAGTTTCTAAATCAATGAATAATCACATTTATTAATCAGGTTTTCAATCAAAATAATCATGATCATTACTTTTCCCATAATCACCCAGCCCTACAAAGTAGCAACATTAATAACACAACAAGTAGATCAAAGCAACATGTTTTGATTCAAGATTTGCAGCCTATCTTTAAACACTGCTTTGTTGTGTTCAATGGCTGCATCTCTTACAATTGTGAGTAATGCTATACTGTATATAATGTGAGCATACGTGCACCATATACGCTGTCATTTTTGTGTTTGCATTGTTTGGGCAAAGAGTTCCATGACTACCAAGCTGACTGGAAACGGAAAATGTCCCACTGTGTTTTTTCTTCCCAGGTGAAGAAATTGGATGGGATGGTTGTGTTTAAAATGGATTTTGTCACGTTTAGGTTTTAAGTCGTGTTGTCTTTGTTGCGACTTCGTACAAATTCGACATACCAGCTGGTTGGTAGGAGCAGGATGGCTGCGTTCATCTGGCTTTAATCCAAAATGTTACCACATCATCGCGGTGGCGTTAGTCTTTGGAACTAATTCCATTTATGCCGCTCAACTTTCTGTAACTGTGCAGCTACCGGCTCACCTTTAGAAAATTGTTTATGCTGGCGCACGCATTTCAAAGACAAGCAAGCCGGAGTACTTTAAGCCATAGCTCTGCGTCCTAAAACACAGATTGATCGTACTTCATGCGTCCCTGCTAGTTTTTGTGCGTTTCAGACGCAGGACGCACATCAAGCGAGATTCCTCTGTATTTCTATTGCAGTACTTTTCAACAAACTATGTGAACAGTTTGCAGTACAAAATGAATCTTTAAATAAGAATAAATTATAGATAAAAAATATAACAAAGAATTTCAAATTTACCAAGGTGAACCGCATATGCTCCGAATATGCTATTACAGGGTGCAATCACAAAGTGGAACTCAATGGAAGCTCATACAGTTTATACATAAAATGCAATAAAATTAGGCTGCAAGCACAGACTTATCGCTTGAAAAATCCCCGTTAATATAGTGAATTGTCAAGGACAGGTACGACTCCATTGTTCTGCTTGACCAGAGGTCAGTCGTGGTCGCAAACTGCAAAGAACTCTACAGGTGTGATTTCCCTCTCTATTTACTCCCTGCTTTTTTTTTCACTGCTATCAGGCCAGCCTCCAGTCGAAAAGACGAAGTCAAGCCATCCGCCACGATTGTTCATACTATGCATTACAGTAACTCGCCGCCAAAATAAAAAGAAGAAAAAAACAAAATAAAAGCCTGAAAAAATCATCGGACATCAATGCTATTTTAGGCTTTTATTTTTAAATTGCCCTCGCATCACTTTGGCGGCGACAATTTATTGTCATATATCAGATGCAATCATAAGAATAAAAAAATGCCTTTTTATTGTCACAACAATACAGAAGTACAAAGAGTTTGAGATGAGATGCAATGTATAAATGTACTTTATTTGTTCAATCAATACTGTTGTATTGATACTCAAACTTTTTTTCTTCTCAAACTTAGTACACAGATTCAAATAATCATTTATTTTTTTAAACAATATAAGAATGGGAGATCATTCCTATTGTTTATTTTAAAACATTTGAATTCATGGCTGGGTGAAGACTGCCGGGGATGGCTGTTGTGTGTTTTGATGTTAATTCTATTTGTAGATGATTAAATGTATTATCCAGTGAGCAAACGTTGCAAAGGAAGATGTGTAGGAGCGGTGTTCTGCAGGAGTTACCGTTCACCTTAGCTGTTAGCCCACTGCGACAGCCGTGCTTCTGCATGCAACCAAACCGCCCCAACTCGGTCCTCTGTTGGCTTGAGTTGCTAAGCGAGTCCGCTGATTTGTAGGCCGCTGGGTCTTGCTGAGAGCTGCTCTCTGAAGCACACACGCGTCGTAGTTACGAACTCAAAGTCACTAAATGCTTGTGATTTCAGCAAGTGCTGGCAAACATATGCTAATTTAGAGGATGTTGACTATTTTTGCTGTTGTAGGTGAAGAATTTTGGTGAAAATAGCCATGACTGTCAAAAGCCAAAAGAAACAGCAGCCGCTGGCAACCAGAGCAGCACTGAATGATACTGCGCTTGTTATCGGTGCAGTTTTCAGTATCGGATCGATGAGTGTGACATAATTTTTTTCCCCCAATATCGTGTGTCCCTACTCCTTCTACCTTATTCCAAAATAATAGTCCAACAAATTTCTCCAATCTCCGAACTCCAATTTGATTATTTGAAAACTATCTATTGAACCAGTAAGAGAGTACGCAAGCACATTTTGACAGATGTTTTAGCTGCCACGTCTCCGTACAAAAAGTTTTTTCTTTTTAGTTTGAAATGGTTTACTTTAACATGATCCCTTGCCATACCTTGGCCACAGGTAGAATCCCAGGTCTGTTTTGCGCTCGTTGTTGCCATAAAGCCTCACGCCTTTCCAGCTAGCTTGCTGGCTACCTAGCCACTCAACTCGTCTTTCACGCTGCTGTGTTGGATAAACTTTCTCCCATACAACCTGCTGTAGTTGCCCTCTCCAGCGAATGGCTCCTTTTCAGCTCATTGGAGCTAAGCTAGCACAAGACTCCTTCAGCAGAGAGTAAGGGTTGAACGACTTCAGTTTTTTTTGTAATTCACGCTAAGGTGATGATAGTCGAGTCGATGTCGACTGATTGATGAGATATTTATTTTTCTCAACTCGCGCACCAATGGAGGGAAAAAAATAATAATAATTTCGCTGTGCGCTCAAACCTTCTCCCTCACTCACCCATTGTCTGGCTGCGTTGCCGAAGACAGACCCCATCCCCCTGCACGGTAATCTAATCACATTCAGATACATTTCAGGTACTGTCGGAATTTATACCCGTTATACTTCTAGCAACCATTCATGTAACACAACAGGATCGCTACTTGCTACAGTCTATAGGAATAGTATGAATTTTAAAACCAAATAAAAAAAGGAGAAAAAGGATTTCAACTGTATTTTAGCAAACCTTCAGTTGTGTTATAGGGAGTATTTTTTGCAAGAGCTTAATAAAATCTGACTTTCTTTCATAGTCAAGTGCTTATGAAATAATATTTTAATGCATTTAAGTTACATGGATGCTCCTCTTCTCTGGACTCACAATGTACCTTGTACAAATTTGCCACACAAGTTACCATTAATAGTGTTCAAGACCTATAGGTGACAGTATACATGGATCGCTCCCAGTGTTTGTTGCCACAGGAGAGCCAACCGTGGGATGGAAGGTGACCGAGATGGGTATCGTGCATTAGGGAAGACGCCGGAAGCAGAAGCAGAAGCAGCATAATGGGCTCAACTTTTCCATTGTCTTATTGTTTGAATGAAGCTCTTGTTTCAGGACTTTGAGATTTCCAGATATAATGAACAACTTAGTCTTGGACCTAATATTACCCTGCCCCTCACAATCTCCTCTCATGTACTTTGACAGATCAGTCAAGTTGGACATGTGTAGGTAACAGTTGTTGATCTTTTGTAAGAATGGTATCATTCAGTCTGTACCCTTGTGGCTGTCTGCAGGTCAATAATAGCTATATATTTTTAACAGCTGCTACAGCATGTAGGTGGCTGGTATTGTTTTCACCGTGTGCGTGCGCTTAAGGCCTCTTTATACTCCCGCGCAACCGACAACGCCCGCATTGCATCAGTTGTCCGACGCATTGGCCGCGCGGCCCCTCTGCGTCCTTTCACTTGCACACAGCAAAAATTGTTGCTGCGCGTAGAATGCCGCACAGATCATCTCTCGTGATTGGTCCGTTTTAGTCACATGCTGTGATGACGTACTCACCGTTCCTCTCGGTTCCACATACCACCTACGTCACCGCCTTCTTGACTGATTTTGCAGCATAATTAAACATGTCATCTAGGTCCGTTTGTTCTAGCAGACACTGTTCCACGGCTGCCATTGTTGTTTCTTTGTTCCTTGCTACGGAACGGAAAGTAAAAACGGCTACCGGAAATGGCCAAAAAAATGCAGAGGAAACTCCACCGAGCCAATACCAGCCGTAGCGACACCGCCGACTTGGAGGAGAACTGCAATTTTTAAGTGAAATGCCTTTTTTCTTGTGTATTCCTAACTGGTCTTTATCCAAGCAAAAATATAATTTATCCAGATACTCGATTATTCGATAAAATTTTTAGTAGGATACTTGAATACTAAAATATTAGCTCCAGCTGTAGTCACATAAATATACTCTGTCTGCAGCCTGGTTGGCATTGCAAATGAGAATTTTCTGGTGTTAGTTTTGTTGTGGCAATTCTCAGAACACATCTGAGGTGTCTTGCCTTACCTGGTAAAAGGATTAGGGTTAGGTTTTAAAGGTATCAAAGATATTTTAAACTTAGATTAAGATATAAAATAAGATTAACTTGAAAGCTTGAGTTGCCTGCAATTATTTTTTATTTATTTATTTTATTTTTTTAAATGAAGCATGTGTCAGTAATGAGCAACACAGTACCTCCAACATACGTCACCTCATTTGGATAAATTAGCCTGAACTAATAGCTGCGGTGGACACGCAAACCACATGGACCACAGGAACCTTTTGCTACCAGAAACACAAAGTTCCTGGGCTGGTTGGTGCAAAATAGGCTAATCTAGTTTCTGTTGTTTGATGTTGAATTAAAACACATACTTTTGGACGTTTTACTAGTTCATTTATTTCCGTCTTATCTGATTGGCCTTTCATGGATTTCCGTGCATTGTGGCTCAGTAAAATAGGCCCTTCTGGGTGTCCTCACGCTGTCCTCATTCAAGCTGCGCAAATACAGCTATAGTGCAGAGCAAATACGTTTCACAGAGCAGCAAGCTTTTTTTCACATCTCCATTCTTCTCAGTTCCTGGAGTTTTGACCTCTAGTTCACCTATGAATCATCAGGAAGACCCTTGAACAGGAAATATACAAACGATAGCTTCTAAGTTGCATACCTATGGTTACAGTATGTTTCTCAATGGCATGTCAACACGTGACTACACACATCGAAATCCTGTACGATACCAAACTATAATGATAAAAAACTTTTTTCCTGCCCCCAAACATCCAGGTGTCTATCACAAGTAAATGATTACAAGGTTTTACTACAGATAACATACGGATGATCGGTTAAGTTCGACGATGAAGACCCAATTAATTAAGTATAAAGGCTTTTTTGACCTGTAAAACTTTGAGCATTTGTTTTAAATTCATTTTGTTTTTTGACACGTTGCCCACCTCAACTATAACCTGATTTGTATGGAGCCTTATACTTCAATTTGAATCGGGTTAGAAGCCCAAACCGAATCAAAATGCTCCATATAAACACCTCAATCGGAATAAACAGGCCAAATCCAAATGGAATTACAGTTAGGATTAACTGGTGTGGAATATTCCTTTTGCCGAACTGATCAGAAGTAAAATTTCGTCGTGTAAACCATGAATCGGAATGGTGATCTTGACGTAAATGTGTGGTGATGTCATCGTTTATGCACTTGAAAATCTTACCACAGGTGTTCTGCAACAGACATGCTTTAATCACTTTTAACTTGTTTTATCAATCTGTTGCTTTAATAAAAGTGTAAAAATAATCACAATGAATGTGCTAAATAGACAATTGACCTCCATCTTGATAAATCGATCTGTGTATGTCACGTGTCTGTAAAACGGCTGTTGGAATTTAAAGGTGTAGTACATGTATGCACCAGATCAGAGTAGATCACATCACATGTAAACAGTTGACCAGAGATCTTAATTTGGAATGATTTCAGTCATCCATCTAGCCATCCATTTTCTGAGCCGCTTCTCCTCACTAGGGTCGCGGGTGTGCTGGAGCCTATCTCAGCTATTATCGGGCAGGAGGCGGGGTACACCCTGAACTGGTTGCCAGCCAATCGCAGGGGACATAAAAACAAACAACCATTCGCACTCACATGCACACCTACGGGTAATTTAGAGTTGTCAATTAACCTACCACGCATGTTTTGGGGATGTGGGAGGAAACCGGAGTGCCCGGAGAAAACCCACGCAGGCACGGGGTGAACATGAAAACTCCACACAGGCGGGGCCGGGGATTGAACCCGGGTCCTCAGAACTGTGAGGCTGACGCTCTAACCAGTCGTCCACCGTGCCGCCTGATTTCAGTCAGAATGACAAACAAATCTGCATGTAAACCCGGTTTATGACCGAAGTAGGCAACCCTGCAGTTTAATTCCAAGAGATGTTACTTCTTGGGGTGGGCATGATAACCAATTAATCAAACATTAAACATTTGGTTTAGTGTAAGGAGTTTATTTTTGAGCAATTGATTCAGTCCCAACTCGTTTGCAGTATTGGGGTTTCTCAATTTACGGTAGAGTCACTATGACACCGACCTGATGGTATTTTCTGCCCAGGTCGGAACATATGTAGTCTCTATCACTAACCACTAGTATAGGCTAAAACATTGGTAAAGTCCTAACAACAGTAAATATTTGTATGAAAAACTCTTTGAAGCCATATGTATACATCCATCCATCCATTTTCTGAGGCGCTTCTCCTCACTAGGGTCGCGGGCGTGCTGGGGCCTATCCCAGCTATCATCGAGCAGGAGGCGGGGTACACCCTGAACTGGTTGCCAGCCAATCGCAGAGTTGTCAATTAACCTACCATGCATGTTTTTGGGATGTGGGAGGAAACCGGAGTGCCCGGAGAAAACCCTCACAGGCTGGCTGATTTTTAACCCGGTCCTCAGAACTGTGAGGCAGACGCTCTAACGAGTCGTCCACCGTGCCCATAAGTATACAATGATTTTAAAAAAAAATAATAATAATTCCCTACCTTTACTCCTACGCTTGGTTTGAGAGGAGCGCAAACTATTTCATTGTGCTGTTTGTAACCACAAACCAGCGAAACAAAATTAATTGACGCCCCCTCAAATGCTTGTAATTGCCTATATTAGCAATAAAAACATTACTCTTAAAAATATATCTCTTACAGATTAGTTAATTTTGAAAAAGCTTGTGTCTTAGTGGAACTACAGCATATCACTTCATCATAGTTCCTTGACACCAATTCCTCGCAAATGAAAAAAACGCAAATGAATCTGTGAACCGTGAATATGTGGGAGATTTGCTCTGTTATTCTGCTCATTGCTAGTGCCAGTAATTTTCCCATCCCTTAAAAAATAATGTTCATACAAGTAATTAATTAGTTTCCCCCACAGCCAATGCCCATCACTATTTTCTACAAACTTGTTTTGAATAAGCACCTTAATCTGTGTTGAGATTTGAATCTGTGCTGATTTGAACGGCCCGCTTATCAGCAGGGTGAATTGTTATCATCTGCGTGTAGTTTAAATAGTTGTTTGTAGTATTTGTTCCTCTCTCGTACCAAACCAGTTTGGAAGGTGATACATGGCCAGTGTTGTGCTTTTAACTTGAGTTAATTTTAGCCACTGGAGTGAGATTAGGTCCCATTCCAGGCTGCTCTGACCTCACAGAGTGAGAAGCTAATAGGGATTTGGCTGTCAGACGGTTTATCCTCCCCAGTTTATGTCACTGGCGCGTGTGAGAAAGACAAAATGAGACGGCAGGAGGAAAATCTGGTGGAGTTAATGAATGAAAGTGGCTTTGAACTGAGCCTCTTCCACCGGTGATATACTGTAGGGTTTATAGTGGACGTATTCTTCATGCTTTGCAATGGCAGAACTTCAGTGGGGCTCTTGTGAGGACGATTTACCTTGTCAACACAACATGCATGGGATAGTTTGGTCATCGGTTCTCGAGATTGAGTTGACTGAAACTGATGATGCCATGGTAAGGTTAGGAAACTCACAATTGTGCATTTCTGAACACTATTTGAGTACTGTCTATCATATAAAGGTCATGTTGGGTTAAAGCTGCAAAAAGATGTCTGACATGCTTTTTTCTTTCTTGTCACAACAAACTTTGTTTGGCTGAACAAACACTTTGGGGAAAATAGCATGTAAATGTATGGCCTTTATAACAATTCTGGCAAATATATCTGCTGACTCTTATTATAAGAGCAATTATTTTTTACTAGTAAATAATGACACCCAAAACAATAATCTCTGATTGAACCAGGATTTATAATTTATTTATTTATTCAGTCTTCGGTTGAGTAGCCACAAAAATTATTGCAGACTTTGGGTCACCACTACGAGAGGGTGCCAGTTCAGTTTCTGGTGTGTTTTAATTTGCCAGTCGCCAATTGGAAAATGCTCCATCATTAATAAATTGTTTTGTAACATTTCTTCGTATACACTGTACATGTATGTTATGGAAATTCATGACATTTAAACTCCCTGTGAAGTGAAATTGAATTTTATTGGCAAGTGTATATAAAGTGAAGTTTCAAAATCATAAAAAAATCACTCCCTTCTCTCCGCTCACAGATGCCGGGGGCGTGTCTGCTGAATGCGCTGAAACCACTGTCAACTGTCAATGAAATACACTGGAACCTCTGGCTATGAATTTAATCTTTAATGCAATTAATCTGTTCCAGCCACAGAATGACGTTATATTTATCCTAATTTGATCATTAGCTGGGTTTAGATGGAGCCTTGTATTCTGATTAGAATCTGGTTAGAAGCCCAAACCGAATGAGAATGCTCCATATAAACATCTCAATCGGAATAAACTGGCCAAATCCGAATGGAATTGCATTCAGATTCACAGGAGTGGAATATTCCTTTTGCCAAAAGTATCCAAGGTCATGTATACGGTTCAATTGGAATAGTCAGGCTGGGTCCCTGTTTTCTCCGGGCACTCCGGTTTCCTCCCACATCCCAAAAACATGCGTGGTAGGTTGATTGAGGACTCTAAATTACCCGTAGTTGTGAATCTGAGTGCGAATGATTGTTTGTTTCTGTGTGCCTTGCGATTGGCTGGCGACCAGTTCAGGGTGTACCCCGCCTCCCACCCAAAGATAGCTGGGATAGGCTCCAGCAGCCCGCAACCCTAGTGAGGATAAGCGGTAACGAAAATGGATGGATGGATGGAGCCTGGGTCCTGTCTGCACATCCTCTGTCTTGACGTAAATGTGCGGTGACGTCATTGTTTTCGCACGTAAATATGGTGGTTTACAACCAGCGCTCAAATTAGGGTTGAGCGTCGAGAACATTTTTGGAACCGAATGTGTCTATTTACATGGCTTGTTCATTTATTGTGCATACTTGTATACTGAGTACTGTACCTTCAAAATGATCCTCTAGCATTTTAGACAAAAGTTAAAACATCAATGACCTCTAGGGGGCATTCAAGGATTGGCCACTGACATAAGTTTAGGTCAAATCAACATTACAACATGACAGAAATAATGGGTGCTAACTTACTGTAGTAAAATTACTTGAACAAATACTGTTAGACATGCTTCCTCTAACTTTCTCACTGTATGGACGGGTGTTGTCCAGAGTTTCCGTCGGTTTGGTTTTCCTTTTTTTTTTTTTTTTTTTTTTTAATTTATTGGCTGGCAACCAGTTCAGGGTGTACCCCGCCTCCTGCCCGATGACGGCTGGGATGGGCTCCAGCACGCCCGCGACCCTCGTGAGGAGAAGCGGCTCAGAAAATGGATGGATATTTTTTTTTTTTTACCCCCTACGCTGCATTGCTTGAACGCGGCAAGCTCCACCTTGTGTACATTCTTCGGGTACCCGATCAAATTAGTTGTTGAAGCGTTTAGATGACGTTCCCCACGACATACTTCAGTTGTGCACAGACTGCAAATAACTTGCGTGTTGTTTGTCTGAGACACCGCAAAATAGTCCCACACCGATGACGTGTTTTTTCACCGACAAGATTGAAAAACTTTATTGGTCGTCAGATAGTTACAGTACTGCACCACAAGACGCGTGACAAGGCTAAAAAGAAACTAGCTTTTGGATTCATACGCGACGAAGACGCAAAGTTAAATCTCTTGTGCGGAGCCGATCGATGACGTCATTGATCGGATCAGCGAATTATGACATCAAAGCAGATCAGCATAAAATGCTAATTATCTGCCCATCACACCGATCAGATCGCCGTAAAGTCTAGTTTCAATTTGTTTTTATCAAGCTCTTGTTTTAATAAAAGTGTAAAAACAATCCTGACTGCTGTGCAAATATTTGGCTGTCCTCCATCTTGTTGAACGACATGTCTACATCGATCTGCGCACGTCACACGGCTGTTCCGATTAAATGTATCCATCCACAATTAATCAAATCTTAATTGTGATCACAATTTTGGCTGCCACAATTACATGAGCCTGATCGTCAGTGATTTTTTACATTTAAAATGCGGGCACTACTGCACATGAAAGTTGTTCATTTGTAGCAGTGCTTGCAACCTAGTCAGCTGCCACCAGGGGGCGAACATTTGGGTAAGGCTTCATTAAGGGCCGGCACCGCGCTCCGTGGCAAACTTCAAAATAAAAGCTTAAAATAGCATTGGTGTCCAATTTAGTAATATATGAAGCTTTTATTTTGAGTTTGACCCTCTCAGCACATTGGCGGACAGTCGCCGTCTCAAGATAAGACACTATTAGCAATGGTTGTAGCGGCTGCCTTGACTTCAACTTTTCGGCTGGCCTGACCGCAGTAGAAAAATGCCAGAATAGAGAGGGAAATCACAACCGTCGAGTTCTTTACAGTCTGTGACTGTGCACAACTAACCAATGGTCAAGCAGAACAACAGAGACGTACCTTCTTTGACAATTTACTATATTGATGAGGATTTTCAAATGAAAGGTCTGTGCTTACAGCTTAATGTAATTGCGTTTTATGCATTAACTGTATTTGCTTCCATTAAAGGTATAAGCTCCTATTTTGGCGCCCCCTACTGCTGGAATTCAGCATTACAACAAAGCGCTTCGATATGACTTGGGCTGTGCCGAGTCCAACTGTCCCCGTCGCCCCCTCTCCCAACCGCTCGTGGTTGAATATACACCAACGTAGTGTATAATAGAGCTGTTGAAACCTTCCCTCGAAAAGAGGTAGATGTTGTTCATTTGCGGCAATTTTTATTATTGTTTTTGTTTACACAGTAATTATCGTATGACTATTTTATGCTACACAAATGCAAAATAATATTTTTAGTGAGCATTTTACAACTACGCTCCGCTCATTGCTTGGTAAAATGCCTCATTTCCATGCCGTCATTCCCTTCAACGTCATTTTCGGTGCGCCACCAACAGGGCCAGCGCGGGAAATAAATCAGGCATTCACTACATATAAAAAAATAAACTATTGAAGAATACAGCAAGATGATAGAGGAGATGACAGGCTTAATCAGCATTTTGTCATCATCTCTAGTATTGGCTTGGGTGAAAATATGTTTTTATGAACAATAAAAGTTGCGGATTTCATTTTTAAGTTGCAGTGCGTGATTGCACTTTGTAAAAGCATAGTTATTCAGTAAGACCTAGGTAATGTAGAATTTTTGGGGGGTACATTTATTTATTATTATCTATCATTTATTCTTGTTCAAAGGTTCATTTTGCCCTGAAAACTGTTACATATTGTTGAAAAGTATTTCAATAAAAAGAGAGATTTTTCCCTAACATGAGGAATAATTATGATTAATAATCGTGATTTCAATATTGGGCAAAATAATTGTGGTTATTATTTTGGCCATAATAGTGCAGCCCTATCTTTTGCCTTCTCTCCATGACGTGTGCACTGAGGCGCTCCAAAGCATACACGGCAGCTGACTTTCCACAGGGAAAATGCATTTTTGCTAACTGCACGTCGCAATTGCGCTGGATAACAGCTAAAGTGAAAAATCCAGGTAGTTCTTATATAGTAGAGGAGGAGGGACTCATGCTGGAGTTATCTTTAAACATCCATTTATTTTCTACCGTTTATCCGGGTCGGGTCGAGGGGGCAGTAGCTTTAGCAGGGACGCCCAGACTTCCCTTTCCCCAGCCACTTCATCCAGCTCTTCCGAGGGGATTCCGAGGCGTTCCCAGGCCAGCCGAAGGACGTAGTCTCTCCAGCATGTCCTGGGTCGTCCCCGGGATCTCCTCCCGGTGGGACGTGCCCGGAACACCTCACCAGGGAGGCGTCCGGGAGGCATCCGAATCCGATGCCCCAGCCACATGAATAAACATGAAATAATGTGTTTCGAAACAAATCGCTGAATTAATTTTACAGGGTCAGTAAATTTGGGGTCCTGGTGAGAAGCCAATTTCTGAAAAGGTTTGGGGTACTATTTTATTCTTTCACTATTCTAAACACTACTTTGATTAGTCATAAAAGGGCTTATTGTCAGATCAATCAGCAGTGAAAATAACTTTTGCAACCTTGGGTTAATGGGATCGGCTAGTAGCACGTCACCACTGTTTTGACACAGTAAAGGAAGTTGCCTCCTAATCCCTCAGTGGCCAAGGTGAAGGAAGGTGGAATCCAGGTCTATGCTGACTGAAAGCACTGATTCAACTGCAGAATATTCACATTGACCAAACGGTTATGGAACCCTGACCCTAAAATTTTATATCTGATACAATGCTTGTCAGTCTTAACTCTTCTTCTTCATCGCAGCAGCTTGTCTCAAGACATTCAAAAAGTGTTTGGAGCAGTGGTTCTTAGCCTTGTTGGAGGTATGGAACCCCGTCAGCTTCATCTGGAGTTCACGGAACCCTTCCTAATTTGAAAAATAAAATATTGTTTATTTCAAACTCAACAGCTACATATTTTATTATCTGTGTCTATTCCCAGTCATCCAGGTCATGCACAAAATGAACCACGCATCAGTTGCACACAAAATCATTGTGTTAAAAGAACAAACCCAAACTTGAATTTCCCACAAAAAAAACCAAAAAAATTTCAATTCAATTAAAATTTACTGTAAGTAAACGTGTATTTTGCTGTTGCCACTCTCATGACAGAGGAACGGAATTTGTGAAAATTCACAACAAAATCTGTTCATTTTCTTTGTTAGTTCAAAAATTGTTCATAGGTAAGAGTAAATTTTTTTGGGCTCTTTTTTTATTATTGGATACGCTGTCTGACGCCACAGCAATGCTACTCAACTCGTGTATCGTTGAAATGTTGTTAAATACAGAAAAAGGCATTTCAACTCGAGGCGCAGCGCCGCAATGGGAAACGCCCACCTTGACGCAGCGTTGCGTTTTGAAAGCCATGAACACGGCATTGAAAATGCAGTTTAAAAAGGCTTTTACGGACACATGCAAGTTTGCATGTTGTTTTTTTTTCACATTTTATAAATGTATGCTGGCATCTAGAGGTTATGAAAAAGCTGTACACTTTCATTGCAATATTCCACCGCCACCTAGAGGTTATGAGAGAGGTGTACACCTTCATTCTAATATGTCACCGTCACCTAGAGGTTCTGAAAAAGGTGTAGCCTACACGTTCATTCCAATATGGCAGAGGTACGCATGACTGCATATTTGTACAGTTGTGCTCATAAGTCTACATACCCTGGCAGAATTTGTGAAATATTGTTTTTGTTAAATTACTGATGACTGAACAACCATCATTAATTTCTTTATGGTTATGTTTTGTTTAAAGATAATGCTTTGCTGTTAATTTAAGGGGGTCTGAAAACTTTCCGTACCCACTGTACTTGAGCGGTGTAAATAATTATTTCTGTGTGAAGAAATTATTATTATTATAATTATTCTTTTGCCTTATTGTACTCTTCAGAGTCTTCCAGATTGCTTAAATTATGTTAAAATCAAATAAATTCTCTGCGGTGGCCCGGGGGATCCCCCCAGTCCTCCCCTACAATGTTTTTGTTTTGTTTTTTTGTCATCTTTTTCATGCCTTTGGTGTTTGCATGTCTGATTAGGGGGATGCCAGGGGTCACCTGGTATCAGAGCGGTTGGGTCTGGGCAACAATCTGGACCTGTCAGACACCATGGTCCAGCAGAAACTGGAAGAGATCAAGGAGCAGATTCGGCGTGAGATCCGAAAGGAGCTGAAGATCAAAGAAGGTGCAGAGAATCTGCGCAAGGTACTATCATCACTGTCAAGATCAACAGTGTTCTTACACCCTAAAATGTACACTACTCCCAAACGTTAGAATATTGGGTTTTCAGGTGAAATTTCAGGATGTTGTGGATTTTGCCATTCAGCTCCTTGTTGAGAATAGCAAGTTATGAAACACTGAACAGTTGGACGTGCATTCAAAAGTTAAGAGGTCAAATTAAATTCACCTTTAAAGGTTGTAGTGCATTTTAGGTTCACCCTGAAATTGGTATCGAAAGCTGACTATCTAACTTCTTGTGAGTAGTGTATAGAGAGTACATTATATGAGAGAAACTTTGTCATGATTGGACTTTTGCCAATCCTCCTCAGGTCACAACAGACAAGAAGAGCCTGGCTTATGTCGACAACATGCTGAAGAAATCTAACAAAAAGGTTGAGGAGCTTCACCAGGAGCTCCAGGAGCTCAACGCCCACATTGTGGTTAAAGACCCAGAAGAACTGCAAGGTAACTAAAGCAGTGTTCCCTCTCTGCAAATAGTAATTATTGCGTGAGACAGTTTTACCCCCATATAATTTTGATAGACCCTTAAATAAGTAATTTACGCGTGTTAAGCAGCTCTGTCTGGAAGGTCTTGTCTTGGGAGCTGGAGGTTGGCTAGCTCAAGACCTTAGCTAAACAAGAAAAATGGGCCTCGTGGCTGGAGAGTTGCGCGTTGGCTTCCTGAATTCATCTTAGGTGCCTCTGAGGATCAATTACTCTATTTATTGTATCACTGCGTTAAAGGAAAAGGTTATTTCAATCTGGTATTAGATTGTATGTAGAGAATATACTGTATACTCTATTTAGTTTTTGATAGTTTACTCTGTGCTTCAACTAATCTTCTTGCTTAAGGGTTTGGCTACTCTGTTATTTCATTAGCAACAAAGTGTCTCTCATTACCGGGTACTTGAACGCCAAGTATCACATAGTAAGTAATTTTGTCAGCGTTGTGTCAGAGCACACCAGTATCAACATCAGCACATACATGTATACAGCCCCAGCCAGTATTTGGAGGTGACTCACACTCGAGAGACTGACATTGTTGCATTCCACCAACAGTTACAATGAGATGACGATTGTTCCCCTCCAAAAGCTGTTGAAAGCTGGCTCCCGTGCCTCTGTCAACAACAGTGAAACTTGAAAAGGGTCAACCATAACAGTGGCGTTTGTTCAGCGTGCTCACTTTACACCGGCGGACTGATGAAGCAGTTGTCGGGAGCCGAGTGGTCACATGAAAGGAAGTGAAGGAATGGTGTTTGTCTGCCTGCTGGCGTTGACAATCCCCGATTCAGTTGACGTTAGGAAGTAAACGAAGGGGGCCGTGTGTTTTGGGGGAGGGCAGGGAGTTGTCCCGGTAAATGGTTATCTTGAGTGGGAACAAATTTAGCCTGACTCTGTGACCCTCGGTCTGATGAACGAGGTCTTTCTTTCTTTCTGTGTGACGTGAGGCCACCGGAATGTCGCTGACCACGGTGAAATGACGGGAGAGCTGGGAATTTAGTGTGTCTCGGCTCCGCGGTCGTGGGACAACCTTTTGACACTCGGTCAAATCTTGAACAGCGCTTCTTTCCCAAATGGCAGTGTCAGAAACAGTCTCTGTGTCTCGACAAGCAGCCAGAATGGGTGGGTTTTGTTCCCTGACAAGGATGGGGGTGGGGTGTCTGCTTATCTTTTCTGCTTGGTCGAGGTCACAAACGAACTCTCTCAGGCACTGATCCAGGGTCACTGTCAGCGTTTATGCTACACATCCGTCCCTTTTGCACTACAGTGGTAACTTCACTCACGAGTTTTTGTTTCGCAACCACGCTTGTAACTCAAAACATCCATATCTCAAATCAGTTTTCTGTATTGAAATGAATGGAAATGCCATTAATCCGTTCCAGCCACCCAAAAACGTGTCGTAAAATTTTTTCAAATAGAAAAAATGGCACTCTACAGTATTGTACTTTATGAAAACATACAGTAATAACATCATTAAATACAATCTAAATAATTAGTTTGTGCATTATGATTTCATGCTTGGAGCTCCTACACATAGAATGGATTATGAAACACAGAAGACCATTCCACTAACATTCGTTGTTTTTCAGAGGATAAAGAATATGTGCCTGAAAGTATTGTTGTATGCTTTTGTTTGCGTGTTGCTACCGCTTGTGTTCAAATAAGTTGTTTTACAATTTAGAGTGGCAATAAACAGCCTGAAGCAAGCACTTGGCCTCTTTTGAAGAATTGTTCCCAAACTGCTGCTTGTTGTGAAGTTTACTGCCACCATCTCACACTCCTAACTAAAATTTTTGCTCGCCAGTCAAAGTGCAAAAAGGAGGACAGGTCTCATCTCAAATTGCTGCATGAGCTCATACACAAGTCAAGGTACAACTTTGTAGTGTTGCCTGCAATATCAGGATTCATCGGTCACGCCCCAGTTATGCCACGGTTTTTAAGCCACTGTTTTTTTTTGTTTTGACTTATGTACTGTAGTGCCCTCATATGTAGGAAAACAGACACAGTCACCGATGCACTTTTCAGCCGTTTAGTAAATGCCGGGTGAACAATAAAACAGTAAACAGCTCATGCCTCTTAGAGGCGCGCGCACACACACACACACACACACACTATGTTACGTTCAGTATTTTCTATATATTTTGTTTGCAAATTTTTTTGTGCATATTCAGATATGTATACTTGGTGTGGGACGGTACAGATTACTGATGGTACGGTCCGTACCTTGGCTTTAGGGCCATGGTTTGGTACATTTTGGGTGCATGTTTTGTGCATAAAGAGAACAAGACAAGATATTTAATGTTCAAACTGATACATTTGATTGTTTTTAACAAATAATCATTAACTTATAATTTTATGGCTGCAACACATTCCAAAAAAGCTGGGACAGGTGGCAAAAAAGACTCAGTCATTCACAAGCAAAGATGGGGCGGGGTTCACCTCTTTGTGAACAAGTATGTGAGAAAATAGTCGAAACGTTTCAGGACAATGTTCCTCAACGTACAATTGTAAGGAATTTAGGGATTTCATCGTCTACGGTCCATATCATCATCAAAAGGTTCAGAGAATCTGGAGAAATCACTGCATGTAAGCGGCAAGGCCGAAAACCAACATTGAATGCCCGTGATCTTCGATCAAATATAGGTTGAACATGATTTGCAAATCATTGTATTCTGTTTTTATTTGTTTAACACAACGTCCCAACTTCATTGGAATTGGGGTTGAACATACAAACAGGCAATAACAATTCTCTGACATATAGTCTTCAATCTCTGTGAAAAACTAGCGATATTAACAATATTCGATCGTGACTTCTACTTCTACAGCAAATATCTTATTACGTGCACCACTTTGTCCCTCAGAGGCCAAGACATGCACAGCAGGAAGCGCGATCCCAACAAGGCACACACCAAGACAGCTAAACACCTCGAGGCTCACTACATGATTCATATCTGCCACGACATTGTCAAACAGTAACAAAATAAAAACGTAATAAGGGCTTTTATACGCAAGCTGCTACGTCCATAACTGACGCCCAGCCATTTAACGTGCACACTAGCTGTTAACTTAGTGGTCAGTTGACAGCTAACTTGAGCTCACCACAGCCAACTCTACACTCTCGATGACTGACTCACAAGGCCAGGCCCCACCTTTTCAAGCCACATACACTCAAAGTCACAGATATAACAGTGTGGAATTTGAGGATGGTGACCCCAAGTGGAAAACAATAGTACCTGTACTTCACATCCACATTCTGTTATTTAAAGGTGCCATATTTTACCAAACCAACTTTTTCTAGTATTTGGGATGTACTGTAATTTCTCGTGTATAATGCACACCCCAAAGTTGACCTCAAAATTCTGGAACACCCTTCTACCTATGTATAATGCATTTTTACAATGCATGATTTTGCTTCTACCCATATAATCAAAACATGAAGTATTATCTGTATTTTGTTATTTTTTTTCAAAGAATTATTCTGAAGTTAAGCACTTTATTTGAACACATAATGCTTTTTATTTACTTGCTCTTATTTTGAAATTCACAGCCCTACTTTTATTTAGTAAATGAGAAAACACACAGTTGTGCTCATATGTTTGATTACCCAGGCAGAATTCGGGTACAATTCTTTAAAGAAAACATAAAGGGCCAGGCGAAACACAATTTTATTTTAATGGCATTCAAATTAAACTGTCAAGCATTTCAGAAAAGCATTATCATTAAAGAAAACATAACCATATAGAAATTAATGATGGTTGTTGTTCAGTCATCAGTCATATTAAAAACAACAACAACAATATTTCACAAATTCTGCCATTGTATGTAAACTTATGAGCACAACTGTACATATATGAAGTCGTGCGTACTCCGGTCATATTGGAATGAAAGTGTAGGCTACACCTTTTTATAACCGCTAGGTGGCAGTGGGATATTAGAATGAAAGTGTACACCTTTCTCATAAGCTCTAGGTGGCGGTGGCATTTTTCAATAAAAGTGTAGAGCTTTTTCATAACCTCTAGATGGCGGTATACATAGTTTATTTTCCATCTTCCCCTATACCTATGTATAATGCACACTATTAACTTTTGACAGTTTTTTTGGGGGTAGGATGCGCATTATACACGTGAAATTACAGTAATATTGGCTCTATGGTGCCTCAGTAAAGGTGAAATATTAATTAAAATTAGAGTTGGGCTTCAAGAATCGATTAGAACCGGGACTAACATTCCGGTTCTCTCGGGGTCGTTCAAATAAAAAACATTTGGTTCCCAGTTTTGATGCTTACAGTCCCCTGACCCCCGAATAAGAAAGTGGCGAAAACCAACGAAGAAGCGGCGAAAACCAACGAAGAATGCGCACAAAGCCGTCCTTGTGCCCAACAGCAGCGGCGAGCAAAAGATTTAACTATGTTAAAATAAATGACCAGTCAAATCAGTGCAACACTTGGATTAAGATTATATTGTGCAAAGGACACGTTCCCTCCCGTTCCGAGCCTTGGCCGACACCGCGCGGAACGTTAGTCTGGTCAGTTGGGTGAGTGAAACAATTAATTACGTCTATGCCAACATTAAGGCAGCTAATAAGTTAAACGTTGGTTTGCACTCTTGCACTGATAGTTTTTAGCGTTTATTTTACTCTTCAAACAAACGTAAGAGCAGATGACAGACAGAAAATTTAAATAAATTACTTTATCATACTGGAAAGAAAGTAGAAACAGTTACATTACAAGCTTAACGGTGAGCTAAAACTTCACCATAGGTCAAACTAGCAACTTTACATCACAATTAATTGGGACAACATTTACAAAAACGTTGTCTCACAGTATCACAAACACTAACCTTGTGTCTCATTGGTGTCGTGAAGTCACTTTTCATGCCAAAAGGCTGAGTTCCGGTGCGTACCCTTCAAAATAGAAGGCTACATGCTTAAAACAGGAAGTCAAGTTAAAACTTGCACATATACTGTAAACCATGTGATGTGATTAAACAGTCACAAGTAACTATTTTAAAAATGCTGTATCTAACTTTTAGCTGAAACAATAATTAATGAATATTAAGTCAATTGGGTTAGTTCCATACACATTGCCTTTTCGTTCATAGGTTTGATATTGATACTGGTTATAAATGTCAAATGTTCATTTTAGTTTATGCTGCAGGTTGCTAAGAAAATTTATATTTTACCCTTTATTTAACTTTTTTGACCCAGCCCTCTCAAAGAATCGAGAATCGTTTGGAACCGCAATCGGGACCGGAATCGCTCAAATTCAAACGATGCCCAACCCTAATTAAAATCGTCCACGCATTCATGAGTTCAATGTTTTTCTGCCGAGAGGCCTAAAATCAGGTCATTTGATTTTTTCAGGCTCCAAGTCCATGTTAGAGTCACTCATTTCAGGTCTAAATAGCCAAAACATGGGACCTTTAATAAATAATGCAAAATACATTTTTACCCAATTAATTGAAGGCATATGCGTTGACATCAATTCTAAATAGCTGCAGGTCCAATATACTGTCGATCCTCTCCACTGTTGTTGTTTCAGGTTTAGATTATTATATCTATTAAAAACAGAACTTATTCATATCGTGGCCAAATGTTCTTACTGAAAAAAACATTTTAGTTAACCAGCTGTTTTTGAGTGGAACCTCCTTTTTTATGAGGAGTTCTACCATGACACAGAAACTGAACTTGCAAATCGTTTCTGGAGAAGTCAGGCCAGTTTTGTTGCAAAATGTGCGTGCGTGCGTGTGTGCGTGCGTGCGTGCGTGCGTGCGTGCGTGCGTGTGTGTGTGTGTGTGTGTGTGTGTAAGGAGGTGTTTTGCTCTGTTGGGGAAAGGTTTCCATGCCCGTTTCACGTACACCAGTGACAACCTATCCTTTGAATAGTTTTCCGTTGTTCACAGATTTCGAGAAATATTTTTATGTGATGTATTACGCTCAGAGTTTGGTCTGTTCAAAGTTCCTGTCTTGATTCAAACAAGCTTTTGTAAATACCATTCACCCTCTGAGGTTATTATTTATGACACGTGAGGAAGATTCTAATTTCTTGTCTCCTTTCTGTTACAAATCTTCATGTTATTGTCTTTGTTCTAAGAACAAATTAAGTTCTGTAACTTACTCCAGTTGAGCTTCCTGAAGCTGCTACCTGGCAGCTTTTCTGTAAGCAAAGTTATAATTATTCGTGCTTGGCTGTAGGATTATTTCGCTAACGTCAACATGGCTGCTTGCCAAAAATAGTCCATACAAGCGGAGTTCAGTTTCAAGTCTGTGACAAACTCCAGCAGCAGTCATCTTCTGTAGCAGTGCTTGTTTTACAAAATGTCATGAGGCCCTAACACTTCCTTTATATCTTTCTCCTCAGAATTTCCCCTGACCCCAGATACCCCTAGCAGCGAGAGCCGAATGTGCACAAGCAGCAGCCGGCTAGCCGCCCTGAAAAGACAGAATGACATCGAGCTCAAGGTCAAGCAGGGTGCAGAGAACATGATTCAGATGTACTCCAATGGGCCATCAAAGGTAGGCTTTATACATATACATAAATTTACATAAACTGTCCATTGGATAAAGTCGGATGACAGAACATATCAATCAATCAATCCAAACCTTTATTTAACCATAAAATAACCCATTGAGACTGAGCTATTTTTATCAAGACTCTGCTCCCCCTCCAACTCAAACAAAATGATTTTACCGATTATCCCATCGATTAATTGGGCAATCAGATAAAAATTTATATTGCATTATTGAACAACCAAATCTGCATACAAGGTGCTGGTATTATTGTTGTCCACTTGAGGTTACTATCCTCACATTCCACACTAATATCTGTGACTATGGCTGTGCGTGCGCGCGTGCGTTCGTGCATGCGTGCGTGTGTGTGTGTGTGTATGTGTGTGTGCGTGCGTGCGTGCGTGTGTGTGTGTCTTTAAACGTTGGGGCCTGGCCTTGTGAGTGATGTGGGAATCAGCCAATGAGGGTGTAGAGTTGGTTGTTGTGAGGTCTAGTTAGCAGCTGGCTTGTAACTGGCTAATCGTTAGCCAATCTGCGTGTTAAATGCCTGGCCGTCAGTTGTGGCCACAGCAGCTTGTGTATGAATGTGCTTATAATGTGTTTTATTTTGTTAGTTTGTTCAATAAAGCGATTGAAAGTGCACAGGCAGCCAGGGTCCGAAATTAAGACTTACCAGTTGTCAAATGTAACTAAATTATCCGTTTGGCGAGAAAATATCAGAGCCCTCCTCGCCATGTGGCAAGTGAATGCCTGTACCCACGTACACAAACATACACAAATCATAGTGGAGCAGCGCGTGTCTTGGTAATATTGGAGCATGGCCTGCCAGGAAAGTGCGCGGGATTCCTCATAAGGCCGATCTCAGTTATCAGCTGTGTAGGTATTTCCTTGATCTAACATGATGGAATGTGCGTGACAACAGCCAATCAGAGATGTCCTTTTCCTGCTCCACTTCCGTTTGCAAGTAGTTGGGTTAAAAAGAAACCGCGCCTTCTCGGCCAGCCCGCCTGTAGCGACACCGACTTACAGTAGTCGTCCTCGGAGCCTGCTGAGTCAGCAGGCACCCATCCTTGCCCCAGCTACAGGGCCGACGTCGGTTGTGTAGCATCGTCTCCAAAGCGACATGGAGAAATGCTGTTAACTAGCCGATGTATAAGGTATGTCTGCGCCCTCAAAAATGGACAACACTGTGTTTATTAATTTGAAGAAGTACCACTCAAGTGACAAATTTGGACAAATTATTCTGGAAGTTATTTTTTTATACGTTGGCAGCTCTGTAAATGTAAATTAAACAGAATCACACTTGTCAGGGAGTATGATCCCACAGAGGCTGTAATTCTGTTGCACGAGGACTGTGTGAGGCCAGACTTTATGAATGTTAAATAAAACTTTTTTTTTTTCTTGTTGTTGTTTCATGTTGCTGTGACTTATTTTCTCAGTTTGCATCCAACACAATACTGTATTATAGAAATAAGTGTAAAATTAGGGCTGCACACACATACACATTTTGCACGTGCCATTATCTCGATATTTTTTCGATATATTGTGCATAAAAAAAACTCCTTTCAAAAGTATACAAATTAATCTCAAGTACTAATTTAATACACTTACGAGTCGGAAAATGGGAGAAAGGGTTGGGACGTGGTTCGCATGTGCGTTGTCTCGCGGTGCCTCGGGAACTGTGCCTATACCTCGTCGATGGGGATCGCCGTTTCATGGCATTTGGTTTCATCCATTGAAGGGGAAGGGTAGAAGGTCACCGGTGCCGTGTGGGGTTGCTTTTCGTTTTGGTGCGTCCCCTTCGGGGTGGGCGGCTGTTGACTTGGAGCCGGAGGTCGGGTTGGGGCTTGTGCGTATGGACCATTTGGCGTGGTGGGCCAGTCCCGACTGGCTGCATTGGCAGTGCTGTACATGACTTTTGACTGGGACATCAATGGGTGGGTGTCGGTTTGATTGGGTTATTTCCGCACGCATTGCCTTCTGGTTCGTGGGTTTAATATTGGTGCTGGTTGTGGGGAGGGTGTGTGTTCGTGGTTTTGGCGACCCCTTATTTGAGCCGTGTGGGTTTCTTTGGCCCGGCTCCTCTGGGGGTGTTGGGGTCGTTTTGGGCCGGGGTGGGGGGGCCGGTGTCGCTCATATTTAGGCGATGTCCGGGCCAACTTCCCCCCCAAAGACAAGATTCAGTATGGACTATTCAATAACAAGACAGTGAGTCGCTTGAAAGCTGATTGTTTCCCGGAATTAAAAACAAGACACTTCCACTTTGCAGATGGCAAAATAATTGCGTTTTTTTCTTTGCCTGCTTCTCTGCAGGAGGAGGACACGTGCTGATACATGGTGTGTCATGTTCACAGCTGTTTGTTCACAAAGCTTTTACGGGCATTGTTGCTTCTGTCATGCTCAGAGTAAGATGATAAGCCATAATTTAGCTGGGGTGTGCATGTTTGATTCACCAGTTGCAGATCATCCCACCTGGTGTCAACTAAGCTAAGGCCTCACTGATGCTAAAACAGAAGTAAGAAACTAGACAATGCAATTTTTGTAGAAATTGCGTGTGAATGCGGAAAAAGTGACGATGATCTGATATGCTGTAGAGTTAACAAAATTTTGAGAGTTTTCAAAATGGTATAATATATAAGTATAGTATAGTAAGTATAATATAAGGAGTATAGTATGAATGGTTTGAATCGGTTGAGATATGTAGGAGGATTGCAAAATGTACACTGCATTCATTTTGTAATGTTGTCATGGAAACTGTGGAATACTGAAAAATGTGTGAGGTTTTGGAATGTGAAAATGTGTTTCCAAAATGTCACAAATGAGCTGAACATTTTGAAGTTTTAATGGTTTCAATCTGCGATTGACTGGCGACCAGTTCAGGGTGTACCCCGCCTTTCCCCCGAAGAATGCTGGGATAGGCTGCAGCACGCCCGCGACCCTAGTGAGGATAAGTGGAATGGAAGATGAATGAATGAATCAGTCCTGAAATGTGGAAGGTTTAGAACGACATGAAAGTGCGGAGAGTAATTATAAATGCAAGGGTGTCTTGAGATACGAGTGACCCGATTTATGAGTTTGTCTAGATAGGTCACATCATTCGGCTGTTTTATTTATTTTTATTTTTTTATTTTTTTTAATGTAATCATTTTTTTGCTTTGACTTGTGAGCAAAAACTTTAGATCAAGCACTGTACAGTGGCAGTGAACTCAACTCACTTCACAACAAGCAGCAGTTTGGCAGCTAGTGAACGATTCTTCAATAAAAGAGGCTTCCTGCTGTTTCTTCCCGCTATACTGTGCAAAATTATAGAAATATTAATGTAGACCAGGGATGGGCACCTTAAAAATGATCTTTTAAATATGTGCATTTTTTTTTTTTTTTTTTTTTTTTTTTTTAAAACTGAACCAATGTATACCACAGTCATAATATATTTTATGCTCAAATGCATGTATAAAATATCCTCTCTGCAACAAAAAAGGTTTTGAAGCAAACAACAAAATAACCAGTGACCACATTTAGATTTTTGGGGGGTTTTTTTCTATTTTTTTTGGGTTTTCCCAAATACAAAGCACTCTTGTGTACAGAACTGCTGAACAGCAAACCAACATTCAGTGCAAAAACTTCACCAAAATCAACTCACTTAAAGATTTTTATGTTATACTGTGTTGCTGCATGTCATTCAAAATCCCCAAATTAATAGGCCGATTTACTCACTTGTATGCCACAGTGCAGTTTTGTGCACAAAAGTTCACTCTGCTTTGTTGAAGGTGCCCTGGCAGTGCGTCTCCCCTGCATGTCGCTTGTCCACCATACACGTTTGCTACTCTATCGGTGGTAACAGAGGTCCAATGTTTTTGGTGGACACACAGGGGACAACTCCTCCTGCACTTTAAACGAACTTTCAACGGTTCTTGTGAACTTTTGTTGAGATCTGCCGCTCATCGGTTCCCAGCATGCATTGTGGCATTCAATGATGAACATTTTTCCATAATAACAACGTTAATCATTATCGTTTAAGTATGTCTCTCTTACCTGTAGGTCGTTGAAAATTTGTCCTATTTAACTGTCAGGTTAAATTTATGTTGCACGTTTTTAACACGAAACTGTGGCTTGTGCGCGTTGCAGTAACATCCCGGTGAGTTATATCGATTCGTAAGCAGAAGTTAGTTACCATTACGCGGCATCTCACCTGGGTATGCCAGCATGCTCTTTCTAGTAATAACATGAAAAATTGTCCTTCTCCGTGATGGAGTTGGTGCTTCATCAAGCGACTCACCAGCGCCTCAGAAAAATCAACTAGGATTGAACGCATCTCTTCATTCTTCCTCTCTAATGGTGAACAACCTGTGGAAGCGCTACTAAGCGATGTCTGCCATTGTGATGGACATTGTAACTACAACTTCAAACCGCTCATGTATGGTGGAGGAAGCCTTTATATATTATTTCAGAATTAATTGAGGGGTCAATCCACTGACAGGCCGCCAGTTGCCCGTCCATGATGTTGGCCATATCCTACTGGCGGTTTCCACAGAAAGTAGGGATATGGTGTGTCACGCAAGTGTCTCTACTGTGTCTGTGTGACTTTGCAAGGTCACAATGTTTTGTCTTTAGACAGACAGACCGACACAGAGCCAGTTGGAAATAGTCCTGTCGTGATGTCAGAGAGGAAATTCCTGTTAGAGAGAGTTATTTTCCTCCGGGCGCCGCCATCAGTGACCTGGAGTTAAGTTCAGAGGAATTCTCGTGTGTCTATGTGCGACTTGCAGGAGTAAGAGTGACCAGTTAATACGCACACAAAGCTATTTCTTCTTTTTAGCAAATAAAAATGTACTTGTGATCACAGGTTCATTGAAGTCTGAAGGGCAACCGTGTTTTTGTTAGTTTGTTACATGCCCGTGACAGCCAAACCAGTTTTTTTTTTTTATAGTTTTTTTAATGTAAAATCTGCTGAATTAGGCTTAAAGTATTTGTGTTGTTTTGCAGTTGTCATGAGCAGGTCCTTCTAGCAGACTTTTAACGGTTTGATTGTACCCCTAGGATCGCAAGTTGCTGGCGACAGCGCAGCAGTTGCTTCAGGACAGTAAGATGAAGATCGAGTTCATCAGGATGCAGATCCTCAAGGCGAGCCAGGCCAATGAGCTGAGCTTCGAGAACAACGACGTGATTGGTAACCCGTGCTTTATGTTAAATGACTCAAGTCGTAAACCAAAAAAAAAAAAAGCATGAGTGAGTCAGTTCCTTTATTGTACTCCAGACAAGGCCATCATCAGCCCTTTGGACCTTCGGGTGGAGGAGCTGTGTCACCATGCCAGAATCGAGTCTGCAGTGGCGGAAGGAGCAAAGAATGTTATGAAACTCCTGGGAACGGGAAAAGTCACAGAAAAGAGAGCACATTTAGAGGTAGCACCTCTAAAAACTCATCAAATTTCAGAGTAGATTATGTATAGCAAATATAAACAATGTTTCATCTTTTTTATTCCTCATGGATCTAGAATTATACAGCAAACTGCTACTATTCATGATGCATGTCTGTCTGCTCTTACCTGATTTATCCACCGACTGCATCCTCCCACAAAAAATGTGGCTAGTTAACACCTATAGCTACCAATACTAAAATACAAGTATCTTATGATGTTTTCATGTTAGGATCAAATTATTTGTGGTTGTATTCTCTCTTAATAGTATAGTAAGTCTTTGATTATGTATCCTGTATTATATTGTCTTGTAGATGTATTTTACTGCTTTTTTACATCATGGCCAGGGGACTACAGATGAAAACTAGCCTTCTGGCTAATTCTGGATTTTTTAACCCTGGTACACATGGTTAAAAAATCATGTAATTTAAAAATCATGTGTTTTATGAAATTGCATTGTCCCCTTTCAAATAAACTGATTAACCCTCCTTCAATTCAGGCCCAAGCTCGCTTTAATGAATCCAGCCAAAAGCTCGACCTCCTGCGCTACTCCTTGGAGCAGCGCCTCAGCGAGCTGCCTAAGAACCACCCACGCAACAGCAGCATCGTGGAAGAGCTGTCACTCCTTTCCACGCCAGTCCTCAGTCCACGATCTAGCATCATCTCCACACAGAACCAATACAGCACGGTGACCAAGCCCGCGGCACTCACAGGTACCACAGGACATGATTTGGAATCAAACGTGTTAACACTTAACAGACAACATACTTTAATTAAGCTTAGTGGACCTGACTGTATTTGAAGGTGTATTTGATCAAGAAAGCACTTGTAACTGGATTACTGAACAATTAAGACAAATATTGTGTGATATTTGCCACACTCCACTACCAGGCACCTTAGACGTCAGGCTCATGGGCTGTCAAGACCTTCTGGAAAATGTTCCTGGCCGCTCCAAAGCTGCATCTGTCCCCCTGCCTGGGTGGAGCCCTAGTGAAACCCGCTCATCCTTCATAAGCAGAGCTAACCGAAACCGCAGCGTGAGCTCACGGAACATGACAAAAAGCGAAGAGCTTTCTAGTAAGTACATCTATTCAACTAGACAATAATACATACTGTTAAAAGGAATTGCAGTGGTACCTTGACTTATGAGTGCCACAACTTTTTGCGAGCCAAAATTTGAGTTATGAGTGAGTTTCAGATATGCCCTGCTCGAGTGAAGTTAAAAAAAAAAAAAAAAAAAAAAAAAAGAGAGAGAGAGAGAGAGAGAGCAATTAAGGCACTGTAATGCATTTGCATGTGGGAAATAAAACACTTATTAAACAGATAAGAATAAGAATACTCCCAATAGGTCACACCACTTAGTTATGCATCCAACTTACAAATACTACAGTACAGACACTAATTACGAGGGCTGCAACGGCCGCAAGTGGTCCAGGATAGACACAACCGCCAGTGCACTTTCAATGGCTTTATTGAACAAACAGAGCGTGAGGATTACCACCCCAAGTGAACAAAAATAATACCTGCAGCTCACATGCACGTTCATGTTTTATAATGCAAAATCATTTATTTGATTAATCAATGGGATAATCTACATATTATGCAATTCTAAAAATATTTTATAGCTACAACCTTAGTAATTTAGTAGACTTTAAAAACTTTTTTTCACATTGTCGTTAGTTTGTATTATGTTTTTATACAATTTTTTTTTTTTTTTTTTTTTTTTTTTTTTTTTTTTAAATTGTATTTTATTTTTATTTTTTTAAGTGTTTGGGGTGCCGGAATGGATTAATGGCATTTCAGTTAATTCCATCAATCCCTCCATTTTTGGTACCGCTTATCCTCAACAGGGTCGCGGGCTGCTGGAGCCTATCCCAGCTATCTTCGGGCGGGAGGCGGGCCACACTCTGAACCGGTCACCAGCCAATCGCATGACACATAGAAACAAACAACAATTCGCACTCACATTCACACCGACGGGGAATTTAAAGTCTTCAATCAACCTACCATGCATGTTTTTGGGATGTGGGAGGAAACCGGAGTGCCCGGAGAAAACCCACCCAGGTACGGGGAGAACATGCAAACGCTACACAGGCGGGGCCGGGATTTGAACCCCGGTCCCCAGAACTGTGAGGCAGATGTGCTAACCAGTCGTCCATCGTGCCCAGTTAATTATAATAAAGGACCATTTATTTTCTATATGATTGAATTGAATTACAAGCTTGGTCACCGACCAAATTGAACTCGTAAGTCACGATACCACTGAAATTGATTACATGAAGCAAGTCCAGTGTTTGTAAGCAGGGCCTGTGTTTCCTCAGATGAGATTAGCGCAGTTTTGAAATTGGACAACACGGTTGTTGGTCAGACCAGCTGGAGGCCGGCCAGCAACCAGGCCTGGGACCACAAGTTTACATTGGAGCTGGACCGGGTAACAAACATAAGCACATACTGTATACACTGAATCTACATGTCTGCTTTTGGCTCGTGTTTGTCCAACATGGTCTAATGTGGTTATTTCTTGCTGTCCCCTTGTAGTCTCGCGAGCTGGAGATCTCTGTTTACTGGCGTGACTGGCGCTCACTCTGCGCCGTCAAGTTCCTGCGTCTGGAGGACTTCTTGGACAACCAGCGTCATGGAATGTGTTTGTACCTGGAGCCGCAGGGGATGCTGTTTGCTGAGGTTTGTGCGCACACAGAAACAAATAATTAACTCCTAAACTATTCTAAACCCTTACTGGTCAGAACAAACAAATGAACAAACTTGCTTAACCATTACTGCTATTTATTATGCATTTATTAATTTGATCATGTGTGTTGTTTAGGTAACATTTTTTAATCCCGTTATCGAGAGACGACCAAAGTTGCAAAGACAAAAGAAGATTTTCTCGAAACAGCAAGGTAAGTAGTCTTAGTTTCACCTTCTTTTTTGTTAAAGAAACCTCAATATCTCTGATTTTAAAGGCGCAGTTAATTTTCATAGCTTTGGGCCTTTTATTTTTTTCACTGAGCTGATCAAACAGCTAATCCTTTCTATGTTATGCCTCTTTCTGCCTCCTCCTCCCGTGTCACCAGGTAAGACTTTCCTGCGAGCCCCTCAGATGAACATCAACATTGCTACATGGGGCCGTCTGGTGAGAAGAGCCATCCCGACTGTGAGCACCAACTCCTTTAGTCCGCAGGCTGCCGAGACCGGGTCCAGCAGCATCCCGGGTTCACCCACACCCAGCAGGCAAGCGAAGGCACCTTTCGCTTCACATCAACCTAAAAGCACACGACACTTGACTTGGTTCTACAAGATGGCTGCTATCATGTCTTAACTGTATCCTCATCAACAGTGACCCACTGGTGACCAAGCTGGATTTTGACAGAGAGCCCACACCAGGACCCAAGTTCTACCCAGCACCCGACAGCATCCAAGAACCACCGGAGCAACACAACATGCTGCCTGACAAGGAGGAAGTGCAGGTATTGAATCAAGAATTTTGCTGATAAGTGACGTTGAATTGATTTAACCAAAAAGAAGACCACAGAGGTCTCCTATTGGTTGTAAAAACTGAAAAACAACATTACAACAGATTTGAATAATTTAGATACAGTAGAATCTCTAACACTGCTAATGCAGCCCTATGGGATGCACAAGTCAGTGCAAACTGTAGGCCGGTCCCAAGCACGGATAAATGCAGAGGGTTGTTGCGTCATCAAGGGTATCCGTCTTAAAACTTTGCCAAACAAATATGCAGTTATCCAAAGAATTCTATACCGGATCGGTTGTGGCCCAGGTTAACTACGTCCGCCACCGGCGCTGTTAATCTACAGGGCACCAGTGGAGATTCAGCTACTGTGGGTCGAAGACAAAGGAGAGGCAGAAACAGTAATACAATACATGGAGATGCTACGTAGGGCGAAGGTAGAGGTGGCAAAGGCCAAACAACACGTCCCACCGGAAGGAGACCCCGGGGACGACCCAGGACACGCTGGAGAGACTACGTCTCTCGGTTGGCCTTTGTCCGCAGGTGGCCGAGGCACACACCACAAGGAGCAGCACAATGTCCATTGAATTGAAGCAAAACATGTGGCTGTTTATCTTGATATTCTATTTAATTATATAATTACTGTATGTTTTTATGAAATAATAATAATAGAGCATATTAATAATAATAATATTTTTATTATGAAATAATAATAATAGAGCAATTTTCCTCGATTAAATTAAAAAAAAGAAGTTTTGGGGGGGGGCTGAAATGGATGAATGCCATTTCTATTCATTTCAATGGGTAAAGATAATTTGAGATACAAGCGTGGTCACAGAATTCATTTAACTCAAAGCACGTGTTATGAGTTCCAGGGTCACTCTGTCACCATCATAACAACTTTATGAACTACCCAGGTAGTCGTTTAAGTAACATTTTAACATTCTTAACTGTCATACAGGTATTAAAAGAAGCTAACCGGTGTTGATCTGTTGATTTGAATTGTCAAAAGAACAAAACAAATTACTGTAACTCTGTGGTTGGTGACACTAGACTAAAAGATGCTGGAAGCTTCCACCATAGTACTAATTTACAGTACATTACTTTTCAAATATGCTCCTAGTTTGTCACTGTACATAACCTTGTGTAACCCTACGTAGTGCCAGCAGTTAAGGTCTGGCGCGTCATTGTTCAATTAATAATTTAATCACATATCTGCTTAATTTAAAGCCATTGGTGTCACTGAATAATTTCACCTTATTTCTAGCCTCTCGGTCCCTCCCTCCAGGACGCACTCGCCTCATTCGACTTCCTGAACAAGAGGAACAGCGTGGCGGTAAAGCCCAATCTGGACCTGGTGGCCGAGACAGAGCTTCAGCATCCGGACTTGGAGCTCACAGCCTTCCCGAAAGATGCGGAGATAAGGTAGACTTGGAACTTCTCTTTGGAAAAATACCCAGAGTGAAACGGAAGTTGGCTGTAAATGCTTGACTATGAATGGAGTTTGAATTTCAAACGCTCTTATAATAAAACTGTTCTGTTTAATATAGCCGTATGGGGAAGTAGCGGTTACTGTGTCTGCATCACATTTCAATTGAAAATTCTAAATTCTTCATAGGTGTGCGGTTACTGTGTCTGCATCACATTTCAATTGAAAATTCTAAATTCTTCATAGGTGTGAGTGTGGATGGTTGTCTATTTGTGCCCTACGATTGGCTGGAGACTAGTTCAAGTCCCCTCCCCCAAAGTCAGTCAGAATAGCTTTCAGCTCATCCTAAGGAGGACAAACACTATCGGAAATAGCTGGATAGAAAATATACTCTTGGTACCTTTTTAACAACTGTCAAATTCGGTGTTGCTCTGGCCCGTTTGTCACACTAGTGTACAAATGGTACCCCCTGCCTTTCACTGCTCGTGTCGTTTTTGAGTTTGTATTGAGGAAAATTATTTAAGCCACACCTGGAACTACGTGATACTTTGTAGTAATGCATACTCAAATGTGTTTTTCAGGGAAGAAGAGCAGTTTCACTTTAGCCTCAAAGACTTCAAATGCGTTGCAGTCCTTGGACGCGGCCACTTTGGAAAGGTACATTTTATGTTTCCTGGAAAGAACTAGTGTTGTAACACATGAGACCGGTCTTGAGACCACATTTTGAAGATCTTGGTCTTGTCTCTGACTCGACTTCCAAAAGTCTTAGTCTTGTCCCTGCCTTTGACTGGTCGGGATTTTCCGTCGAGACCAGCACTGATCTGCTATTCTTCAACTTCATTGTCATAATAAGGAGAAACACTTGGTAAAACTGCAAATATCTTCAATTAATGTGTTACGAACCCCCACCATTCCGGTAATGACTGCAACCTTCGCGGTGTTGTGGCTGACTGACTGACTGACTGATTTAAAAGGAACTGTTTTTTGTGGTACTTCAAAATAAAACTTGATTGCTGCCCAACAGTCATCAAGGAGCCTAACTCGAGCTGCAGTGTTACTTGGCAATGTGCTGTAGAGAATATTAATATATAATCTATATATATATATATGTCATGTACTTGTTATTGGGTTACAATAATGCTTTTCCTCGTTCAGTTTATATGAATGCTTTTAATTCGTAGATACTGTAGGATATGACTTGTTGGTCAGCCAATAAGATGTTCCGTAGTGTATGACGCATCGCTAGACTAGTAGATTACGAAGCTCGACCTGAACGTGGATGCATTATTATTTTTTCTGATCCAAATTGCCAAATAAATACCTTTGTGGCTAAACCGTACATGGACGCGTGTTTACTCCTGGACGTGTTTACTCCTGGACGAAGACAGTTTTAACACCCTAGCTTAACAATACGATATGTATATGTATGTTGCATATCAACGCCCTCTTAAAATAATGGCCTGAGTCATTTTTTGACATTTTTCAGAAAAGACAAAAAACTGCACCAAATAAAACATAACTAACAAACTAACTAAACATAATGCTGAGGATGTATGTGTGTCTCCTCACTCCAGCTCTTTGCTGGAGGTAGAAGTTCTTGACTGATGCCACAAGTTCTTGACTGAAAAACCCACTTTTTAAGTTTGTAACAGTATAAATAAATAAGACCAAATTGTCTGAATTCAGTAACAGTCACCAATTTTGGGGTGAGAAGTACTATCAGGTTTGCTTTTTCGGGCAAAATCCAACATCTCCTCTGACTTTCTTTCAGTCATGGAAAAATTATTAGACCACCGTTGTTTCTTCAGTTTCGTTTTAATTTTTAATGCCCGGCACAACTAAAGGTACATTTGTTTGGAAAAGTATAATGATGACAACAAAAATAGCTTTAATTTAAGAATGGATGTCTCTGCATTTTCCATGGTTTTCTTGATAGTAACCAAAATCACTGGGAATAAAATTACTATAATCTTAAGAATGACAAATAGGACAAAGTATTATGGAATCAGCTGTTTTTTTTGTCTTATTCATTGTATTCTTCAGGTAGTTGTTAGGTTAAATATGTTAGCGGGCTTATTCTGGTATTTACGGCAATCACGTTTACGAGGGAGCGCCGAGTGATGACGTCTTGGGGCGGGAGTGACCTTTTTTTGGGGCTGGAGTGAACGTGCTGTTGTGTGAAGTTGTTGAGAGCAATAAATACATGGACAAAACAACGTGAATGTGTATTTTTATTGGAAACTAACAGTAATTACCGTTGGTGGTATCAGGCATTAAAATTTGAAAGAAATTGAACAAACAAGGGTGGTCAAGTAATTTTTACCATGACTGTACATGTAGTCCGCGTCGACAGGCGCCTGTTTTCGGACAAGTCAACGCTGGTTCTCTTTTGTTTAAAAAAGCCACACCTTCGACGGCTTTGGTTTTGGCATCGTATTAACACTTGATACCCATGCTAATTGGTTGCATCACGTGACTTAAGCCGCATCAAATCAGAGGGCAAATTTTTAAAGTGGCACTGAAACGAGTAACCGAAATTTGTGCTGTTATTTGAATGTGTCTGTCGAACATATAAGAAGCAGTAACATAGTTGTACAGAGTTTGGTGCCATACCCTGCAGAGAATCAACCACCTTTATCTTAAATGTATCTTGTGCTTGTCTGAAGCCTTTCTGTATTTTACAGGTGTTGTTAGCGGAGTATAAAAGTACAGGCGAAATGTTTGCCATCAAAGCTCTGAAGAAAGGCGACATTGTGGCTCGAGATGAAGTTGACAGGTAACCGCCTACAACCAATAAAGCTCAACGATGTTAAAGCGTACAAAAGAGCACAAAACACTGACTTTGTCTTCTTCCAGTTTGATGTGCGAGAAGCGGATCTTTGAGACGGTCAACAGCGTGCGCCACCCGTTTCTGGTCAACTTGTTTGCGTGCTTCCAGACGCAGGAGCACGTGTGTTTTGTCATGGAGTACGCGGCGGGAGGTGACCTGATGATGCACATCCACGCCGACGTCTTCTCTGAACCGCGGGCCGTGTAAGTGTCTAATTAGGTAATGTGTCGCTCCCAACTGCTTTAAAGGAGACAAATTAGCACAAAGGACAACAAACATTAAATGGCAAACAATATTAAATTTAAAAAAAAATAGCGGAGGGGGGTTCATTACTCAACTGACATTTAGTCCACATATACTGTACATCAATATGCTCATATGAGCATTTAAATTCCCTCCTTTGTGATAAGGTCTGAAAATAAGCCTATAATAGAGACACGTTATGGATTTACAGTGGACCCCGCTTGGACTGGGCCCAACCGCGAATAGCGAAAATTCACGGATAGTTCTTGAAAAAGCAGGGATATACTGCCAGTAAGTGTTTTTGGAGTTCGTTCCCCCAAAAAAAGAGACTGGGGGGGGGGTGTAAAATTGGGGAAATGTATGCGGGGGTCCACTGTATTGCCTTTTAAATTAAACATCAGCAGCTTTAGGAAAGTGCAACATAGTTTTCTTCTTGGTAGGAATTAAAGGATGGAGATGTGCAACCGTTTAAAATGTCTGAATTGGGATGATTTGTTTAGGGCTGCAACTAACGATTATTTTTATAATCAATTAATCTGTAGATTATTTTTTTACTTGATCAATTGGATATTAAAAAACCTTTTTATTTCAGTCCCTTTACAAAAAAAAAAAAACAGGACATTATTTCAAATTGATGGCAGAAAATACACAAACTCAAACTGATAATGATTCAGTTACTGTTTTGGTCCATGATGTCACAAAATAGGCAAAAATGTATATAATTGTTGAAACAGGCGGCTCCTCAGTGTTGCCAATTTAGCCACTCTTCCACTGCAAATGAATGGCGCTTGCACAAAGCTACCACTGGGTAATTTAACCCTCCTTGGGCAAATAACAAAACATTGACTTGGTTGTTTAATTTCACACTTAATCGGCAGGCGGGCACTCTAGAGACTCAAGTATTTGTTTACAAACAAAAAGTCAGTATTCCCATATGGCCCCGCTTTAATTGGATTTAACTGATTGAGACTGTGGTTTTCCAGATTTTATGCCGCCTGCGTCGTGTTGGGATTGCAGTACTTACACGACCACAAGATTGTGTACAGGTGAGCCCTTTGGGAGACATTTCATGAATATAGTTCTGTTGCATGTTACATTTAAAAAAAAAAAAAAAAAATTTAAAAACATGTTTTTGTTTGGCAGAGACTTGAAGCTGGATAACCTGCTACTGGACACTGAGGGTTATGTGAAGATTGCTGACTTTGGCCTTTGTAAAGAAGGTGAAATGAATTAAAAATGGAACAGTGTGCTGCATTTTTTTGAAATCATATAATATGTAAGCCATTTATTTTTAAGGGTAATAATAATGGTATTGTTGTAAAATATGTTTGAGTTGTCATATGTCAGACCCTTTCCAAAAAATTAGAATATCATGGAAATGTTTATTTATTTCCATAATTTCATTCAAAAAGTTAAACTTCCATAGATTATTGATTCAGGCCCCATAATTTAAACAATTTCAAGTATTTGTTTATTTTTACATAATTTGGGCTTCCAGCTCATAAAACCCACTTTTTTTTTTAATTGGGAACAGGTAGGTGTCATGATTGGGTATAAAAGGAGCTTCCCTGAATTGCTCAGTCATTCACAAGCAAAGATGGTGCGAGGTTCACCTCTTTGTAAACAAGTGCGTGAGAAAATAGTCAAACAGTTTAAGGACAATGTTCCTGAACGTACAATTGCAAGGAATTTAGGGATTTCATCATCCACGGTCCATAATCTAATCAAAAGGTTCAGAGAATCTGGACAAATCAGTGCATGTAAGCGGCACGGCCGAAAACCAACATTGAATGCCCGTGACCTTCGATCCCTCAGGCGCCAGTGCATCAAAAACCGACATCAATGTGTAAAGGATATCACCACATGGGCTCTGGAACACTTCAGAAAACCAGCGTCAGTAAATACAGTTCGGCGCTACATCCGTAAGTGCAACTTGAAACTCTACTATGCAAAGCAAAAGCCATTTATCAACAACACCCAGAAAAGCCACTGGCTTCTCAGGGCCAGAGCTCATCTAAGATGGACTGATGCAAAGTGGAAAAGTGTTCTGTGGTCCGACGAGTCCACATTTCAAATTGTTTTTGGAAATGGTGGACGTCGTGTCCTCCAGGACAAAGAGGAAAATAACCATCCGGACTGTTATGGACGCAAAGTTCAAAAGCCAGCATCTGTGATGGTATGGGGCTGTGTTAGTGCCAATGGCATGGGTAACTTACACATCTCTGAAGGCACCATTAATGCTGAAAGGTACATACAGGTTTTGGAGAAACACATGCTGCCATCCAAGCAACGTCTTTTTAATGGACGACCCTGCTTATTTCAGCAAGAAAATGCCAAACCACATTCTGCACGTGTTACAACAGTGTGGCTTCGTAGTAAAAGAGTGCGTGTACTAGACTGGCCTGCCTGCAGTCCAGACCTGTCTCCCATTGAAAATGTGTGGCGCATTATGAAGCGTAAAATACGACAACGGAGACCCCGGACTGTTGAACAGCTGAAGCTGTACATCAAGCAAGAATGGGAAAGAATTCCACTGACAAAGCTTCAATAATAATAATGTCCTCAGTTCCCAAACGTTTATTGAATGTTGTTAAAAGAAAAGGTGATGTAACACAGTGGTAAACATGACCCTGTCTCAGCTTTTTTGGAACGTATTGCAGCCATAAAATTCTAAGTTAATGATTATTTGCTAAAAACAACACATTCAAACAGTTTGAACATTAAATATCTTGTCTTTGTAGTGTATTCAATTAAATATAGGTTGAACATGATTTGCAAAACATCATATTCTGTTTTTATTTGTTTAACACAACGTCCCAACTTTATTAGAATTGGGGTTGTAATATAGGGAATTCTAAATACTTTTGGGGGCTTTGTGAATTACTTGCTTTTCTTCCTGTACTACAATTGTACTTGTCGTCTTAAGGAATGGGCTTCAGGGACAGAACCAGCACTTTTTGTGGAACGCCGGAGTTTTTGGCCCCTGAGGTTTTGACTGAAACGTCGTACACCCGCGCCGTGGACTGGTGGGGGCTGGGCGTGCTGATCTTCGAGATGCTGGTGGGAGAGGTGAGTGCGCTTTTGGTCAGGATGCTCTCGCTTTTGTCGCAAGACTTCATCTTGGCGCCGTCTTTAAAGTACCCGCCGTCCCTTTCAGTCGCCGTTCCCCGGTGATGATGAGGAGGAGGTGTTTGACAGCATCGTCAACGATGAAGTCCGCTACCCAAGATTCCTCTCCACTGAAGCTATCTCCATCATGAGGAGGGTATGTTCTTAAATAAATTGGTTTACAGTGGACCCCCACATACTCACGGTACGCCACCCATGGATTCACCCATTCATGGATTTTTCCCAACCAACCACCAAAGAATTTATTCGATAATTTTTTGGGGTTAAAATAATTTAAAAACAATTCCAATGCAATTATGATGGCTGTCAATTATCGACAGATTTTGCGCTATAGTGGGGGTCCACTGTTACAGCTACAGTCGAAATGCCAGATTTTTGTGATATAGAAATGAAATCAAGATGAATCATTTCAAAACGTTTTCCACCAATAATGTGATCAATAACCTGTGCAACTCAATTGTAAAAAGATGTAATCTTTTCGAGCACTCTTTCATTGGGGGCAGCCGCACACGCATCTGTGCAATGCTGCCTAATCAACATCTAAATATGTCACACCTGAGAGGTGGCTGACTTACTTTGGCAATGGAGAAGTGCTCACTAACACAGATTTGGACAGATTTGTGAACAATGTTAAAGATAAATAGGGTTGCTATTTTTGTTTGTTTGTCTGGTTTTTTTTAAGTTCAGATCATGAAAAATATTAGCAAAAACAAATAAAAAAATTTTCAGTGTATGTGCCTTGGTTCAGTAAAGGTTTGGGAAACTGATTTAGACTATCATGAAAAACGTTTTTCCTATCAGTAGTTAAATAGAAAAAAGTGAAATTCATAGTTTTTTAAAATATATATATATATATATATATATATATATATATATATATATATATAGTCACCACACTTCACAAAGTGAAATATTTCATGATTTCTTTTTCTTGGGATAGGCTCCAGCACACCTGCAACCCTGGTGAGTTTAGGTGGTACAGAAAATGGATGGATAATTACGATTATAGCTTACAGATAATGAAAATTTCACCATCTGAAGAGATTTTATATTACATAAAAATGAATTAAAATTAGTTTTACTATAGAAAATTAGGGAGGACTTGGCATTCGGATACAGTTGTTTTTTGAATTGAACTTCTGAAATACTGTATATGAACTACGATATTCACTTTTTATTTTATTTTAGTTGCACCTGCATACAGTATGTACTGTACATTCTTTTTGACATTTGCGTTCATATTTCCTATCATCACTTGTGTGTTCAGCTTTTAAGGAGAAGTCCGGAGCGTCGTCTTGGAGCAGGCGAAAGTGACGCGGAGGATGTCAAGAAACACTTATTCTTCAGAGTAAGGAATTCAAATAAAATGCACTTAAAATATCTCCTTCGAATCAAAGTATACTAAAAACTCGACTTAAAATCCCTGTATGGTGAGTAGGGAATGAGTGAATGATACCGGCCAGAGTCATTCGCTCATTCCCTAAACCCTCATCATTATATAAAGATTTTTAAGTGGACTTCATATGGAACTATCTGGTACAATCACCCACTCTCTCACTTTGCGTACAGAACATGGACTGGAACGGCCTTATGTCCAAGAAAGTGAAGCCCCCGTTCGTGCCCACCATCCAGGGCGCTAACGACGTCAGCAACTTTGACGACGAATTCACCTCGGAGGCGCCCATCCTGACCCCGCCCAGGGAGCCACGGGTGCTCAATTCGGACGAGCAGAACATGTTCTCTGATTTTGATTACATCGCTGACTGGTGTTAGCGCCGCACATGCGACGACAACGCTTATACGTGATTACAACCTTTCTGTACAATAATGTGTGAGGGATCAAAGACGCTTCCCTGAGGAATCCCTATTTTTTTAAAAATCATGAAGAATTTTTTTAACGGAAAAACAAACTTGTTGGAGAAACTAGAGGAGGATGGAGCATGCTGTCTGACCACTGAGAATGTTTTTCATATGAACTCTGAGACTGGAGATGGCAATCCCGATCATTTGTTGACACTTATTCATGGTCTCCTTTTGTGTTTTGAATGTGTACAGTTGGTTCAGTGGTATATTTTATTGCAGTGTGTTCATGCTCAAGGATTATGATCTCCTCTGTCAAAACTGGCATTCAGTCAATTTAAAGGAAAAAGTGCTAAAAGCACCACTGAAGCCCAACAACACATCTTGACTACTATTTTTTTTTGTCCAGTTTTTTTTTATCTTATGAATTCAGCAGCTGTCCATCCAGTGTTATGACACACAGTTAAAAAAAAAAAAAAAATCCTTCATATTCTTGGATTTTAATTTTTTTTTTTTAAACTCCAGCTTGGGAATTGAGAGAGTTGAAATGATATCATTAAAAAAAAAAAGCCTTCGGGTTAGTGGTTCTCAAACTAGGGGTCCACAAAATAATCAGCAATAAATGTCATATTTAAAAAATATAAATAAATAAAGGGGGCATACCTATATATAAGTGCACCAGTAATACAAACATGATGAACCAATTAATTACTCCTCCCTACCTTAGCTTTGGCCCAATTAAAAGCTCAGAAATGATTGTGAGGTCTCGTCGCGTATATTTGACATAATTGCAAAAAATCTTTTTTCTTTTTTTTTTTTTTTTTTTTTTTTTTAAAGAACTAAAAGCAGATTACAGGACTAGTCTTACTTTAACAGAACTGTATTTTTCCAAGAATAATCCTATGTTTTAGAGAGTAAAGGTGTCATTTCTGGAATCAAAAGGTATAGGAGAATACATTTGTACTTTTGAAATTCACTTGTTAAAATATGGCTTTCATCCCCTTTATACTTTATTCTCACAAGATTACAACTTTTTTTCCCAACACAATATTGTTAGCCAAGTAGCATACTTGTATGTTTTGATTGTTTTTGGCAAACTAGAAAAAAATCATTCTACAAAGTCCAGTTGCCTCCATTCAACCTTAGCAGATTTACAAAAACCTAAAGAAAAAACTATTTCTCGCAAGTGCATTGGTGTTTTTTGTTTTATTTAGATCGTGGCAGTATGTTAAAAAATGACGGCAATCGTGCTATTAGGCTAACGGTATGACTGTTGATGTAGTGTGGCATTACTTGGGGGGGGGGGGATTCTTAAGCTGTGACAACTTTCGCTTACAAATATCAATTTATTGTAACATTGACTTTTTTTTCCATGAAGATAGGCAACTTTTTAAATTCCTATGGCATTTAGGTACACATGGTAGTTATGTTTGATTAGCATCAGGATCATGATGGGGGTCCTTTGGAGGGAAACAAAAAAATCCCCTTGGACCCTAAAAGTTCGAGAACCCTTGGCCACATGTGATCCAAACGTTTTTTTTTTTTTTTTAAATTAAACCCTGTGGGTGAGCAGAGTTCCGTCAGCTCTGGCCTGACAAAATTTTTCTTTGTTACCTCAGTTAACATGACTCACAGCTATTCCACCAAATTACCGTATGAATTTTGTATGTTGTACACAAATGCTTAAGACCAATCAAGTGGAAACCTGTTCAAATGCTTCCCTCACTGTCTGGGGACGCATTTGTCAATTTGCATGGTTCCGGCGTGTGTGTGTGTGTGTGTGTGTGTGTGTGTGTGTATATATATATATATATATATATACACACACACACACACACACACGTTTGTCCACAATGAAGCTGAAAGCTCTAATTCTATCAATAGCCTTAGATTAGTTCTTAATGGAAATAGATTGTACAGTTATTTTTTTCTTTTTACTCCTTGTCCACGTTACCAAAACAGATACAAATGGTACATCAATATATATTCAAGTCACAACTGATGCTCTTCTACCTGGTGTAAAAAAAAAAAAAAAGTTATTTTTGCAGTCATTGTGTTGCCTATCATAAATGCACAAATTAAACAATAGTGGAATTATGTGAATATATGTTTCCCAAAATTTGAGCAAGGGCATGTTTATTTTCTACCTTGAAAAAATCTCATAGCACACCACCGAACCAATGTTACAAAAAAAAAAGTTATTTGTAGTACATACAGTCGGGCAACAAAGTATTTAGTCAGCCACCAGTTCTGCAAGTTCTCCCACTTAAAAAGATGTGAGGCTTGTAATTTTCATCATAGGTAAACCTCACCTATGAGAGACAAAATGAGAAAAACATTTTTGAAATAATTAGCAAACTATGGTGGAAAATAAGTATTTGGTCAATAACAAAAGTTCATCTCAATACTTTGTTATATACCCTTTGTTGGCAATGACAGAGGTCAAACATTTTCTGTAAGTCTTCACAAGGTTTTCACACACTGTTGCTGGTATTTGGGCCCATCCCTCCATGCAGCTCTCCTCTAGAGCAGTGATGTTTTGGGGCTGTCGCTAGGCAACACAGACTTTCAACTCCCTTTAAAGATTTTCTATGGAGTTGAGATCTGGAGACTGGCTAGGGCACTCCAGGACCTTGGAATGCTTCTTACAAAGCCACTCCTTCGTTGCCCTGGCGTTGTGTTTGGGATCATTTTCATGCTGAGAGACCCAGCCACGTTTCATCTTCAATGCCCTTGCTGATGGAAGGAGATTTTCACTCAAGATACATTCTTTTACACTGAGCAGTCGTTCTGGTCCCTTTGCAGATAAACAGCCCCAAAGCATGATGTTTCCATCCCCACGCTTCACAGTAGGTATGGTGTTCTTTGGATGCAACTCAGCATTCTTTCTCCGCCAAACATGAATTTTTACCAAAAGGTTTCATCTGACCATATGACATTCTCCCAATCCTCTTCTGGATCATCCAAATGCTCACTAGCAAACTTTAAGGGGCCTGGACATGTACTGGCTTAAACAGGGGTACACATCTGGCACTGCAGGTTTTGAGTCTCTGGCGGTGTAGTGCGTTACTTAGGGTAGCCTTCGTTACTTTGGTCCCAGCTCTCTGCAGGTCATTCACTAGGTCCCCCGGTGTGGTTCTGGGATTTTTGACCCCACGGGGTGAGATCTTGCGTGGACCCCCAGATCGAGAGAGATTATCAGTGGTCTTATATGTCTTTCATTTTCTAATAATTGCTCCTACAGTTGATTTCGTCACACCAAGCTGCTTACCTATATTTTTGTTTCTGGCATCCTTTGACAGCTCTTTGGTCTTGGCCATAGTGGAGTTTGGAGTGTGACTGTTTAAGGTTGTGGACAGGTGTCTTTTATACTGATGAGTTCAAACAGGTGGAAGTTACAGCTCTGTGAGAGCCAGAAACCTTGCTTGTTTGTAGGTGACCAAATATTTTCCCACCATAATTTGCTAATAAATTCTTTAAAAAATCAGCCCCGTTTTTGTCTCTCAAAGGTGAGGTATACCTATGATGAAAATTACAGGCCTCACTCATCTTTTCAAGTGGGAGAACTTGCACAATTTGTGGCTGACTACATATTTTTTTGGCCCATTGTAAATATTTCCCAGAATCTGCGATTTAGCTGCTGTTCAATCCATAGAAAAAGGTGATCTTTAGTCTCAATTCCAATGAAAGGTTTTATTTTTTTTTTAAATTACAGTTCAAACAAAACAGGAGAACACTTTCCTACAAAAAATGGATGTATACAGTATGAAAGCAGCCTAAAATTGCAAGCACTTTCCCCACTTGAACATGTCCGTCAACGGGTACAGTTCTTCTCTCACAATCACTGGAATGTGTGTGTCCACGTGTCTGCTGTGAGGGTGCCTTGACAAAGGCTTGAAATTTTGGGTACAAGAAAAACCAACGACAAAAAAAAAAAGAAAAAAAGGAGCAATGGTGAAAGTAGCAGACAATGTCGTCCTGCTGGAGGAGATCATCTTTTCACAGTTGGGGCAGCTTGTCGACAGGTGTGTCGAATTTGAAGTCCGGAGGGAAAAGTTCTGCGGCGCGAGGGTAGATGAGCCGGTACGACTGTCGGATAGTGACGTCTGCAACACCGGCGATGTCTCCAATTTCTGTGGAAGCAAAAACACTAATTAGGGTGATTACCTTCTATGCATGTAAAGCTATTTATTCAATTGGGTACGCCAGTTTTCCTCAACCTTTACTGAGCCAAGGCACATATTTGACATTAGAAAACTCACAGCACACCACCACACGAAAACGTCCCAAAAAAACTATACACTGAACTTATCTCGTCTAGTGAACAAGCATTTAATTGTTCTGCCTATCACTATACTTCGATAGCATAAATAGATTGAATAAACAGTCAATAAAAAGTCAACCCCTGCCTGTTTCCATTTTTCTCGAACATGCTATGATGCCACAAATGCCCCAGCAAAGAGGAAAGTAGTAATTAATTTCAAGGAAGTATGTTAAAATCAACATCAACAACATTTACCTATAAGGAGAACTAAACTAAAAAAAAATATTTCACAAACACATTTTAGCAAGTTTGGGTTCAAACCATCAAGTCATCAACCTGTGGTTAAGCTAGTTATCACAGCATAAACGGAGTCCACTACCCGTTTTCTGGGTTGCTCACGTGATGTTCACAATGCAAGCAGGAGAGCAGTTGTGACTTCAATTTCGGTTGACAGCAGAAGGCGATATTACAAAACATGGCGGCCGGATAAAAATTGAGGAATTCATCTGTTTAATTCTTATTTCATAAACACAATATCAACGTATTCTTGCAGGGAAAAACGGGAGGGGTGGCACCCCTTTAAAAATAAAACGCTAACGAGTTGATTGTGGGGGGGACAAAATGCACACACAAATGCTGTAAGGAATCTCTGTAACAACCCATACTAAACCTATCTTATCTGTCGAGATGTAGCCCTTCAATATACAGTAGCTCCTCAACACCAATTACGACTTTCATATTAGCCAAGGCTTTGGTGTCACCTTGAGGCATCTTGGAGTGTTATAGAAATAAAACAAATAGGTAAAGGTGAATAGTGAACCCCGAGGAGGTTAAATGTATAGTTGTTACCTTGACTTGTGACCCAAACTTACGTTTTTCGAGAGACAACCCCTATCGCTGACTATTTGTTTTGTCTTGAGTTGTGAGTAAAATTTTAACTTATGAGCACTAGATTGTGAGCAAACATCACAACAAGCACCAGTTTCAAATATAGTGAAACATCCTTCAAAAATTGGCCAAGTGTTTGTCTCAAGCAATTTATTGTCACTACCAGTTTAAGTTTACGGGAAAACTACACATAAATAAGAACAATTACATAACCTTGTCTTTGTCTGACGAAAGACTGTTAGCCTAATGCTAACACACAAACAATATGTCAAAGGAGCTAAACAAAACTACCATCCCATGTTGTTAAGAAAAAATAAAAATAAAAAAAATACTACTTTACCCTTTTTGAAAACTGACTGCATGACTGCATAAACTGTGACTATCTTTGTGTATTTACATATACTGTCCTCTGGTGGCGAAGACGCACACACCAGGAGTCACTCTAATGATTTTAAGCATGAAATCATGATATACAAACTGTTTACATTCGTACTTAAGTCATTTCTGTTTTTAAAGCGTACAATACTGTAAAGCATGATTTTTGTCATTAAAAACAAGTTACAAACGTTTTTGGAGGGGCTAGAACGGATTAAAGGCATTTCCATTCCTTTCAATGGGGAAAGATGATTTCAGATACATCTTCTGAGTTACGAGCGTGGTTAAGGAACAAATTAAACTTGTTAGTCAAGGCACCACTGTATAGTTAAATAACGATCATCTCATCATTAATTTTTTAGTATAACGCCAGTCCAGGCCCAAAGCCATACGTCACCTTTCTGCGTCTTCTTCTCGGCGGAGGCCTGCGAAGCCATGTAGATGGCGGCGGCAGCCACGGAGATGGGGCTCCTGCCGGGCACCAGGTCCAGCTCCACGGCCTTCATGGCGATGTAAGTGGCGGCCATCTGCACCTGCTTGGGCAGGCCTAGGTTGGAGCAGAAGCGGGACATAAAGTCTCCAGTGGTAATCAGGTCCACGCTGGTCTCCAGGGCCTTCAGGATCAGCTTGAAGCAGCGGCCGATCTCCTTCTTGGAGATGCGGGACACAGCGCAGATCTCTGTGGACCAACACGGATGCCATGATAAATAAAACATTTCCATAGGTAATTATTTGTGCATTTCTACTAATAAAACCGATATTGAATCAAAATCAAACAATCTCAACCTTAAGAATCGTAATCGAATCGTGAGGTTCTTAACATTGCCCAGCTCTAATAATGCTTTCGCGTTACACTGCTTAGCATGTTGCTAGAGTTCTGTTATTTCCGACTATCTCTGGGGCAGCGAATGTGCCAGTGATTTGTGATTGGATGAGTGAGTCAGGGGGCAGGAAGCAGGAGGAAGAAGAGCTTGAGTGCGTGAGAGAGATAAAAGCTGACGATTGAGGGAAATACTAGCAATGTTTATTTTGTTGTGATTATGGCCATTTTCAAAATGTAATTTTCATTTTGCAATGAAGAGGTTGTTGATTGCCCAGTGCTCGCCCTCGGCTATTCATTCAAGATGCTGCTACAATAATTTATGTAATTTCCCGTATATAATGCGCTCCACTCAAGTATAATGGGGACCCTCAAGACAGACTCCAAAAATCAGGAAAATCCTGTGTATAATGCGCACCCATGACATCCTATCCATTGATATATTTATATGCCATAAATGTATGTAATGATCCCCTCCTAATATATTTATCTAATTAAGTCTGATCAGTTTCATTCTTAGTACTAAGACTGGCTTGTGCTTTAATACTATATGTATTACTGTGACGCACCCTAGTGCTTAATTTTAACAATGTAGCTTTCCAGAGGTATTTTCCAAAAATACAATGCTAAAAATTGGTTTGTACGCGTGAATAACTGTTGACAATGATGATCAAGAATGTTGACAGCACGAGCACGGGAAGCGATGCACCGGTCAGAATTAGGCTTTACACCAGTGGTCCCCAAACTACGGCCCGCCTCCACATTTGGCCCGGCCCCCTGAACAATACCAGAGACGTATTATGATTGTTTTTTTCAGTCTGGCCACGCGATCAAGACTAATACACAAATAGAACGTGACATTCTATTCCACCCTTCTGCAGTCTGTGCCCCTATCTGAACCCCCCACCCCCAGAAAAAAAAATCCTAGACTCGCCCCTATCAAACAGAACAGAATAATGGCGAAAAGGTTAGGAAAGAGAAAAATGTATTCAGAATGCAGGGTATTTAACCTGCAGTGGACAAACTATTATTATTATTTGTTCAATGCAAAGAAAAGGCTGTTTGTCTCATCTGTCGAGAGGCGGTGGCGGTATTCAAAGAATACAATCTGCGCCAACACTATGAATCCCGTCACAAAGACAAGTATGATAGCTTGCAAGGTCAAATGCGAGCAGGTAAACTCTCAAAGCTAAAAGGTGGACTGTTAGCTCAGCAGAATACATTTTACGTATTTCCTGACTTTTTTTATGTGAAGATCCGGAAAGTGTTATTAATATTTGGTTATGTGTTGCTTTCTGGAAAACAAATGTTTTCTGTTTAGGGATCCCTGCGATCGCCACGCTTTTTCTGTTACAAACTGACCCCGGCCCCCCATCAGAGAAGGGAAAAGTTATGTGGCCCTCTCAGGAAAATGTTTGG